>NC_133761.1:64535010-65745010 GCF_036562045.2 Rhinolophus sinicus
AGGTTTTATTACATATTAAAATCATTGGCATGCAAGTGTGTTTGGACACGAGGCTAAAATAGATAAAATATTCTTGTACTTGCAAGCGTGCAAAGGTATCCTATTTGAGGACCTGTCTAAACAAAGCACTCAAAAGTAATTTCTTAACAGCTTTTTAAGAATAAAACACTCTCAGGATGTTCAAAGTTTTACAGTAAAGATCTACAAACTGATATGTTAACTATTTTATATGTTAGTCTAATGAAGCAAAAAAGTAATTACTTTCTCAATAAGCTTATAAAAGCAGCACAAGCCAGTTTACAACTAAATACATAATATAAAAGATATTACAGAAATATTTAAGCGTTCCCTCACAACCCTCCCCAAATCAGTAGCAAATTAAATACAATGAATTCAGAAACTTGTTAATACATTGATAACATAAAACCTGAGATTTTAATATATGATCTCAATATATCAACGCCGTATGTCAAAGTATAAAACCAATAATATGATAGACAAAGAAAATAACTTTCATAAAATCTATACACTCCAAGTAAAAATACATTTAAAACTAGAAATAAAATTATTCTTTTTTTAATATTAAAAGGAACAATATCTACCTTAAAACACCTAACAAATGGAGAAAATTGAAGAAAACATTAGTTAGACCCATTGTTTTATACTTTTTGATTATTCAGTTATTTTAAACATCACTATACGAATGTTTTAATACTTCCCTTTTTCTTTTCCTTTCTTTTCCTTCCCTTTTTCTTTCCTTCACTCTCCACCTGTGCACCCAAGCTGGAAATCTGCTGTGTGTTCTTTCAAAGAATCTTACTTAAGCAGATTATGTGCCTAGCTCTATCTTAATCTCAGTGTTTGTCTCTATATCTAAATTACCCATCTAAATACTTTTTCAGCTCACTATCTGAAAACATGCTTACCTATTTGTTTCAATTAGAGTGTAGACAGGAGACAGAAACCATAGCAACTATTTTAACAGAGAAATTAATATCAATAACCATTAACTAGGTATATAGAATTATGAAGTTAAGCAAAAAAAAAAAAAAAGCAATAAAAAGGAGAGAATATTAGCATATCACAGAGGTAGCAACTACGGAAAACAGCTAGCACTCCTAAGGCTGGGAAACAAAGGAAAATATTAAAAATAATAAGGACTAGCACCATGGAGGGCAGTGTTGTCTGAGTTTCAAGGAAGAATCTTTGGGGGTTGTAACCAGGTTCTGTGAAGAGATTGCCAGCTGAGTGATGTTTAATCCGCAGAGGGGGCTGAGCCTGATTTTACGAGTTTTAGAAAGTTGCGAACTGTGTTCAACTGCTGATATCACAAAGGAACTGCTGATGCCAGTGGAAAGACATAGAGCAAGTCAGAAATCAACAAAAACAGAGAATAGACAGGGAACAAGCAGGAAGAGTGAAGTCCCCCATTAGCCAACCCAACTTGGGACAACTACAAACCAGAAATGCAGTTTGCAGCTAATCTCAAAAGTCATTAGAGATTAGCTTTGGCACTAAGAGGCAATCACTTAGTAAATGGCGCTCTCCATGCTTTTGGTTACACAGCATCTGTATCCCAGTTCCACTGAGAACGATCACATAGGCTAACAATGGTTTCCTTGCTTCTGGTCATTTCCTTGTCAAGAAAAAGTGAGAAACCATTTGTATCTCTCTCAGTTCTGCACTCCCCAGATTTCTTTCACCTCCCTTCTTCTGGGCCAGCCATCACTGACGCTGTGATGCTACAGCTGTTCACTTCTGCCGTGCTAGTGTAGCCCAGTAGAATGTATCTGAGAATTTTTACATGCTAATGTAGAAAAAGGACAGGTTAATAAATGTTTACTAGGAAACAAATAAGTTACAACTCAAAATTATGCAAAAGAGTCACAGATAAAAATCACTTGGGACTCATGGCAGATTTGAAACAGGGTGTTTTGAGGAAAACTGTGAAGCCTGGCCCTAATAAACTGTACACAGTCCCTCTAATTCTCTTTTCCACCACATTGAAGGTTAGCAGAGATGGTTTACATCCATAGCCAATGCCAGCGGGAAGAAGGCCGTCCTTGTAATGCTCTAATGCAGAGAGCAGGGGACATCTGCGACCATGTGAAAGTTGGAGCCAAGACGTGGCCTCATTAAGAAGAGGGAGACTGGAGACCCATAGTAGACTTGAGTAACACACATGCTGAGCCAGTTCTCATTAAATTCCGTAAGAGAGCTCTGAGCCTCCAGGACCATCCGGATTTGCCTGCCATTGCTCAACATATGCCAAACTGAAATGTAAACGATAAAGCAAAACAAAACAAAAAATAAAAAAACAAAAGGGACTGAAAAAAAAGCAAAAACTCATAAATGACTGTTTACATGACATTGGGTGGGAAAGAACTTAGTGCGTGTAACACACAAGGCCTATAGTTATGTGAAAAAGCTGATTCTAAATCAGCAGATAAAGTGAAATATTGCTAGGATAAACTGAACTCTGTAATAGCATCATTTCTTTGTGGCCTTTTCCTCTATTTTCCTGACATTCCACGACTAGCATACATTTCCCTTGTTATCGTGAAGAATAAAATGGGCATTGTTTGCTGTATGTTTTTTAAGTTTCATGTGAAAATTATGTGTCAGGTAAGTATTTTCTAACGACTTTCAGAGGACAGTAAATGCCAATGTGGCATGCACTGAGCATAATCTTAAGCATTAAAAATGATGGGGATATTCCAAAAATTGCAATTGCAAAGGCAGGAGAAGTTAGAAGCAATATAAATTGGCGTAGTCAGCCCATTATTCTAGAATCTGCCTGGCACAAATTGGAAGGGAACTCACTCGCTGGAAGACAGCCCCTGCTTCTTCCCACTCCAGCCGTATGGAGAACCATATGTTGTAATCGCCCTCAAATCTTTTCTTAAATGTCGCCTTCTCTGGGAAGTCGTCCCCGACTACTGTCGACTAAACATAACATCTCTCCTTTTGTTCTTCCGGCCCTTTGCAGCTTTACTGTTTCCCATGCCCTGACCTGACACATTCATTTTGTTTGTTTGTTGTCTCTGTGCCCCGCTTGATTATAAATGAGAGCAGGAATCATGTGAGTTTTATTAGCTGTTTTATGCCGAATGAATAGAAGGGTACAATGCATATATGATAGGAAGTCAACTAACATTTTTGAATGATTCAATAAATATTAAAATGGTATGCTGACTGATCACATTCTGATTTTGGAGAGGTCGCGTGACTCTTTCAGAGCACTTTCCAAGGGTTTTACTGTCCTTACTAAGTAAAGGGCTGTCCGGTGTTTGGTGGCAACAATGTGAGATGCTAACTACTGACAATTGGCAAGTATGTTTCCACTGTGACAGTAAAAGATGGTCGACAATGGTGAGGCCAACGTAAGGACAAAAGTAGAGATGGTGATAGGTTAAAAAGAGAAAGCCCAGGTGAGCACTGAGTTGCTTCTTTCACTCATCCTGAGAGCTGGGCTGTGTGTGCCCTTGCCATGGTTTATTTACACAAACAACATAGTTTTCTTCTGTCCATATTAGAACGTGTGGGCTTCTGTGACTTTCGACTAACAGATTATTGACTGAGTCTATAAGAGTCACATAATGTGCTAGGAGAATGTAAAACTATGAGGCTTTAAATAATTTTTAGTATATTTAAGAAGTAAAAATTAGATTCAAATCAAGTGAAATGTATATAAGTAATGAGATCTATAGAATCTCCATGTTGTTTTCCATAGTGGCTGCAGCATGACTTTGTATCTGTCATTTTGTAGGTAATATGGCAGGTTAATGTGGTGTGTGTCTCTAGGCTTTATTGAGGTATGATTGACAGACAAAAGCTGGTATCTATTTAAGGTGTCCAGTGTGGTATTTTGATATGCATAAACCTTGCGTAATGGTGGTCTGCAAGATTAATTTTTAAATATGATTGTTTCATTTCCTTCAGAATCTATCTCCCTAACCTTCAATTCAGGCTGGCCTTGTGACTTAATAGAATGTGTTAGAAATGACACTGGCTTGCAGTTTTGTGCCTAAGGCAAAGGAGACCTTGCCAGCTTCTCCTTTCCAGCTCTCTCCTTGCTGGAATCATGTGGTTACAATGTGCAGCAGCCTAGGCTAGCATGCTGAAACATGAGAGGCCAGGGCTGGAGAGGTGTTCACGCCCACCTGCAGCTTGCCAGCTCCCAAAAACCTCAGAAAATCTGCCCTGGGTTCAGTCAGGTACCCACAGCCGCAGACTTCATAGAGGATAAGCCCAGACATGACCAGAAAAAGAGCCCCGCTGACCTACACACGCAGAACTAAATAAAGGATTGAGGTATTAAGCCACTGTGTTTTCAGGTAGCTGTTGTGGAACAAGAGCTGGCGGTACAGACAAAAATGTAGTGGCTGTATGATGCCCTGAGACGTCACACAGGCACCTGCTATGCCAGGTGTCAGTCTAGAGAATGGGACCCCTGGCCCTTTGCTATGAGCTTTTAAGATTCATGAGCAGAAGCAGCACCAGCCTCTCTTATATTGGGATAAGGGACAAGGTACAATGGAATTATTATGACAGAACTGAGTCTTGGCTTGGAGTGAGTCTCCCCACCTCAGCATTCATTGTTGGGAGTGTACCAGCCCCACTGTGCAATCAGTAGCTTGAGTCCAATGCATCTAAATAATGTGTGTGAACAGCAGCTGCAGATCTGATCCCACATCGACAACATTAATGCTATTACTGATATTTAAATTATCGGACTCAATTTCAGGACATTTTGTACATTATTTCATTTATTAACGAATTCTTTGCTATCTAATAATGTATTAGACATTTAAGGGGCTCTTTAGTGCAGAAAGAGTAGTAATTACATTTTAAGATTTTAGAAGTTTGAAATAGATGAAAAAAGAATCAAGACGTTTGAGAGGCCACAAAAAATAAAATCAGCAAAACCTTAGGTCATTAACGATTGCAATTTCATCTCATTCTTTCTCACCTAACTATATGATTTTTAATTAAACTCTTGCCAGGAATATTAAAGTCTGATGTTGAGGAGGTTGAAAATGCATATTTATTAAGGAATATGGAAAGATTTCATTATTTGTAAAAGTTAATAAGCAAGTAATTTTTTCACCGGGTCACCAAAATTGTCTCCATGATGTAGCCAATTTAATTTTAATAAAACTTTAGAAGAATATTGTATATAATTTATGATAAAAAAAATATCCAACCACAGAAAAGAAGTCACACGACTGAAGGAGAGTATGAAGAGAGAAAAGGGGACCATGGCGCCTGAGGGAAGAGATGTTATATTATGACACCAATAACTCTCTCTGAGTTAGCAAAGGTGGAATCATGGAATTTGCATAATTTTGGTGACTGGGTTTAGGGAGAGCTGGGCGATATCACCTTTATATGGGAATTAGATATAAATTCTAGTACAAGATAGTGTAAAAGCAGGTTAATAATGAAATACCTGTGTCTCTTGGGTCATTAGTGTACACAAGGGTTTTAAGAGTCTACCAAAATTTTTAAATGTTCTTATTAATTAAAAAAAAGTTGTTGGGGCGACAATCGTTAGTAAAATTACATAGGTTTCAAGTGTGCATTTCTATAATATATCATCTATATATCATATAGTGTGTTCGCCACTCAGAGTCAGTTCTCCTTCCATCACTGTGTATTTGATCCCTTTACCCTCATCTACCATCCCCCTCCCCCCTTACCGTCTGGTAACCACTAAACTGTTGTCTGTGTCTATGAGTTTTTGTTTCTTTGTTTGTTTGTCTTGTTCCTTTGTTCTTTTCAGTTTTATATCAATCTTGCTCATCCACTTGCTTTGTAAAGATAGAATTGTTTTTGTGTTAAGTGATACACTATGTATTTCACAAAACAAAATACATTATTTTCTAAAGAAACTGGTTTATCCCAATAAGAGAAGCAGGGTTTATTGCAAAACAAAACATGTATTTCTGTTAAAATTGTTTTTACATAGAGAATGGAAAAGTATTTTAGTAAAAGGTCATGATTTGCTGGATATAGTAATTACATGACTTTGAATGACATTAAAAGTGCACTCTATTACCTGAAAATGAACGCTTCTCATTTTATTTGATTGTCGTGACTCGATTCTTTTTGTAAACAAGAGGATATCACATAGTAACTGCTGAGTTTGCAGATGTTAAGAGAATGTGTCAATTTGCAGTAAGCATTTTCATCAGGCTGAATCAACGTGTCGTGCATTTCCTGTGTCATATGGAACGAGTCTGCCCCATTACTGGTTCATTACTGTGCTGAACATTTTATCTCATTAACATCATGTACTCACATTTTTGCTTCTTACCATAAATTTTGTAGGTTGAATAAAATATAAGTGATTAAAAATGAAGACCAAGTCCACGTCAGTGCCTAACACATTGGTAGACATTCAATAAATTTGGAATAGTTAATGAATCACTAGAATTACAAGTCAATCATTAGTCACATTATAGGAACTTTATATCTCAATCTTTATGTTTTCATTCTAGAAAATGTTACTTTAATTAGAAATGTGATGTTTCAGCTCTTCATTTTGTTTAATCCTCATAAAACATACTGAATAAAAGCAAAGATAAACAGAAATAAATTCATTCTTTGCACGTGTTATGCCTAAAACATAATTGCATACTATTTTGTAGTTCTCATTCTGGGAGGCAGATTTTTTATCCTCTTTTTCAGCAAAGGATTAAACCAGTTAAATTATTTGCTCAAAAAATATTTGTTCAGTTATTTTAAGGGGAAAAACTGGGATTTCAACCAGTATTTTATATTTGCACTACTTCTTTGTGTAGGTCATTTAAAGTAAACACCAACAGTGCAAACAACTAATAACTGACTTGGGTGAATGAGGCTTTTATAAAGCTTGAGTGACACAATCATTTATACCAAATTTTTGTATGTTTCTTTTTAATTCTCTGTGGCACCAGGCTCTCAAACAAAGTTTCGTTTTATTAAAATGTGCTGCTTCATGTTTTTCACCTTACTTTTATATCGTTATTTCTTTAGTCAATGAATTTCCTACACCTTGAGCCGTCTAAAAATGACTATCTGCCATAGTGGTAAGCATTTACAGCTTTGCAGTTTTACATAACTGTTGAATGACTTAAGTGTCTTTGATGATGTGACCCTAACATATGGCAATCAAAAATAAAAATTGTGAATGATGCTGAAAGAACTTGTTTTAAGGGCTAGAACTAGGATCTCTATCATGTGAAAGGGTAAAGCTATGTAGGAAATTGTGTGGATAATTCTCTGGCTTTTCTCCTTCATCGTGGATGATATTAACTAGGGCACATTTCCAGAAATGGTCCTTATAAATTAATTGAGCCCATTGACTGTTTGGAAGAGCATGTAGTACAAAGGAAAATGAAGGCGGTCTTATGTGATACAAGAAGGATGGCAGGGCAAGTGGTTTCCCGTGAGATGCTGGCCCACATAGAGGGTGCATCCTCTCTTCTGGGCAACTGCCAGTATGAGCCTCCAGGTTCTACAAGAACAAAACCAGTCAAAACAAAAACAGAACAAAACACTTTCAGGTACTTGTGAGATATCGCTCCATTAAAAAACAAACAAACAAAAACAACAATTAAGTTGGTTTTCAAATGGCTAAACTTTATTACCATGTCTGTCCCATGGGCCATCAGAATATATACTTTGCATTCCAGTTTGAAATGCTTTTTAATATATTTCAAGTTGAGTATATCATTCCAACAAATGTGAACTACTGATTTTCATTATCGTTTCTTAATTTTGTTAATGTTGAGCCTTCATAGTTGAGGAACATTTTTAGAGAACTTTTTTATCAGAAAATTTTAAAACTACAAAACTCTTTCATTTAGTGTGTAAGAAGTGAGTAAATGAGCAAACTCATATACTGTTAGAATTAAATGATATAAAGAATATAGGCATGATATTAATGAATTTTCACAAAAGATGATAGATGTGTTTTACAGAGCAAAGGGATATTTATGAGCAAGATATCCTGTTATTAGTGTCCCATTTCTATCTAAGTAGGTTTCCTAGGTTTAAGAACGTTTAAAACCTCAGACTTAAATGTAGATATGACAATTTGAAGCATACCATTCAGTCATGTGTATACATTTTTTGACACCTCTGGTATATAATTTTCATTTAAAAATAATAAAAACATAAGAAGGAATATACTTAAAATAATAAAGGAAGGTAACACCAACAAAAAAGGAACATATGCAGCAAATAGGAATCCAAGCATAGCTCAGGTCAATTTCGTAGCAGAAAACTAAGACCTGAAAGTGAAAAACATTGTGTTCGTGAAGAGCGAGTTTATGTACGTATTAGTAAAACAAAATAAATCCGTGAGTTTTTTTGCAATTGTATGTCATTTGACCAAAGTAGAAACTACAACACAAAAGGATAGTCCAACGACCATATGGAAAACTAATACACATTCCTTAAAATGTCCATGGTACACACCATTTAGCGTGACCTGATTAGGTGGCATCCAATGGCAGTGGTGACAGGACGTGACTAGCTTGATTATGTTTTGTAATGTAGGACTGTCTCAGCAGATTAGAGATAGACAGGGGTTCTCCTGCCAGTTTAGCAGGAATGAAGAGCCTGGGACCTGAGTGTGGCCTGCAGCCAACATCTAGCAAGAAAACGGGAACTTGTTTTCCATAACCACAAGGAGGTAGAGCCTGCCAACAACGTGAGGGACCAGGCAGAGAATTTATTCCCGGTCCAGACTCTGGCTAAGACCACAGACTGCTGACACCTTGCAGGCTTGTGAGACCTTGAGCCAGCGCTCAGCTGAGCTGTGTCCAGACTCGTCACAGAAACTGTGAGATAAAAAATGAGGGTTGTTTGAAACCACTGTGTTCATGGTAACTTGTTTTGTAAATCTATATCTAATACATAGCCCCTGGTTGAAATGGTGAAGGATGCGACCTGTAGTTGGCCTAAAAAGTAATTGTCATGATTTCTGGAGCTATTTGAAAAACCGCCTTCATACATGGGAGTGAACTCCAAGTTCAAGATACGTTTTGATAGAATTCCACTAGCGTAAAGAGTCTACATGTGATGGAAAGAGGTTCTGTGCTTGTCACTGAGCTTGTGGCACCCTGTCAGCATGATGTGAATTGGAGCACATCTATCATGCACATCCAAACCAGCACCCTGGGAGTGGGGATTCTGAATGACTTGGAAGACATTCGATTAATTATTTTTATTCTATTTTTTGTTTTATTTTTGTTACCAAAAGCCTAAGAGAGTATCCAATGAGGTTACAAGACAAAGTGAAGAGAATGTAATATACAGATTAATACAGCTAAGCTCTTAAGTGTTACTGGAAAACATGAAACATAGAAATGCAAATGTTAATGAGATTTAAATATGACACCATCAGTTCTGACAGAGGAAATAGACAAAAGCACACTTTAAATATTTGAACAACAGAATTAATAAAATGGGCATGAAGTGACAGCAGAAGATTGAAATTGTGTTTACCTTCTTTTTTTTAAGAGTTTTTATTATTATTTTTTCCCTTAGTTAATAGACTGTATTTCTTAGAGCAGTTTTAGGTTTATAGTAAAATTGAGCAGATAGTAAAGTGAATCCCACATGCCCCGTCTGCCCCCCGCCCAACACACGGTTTTTCCTATTTTTTACACTTTGCATTAGTGTGGCACATATGTTACAATTGTTATTGGTCATTGAATTAAAGTAATATTGATGCATTATCACTGATGAAAGTCTATGTATGATATACTTGATGTATTATATACTCTATGGGCTTTAACAGATATATACTTCCATGTTTCCATCATTATAATGTACTAAAAAATAGTTTCAGTGTCTTTACAATTTCCTGGCTCTACCAATTCATCCTCCCACTTCTCCCAGACCCTTATCTCCTTACTCTCTCTACATTTTCACTTTTCCAGAATATCATATAGGTATAACCATATAGTATGTAATCTTTTTAACTTGGCTCCTTTTACGTGGTGATTGGCATGACATTTCCTTCATGTCTTTTCAAAGCTGGAAAGCTTATTTCTTTTTATCATTGAATAATATACCACCGAGCAGATGTGTCACAGTTTGTTTAGCCATTCATCTCTTGAAGGGTATTGTGTTTGCTTCCAAATTTTGGCAATTATGAAAAAAGCTGCCATAGACATTTATGTGTAGGCTTTTTTTAATAGGCATACATTTCAAACTCATTTGGGTGAATACCTAGGAGCGTGATTGCTGGATCACATGGTCAGGATATGTTTAGCACTGTACAAAACTGCCCTAGTTTTCCAAAGTGGCTGTAGCATTTTGCATTTCCAGCAACAATGAATGGGAGTTCCTGTTGCTCCACATCCTCACCAGCATTGGGTGTTGTCGGTGTTTTTTGATTTTCAGCCATTCTAACAGGTGTATAGTGGCTTCTCATTGTTCTTTTAATTTGCAATTTTCTCTTTATGTATTTGTTGAGCATTTTTTTGTATGCTTATTTGCCTTCTGCTCTCTTCTTGAGATGCCTGTTCAGATCATTTGTCCAATTTTGAATTGGGTTGTTTATTTTCTTATTATTGAGTGTTAAGAATTCTTTATATAGTTTATATACAAGTTCTTTATCAGATATGTGTTTTGCAAAGATTTTCTTCCATTCGTTGGCTTATCTTTCGAGTGTCATTCACAAACCAGAAGTTTTTCTTTTCTTTTTTTTAATTAAAATTTATTGGGGTGATAATGGTGAGTAAAATTACATAGATTTCAGGTGTACAATTCTGTGATACAACATCTATATATCACATTGTGTGTTCACCACCCAGAGTCAGTTCTCCTTCCATCACCATATATTTGATCCCCCTTACCCTCATCTACCACCACCCTCCCCCCTTACCCTCTGGTAACCACTAAACTATTGTCTGTTTCTATGAGCTTTTGTTCCTTCATTTGTTTGTCTTTTTTCTTTGTTGCTTTCAGTTTTACATCCCACATATCAGTGAAATCACATGGTTTTCGACTTTTTCTGTCTCTTTTATTTCGCTTAGCATAATAATCTCAGCATCCATCCATGTTGTCGCAGATGGCATTATTTCATCTTTTGTTATGGCAGAATAGTATTCCATTGTGTATATATATCACATCTTCTTTATTTAGTCATCTACCGAAGGACATTTTGGTTGTTTCCATGTCTTGGCCACCATAAATAAAGCTGCAATGAACATCGGAGCACATATATCTTTACAGATATATGTTTTGAGATGTTTGGGGTAGATACCCAGGAGAGGGATTGCTGGGTCATATAGTAATTCTATTCTTAATTTTTTGAGGAACCTCCACACTGCCTTCCATAGTGGCTGCACCAGTCTGCATTCCCAACAACAGTGTCTGAGGGTTCCTTTTTCTCCACAGCCTCTCCAACACTTGTTACTATTTGTCTTGTTGAGAGACATTCTGACTGGGGTGAGGTGATATCTCATTGTGGTTTTTATTTGCATTTCTCTAATGATTAGTGATGTTGAGCATCTTTTCACATGTCTATTGGCTATCTGAATATCCTCTTTGGAGAAATGTCTGTTCAGGTCCTCTGCTTATTTTTAAATTGGATTGTTTGGTTTTTGTTGTTGAGTTGTATGAGTTTCTTACATTTTTTTGGATATTAGCCCCTTATTGGAGACACACCATGTACCAAAATCAACTCAAAATGGATCAAAGACTTAAACATAAGACCTGAAATAACAAACTGCATAGAAGAAAACATAGGTACTCAACTTATCGACCTTCGGTTCAAAGAGGATTTTATCAATTTGACCTCAAAGGCCAGGGAAGTAAAAGCTGAAATAAATGAATGGGACTATATCAAACTAAAAAGCTTCTGCACAGCAAAAGAAACCATTGACAAAATAAAGAGACAATCAACTGAATGGGAGAAGACAAATGCTATATCTCTTACAAATACCCATTGCCCTGGTAAAGTAAGAGCTTTATTAATTAAATATGCAACTAAATATTATTTCTTTGGATAAGTGATAACATGGGAATCTTAAACAAAAGAGTTTTCATTGTGCAATGGCCATGATAGTAAATAAAAACCAATAGCAGGAGGTAACAGGAACAATGAGGTGAATTAATGTTATCCAGTCATGGAAAATAAACCCCACTACCAGCCCATCCAGACACATATAACACAAATATCATCCTTCTTTTGATAAAAAAGATAAGGTTATACCCAAGAATAAAAATATAATATTCTTTAGGTAAGGACCATCATATATATATATATATATATATATATATATATATATATATATATATATATATATATATATATTTTACATTCTATCTATTTGGCTGATAAAGCTTATTAAGGAAATATCTGAACACCTCACTCAAGGACCTCAGATCCTTTAACTCAAAGTTTTATGTTAAAATGTTTTGAATGCAGTTACTAACCCAGCATCCATTTGTTTTGTTTTCTACACTTTAGCTGGCAGTATCAGTGTCTGGAAAGTAATTGAATTGATTACTTGTAATATACTTGATGGCAAATTAGAAATTTGTGTGCCAGATATTAGCTGTTGAGGACTAATATATAAACTCCCTTTCTAGTCTTATGCCAGTTTATTTTAGATGCAAGGGATTTGGTTCCTAAATAACAATTTGACCATTCAGTAACTACCCTTTAGAAAATTTCAAACATATTTTTCAGTTCAGAATTGACTGGAGATATTTTCTGGTAGATCAACCACTCAGATAATTGAAATTAAACTTAAAGAAGAAGGCAATTCTAGCTCACAAGCTTAGGAAATAAAATGCACAGTCAATAAATAGTAAATAACTTAATGATGAAAGTGGCATATGGTGCTAAAAAACTAACAAGTTGACAGTTGGTCATAAACGAATGTCTATCAACTGACATTTCAATTAGCATATATTTAATGTCTTGAGTATGTTATAAAATCAATATGGCTAACATAAGAGTTTTCCTAATTTGGAAATTATTTATAGAATTTTATAGAAGTTATTTATAGAAATCTGTAAACTATTACCAAAGTAATATATATTCACACACAAGCATAAACTTAGTTACTCAGTAAAAGGAACTATAATTTACCATAAATGCTATTTCAGCTGTTCGGCATTTTTGTGTAGACTTGTGAATAGTGAGCAATTAAATGCTTGTCTTTTGATGTGGTCAAAATATCTTGTTTATGTTCTATCATACTATTACTATCGTTAGCAATGGTAAAAAGTATAAAATACAATTCAACATTGACGTACAATAATATTATACCAGTACATAATTCAAAGGTCAAAAGGTGAGAAACGGGGGTTCTTGGCTAACGTTGTCAGTAGACAGGCATTTGGGGGCCAGCATTTGGCTTCAACATGAGATCATGACTCTCTGGATGTAGTAACTACATGACTTCAAGTGACATGTTAGTATTAAAAGCGTACTCTATTACCTGAACATGAACGCTTCTCATTTTATTTCATTGTCATGACTCAATTCTTGTTGTAAACAAGAGGATGTCACGTAGTAACTGCTGAATTTGCAGATGTTAAGAGAACGTGTCAATTCGCAATAAGCATTTCCATCAGGCTGAATCGATGTGTCGTGCACTTCCTGTGTCGTATGGAATAGGTTTTCCCTTTCACTGGATCATTACTGCGCTGGACATTTTATCTCATTATCATCACGTACTTGCGTTTTTACATCTTACCATCAGTTTTGTAGGTTGAATAAAATATAAGTGAATAAAAATGAAGACCAAGTTCAAATCATTGCCTAGCATGTTGCCTAGCATTGGAAGACATGGAGTAAATTTTAGGTACTCAGTGACTCACCAGAATGTCAAGTTCATTCTTAGTTACACTACAGGAGCTATGGATGTCAACCTTTATGTTTACGTTCTAGAAAAACGTTGCCTGAGTTAGAATAATAATCAAATAAATAATAACTAGCTACAATGCAGGGAAAAGAAAGATGTGTTTTTAATACTATAGTTTAAGATTCAATCACCAACTATAATGTGCAGAGTCCAAAACCACTACTGACTTAATTTGCCATTTAAAATAGGATATTGGATTTCCTTTTTCATTTCCTTTCATTTTTTCTCCATTTGTAAAGTTGTTATTTTTAAGTGCAAGATTGTGGTTCTGATTAATTTGGTCACTAGGAAATTTTCAAGAGCAAGACCCTTGTGTTAATGCTTTAATTTTTTTTTTTATTGCTGCTAAATATAGAACTATAAAGTTGTATTATCAAAGGAATAGTCGTGACATGGTTATATTTTAAAACTTTTTTGAGTTTAATATAAAACATAAATTATTTAATTCTGGTCACCGAGTAGACAAAATCTGAAAAAAATATATAGGTGAAATTTTAATTTAATAAAGATACTAAAATCTACTCATACTCAATACAGATCATTTTTATATATTGATAATATTTATAGTTGCACTGAAATTATATATATATTTAAGTCAGGTTTACTGAGTTTTGACAAAATTTGAGTAATGGCCACTGCACTCACGATATATAATGTCTCAATACCAGAAAAGTTCCCTGAGGCCTTTTTTAGGTCATCTCCTTCCTTTATCCCATGTGTTTTGCCCAAATAATTTTGCTTATCCAAGCACGTCTCACAAAGGGAATCTTACAGTATCGAGTCTTCTAAGTCTGGCTTCTCTCACTTAGTGCATTTGAGATTCATCTCTGTTGTTGAATGTATCAGTAGTTTATTCTTTTTATTAACGGATAACATTCCACCTGTACCATAGTTTATTCAACCATTGAAGTCAAAGACATTTGGATTGTTTTCATTTTGCTTTAAAACACTGGAAATCGTTTCATATTTTATATAGACACACGTTCTTATTTTTCTTGGGAAAATGACTAGTCAGAATGCAGTGTAATATGGTAAGAATACATTTTAGTTTATGAGGAATAAGTTTTACTTTATGGTCCAATTAATATTCCATTTTATATTTACATCCACACTTTCTCTGTGTCTTTTCACAACAAAGTTAGAATTGGGCCCATTGTATTTTAATGCTGACTTATTATTCTTTAAAAATCTGCCTTGTCCTTTGTTGTGAATAGTTTTTTCTATTGTGTTTCCAATAGTGTTTTTTGTTAAGATTTTATTGGGGAAGGGGAACAGGACTTTATTGGGGAACAGTGTGTACTTCCAGGACTTTTTTCCAAGTCAAGTTGTTGTCCTTTCAGTCTTAGTTGTGGAGGGTGCAGCTCAGCTCCAGGTTAGTTGCTGTTGCTAGTTGCAGGGGGCGCAGCTCACCATCCCTTGGGGGAGTCAAACTGGCTACCTTGTGGTTGAGAGGACGCGCTCCAACCAACTGAGCCATCCGGGAGCTCAGCGGCAGCTCAGCTCAAAGTGCCATGTTCAATTTTAGTTGCAGGGGGCGCTGCCCACCATCCCTTGCTGGACTCGAGGAATTGAACTGGCAACCTTGTGGTTGGGAGTCCACTAGCCCATGTGAGAATTGAACTGGCAGCCTTTGGAGTTAGGAGCATGGAGGTCTAACCGCCTCAGCCACCGGCCCAGCCCCTTTACTGGTGTTTTGATAAACAGAATTTGAAAAATTTAATGAAGTCCAATATATCAATACTTTTCAATGCTAGACACTAGGATATTTAAAACATGGAACTAATATTGTCCTGATTTACATATCTAGCTAATTATACTGTATATCTATGCATATACTTGTATTTAGATTTATTTATCCACACAAATCTAATTAACATCTTCAAGGCTTGCCTCAGACATCACAGAGTTTTTTTTGTAACCTCTTCTTTCCAAACTCAGTAAACGGCATCATAATACCTGCAGTTGCTCAGTTAAAACTACCTGGTCCCATTCTCTATGCATCATGTTTCCTCACAGCACATCCCACCCATCACCAAGTACTGTGAGTTAGAACTACAAAATCTGCCACTTCCTTCCGTTTCCTTCCATCTCCACCTCCGTCATCCAACTTCTCCCAGCTCTCCCACAGCTGTTGATTGACTGCTTGTGGACCATTTACATTTAACTTCTTTGTTGGTTTCTAATCAACTTTCCATACAGAATCATGAATGATATTTCTTTAGTGTTAATTGGGCATGCATTCCAATTGGAAAAATTATGAACTTCTTATCTCTACCAATAGTTCAGTCTTAAGTTGTGTGGATCCCTTTCCACTCACTCAAATATAGTCTCAATGGTTTGTCAGTTCCTTAAAAATGCAAGGTGTTTTCTTTTTTTCCTTTTTTTTCCACCTTTGCATATTGTTATATCTCATTAGAGGTTTTCTTTCCATTTTTATCTTGCAAACTCTTCTTTCAACGAGCAGGTGAATTGTCGCTCCCTCACCAACACGTGACAGTCTCCACTGTCTTGTGTGACCATTTGTATTGCAAGACACCCTCATGTAGCAGGCTTAGTTTCCCACTAATAAAACATCCCAGAGATAATTTAAATGCCAAAAAGATAAAACAGTGGAATATGGAAAATATATAAATCAATAAAAATATAAGAACCAGTAAAAAAGAAATACGTATTACTTTTTTTACTCTTTTATTGTTTTTCTCCCCCCTCCCTGGCCTCACCCCCTCTTATCAATCACGTGAATCAAAAACACATTTTATCAATCACACAGATAAAGTAAGACTATTTTATATCCATCTTGTGCACAGGTAATTTCATAACAGCCGGGGGATACATATTTTAATTAACTTGTGAGCACTCTATTGGGTTTACTACAACATAATAGTTTAATTTTATGTTTTCTCCCCAAACAGTGGTCACCTTTACATAATTTCCTCTTGGAAGAAACTACAGGACAGATAAAAGAAAGAAAAAAAAAGAATCATTACCACATGTTAATAATTTTAGGGAAGATTACTGCTCTCTGAATGTAACCTGCTTTATCCATCTGTTGGTTGTAACTATTAATTCACAGGGACAGAAATAATTGAATACATTTCCTTTATGAGTTCTATTTGGATTAAAGGACAATGATGATAAATTTGTATTTAAAAAATGCAAGGCAAAAACATTCTCCAACTTATTCTCTGTGAGATGTTTTCGAGAAACTGAAAATAAGTATAATTTAATCCCCATATAAATCTCTCTATACCCATAAATATAAAATGTTTAAGTAAGCAGCAATTGTTTCACAATCTGTAATACATGTTCATAGGATTGTTTGAAAGGGTTGTATTTCATTTAACCAGATAACACACACCCACACACACATACATTTAATATCTCTCATCTCTCTATACTTGTCTGTTTTGCACTAAGCCTTTAAAGAAGGTATGAATCATCACAGAAGCTCAAAAGTGATTTCTACCTCCCTGTTTTGGCCCACCTCTGGCCCTCAGCTGTCCCACCTCCCTGTTCCATTGGTTCTGGGGCCACTGAGCATCTCTCCTAAGGACCATCCAATTATTTATTCTTTATCTTCTTGGGCACTTACTCTCATTTGACCCTACTTTCAACCTAGACTATCCCTTGGCCGTCATTTGGGAAATGGCTCGCCACCTATTTAGGCTGTGTGGAAACAAACATCAGGTAGCCCCAGCTTTCTGAAAGGGACTGGACGTGATTCCAAACACAAAAAGAGAAAGAACTCGCACAGTGTGCTATGATTTAGCCTCTGACTGTTCAGTTTTGAAGAACAGTTCCTCGGGTAGCTCAGGGTAAGTGGAGGAAGGTGAGATGCTATTCCTCTCCTCTTTTGCCAGAGAGATGTAACTTCTCGATCTGTGGTAGGTGGAAAGGGAAACTAGAATTCTTCCAGGCACACTTTTACTCTCCATTTACGTTTACACAAAAGCAACCTGAAATCCAAGGCACCTTTCCCCCCAGGCAACTCAGTGTTTCACAATGTATTACACATCGTAGCTACAGAGCAATTCCTCAACACTTGAATATTGTGATCTGAGCGACTTACATTCTTTTCATACAGTACGAAATAATACAAATTATTGGGAGCAAGACTATCCAATTGCAGGATAGTTAAAAACTAAAACAAAAATGTGGATATTTTATCCACGGTGAAGAAAGTCGAGTGAATCAGGCGGAGAAGAACACTGAAAACAGAAGTCGCAGGCAAAGTCCCACCCACGGAATTTTGGTTTTTGAATATGTATTTGAACGTAAATTACATTTGTGTCTATTCCTCACTGCTTTTAGAGATGAGGATACTGAAGCCTAACTCATTCCACAGTTTACCACCTTAGAACGTTGAGTGGCAGAGTCAAGATACTCCTATAAACAAGGACAGTTACAAGGAACAACATAAAATATATGAATAGATTTCTGCTTTTCGGCATTAAGAGAGGCATTGCATTGTAAGAATTCTCTTTTTCAATGAAGGCGGATAATTGTCCACTGGGCCCTACTAAAGAGAAAATATTAGCTTTTCTCTCTGAAAGGGTATGAAATTAAATCATGTAACTTGAAATAATCAATAATACTAAACTATTAATTTCACAGATGTGAAAGCAGTGACTAGACAATATATGGAAAGAAATCTAAAATGAGCACAGCAACACAGACTGCCTATCAGAGGATTCAGGAAAAGATAGAACACTGGTACCCTCCCTGCCCCACCCCGTTCCCCAGACTCCAGAACCATGGTCCCAGAAGACAGTTCCCAAAAGCAAACCTCAGCCCCCAACATGTTCTCCAAACTTGTGGGCAGTGCGTTTGTTTCCCAGAATGTTTCTGGAACTACATATGCATCTCTGTCTAAATACCTTCTCCATTCATGATCACCATCTGATGCTTGGACTTGTTGCCTTAATTTTTTGCAGATTTAGTTAACCGTCCACTTCACTTTTGTCTCCAACTTTCTTTTCTGTGCTTGTGTTCAGACACAGCCTTCATGATTTGGGGGAGTCAGTTGACTGGGATTCAAGTCTCGCTTCTCGACTCTGGAATCTGTCCTTGTTGAACTTATGTGTACCCCATCCCATCCCATCCAGATGCCTGGATGTGGGGGAACCCTGAGGTCACTGGGTTCTTTTTTTTATTTTTATTTGTTCTTGAAATGAGACTCCTGCTGGACCTACTAACTTAAGAGACCATATGGAATGGTGAGAAACCTACATTTTAAAAAGGAAAAACAACTTTTGGCCCTGGGTCATCTCAACTTCAGTTTTAATAGAAGGTATAGAATTTAAGACGCAGTTTTGAGTCATTTCCTCTCCTAAATATAGATTCTAAAGCAAAGAACACATAACGTTCATTTATAAAACAAACATGTGGATGCCTTCTGCCAGCTAGAAACCGTGTGCTTTTAAAAGTTGAATTGATTCAGTCTAATAACACATATAAATGTGGTGTTATCATGCCACGGTGTTTAGCCCGGTGCATTCTAATATTTTATTGATGATACCCGTTTATTGATGATAAGACAGATGCCTACAGGCTGCTGGGTGAGCTCAGCCGAAGCGGTGGGAACTGGCATTGGGGAACCATCACGCTTCCTTTTGCATTCATTTTTCTCAGTGCTCTCTCTGTCACCGGGCACCTTCTGGCTGTTCTTTGTTCATCGGGGCAGCACCCCAACCAGAGCTGGCCTCCATCCAGATGTCCATTCAACAACCACGTCCCTTCCAAGCTGACAAAAAGCTTATTTACTAACCAGGGGTGGGGATCATTGGATTCTTGAGAAGGCAATAATTTAGAACTTATTACTAATTATTTCAAGTTATCTTCTGGCGGAACATTTTATGATTCACATTAAACTTGAATCGTAGTAATAAAATAACACATTAAAAACATCGTACTAAATAATAAGGAATGTCTAGTACTCAGTCATCTGCATTTTCCTAGTAAGCTTTAACCTATTACATAAGGAGACACTGTTCACTTCTTACCCATGTGATAAGAGCTAAGTGGATTTTAATATGCATTTGTATTATCCATGTAAAATAAGGACACACAATGCCATTGTAGCATAGATTTAAGTTGCAAAGTGGAGATAGCTGCATAAGTCTCTCTCTCCTATATATGTGGTTGTATATATGTACATGTATATACATCTCTATTCATTAGTATTATTCTTACAATGAGAGAAAAAGGGTGAGGATTATAAGTTTTAAATAGGCAATAAAGAACCAGGAAATAATTATTTAACTTTAAAAATGTGTTTATATGTTTAGGAATGTAGTTATATATGTGCTAGGTCTCAGAAAACCTGTATAAAAAAAATAAAATTGTCACAATTCATTATTTCACATTACCGTATTTTATGGCAGAAGGGATTTTAAAGGTGTGATTGAGGCTCCTGGTCAGGTGACTTTCAGTTACGTAAAGGACGATTATCCTGACGTCATTAGTTGAACCCCTTAAAGAAGTCTGAGCTATCCAATCTGAAGTGAGAGACATTCTCTTGCTGCCCTTGCAGGAGAAAAATACTGTTACAGAGAGACTCACGTGGAAGAGGATGGCAGGCAGTCTCTAGGAGCTGAAACAGACCCAGATGTTTAGCCAGGATGACCGAAAGGACCTCAGTTCTACAAGTACAAGTGGCTGAATCCTGCCAACATCTGGTAAACTTGGAGGAGAACTTGGAGCCTTACGTGAGATCTCAGCCCACTGTATTGTTTGATTTTACCCTGTGGGACCCTGACCAGAGAACCTAGCTGTGCTTTGCCGACTCCCGACCCAAAGCAACTGTGAAATAATACATGGATGTTGCCTTAAGTTGCTACCGTTGTGATAATCCATGATTCAGAAATACAAAACTCATACAGTTGTACTCACAGGATTCTAAGGCGGTCAAAATTCCCCTCTGATGTACACACCTTGCAAAAGCCCCTCGCCTTGAATGTAAATGGGTCCTGTGAAGAGATGCAGGCTACTCCTGTGACTAGGTGGGTGGAGTGCAGGGACTTTTCAGATGAGATGAAGAGCCTAAATGAGTTGTTTTTGAATTACTTGGAAGGATTACACTGGGTGGTCCTGAGCTAATCAGTGGCAGCCATTCACGGAAGGACCGGTCCTTTCTGAAATGATTTTCCTACTGGCTTGAGGTAAGCTGCCATGCTGTGAAAGAGCAGTGACCAGTGTCATGTGGCAGGACCTGCAGGCAGCCCTAGTTGCTCAGAGGCCCCCATCCCCACTCCAGCTGACAGCCAGCAGTTCAACAAATGCAACGAACTGAGTTTGTCAACGACACATGAGCTTGGAAGGGGCCCCTGGGCTGCACAACAGGTTGGCCGCCAGCAAAAGCCTCGGCTGCAGCCTGTGAGACCCTGAGCGAGAGACTCAGTGAAGCTCTGCCCAAGCTGCCAGACGTGTGGCCATTTGCTACGCAGACATGAGGGGAGGGGGAAATGAGTAGGTTGAGATTAAAATGAAAGTATACGATAAAAATAGAACAAAAATCTGATTATTTGGATTAAAGTATTCAGACTTTATCTACACAGCTTAAATGCCCCAGCTAGGTGTCCATGCAGCTTTCAACTTAATTCATAGAAGCACACTAAGATTTATAATAATCACAGAACAGAGAAAAATCATTTTTCTTTCAAACAGCATGATGTGGCTATGATTAGTCTTTTTCTGCATGCAGTAGTCCAAAAGAACACCCTTTCCTCATATCAAATAGTTTTTGCATGAAGATGTGAACCGCTGCCTGCATGTTCTGAATTTCAATGTTTAATACTGCCTGTTTTTTTTTTTTTCTTTGTTCACTGTTGAACTTTTTCTAAGTAACTGTGAGTATAAACTCGCCAGCTACAAGAAAATAGTTGTGTTTTAGTTCCTTTTGAGACTGGATAACTTTGTTTACGTTTTTCAATGGTGAAATTAATGCTCTTTTCACAGCATCTAGTTTCCAGACCACCTTTCTGAGTGGCATGACTCAGACATGGCTAAAGCTGAAAGCTTCAAATCTGGCAGGATTTTGATTCGTTCTGAAGAAAATAATGCAAACTAAATAATAATGCATGTGCAAGCATTTCCTATTAAACACAGTTACCTTTATACATGCATTTTGCATATTCAGAGAATAGTCTAGGCAAATAGTAGAGCTGTTTCTTATCTTTAATTGCATTCTCATAATGGGTCTAGGCAATTCACAAACATATATTTATGTATGTCAATAGTTGAGAATACACACAAAGCTTATCTATCAAGGAGCACAAATACATATCTATGCAACTCTGTTCCTCATAAACTTTCTCTCCTTAGTTTCAATATCCATTAAAATTTATAAATACATTATTCCTTCTCTACTTAATAGTTGTCACTTAGCTTCTACTCCATTTATTTATTCTTTCGTATCTCTATCTATATTTAAATATCTCTATCTATCAGTACAGAATCATGGATTTTTAAAGAGACAAGTGATGTAATCCCCTGCTATTATACAGAACAGATACACACACGGAGCCTGTGCTCCCACCAATTTCCTCTGGAGCTGCTGGGTTTTCCCACTCCTGGTTCCAAGCCAGCTTCATGCATTTCATTTACTCCTAGTTGTCAGTTCTTTTCATTCTCTTGGAATATGTAGCAGTGTCTCCGACTATTTGTTGGGGTGCTTCTTAGCCTTGATATTTTAGAAGAATACAGGCCAGTTATTTGGTAGAATACCTCTCAAGTTGGGATTGCCCAGTGATTAGATGCAGATTATGTCATTGTCAGTGATATCGGTGACCACATGTGTCCATCACAGTGCATCTTACTAGGAAGTATGTGACACAGGCTGGTCTCAGCAATAGCGATATTAGTTTTGATGACTTGCCAGGTAGTGGCCACCAGTTATCTACACTGGAAAGTTGCTGTTTGTCCATTTATAGTGAATACCTAATTTTGGGGTGGGAGGGAGGATACTTTGTGTCTATGTAACATTTTGTTACTCTTCAAACATTAACTCATTAGTTTTACCATCCATTACAATTTCGAAACACATTCCTTTCCTATTTACTAGTTGGCATTTTGCTTCTATCTCATTTATTCTTTCATTTATCAATATATAATTTTTTTTTTATTATAGCATATACAGCAAAAGATATTAGTTGGCAAAAAAAGAAAAAGAAAAAAAAAAAAAGATATTAGTTGGCAACCTTGGGACATTCCCAGTTGAAATCTGAAACTGGCCCCATGCACGGAGGGCACAATGAGACCATTCCACATTCGTAGGTGGCAGTTTACTAAGCAAGGTAACTCACATACAAGGCTTGTCTTGAGCGTCACAAGAGCTCCCCACCCACCCACCAGAATCTTAGAAGTTTATATAGAGGTCTTAACTAGGTTCAGTCACATGTACCGTTCAGATGGTCTCCACAACGCCTCACCCTTCAAGGCTGCTAGTACGGAAACAGGAGATGGAATGTGCATTCTAAGGATGGGGCGCAGCTAAGGGGCCGCCAACTGCCCAGGTCCAGCTCACCGGTTAACCAGCGGTCCCATTATCTCGATGACCGACTCCAATAATAGATTTTTCTTTTATTCAGAGTTACAGTTAGATGTTCTGCATCACTAATCATCAGGGAATTGCAAATCGAAACCACAATGAGATGTAAGCTCACACCTGTCAGAATGGTCATCATCAATAAATTAACAAATAACAAGTGCTGGCCAGGATATGGGAAAAAGGCATCCCTCGTGCACCGTTGGTGGGATGGTAAACTAATGCAGTCACTATGGAAAACAGTATGAGGATTCCTCAAAAAATTAAAAATAGAGCTGCCATATAATCCAGCAGTCTTGCTTCTGGGTATTTATCCAAAGAAAACAAAAACACTAATTAGAAAAGATACATGCATTTCTATGTTAACTGCAGTATTACTAATAATAGCCAAGATATGGAAGCAACCTAGGTGTTTATCAATAGATGAGTGGATAAAGAAAATGCATTTATATACTGGAATGTTATTCAGCAATAAAAAAGGAATAAAATCTTGCCATTTGCAACAACATGGATAGATCTAGAGGGCACTGTGATCAATGAACTAAGTCAGACAGGAAGATAAATACCGAATGATGTCACTTATATGTGGAATCTGAAAAACAAAATGAATGAACAAACAAAATGGAAACAGACTCATAGATACAAAGAACACTGATGGTTGCCAAACAGGAGAGGGTGGGGAGTAGGAATTAAAAATAGTATCCACATTCAGTTTAAAAATAACAAAATATAAGTACTGTATATAGCCCATTCATTCAATAAGCATTTATCTAAATAACAACAAAAACAGAGTTACAATCTATGACTAGTATTATTTATTTTCAAAGCATCACAGATTTACCACAGCCTTTCCTGGTGGACTTACGTGTGCATTTGACGTGTCCCGACTGAGCCCTTTCCTGCTTTCTGTTCAAACACAGGTTCAGGTTCATCTTGGAGTTTCCTTCTGCCAGCCCTGAAATTAGGCCAGTAGCCCAGGAGCCTTTGTTTCTCTTAGAATGTTATTTAGAAATCAAGATTCGGGAACTAGTTTTTTGCTCACTGACACCAGGGTGTTATACACGTCTAACTCCCATCAGAGAAAGCTACAATTTATGATTTCATGTCATCACATTCACAGTAAAGATGATTATTGTTTAGGTCTATGTGTTCCATACTAATCAAACCATCCGTCAAGCTAATAAATGCTAGATGCCACTTCAAACTCCTTTTGAAGTCTGGGTGATTTAGTTCATTGCGGTTTTATTTCTTGGTCACATAGATCCTGATAGCAGCCAAGCTGCCCTTGTCCAGTTTGTAATTATACCACGTGGTATACTTGGTCCCCGAGGTGTCAGTGCAGGGAAGGGGAGTGAAGGCTACGGGAGGGAAACTCGCTGTTAACTGTCTCACAAGTGGCACAAAGGACTTTCCCTCCCAGGAACCAAATGGAGGAGGCTCCACCCTACCTGTGAAGGAGGCTAAGAAACACAGGAGAGCTCAGGAAATACTGGTGACTACTATCTCTTAGAGCAAGCACTGCATGTGTCTTCACCACGTTTCCTTCGTGCCATCGGACTGTTAGTAGAGCCCGCAGACGAGCATGACAGAAATGTCTGGCATCTGGGCACGTAGCCAGTAAATCTTACATAGGTCCCCCAATCCCAGGGCACAGTCTACCCAGATACCTGCTGCCCCTGAGCACTCCCACCTGTGGCAATCACGCTTTCTAAGTTAGAATCAGTTGCTGGGTTTGGTTTCTTGCTCTTCCCCACGAGACAGAGTTGGGTACTGTTCACTCAGGATACCAAGTCACACCAGTGTCCAAGGAGATTATAAAACAGGGAAGGGTGTGACTGGAACTTGAGTAAGGCCCATTTACATCATAATTATGTGAAACACTTTTTTCACAAAATTAAAAGATATAGGCATCCATAGTTCCTTTGCAAATTTAAGGGGAAAACGTGCTTTTTTTAACAGTTCCCTGATGCATGAAAAGTCAGGAAAGATAAGAATTTCAGGATGTGAGACTATGGTAATGCTCTTGGGTGGGAGCAAACAATTCTTTTCACTGATTCTGAGAAGTCTGCATGTATGAAAATAAAATATTGTTATTTTTTAAATTAAATTAGTCTGTCACATTGATATGCCTATCTCCAGCTGTCCCCTGAAAAGCTGTCGGTTGAGCTCTGTGTTTAAAACTCACTGATATTTCACTCCATTTCTTGAGTTATAGGCATGTACTCAAATTTTCAAAACTTTTGACTTTGTGCAGCTTGTGGGAATGCCACCGTCATGTGAGCCTTAAATTTTCTATGCAAAAATTGACCCATAATATTACATTGCTGTTGGTATATACTCTGTCTCCCTGTGTGCATTCAGTGGTAATCTTTCCATGAAATAATTAGGTTAATTTATAAAACAATAAGTATTTAAGTCAAAAACAATACAAGTAGTACAGAAAAAATATGTATAATGAAAAACATTAGTCTAAATTTGCTAAGTTTTCCACACCCCGCAGAGTTTGCTACCCACTCAATAAGCCACACTTTAAACGTTTTTTATGTCACCTTCTCTAAATCTCCCATATTTACACACACACACACACACACACACACACTTTGGACCCCAATTAAAGTATTCTATAAATCTAGTCTTCATTTGTATTTTAAATTAATAGATATATGGGTCTTTATTCTACATCATTGCGTGTAGATAGCTTTACTTCAAGCGTTTGATTATTGCTACCGGTATGTAGCGACTGTTATTATTAACTAACTACAACAGTGAGTAATTCTCAGTTTCTTGTGAGCCAAGTACTGGATGGAAAGTAATTACAACCTCTCTAGACTACTTTCTGCTTTAACCACACAATCAAAAATAGAAGAATGGCAGGAGAGTAAGAGGAATATTTTGTGATTACATTGAAGATGGTGAGATTTGACTACTGACTGGGAAGGACATCTTTTCTCTTTGCCTCCATCAGCCAGAGAATGTTTCATGCCTTTGGATTTCCCAGTGACTACCTGCTTGGGCTTCCAATATGTGTTTATCACAGTTTCTGCCAGGTTGTTTCAGGTAGTAATTGGGTAGCTCATTAGTGATCGTCTTATTCTGATTTGGTAACTAAAAAAATCTTTGTTGATCTTTCAAAAAAATGATCTGAACAATATTTGATTATTCCAGAGTATCAGTTTCATCACCTGAAAGGCAAGATAAGGAAGTACTTGAGATCTTCGGTAACTCACTTTCAAGTCCATTAATTCCATTACAAGAAAAAATTTAGTGGACCTAAGTTCCTATCAGGTACATTTAACGGGATCAATAGGTCTAGACAGAATGTCAATTTATCTCTTTCTCTCTTTGACGTACTTAAAATATGTAGTGAAATGATGTAAGAAATCTTAAACAGGAAATCTTCAAAGGAACATGAGGGGATGTGTGGCTTTTATAGATGTCCTCTTTGCCATAGGTTAGGATGGTAATGTATTGATAGCATATTAACTATTTAATTTAAGTCAAAGACTATTAAGTATTTATAATGCCATGGGAGTACAGATCGCCTGCCTTAACAAATACTGAATTCACCGTTACCAGAGATGTTTTAAGCTATGGATTTATAATCAGTGAAGGGTGTGTAAAAGAAAGAGAATGATCAAATGAGTGACTGGAGATCCCTTTGAACCTTAGAATTTGAAGTAACAATGAGAGTAGTGAGGGGGATAAATTACAAAGTGGGGCAGAATCCCTGATGTCCAGGACCCACATTTAACGAGAACCATTACCTGCTCCTTAGTAAGTACTCCTTTCTAGTCTACAATTACCTTCTGTTCAAAACATTGGTTTGCTCCAAAGAGCATTCTTCGTAATTTTGTACGTAAGCCAGTAAAACATTTAACATATTCTTAACAAATAAGAAAATTACCAGCTACACATAGTGTCTGCTTAGTGATGCGTTTCAACTCAGTTTTCGTAAGTGGCACAATGTTGGACATGGTTTTTAGGAGTTATCAGGCTTTGTGAATGACCATGGCCTGAAATGTTCTTGGATTTCACATTGGCATAAATACCAGAAAATAATTTATCTATCTGGAACCACAAACGACTACAAAAATAACAAAATGCTTATTAACATTAATCTAATTTAGATTCTATATCAACAGTATCTCTCCATGTCCGTATCTAAATAAACACAAACTATTAGTATTTTAGAATTAGGTAATTTTAGTTTTCTACCTGCCATCAAATTTAAGACATTAAAGATAAAATTTTTAATTTAAATTCTAGATTGGAGAGAAAATGGCTATAGGAATCCTTTTTCTGGTGATGGTGGTAATAATTCACTTTATTTATTTGTGTTACTTCATCAAGAATAGTAAGGAACTTTGTTTTTTTCAAAATGGGGCAAGCTCTATGACTGTTCCAAAGAGAAAAAGATCCTTTATATTGGAAACAGTATTTACAAATAGAGTCAAAATTTGTGCTGCTGTATCCAAACTTTACCATTTCAACCTGAGCAAATATCGATTATAGGTGAGTGGTTAGGAGAATATACTGAGAATGAAAACTGCATGATTGCTGTTCTGAAATCAAGCCTAAATCAAGGTTAAGGTTTATGTTTATTGATGAAATATTTTATTAATATAATCTTAGTTCTTGAAAGTCAGCCATGAGATTCTGGTCTCCTTTTGATTAAAAAACAATGTTTTTTGACAAATCAATGATCAAAATTCTTTACTGCCACTTAGGAAATTCTGGTTGAGTTATAATAATTATACTACAATTTGTTAATATATAGGCCTGTGTTTTACAAAATAAGATATTTTTATATTAAATAAATGACCATTTTGTTTATTTCCTGAAAATTAAAATAGCCTCAACTTTGCTGTAGTTGCTGTTAAAAATATAGAGAATGATTGTTTAGAATTCATGGCATAGCACCACATGTCAAAATGTTGCAAATCTGCTTTAAAATATATCATGTATTTACCTTCCCCAATGTTTGTTTTGTATATGAAAATGTGAAATGAGAAGACAAAATGTCATGTCCAGTGCACTAAGCGCTGAATAAGGGGTAGATAGCCTGATTTAAATTCTAAACATTCATTTACCAAACTACACGACCACCTTTTTATAAGAATAGTTTTTAGCTTAAAAAGAAATATATAGTTTTATACATTGTGCCATTTAAGTAGACATGTATGAACCAAATGTTCTGGGGTTGAGTCTGTTTCTTCATTCATATGTGTATTAGTAGATCACCTTTCAAATATCATGGTAAAAATAACTTCAGGCAAATCAATCTTTGAAAAATAAAATGAATTCTATAAACATCTCTATATTTTTATGTTAAAGAGAAATTGAAAAATCATAAGGGTTATTTGATTTAGCTAAGCATGTTGAATTAGCAAACACAGAAGACAATTTCCAAGGTTATTTTTCCTTCTGTTACTTGTACCCTCTTATCTAAACGCATACAGCTTTCTGCCTGAACACTCGTTTGAATTCACTCTTCAAATTATGTATGTCCACTTGACTCAGCTCCAATGTGGGAATGCAACATAAACAATAAAATTTGTACAGCAAACTTAAGCCATCAGGGAAAAATATATATATCTGTGGTGTCCTTTGTGTTCTAAAAGAGACATGATAAAATTAAAAGTTGGCAGTATACATGAAAAGGATTTTAGAAATATAGTAAGAATATGTTTTTCCTCTAAACAATTTTGCACTTAGCACAAATGATGATATATTTTAAGGAGGCCATGATTTCTAACAAGATAGATTCTAGAAACTCATAATTAGATTAAAATAAAAGAGCCATAGTAAAGTGCTATTAAATACAATTTGCTTCAACAAAATCAGAGAAATAATTCAACTGGAAAACAACTCGTGTGAGTGCTGTTTTAAGATAACTTCATATATATATATATATATATATATATATATATATATATATATATATATGAAGTGACTTTGTAAACACTTCAACAAATTGATGATTTAATCTGTAAATTGTGTTTCTAAAGGTCATGACGATATTGTTCATTATACAATTTCTAAACGTCCCCTGACTGCTCATCTGTTCCCTCTAAACTGTCAGGGGCAGGTCTCCAGACTCATATTAGCAATGCATCTGCTACACTGCATCGGCTTGAAATAGAACACAAGCAAACAGCTTATATTTGCCCAAGGCAGGTTGATTTTAGGTTATTTGCGAAGTTTAAGAGAAGACAATAATTTGATTTACTTAGTGAAATGTGATCTCTGTATAGGACCCAATTCACTGCTATTAACAAAATTAAAGGGGAAAAAAAAAGCAGAATTATTTAAAAATGACTCCGTTGTTCGTAGTAAAGACTTTTGATCTAACAAAAAAATCCTGGCAATACAGTAAAGCAATTTTCACCATCATCATCTTCTCAAAATAACTTACTTTGCATAGCACAGCTTTATTTTTTATGAAAACATATATAAAAAAGTATAGCATTGGTCTAATAGCAACTGTAAGGAAATGGAAATGGTTGGGATCTTGGCACACAGACGAGGGTGAGTACCTTCACAGAATCTAAATAAACATCTTCGAGCCTTGACAGCAAGTGGACTGAGGTGGCCTACAGGGAAACGCGCCTTACCGACCACATTAAAAATGCACGCTGTGTGTGATGGATGTGCTACAGAACAGAACAAGAGCATAATCATACCCAGGACCAAGCCAGAAGCCAGGCCCAGAATGTGGTATCACTGCTTCTCTGCCCATTTGCCTTCCATGTGGCCCATCCCGAAAACTCTGTCCCAGAGTGAAGAGGGATCCATAAGGTTGAGGATTCCCAGTGACCCATGTGGTGCCATAATATGAGTTCCAATTCCATTTCACGTTACATCTTACAAAGAACAGCAAACAACTCTGCTTATATTTAATCCAGGGGTTGACAGTGGAACCTGTCTCCACTCAGTCCTATGTCCAGACAGTCCTAACCAGCTTAGGTTGTGGGGGAATCTTGAAAGAAGTGGGGGACTTCTCCAGCACTGGAATGGGGACAGAAGGAGACTGGGAGAGAAGGAAGGTGGTAGAGGGGTGGGAAGAAGAGGAAGGTATTTAATTCATAATCGGAATCATGACACGACTGAGAGTGGAGTGAAGCCTGGTTAACAGTTGGCCAAGATATCAGCCCAAACCAGCAATTTGGGCAAACTGCTTGGTGCCGTAAGAGAGTTTTGCATTTGATGCCAGCTTATGGGAACATATAGAAATGTATGTACTAAGTCCAGTGCAGTTAAATACTATGTTCTGCAGGTACTGAGTAATTTTTAAACAAACAAACCATTGCAAAAATGGACTGAGGTATATAAATTAGTGTTCCTTGGTGTTCACGTCCACAGTGGCTTACCAGAAACCGCTCAGAGCAGATGTCCTGCTGAATTCAGAATTTTCAGATTTCTGAAATTAATGAGTAATACAGTCCCAGCAGAATTTATAACATATGTTAACATATTTTCACAAAACATGTATGTAATGACACTGAAATGTATAAAGATCATGAATCACCTCATGTTAATTCATACCAAGTTTTCTACTAATAGACCATATGACTGTTTCCAGAACGTTTGGGATTTAAGAGTTTTGGAAAAGGAATTATGCCTATGTATTATATATTAAAGGTCTCTCTTGGTAAACCTTTACATAGATTTTCAACATTTCTATGAGATGATTGACTCACTTCTTAGTTTCCTAAGTAGACAGTGATCTTTGCAGAACTTTTTTGCTTGGTCTTGTGGTTAAAATTTGGAAATATCTTTTCTGTAATCCTAATGGTTCATACTATAAATTTATGCTGACGATCATTCTTCTTTGAGCTCCTCATATTAACCAAATGTGCATATTTTCTAGTAATTCTTGTCAATCAGGAATAATAGCTAATACTGCTTTATCTCTTTGTACATCAGAGAAAATGAGTAAGTCTATCCAATCTGAATTTCCCAATATAACAAGATTAACACTCAGTTCCTGTTCAAGTGAAAGTTATTGGCTCAATGATAAGTATGTTTTTCACATGTATTTACAGTGTCATTCAAAACAGATTTTCAACCATTTGTTGTCCTGCATGATGCATAGTGTATATATATATATACATACATATATATATATATACATATATAGACATATACAATGACATTATATAATATATAATATAATATATAATACTATATAATATTATGATATATAATATTATATAATATTTCTTAACCTTCCATTGAAGAATGACTCAGCCGACTTCAAGTAGAATAGTGGGAATTATGTGATGCCTAATAATTTTCTGTCTGTGCAGAAGACAGACAAATTCAGGAATAATCTGAAGGCTAAAAAGACAGCACAGATACTTAGAATAATTTATTTAGAAGTAGTTAGATTGGGAATAAAAGTATAAGCATTCAAATTAATTAATGAGGGAGTTATGAATTTCTTCTATAAAGCCTTTAAAAAGTACTGTGGCTTTCTTTTAGGCCGAGTTGCCTTTAACTGTGCTGTTGAGCTTTGGAAAGCCCCCAGCTGCATAATTCTGTTAATGCATGTTTCAATAATGAAAGGAGAAATAGCTTTCAGTCCTTTTTGGCAAAATACATGATTACAGAACTGAAATTTCTCTGTATTTGTCAACATGAAAGATCCGATAGATGATGAGTCTTCAATTTGAACGATAAAAGCCTTGGTCTAGGTATGTCAGTAAGTAGAAGACATTTATTTATTTATAAATTGACTAATAGCCCTATGGTAATGAATAAAAATAAAGGAATCTTCTTGGCTAAAATGCTGTTGGGTTAATCCTCCAGGAGCGGTTGCAAATTCTTATGGAAATATTACAGTGGAACCACGTTAACTGTGGGATTATGTACACCAATCAGCCATTTGCTAGAGTATGCAAGAAATGGGAAGTAAACACACTGAATGGTACACAGGATCAAAAAGAAATCATGAGATAGGACCTGCTTTCGTCTCTGTGACAGAACAGCAGGGCCCAATAAAGTAAGAATAGAAAGTCAGAATCCAGCTCTTGAGATTAACTGAAAGAGGCTTTTTTTGAAAACATGAAATATTTCAGCTTGGGCCTACGATTCTGTTATTGAAAGGAAGCACTGAAAAGAGGAGAGAGAAAGAATAAGCATTGATCACGATCAAAATGAAAATAGAAGGAATTGGATAAAGATCACAGATTAGTGTTAAATGGAGAAGGATGAACTTTTCTTCTCAAACTAGTGAATGGAAGAAAGTAAGAATATTGATAGTATCACATTCACTGCTCTTAGAATATAAAATTAAGTGCAAATCTGCTCTACACTCCGAAGGGTCATCTACAAGTACAATATCTGTTCTTCCATTCTTGCTTTTCTAAAGTCTATGCATGGCCAGGAAAGGAGATGTGAGAAGACTTAATCACAACTCTTTCTGCCCGATGCAACTCTCCATCACGACTTCTTTCTCAGCTCTGCTGCTCTGCACAGGCCACCACAACACCTGTCATCCTGATTCTGATGGCAGCATTTTTCACTCCCTTGATACCTGTTCGCCCTTTTCCATATCTCTGGTTACTTGAACTAGTAACTCCAAATGCTTAGCAGATCTCACTGGCAAGGGAAGGACATATCCAAAGGACTTTCATGACTGACTAGGCTTGTCACAAAGGGATTTAATTTTTTTTTAAAGAAAAAGAGAACATATTCCTTCTTTACATGAATCCATAGAATCAATACATACATATATGCCCACCCCCACCCCCCAACTTCTCCTCCACATATACATAGGAATGGGTTCAACAGACAAGTAATATCAGTTCAGATTAAGTCCTGTTATTATTTTGCGATTGAAAATTCTATTTGGAATATTTTGGTTTTATAACAAATGGCATTTTCTCTGACTCAGAAAAAAAACTCACTTGTCACGTATAAGTTTAAATCAGTCTTATACTTAATGAAAAGTACTATGCATAACCTGAAATCCTAAACCAAAATGATTATAACCATAAAGGAATTACTATCAATTCAGTATCTCTTACTACAATTTCTGACATGTACGTTTATAATTTCTGCCATGAGTAGATTATTTAACCAAAATTGAGAAAAATAATTAAAAGATTATATAATTATTTAGTAAAAAAAAAAAAAGAAAGAAAGAAAGCTGAGAAAATGGAAAATTCAGTAAAGCCAATAGAATTCCAAAGTACTAGAAAAACAAAAAAAGATAATATAGGTAATTCATCTTATTTTATGGTTAATAAGAAGATGTAGAAAACCTTTTATTTTTCATACTCCATAGATAATAATAGACACGCAAATTGCATTAACGATATTTTGTGATTCACAGAAAGAGTCTCCGTTTTCATCACTCTTATGAAGTGAGAGCTTAATTGACAGGTATTTTAAGTACTACTATTTGGGAATTTCAGCATTCTTCTGTCTTTGTAATTCAGTGCTGTCATAATTCCTCTGTGTAGTGTCAGTTATATTACCTTCATATAAAAAATTCAATCCCGGGAAATTAGCTTAAATGTGGTTATAGTCTCAATTTTTTATGAAATTATCTATGATAATAACACTGACTCCAAGGTACAGTACCATTTATTCTGATATGAGGGGGGATTCAATGTTCATTATATGAAATCAAGAAGGTATTAAATAGAACTTTGTTCTTACTCTTAAGAAGATGCCCAAAGGCAACAGTGCCATTTTCTGTCAAGTACAACTCAATTGATAGTTCACTCCCCGTTCTACACAAATGCTTCTTTTAAAATGATTCAATTCCTCTACTATCTCATCTTCTCTGGTCAGGCAGGAGTCATCAAGAGAGAAGATTGGCCTATTATCTTCCCACTTTGTCAGAGACAGCAGCTGTAATGGTCACGATTCTCTCATATGCTACCAGTTCAATGCTCCATAAAACATATGAACTGTGCCATCTAGACTTAATTGTGCCTAGAGTAAAATGTAATGAAATGAGCTGGGTCGTTAAATAATATGTTGCTATTATGTTATCTCTCTCTGTATACATATCTTAATTCTTTAAAAAGTTAAATTAGCGTGTGAGCAGAATATCTTAATAGACATCACATATTTCAAAACTAACTTTGCATTTTATCTAAAATTTGAGTTTGTTTGTATATTTTTACAATAAACAATCTAAAACAACAGTTATAAAATATATTCAGTTCAATTTGTTAGCCCCCTTATAAATACATTTTAAAAAATACTAAGTTACCAGGAGTTATTTGTCATTTAGATGAATTAATTTTTAAACATATGGACAAAGCCTTGGGAATAATTGAATGCAGCTCTCTCCCCATTTTTTATTCCTTTCAACTTTCGAGAATGTGATTTTATGTATGCAAGTGTATGACGACGTGTCTGCATGACTCCAGAAACCAGCTAGAGTAGAAAATATACTGTGTGACAGTCTACATTCCATGGCATTTCTGATCTTGCCAGTTAGAGAGTAAAAAAATTATGTGAAAGTTGATTCCTGTCAGATTTCTAGATTGTTTCCAACTAACATTCTCAAAGAAATAAAGATGAAGTATAGATAATTTTTTTAAGTCACATATTAGAAATAAGTGTATTTAGTAATCTGGGGATCCATCACATCTGTCATTTTTGCATTTTAATGATTATCCTCAGTAAAATATTAACCACTTAAGTGAAATGTACCACTAAGGATGGTGTGCTCCACTGCACAACTCCAGCCATATAGATAAGAATAGGAAGAGGATCTCTCTCTCTCTCTCTCTCTCTTTCTCTCTCTCTCTCTCTCTCACACACACACACACACACCCCGTGAAATATCTGGATAAACACATAGAGAGACTGAGTCTTGGGTCTCATCTCTCTAGGGAGGAGGGGAGCTCTGAACCAAGAGTAAAATGGGAGATTTCCAGAAAGAAGAGGGGAGGCTTGGCCCAGATGAACAAATATGAACCCTTGGGGTGAAGAGCACACAGTAAAAGAGCAAATTTGCCAGTTTGTCCATTTTCTAATTTCTTGTATTTTGGTGAATACGGTCAGGGTCTAAAAGCCTTAGGGCTTGTCAATAATGGAATAGCTTCTGTTGGGGCAGGGTCAGCAAATTTGGGCATTGAATACTGAATTGTGATTCAGGAAGATTCTACCCACTGGAACAACTACTTTAAACCTGACCCTCCCACCCCCTCTACAACCCCTCCCCACCCACACACACAGGGTTGCAAGTGAGAATGTCAACAAGTCTTCCTCTAGGGGTATGTTATACCTAAGGTTTCTGAATCCCTCAAGACAAGATGAGTAATAGACAAGTCATTAAATTGGAAACACATATAAATAACTCCCTACATAAAAAGTTCTAGGTCCAAGTGGTGAATAATATTCCAAGGATCAGGAAATACATTATATTTAGGAGATAAATGAAAAATGCAGCATCAAGCAAGTTGCTTAACTCTCTCTGGAGCCATGCTTATTAAATGGATTAAAAAGCACAAGCAGTGAAAAACATAGGATAATGTCACCTGTAAGCACGGATTTAAAAATTCTAAAAAATTATTAGCTGACAGACTTTAATAGTGTACTGATAATATAATATGGGCTCTTATTCTGGAAATTGCAGGCCATCTTTTCTAAAACTTGTAAGATTCAAATTCATAGTAATCTCGACAGCTGGGTGGAAAAACACATTTCTTAAATAGTCTTTAGTTTTTGACAGATATGGAAATATCAATGATGGCTGAAAAAATTAAAACAAAAATAAGGAAGCTAAATCGGCAGCACCAGCTGTAATTGTTCTGAGGTTCTTTGGTGAATTGTGGGGGAAGCACCTTAACTAGCCATGGATGACACAAGTTGGGAGGGAAGGGACAGTAACTGTACCTTGGTCCTGCGTCTGGGGAAAATTAGCCTACAATAGGCATAATACACAGGAAGACCTGTGAATGAGGACCTGTGCCTATCTTTGCCTATAAGACAATAAAACAATAAAATTTCACTGAAAATCCTAAGTTGTCTCCTTTGACAAGAAGGTTATTTTTGAAAAAGCACTGTGCTTGACTCTATTTATTGCTCTATTCCTAGTGCATAGAACACTGTCTGGCACATTCACTTAAAAATTGTTGAGTAAGTAAATGAATGATTCAATTCATGCAAAATTAAAGAAAGCATTGCCGTCAAAGAGCCAAGGTCTTATGAGACATTGAAACAGTAATTGGTAGTAAGGATGAAAGATAAGAAATAAATGTAAGAAATATTATAGCTGTGAAAGAAGGGGGATTCCAGATTGACACACAGTGAATAGCACATTGCTTTTAAAACAGGTCATATTGACATTTTTGGACGAATGAACCTCTGTTTATTATTATCTAGTGTATTACAGAACTTCAGGATATCTAGCTTTGGTCTACTAAAAATCCATAATATTTCTGTCTTTGTGACAATGAAATGTCTTCTCACATAGTTTATGTCCTTGGAGTGGTGATAAAGGTTGAAAACCATTGATTAAAAAACAAAAAGAAGAAGCTGAATGACCTTTAGATTAATGGCATGAAAACTACTGAAAACCTGAGAGAAGAAGTTCACAGGGGAAGGGACAAATCTTCCCTGAGGTTGAAGATTTGTTGTTAATAATTAAGAATCTGATGGTTGCCAGAGGGGAGGTGGATGGGGGCATGAGCAGAAAGCAGAAGGGGGTTAAGAAGTGCAAAGTTCCAGTTATAACATAAGTTACAAGTATGTAATGTATACAATAAGAAATATAGTCAATAATACCGTAATAATTATGTATGGTGACAGTTACTGAACTTACTGTGATTCTTACAAAGTATGTTGAACACTTGAAACTAATATGATAATTTATGTCGCCTATAAGTAAAAATATAATAATAATTAGGGTTTCATGTGCCTAAAATGTGCAATCAGTTTTTTGTTGTTGTTTGTTTGTTTTACAAACAGTAGGTCTTCAACTGAGCTAGAAAGTGAGATTTCAATATTGGCCAAATTACAATGTGTGTGAGCAGATTACCTTGTGGAATGACCATAGAGAGAGGAAGAGGGTGGTGGGCTGACGCTGGAAATCCAAGGGTCACCAACAACCATGAGTCAGAGCAGAGAAGATCACAGAAAAGATTAAGAAATAGTCAAACTTGGGGAGAAATCTAGATTAATCACTGGGAAGACAGGTTTTTAAATGCCAACATAAAGTCATTTTAAAGTCATTTTAACATTTTTCTGAATTTGTTTGGAATTAGGCAGGAAATAATGAAATTTCTGTTTGGAAACAAGACTTTTCTGATCTTTGATCCTTTTCTCTATGAATCTTAATATTGAATGAATTACTTGATGTCATGATTGTCTCTGTTAAAGAATGAAATAAATTCATGTTTGAATAAATTCAAGTTAGATCAATTGATTTCCTAAATGGAAATTCAATGTGTCATGTTTAAAGAATACTAAAAACATAAGCTAATAAGGATGTGATATATGTTTTCAAGTATTGTTATCTGGAAGTGTTCACTGTAGCATAACATAATTCATGAGATAGTATTTGAAATCTATTAAATACCAATCATTTTATTTTATTACAAGTTTCTTGAACTAATTTATTACTATGGAATATTTCTGTCTATACTTACTATGCTTCTGAAATAGAAATATAACTCATTGATGTTAACATTTTATTTTGAACAACAAAAAAGGCGCCTTGAACATGGATGTGTGTAATATACAATTATTTCAACTCTCAGCAATGCAATTATGAATATAGACTGCTTATCATTTATGCACGGGCTTCACATTGGCAGGATATTTAGCGATCCCCCTTTAATCCGAAAATTTTCAACGATTTTGACATTTGAACCAAATTTCTAAAGTCAGAAGTTGGTTTGGTTTATAGTGTCCTCAATCTCTCATTTCCTTTGAGGTCCCTTAATTATACATTTATGTATTTATTCATTCAGTAAATATTTAGTGTTATGTATAATGACTGCCATCCACACTCTGAGAGACCTTGATGATAAAATGATAAACAAGACAAACACATCCCTGCCCTCTGTGCTTTCTATCTAGGGAGTCTATTGGAGCCTACAGGAAAGGAAGCAGATGGATTAATTATCAGGGGGAGGGTCAGAGAGGGTATCGTGCGTGCATGAAGGCAGCCAGGTCCATGCCAGTCACATTTATAACCAAGTCCAGGACTTCTCCGTGAGCAACCTTCTTGAAAAGAGATGACAGAAATCTGGGACCACATTGCACATAAAGTTTGTATGTTAGCTCGTTAAATATAACAGTTTTCCCACCTACAGAGTAAAGATGAGAGGAATGCCTACACCACAAGGTGTGGATGAAAATTCAGGTAGGCAATACCTGTAAAGAGTAGTGCCTAGAATGTACGTGTGTGTCTGCGGAATCTCAACGTATTATTGATATTATTACATATGAGTGGGGTTCCCAGTGCAAGTTAGGAGGGAAAGTCTGAATAGCAGAAAAGAGGTAATAAAGAGGAAAAAAAGAAAAAAACCTGACCCTCGGTTGACCCTGAATGGTTATAAATCCTCAGTATGTGGGCAGACAGGAGTACTATACAGAGTGAGAATATATTAACAAAAGAACTTCAGATGTAAGATTATTTTTAGTAAAATACAATGTTTGAACCACCCCACAAGTCCCCAAAATGTATCACAATTTTCAGTGCTTTGTGACATATATCAATGAATATATACAACTGTATATATATATATATACACACACACACACACACACACACACACACACACACATACATTAATGACACCAGTGATTAAGAAGGAAACTGCTGTTAGAATTTATCATGAAAATGTCTCTTTATTATTTCCTCCAGAAATCTGCATAAACCTTGATTTTGGGCAGAACATTTTCTTTCACACGCTATGCAGGTGGGTAGGTTAAACCAATTCCATATGGCTTTCAAGTCCAAAGGAAAATTTCAGTCCCCTTCTCATTTACATATGTTTAGACCATTTATAAAATCAGAGATGTTGATGAATATATTTTAATGAATAAGTTTATCAAAGATTTTTAAAAACCTGCCCATATATTACTGATATCTTTTAAAATACCTATACTAATCAAAGAGCCTTGACAAATGGATTTTTAAAACTCATAAATAACATGAAAATGTTGCTGAAAGTAAAGTATCTATAATAGAAATACGTGACAAAATAATTTATTAGTGTAACATCAATTTATTGACACCAGGGTTTTGAACATTATAAAATGAGATATATCATGCAAACTTTGGGGAAAGGGAATATTAACACCTTGCTAGTGGAAATACAAATTATTACAGCATTGGGGGAGAGTGCCAGGAATGTAATCAGTAATATCTATCTTGGAAAACTATTGCATACATCTAAAATCACCAATAAATAAGTGTGGCCAATACTGTTTATTAACTTGCTCCGTTTCCTCCCAAACTATTTCTCACATGCAGAAGAAGCTTGCATCTTTTGAAATCTAGGATTAAGGTCACATTTTAAGATCTGTTAGTTGGATGCATTTGTGCGGGCTTAGATTTTCAACTGACATATTCAGAGAAAAGAGCATTCTAGAATACATCCATTTTGCTGGTATTGATTTTGGGGAAATCAGCATAGCTCTGATGTCTGAAGCTGTAATGGAAGCATCCTGATTCGGGACTTCTGGCAGTGGCATGGCTTACTGGGGAGCGCAGTGCTGTTTTGTGTAGTGGGGTATTTTTTCTGGAGACTTAGGCGAGAGATATTTCCACCCTCTCAATGATCCAGGAAGATTTTATAAATGTATTACATATGTGTGGATATGTCCTCACAAGTCTTTCTTTCATTACATCCTTTATATGTAAACTATGAAAGGTGATTTATGTTATTTGCAAGTAACTGGCCAATATAGTAATTGAGATAATAAACATTTAAGAAACAGGCATCTGTGTTTGGTTTCCAACCCATTCATTGGGCAAGTGATGAGGACCCAGTGTCAGTAAAGAATGGGGACCCAGTTTCAGTAAAGAACTTAGTAAGCTATGGCATTCCATGCCCAGTCAATACGACACTTGTGTGACAAATCGTGGTTACTTGCAATGACGTGCTTCTGGAAGCAAGGCGTTGATAGACTGAGTGGCTGGAAACAAGAGACCAGCATTAGATGACGCTCTTGAGGACCACACTTGGGGTTGGCGGCCTGCTTCTATCTACCATGGAAACATCATAGGTTTAAGTTTAAAATTTTCATCTTAAGGCATGGATGGATAAAAACAGGTAGTTTCTATCACCGACCAAAAAAGCTCTTGTATCAAAAAGCCTGAAGGCTGACACAGTTATCATTAATAATCAGTTGCTAATTTTGTCAGTTGGAAAATTAACAATGCCGGTTTACCGCATAACTTCACAAGGTTTGTTTTGTTTATTTCAGTCTTAGAGATTGGATTGGGAAAGAATAAAAAAAACAAAAACAAAAACAAGATTTTGGTGACGTTTGAGAGGAAGTAGATATCTTGTTCAAGAAAAATTTATTCCTGACACTTGTTAAAGAATGATAGGGTGGATTTATCCAGGGGGTCTACACACTGGGGTTTTGCAGTAGAGCAAAGAGATGGGGCTCAACTCCGAATACGTGGAACAGTGGCGATTTGTAGCCAAGGAGCAGGGTGGGGCCCAGTGGGTGTTTCTACCTGCAATGCATTAGGGAGCCTACGTAATTCCCTACTCATGCTAGAGGCTCCTCAGGTTTTGGAGCAAATCTCAGTTCTCTGTAACTAGAAAACATCCCCCTTTTAGAATCAGTCTGACCTTGGTATTGCACTCCAGAAAAGACTATCTAGTTTACTTAAGGTTTTGCTAAAATACCTCCACAAGCAGGAGTTGAAGGATTTTAGAATGACAAAAGAACTCTGGGTGGCTTTGGCAGGGATTAGTGTAGAGGGAGTGTCCTTGCTTCCATCAGCACTTATTGTGGTCCACTTCCCCTGCAGGGACAGAGGATTTCTTCTAAAAACCAGAGATGCTCTCTGTTTTATGGGCAGTGGTTTGAGGTGTTGGAACTACTGGATGGTCAAGGACCTAAACAAATAATAGTGGATTTTTTTTTTTTTTCTTTTAAGATGTTGGGAGTAAATACTTTGATGACACTTTCAGAATAGACATTGAGTGTAAAGATGCTTTTCTTGCATGTTGCTGCTCATGCAAAACCCTTCTGCGGTGACAGTTCTTAATCTGATGGGAAGATAATCTGCTCTATGAAGTCAGTGAGCCTCTTCCCAGGTCAGCCCAGTGTTCTCTCAATGGCTTCATGATCAAAGTGTCTAGGGCAGAAGTGATGGGAGTTGTGTATTTTCTCAAAATCTTACTTTCACGAAGGCCGATCAGTCCAGACAGTCACTCCTTAATTGCTGTCGATTTTAAATACTGATTCAGCTGGCAGTAGAGACCAGTATTTAACCTCCGAAAAAGCACTGTATACCAAGGTTACCAGCCATCACTGGTCCCATTCTAATGTGGCAGAGGTAAGAATGTTTCCTTCACAGAACATAATCAATCTGGATCTAGAAAGAATTTTGAGCTACAGTAGGACAAAATATTTCGATGTGCTTTCAGTTTTTTTGTTTTTGTTTTTAATAACTTTAGGAAGCCAAGATATGCTATCATTTAGTCTTATACTCTCTCTTGTTATTTTGGTTAAATATTTTGGCTTTTTTAAGGAGGGAACAAACAGGGAAGTGGCAGTGGTTGTATCACGGGTTATGGGATGTTGGTTGTGATTCACTCAATACTTCTCAAGAGTGTGATGATACTTAATACTCATTTCACTGGTAGGTCAATCCAGTCATAAATTAGCAATAAATCATAACTAAAAAATGCCAAGCAAGAGATATAATATATTCCCATCATCTACAGGAGATTCTGTCACCACTTATCACTTAGAAACATTTTTCAAGTACCTACTCTTTGGGGAACTATTTTACATGCTATGGCAGGAGGCACTTATGTAACTAACAGAACTAAAAGGACTGAGTCTACTTGGATAAGCCACACAGATAAACAGACCCTTCCAATGTGTATACAATGGAGAGAGGTTCTGCAAAATTGACAGTTTTATTTAAGACTCTAAATAGTTTTAGAATATTTATCTCTGCTCTTTTGCTGTTCCTCTCTAATAAAAGGTGATCTTAAAAATCTGCAGTATGTTCATGCAAAAAAGTAGTGAATTTGAAATAAATATCGCAAATGGCAGGACAGTGGGAGCATGCAAACCAGGATTACAGCAGCCAGCTGCAAATTCAAGAGCAGCACACAAGTACAACCCACTGATAAAACAATCTCTTACCCACAAGGATAATCACCGTAGGCGCAGACACTTACACATGAGTGGAAATAAGTACCCTCACTCTTTACAAAGCAAGAGCGATCTCTTCTGATTCAAATACTTCTAACCCTCTCACTGCAGTGGGCTGATGGCTAATTCCACAGAAGCATAATGAGGGAACTTGACACAAAAAAGCAATTAAGCATATACTATGCTATAGAAATTTTAACGTGATCAGAATGCACCTGTATTTGATAGGTTTGTATGATTGGTCTCATGAAGAGGTTGGCCTCTGATTTTTTGAATACATTCATTTACATACAGATGGACTTCCATCCGACCAGTGTATAAATCCATCCTTTACATGATCACCTTTTGTCTATCTATTACTTCAACACTCAACAAAAATGAGTACAGACTAAATGTCTAGTAACAAAATAGTTCCATGGAAATGAGTAACTATTTTAATAGCAAATGTATATTAGTGCCATAAATGCTTATATTCTTAGTTCTAGACAAACATTACAGAAAAGGTACCCTTTATACCTAAGAAAAAATTAAGTTGCCTTTTGAATGATAAAGTGTTCAAGTTTAGAATTTATATTTCAAACACTATGCAAAGCTACCTTAGGAAGTAATTGATATGCTAAATCATATAATATAATGCTAGTTTGTTACCTGAAGTCAAAAGAACCACTAGTTAGGAAACAGTCCAATTGAAATGGAAATTAAAAAATGATTTTCTACTTTAATTTGGGTTCATTCTTTTTAATGTTATGAATATTATATATGGAAAAGAACTTCATGGATATAAACAACTGAAATCAAACAGCACACTCTTTTGGACTTGTTTTCATATTTTCATTGAATTTGCAACTGTGTCAAGGTGTTAGAAATTGTACTTGCAGAAAGCTACTACTACGCTCAGTATTTTTTGAAAGTTTACGTCAAGAAAAATACTACTCTAATCTACCTGACATTTAGACCAATTATAATCAAATTAATTTAGGCAAAAGACAAAATATAAGATATACCAGGTACCTTCCTTTGATCTATCTACTTGCATTTTACATCTTAAATAATTTAATTGTTAATATCTTCCAAAAGTTACCCGTCATCTCAAGCATCTCAACTTTTTAGCAATACCCACATAGTACATTCATTACAATTTAACTCTTTGATTTACTTAATCTTTCTCATTCTTACTATAATTGGTATGTTTCTCACTTTTAAAAATATTTTGAATTGTTTGTTTCTTTTCCTTTGATTTGTTTCATAGCTTTAACTTGCTATTGAAGTTCCTGGATATTTGACTTTTCTATTATTAAAGGAATTAATTTTGACTTTATTTTTATGAATTAAGTTTTGGCTTTGTTTATATTAATTTTTGTTTAATTTTTTTGTTTTATTGAGCTATATATACTTGACATAACTTTGTAGCAGTTTCAGGTGTACAAAATTTTGATATAACCTTTTTGGTAGATGAATTTTATTATATACTCTCAAACATGTAGAGGAAAAAGAAGACAATAAAAAATAAAATGATGGTTTGATATATGTACATATTGTGAAATGATCACCACAATAAATCTAGTTAACATCTATCACCTCACATAGTGACTCTATTTTGTGTGTGTGTGTGTGTGTGTGTGTGTGTGTGTGTGTGTGATGAGAATTTTTCAAATCTACTCTCCTAGCAACCTTTAAATATACAATTTAACTGGAGTCACCATGCTGTACATTATTACATTGCCACAACTTAATTATTTTATAACTTGAAGTTTGTAGCTTTTGACTACTTTCACCCATTTTCCTCACTCCCCACACCTTCCTCTGGCAAACACAATTTTGTTATATTCTCCTAATTTTTTTTTATGATTGTACAGTACCCCTTTTAATCATCTTTAATTATTTTTTCCTTAATATCTCTTTTGTCTGATATGAATACCATGCTTACTTTATGTGCATATATCTTCCCAGCATATATTTTAGCATTTTATCCCATTTAAAATTTTTGATTTTAATTTTCTTGTTAAGAGCCGACAAAGGAAGTTCTACCTTTATCTGGGATGTAGAAACAAAGACCAGCTTTATCTTCTAGCTTAAATCAATTAAAAGACCAGACAGAACATAGCAATGGCTTTGAGACAATGACCCCTGTTGGGGTTAACAAACAAGTTGAAGCCTGCGTTTACCCAGCATCCTTCTTGGAGAGAGATTTTAGGCCACAGCAGAGAAATGGGGAATTCGGGTAGATCATGGCACTTCTCTGAGTTGAGAAGAGGCTTTGGGTTAAAAAGGAAGAACAAGGCATCTAGAGTTTGCTGTGCAGACAACCTGAGAGAAGAGCGAGCTCCACTGAGCGGGAGCTTGAGCGGGAGCTTTGGAACTCTGTCCCCTGTCCCCTTCGAACACCTTCTCCATCATTCGGTCTTCAGAGGTAGTCAGAGCGGTTGTGTTGGGTTTTCTGCTTGGTTTGTGGAACTGAAGGTAAATCCTGTGTCATCTTACTGATTTGAATCAGAAGCACTGAGACAATGGTTTCAGTTGATTTACAGTCATCCTTTCAAAGGACAAGGTTACCTGTCAAGCTGATGCCAGGACTAACTACACAAGATGGGTTTGGTTGACCCATTCCCTAATGTAAAATACTGTAAAAGGGAAAGGTACATAAAGAATTACAGAAACACTTTAGTTCAAGTAAAATCAATGTGGCTGTTTTCCACAGGAAGCACACTAATCATTATTGTGTGAAATACAGCTCTTCTAAGTAGGAAATACTCAGTAGAAGGTAAATTGTAACTCAGGTAGCTGACTGGTTGTTTTATAACGCAATCAATGAATTCAAATCTCCCATTCAAATCAATTAAAATACAATGTTTGTTCATTGTTGATGCATTTGCCTAATAGAAAGGGGCATACAATTCCATAAATGCCAAGGGATAGATAAAGTATCATTGTTGTCATAGAAAGAATATAGATATAGATAGATAGATACATCATTTAATAGAACCTAAAAAAAGAACAGCTTCTGAACTTGACAGAGCGTAAAGCTTTCTTTTCAGGAGTCCATGCTAGTTTGTCCCCACCCCCTGTCGGCATTTGGATGTAACGAATATTTAACTGAGTGGAATCTCATCAGGAAGCACTTCAAAGAAGTGCTTTTTAATGTTCAAATATAAATGTACTTTGATGACCTTCCTTTTATCCAGCCCACTATTAAAATGCTTTCCTAATGCTTCCTTCCCCTGAAGCTGGGGCTGGTTAATCATATGATCTCTTCAAATAACCTCTGATCCTACAAGCTGATTAAAACTAAATTTGATTAAAAAAAAGAAAAAAGAAAGAAAAATCAAGGAATTGAAGCAAGTTTGACCTTGGTAAAATTATAAAATAAGTAAAAAGTGAAAAATGTCTTCAAACACCCCTACACCTGAAGGTAATTTTCTGTTTTCATTTTATTGATTTTTCTGTTATTATTTATGCTGTCCCTCACTTCTTTGTGTCTTTTGCATCCCTATTGTGTACGTTTGCCTACCTTACAAACTGTGAAATGTGCAAGAGCACCGAAATTTTAGATAACCCTTACTCAGTTCTTACCACACCAGATATTTGTGAGGTTACCTTGAGCTCCTCTCTTTCTGAATTTCAATTTATTTATTCACAAAGTGGGAAAACCTTTGTGATGCTGCACAGATAGAATTTAGATGGAATCAGCTGGTAATGGATGTAGATTTTTCCTTTATATAAAATATGTTCAAATTAGTATCTTATTACATTTATGGTCATGGCATGTTTTTCACTGATCCCGCTAAAGATTCCCTCAAATAACCACTTTTTGTTGTTTTATATTCTGTGAAGAACTCAGTTTGGAAAACACATAGTGGAACCTGACTTAAAAGTCTTCCAGATTATATTAAATGGACCTACCGCATGAAAGGCGGACCAGTTAGGCAACACATTACAAGTAGAAAGTGAACAAAAGACTTGAATGGATAACTAAAGCAGTATTATTTCAAATACTGCCAACAGTCTCCCTGTGGAGTCTTTCTAATGGAAAAAAGTCTCAAAGTATTCCTGCTTTCTGTTCCTAACAGGAAGTAAAGTACAATCTGATTGATTTACATATTGGCTGATGGTTAAAGTATAGCTCCTAGTAACCAAACGAGTAATTAAGACAAAATTTAGTACTTATATAAGAATATGAATTTATCCACAATTTCCTGGCACGTCTACTCATTATAGTAATAAACAGTACACATGCCAAACAATGACTGCCTACTGTGTACTGTACAAGCTCCAACAGTGGGCCCCCTTTTCAGAAAGAGTGGTTTCTCATTGGTAATTCATGGTGTTATGGTTTTGACATGGTCTGGTTTTCAATTATGGATGTTTTTGTTTTATATTTATTAGTTGCTGTTAGTTTTGTCTCAATTTCTTTAATACGCGTTGTTGTGCATTTTTGGTTAGCTCTACATCTTAAAGTGTTATTTGTAGAATATTGTTTGACTTACAATTTCCTAATACAGCCCAAAATATGATTTGAATATAAATAAATAAGATCCATATAAAAATCTTCACCACTGAGCTATATTTCCAATGGGAACTATGGATACATGGTATAGTTGAGCAGAGTAAACTGCACGTTTCAGAAGAAAAATATAGTCCCAAAATTTACAGGCGTACATAGAAAAGTGTATCAGTTAAGATTCTTGGATGGTAAGGAATAGGAAGCGAGTCCATGATTTAAAGGAAATAGAAATTTACTAAAGAGTATGGAGTAGTTCACAGAATGAAAACAAATGCTAAGCAGCCTGTACCAAGCCACTCCAGGAAACCCAGGCAGCAGCCACTATTGGCCAACTCTTTTAGACACAACCTGAGAAATGGCTTACCTGTGAACATTTTGTTTCGCTATGTCTAAAATTTTCAAGTCTAGTTAGCTACAGTTCATGTCCAGTAAATATCCCAAGTATAACTTGATAGAAAACTTACATTGTCCATTAGTGAACCAAGTATGCATTGCATGCATAGCTTTTTATCAGGCTTTTTGAGCTTTCTCATATATACACTGTACTGTTTTTAGACAGAAGTAGATTTCATTGCTTAAAATAAAAAGTTTAAGGATATAAAACTGAAAGCAACAAGGAAACAAGACAAATACACAAAGGAACAAAAACTCATAGACACAGACAACAGTTTAGTGGTTACCAGCGGATAAGGGGTGCAGGGGTTGGTAGATGAGGGTAAAGGGGGTCAAATATATGGTGATGGAAGGAGAACTGACTCTGGGTGGTGAACACAATGCAACATATGGATGATGTAATACAGAATTGTACACCTGAAATCTGTGTTACTTTACTAACCATCGTCACCCTGATAAATTTAATTTAAAAATGCAATGCTTCTTAAAAGCATAACTTATAGTCTTAATGGCCCTTTATTTTTAGATTGTCCACTCTGATTTTTTTAACACTCATTTGCTGGAGATAGTTCACTCTATGGCATACTTGGGGATGAAAAAGAGGGCTTGATATATATTATATCTCTAGGTTGTGAATCATTTTTAGAAAGAAAAACAAAAGTTTATTTTCTACATTTTACAAGAGGATATTAGAAAAAAAATTGGCAATGGCTTCTTTGGGGGTATGTTATTTTCTTTCTGAAAGCTGTATGAAGCCCCAGGCAAGTACTTTAATTAACACCAATTCCATCTATCATTTGAGTTCCCTAAACTCAATTATCCACTTGAATAGTTCCAAACTTACAGAATAAACCTTTGAACAATATAGTGAAATTATCAAAAGTGAGAAAAGCAGATTCATGGCTTACCCCCTTCAACATAGTAATTTATTTTATCACAGCCCTTGTGCAAATAATAAATGCATTTTTCTTTACAGAAGGAGTGTGATATTATGGTTACAATCTTGAAATATATTTCATGATATAGACTATGAGCTCACATGTATGTGGATATTTTCAATCTTTGAATAAACCTTCTGTAGAATAATTGTTATATAAGAGCTAATTCTTATTTAAAATTCAAGTTAGACAGAAATGAAATTAATCCCATTACTATAATAATTTTTACTAATTGCTACTGATTTCTTTAGACATTTTGCCACGGTATAATGTAAAGGATACAAATACTGCTAATTAATAAATTATCTCTAAAATTACAATTTATGGTGTTTAAGAGAAAGGCTTAGATGTCAGAGCTTTTTTTGACACCATTTCTAATAGACACCTGGCTTAAACAGTCTAAGCTTGGTTTCTTTACTTAAAAACAAAAACAAAAAACGTTTTGCTGGAGGGTTAGATGGAATTATGTCAATAAAAGGCTTAGCATAGCATCTTATACACAGTCAATATTTAAGGATCTGGGGGTATATTGGCAGACGACAACCAATAAAAATTCATTTCTAACTCTAAACACGGAAAAGTGATGAAGGCATTGTTTATTTTATCAGCATACAAAGATTTTCCTGAAATCCTTGTTCACTGAACACATATTTTTGTTATATATTAGAGTTGAATTTCACATCAATGCAAAAATTTAATTGCCTCATTTTATATGCACTTAAATGACTGAAAGATGAAATATATAATACAAACATTTTGGAAATGTCAAATTTTCTAATTCTGAAAGTAAGGATGGGAATTGATGATTGCCTAACTTCTATCAGTGTGGGTTTTCACATTCTAGATCATTTTATGTGAAATATAGCCATGTTCATTTTTTACACTGAAGTCAATCTATATTTTAAAATTAAAAAAACAAACAAACCAAGATGTTGTGTAGAACAGCACACGTCAGGAGCTAGCCAGTAAGATTCTCAAATATGAAACACTGTTCATTAGTGTTCAACATCCTTAGAAGCTTTAAAGACAATTGTTATTATTTTTTTCACTTACTCCAGGAAGCTAAGGAGAAAACAGGAAAATACTTTTATTTGTCTTATTTTGGTTGTAAGTCTTTCCCTCCATCCTTCTATTCCCCCTTCCTTTCTGCATGTTGAAAAATTGCCGGCAGGGTAACAATTGTCTATAATTAGGGGTCATTTCTGACCAACCAATAATTGAACAAATGATAAATATTAGAGTCTCAGTCATCAACCAGGATGGTACACAGGGAAGGACAAGTTAATACCAGAGAACCAGGATGTCCAAGAAGAGGATTGAGAAAGAACAGATCCCAATGCCCAGTAACCTGCCAAATGGTTCCATCAAATATCTGCTAAAAATCTAGTGAGAGGGGGGCTAGTCTGGGGTGCAATTTGTACATTATTTGTATTACACCCTGATTAAGAGCGGGGTTACTATTTTTCACCTCAACGTGCATTCACTGTATTTCTAGAAATAATGTGTCAAGTTTCTTCTGAAGTTCTGCTCACTGTGTCGCTTTCTATTCGTGTCCTTAGAATGACAGACTTCACCCCGGTTTGGGGATGAATCCACTAAGCTCAGGCTAGCCTGAGCCATGAATCACGTCCTTCTGGCTCTAAGCACAGATAGGGGATTTGTATTACCAAGAAATTGTAGGCCTTTGTATTACCAAGAAAAGGGAATTTTTTTTATGGTGTTGTTCAGAAGAAGACACATAGCCACAGTCTGTGTTTTTTGCTGGGTACCATCAAAATAAGGTTGATGTGAGACTGGCATTGCTGGGAGCCTGAGATTGAAGGCAGAACACAGTAGAAAACAGATCTTGGAAAGAAAGCCAAGTTGTACAATATTGTTTGAGCTTCAAAGTCAAATCATACCTCATATAAAACCTTCCCTGATATTTGTCACTTAATTAGGTCAACATATTCCCGTATATACTTTAAAGAGTTTGAGTTGTCTGTTCAAACTGAGAGAATCCTAGCTGGTACAGATAGGAGCAATTGTAAACACACATACACAAGTGAACACACACATGTATACATAAGAAATGTTGGGATTTTTTTCCCCCAAAAGTAACAAATTTGTCTTTTTCCAGATAATATTCAACATTGAATTATTTAATAATCTAAGTTATTAAGCAAAATAATTTGTAAGAAAGCCCCTGATTTGAAAAGCGTTGTCTCATCTTCAGCAAATACCTATGGAATATAAAAAAGAAATCCTTAGGAATTTTACAATGAACATTCTGACGGTTGCACACCACTTTCCGGGTAATAATCAATAGCAGTGTGTCTTGTTCAATATATTACTTGCCTAAGACAGCAACAATTTCAACTTAGATTTTCACTTTCTGTCTTTATAAATAGCCCTAATTATTTGAGATAATCCATTACCCTAAATGTTTATTTGCTGGAAGAATGTTAATAGCCTCCGTATTGGTTTTTGTGAATTATAACACGTTAACTAAGTGAATATTAAATTTTCCACTGAAGTCAGCAGCGGGCATAAAAAGATCTCTATTTCAAACTTTAACATGAATGCACAGAGGAGACCGGCACAGTTAATCCTGCTCAGATCATTTTTCTTATCAAGTAGAGCTTGACACAGAATGATTCTAAAAGATGCCTTAACCTACGTTATACATTGAGGAAGAAAATATGACTCATCCTATTCTCCACTGATTTCCCTTTTGTATGATGTGCTGCTGACGATGTCCACATACAGAGCAGGGCAGTTATGCTGTTTCACTCCATTTCAAAATTTAACTTATGTCCTTAAAAGGGATATTTGAAAATATCTTTTTTCGCTTCATTTTAAAAAGAAATTTAAATGTGGTACTCCAAGAGTATTTAATGGAGAGAAACAGTTGTACGAAAAGCAATCTCATATTTTATTCCACAATAAGATGGCAGTGTCATCAAGTCATGAAAAGATAGATTTTTCAGAAAATTAGATCCATATGGCAAGATGGTGGGTGACTCATGGCTTGTAATATCGCTCACTTTGCATGACTAAGCAGCTAGCCAAATGTGCAAATATAATTAGCCACACACCTCATCTGTGAAGGGGTGTCTTTAGAATGAGTATGGTTCATGGAGAATAACAGGTTCATTAACTCTCTGGGGCCATTAGGGTGCCATCTAAAATGCATTTGTTCTCACTGACATAATTTTCCAAATCATACTCTAGTGGCTTGACTTGGGTATTTATTTACTTGCAGACACTTGGGGGGAAGAGGGAGGGAGGAAGGAAGGGAACATCTTAACACACACATTTTATACCACTTTCCACAGTAAAACATGTTCTCAGTTTGCTATTCCTTGTTTTCTCTAATAAGTATATGTATATTACTTTTTAAAGAAACATCTACAAATTATTTATAAATTTACTTATAACTGCAAAGTATTTTTTGCTTATTTTCTAAGTCACCATAATTAAGGTAAACCAGAAAATCTGTCTTTTGACATATAGATTTCAGATATTTATAAAGGATTATCTATCTATCTATCTATCTATCTATCTATCTATCATCTATCTACCTGTGCATCTGTCTGTCTGTCTATCCACTTATCTACCTATCTACCTAACTAGTGAGAACCAGGCAAAAGTTCTAACAAAAAGAACACATGCAGTTTTTGAATCCAACATGATTGTTAACCATATTTTTCTGTTGTATTTTCTTTTCATATACCACAATCCCTAGAACTAAATGATTCTTTTTTGAACCAATGAACATAAAGGCAGTGAAGAAAGGGAATCATGAGAAAGAATTAACAAGATTTTGAACCCATTGGAAGTGGGGTAACAGAGGACATGAAATTGCAAATTTTAAACTTGGCAACTGAGTTTAGTCTCAAGAACACGAAAAGCAGGAAGCGGAAACACATGGGAGTGTCTATAGGACATTGGGAATGTGTCTAAGTTTGATTCTTCTTTCTCATGCCAATCAAAATAAAAATTTATCTGAGATACTAAAATGGATTTATTTTAACCCCAGTAGGACACATCATATTCAACATTTTAAAGTGCATAATTAGATTTATGTTTGTTTTAGCTTCTCAATATGTTTCTAAATTCAAGTCTTTTTTTTATTTTTACCCTTTGTGATCTAAATACCACTTAATGAGTCCTTGATATAGGAACTATACAAAAGTATTTAGATATAATTGACGTGTGTTTCTGTGTTGGACACGTTCAATGTCCAGCTGGCCATTCAATTCTGCCATGTTTGCTGGTTTGCTTTTAGGAATTATTTTTGTGATTTTGTTATAGTACCTTCAAGGTTCACCCCAGTTGTTGCAAAAGGCAAGATTTCCTTCTTTTTATGACTAAGTAATATTCCATTTTGTGTGTTTGTGTGTGTGTGTGCCATAACTTTTTCACCCATTCATTTGTCGATGGACACTTAGCTCACTTCCATATCCTGTACAGCGGCTACTTCTAAGAACATAACTAAATGGTAAACAGCCTTGGAAAACTGATAATGTAAGTTCTATGCCAGTGGGTGGTGTCCTCACATGGAAATGACACAAAAAGGGAAATAACTCACTAGGAGGGTATTAAGGATGATGCTTATTTCATGTAACATATTAGGTTTATCATGAAAAACCCAGAACCCAGTACTGAAACATTTGTACTGGGTATTACCAACAATACTACCAATAATAACTACCAACAATAACTGGAAAGACGTGGTAGATACTTAATTAGCTTGTAACTATGAGGGAAGAGGTCAGAAAAGCAGTTTTTGTCATCTGCGTTAGTTGCTTTTTGATGAGTTTGTCAAGATATTGCAAAAAAAAGATGAGTTCAGGAAAATAAAAGCTGGTTTGAAACCATGAATGGCAGGGAATACAGACCACAAACCCAGTGAGTTCTAGTATCGGAGGAGGTCATCCCTCCTTAATCCTACAGAGTAAAATATAAAATTGACAGAGGCTAAACAAAAAATCAGCCTTGTGGCAAGTATTTTATTAAAGTCATATCCTTATTTTCATTGACAAAATTTCTATTCAGATTTCTCAGAATTTCAGAACACAAACTTGGTCAATAATATCTATTTCAATTGGATCAAATGCCTCAAAAAAGAGAAACAGATGTGGTCCTGTTGCTAAAGCCTGATTGTACCTCCATGTAAATCAAGTCAAGTAAATATAGCAACTTGGGTGCTAAAATGCATGTGGGTATGGCTAATAGCTTATGGAGATGACAGAAAGTAAACAAGTGAGATATAATGTTTCTGAAATAGTAATGTAAAAGTACAGATTGCGTTATACACATATTACCAAATACCAACAGTCCTGGACTAAAAGAGACTGTGGTTATCTGATCAAGGTCTGTTACATCTGGAGTTATCCTGTACTTTTCTTTCTAGTTGTGAAATCTCCCGATAAAGAAAAGATACGTCCAGAATATAAGGCTGCCTTAAATTACATCCTGGTCAAGAGATTACAGTGCATCAAATATTGGACCTTGATCTTGATGCTGTGACTGTGTGAATTATTATTTACCCTCTGAAGAGCTTGAGTGCATTTTATAAGCAAATAGAAAGCGAATAAGGAATTTGATGGATTCTTGTGGCTATTGTGCGCTTCGCAAGCACTCAATGGGAATTTCTCTTCCCGTTGAAGCTCCCTAGCTCTGGCACATGACTAGTCTCGGCCAGTGAAATATGACAAAATGTCTTATTTTGTAGATTATTTTCTCTCTACTATGGTAATACCTGACATTGTATGTGGCGAAGACTCCATCAGCTGGAATCCTTACGCTCCTGACCCTGCACCACCACTCCTCAGAATCAATGCAACTTTGTAAATATTTTCGTGCATACTAATGAGTATAGGTGCATTGCTCTGCTTTGCTTCTTGTGGGCAAGTAATATATATTCAGCTTGTACAAGAAATACATTTTGTCGTTGTAAGGCAGTGACATTTTAAAATTTTATCTTTTCAAGATAGCTTTACTGAAGTATAACTAACACCATAAACTCTTTATACAAAATGTGCAAAATGTGATGTTTTGCTATTCGCATACATCATGAAATCATCACTACAATCAAGAGAAAGAACATATTCCCCACTCTCAACAGTTTCCATGTGTTCCTTTGTAATCTCTCCCTCTTGTCCCTCCAGGACCCCTTCCCACCCCCAGAAAGGCACAGATCCACTTTCTTTAACTATAGAACATTTGCACTTTCTAGAATGTTTAGAGAAATGAAATCATACAGTATCATACAACGTGCTCCCTTTTACATGGATTTTTTTTTTAGTCAGTATAATTATTTAATGCAACATAATTATTTTGACATAATTACGGCCAACTCATATGGTAGGTTCCTGGTTACATTTTTAAGAAACTGACAAACTGATTTTCAAAATGTGCACTACGTTTTACACTTCATCCAATAGTGTACACTGGAAAGGATTATACCACACACTTGCCCATGTTTGGTATGGTGAGTCATTTTAATTTTTGACATTTTAATAGGTCTAATGATATCTAACTGTGGCTTTCATTTGCTATTCCCCAATGATGGAGGGTTGTTTTTTTCCCCCCCCTCATTATAGATCATGTTTTTCTGTACCTTCGCACGCCTGGTAGGTGTGATTAGACACCAGACAATAAAAAGTGTACCTTTTTGGGTGGTGAATAATTTTTCATTCCTACAAATATTCTTGAGCTTTGTTTGGGATGTCATGAAATCTTGAAAATGGGTTTCTTTTTTGTAATCTTGCTTTTATACTGTGTCAGGCAGGAACAGAAGACCATGTCTTTAGTCGAGGGTTAATTTCTCCCCACTACTGAGGCAAGACTTCTGAACCCCCTGCCCGATGCCCCCCTGAGTTATAAGGTCTTCCAGATTGATGTGATCTGATGATCGCAGGCAGTCCTCCTGGGAGCCCCAGAGGTTGTTTCCTGAGGTGCTCTCAGTAGTTCCCTTTCCGTCCTTGGGTAGTTTTCTCCCAGGCATGCACAAATCAATACGCAACTGAATTCTTGAAGGGACTCTCTAAAGATGTCTGAGGTTCTCCTTCTGGGCAGAATTCTTCTATCTGATATTCTTTCCTGCAAATTCTGTCTGGCGACCGTAGCTCGCCCGGACCCCTCTCTCTATCTCCTCACATAAGGGAGACCACCTGACTCTGCCTGGGTTTCTGATGCCTGAGTCTGGAACCCCCACCTGGAAGTGTCTTCAGACAACAAACTGGGGAAATAGTAGCATTGACTTTGTTTGTTTCCCATTTCTTAATCACTCTCCTTTGTTACCCGATGTCCAGTGTCTTGAGGGTCATTGTTTTATATATTTTGCCCAGGGTTTCAGCTGTTTGAGATGGGACGGTAAATCTGGCTCCTGTTATTGCATCTTGGCCAGAGGTAGATGCCACAATTTATTTTATTTTTTTAATTACAGCATAAACAAGCCTTTCCTGACCAATGTAAGAGAGGTTGTATTAGTATCCATATGCTCAAAAATTAGGGATAGGGCATCTCACATATAATTTCAAAGTAAGTTCTGAACACACCGGTGTGTATGAGTGTGTTTTATATCATAAGAGACCAACAATAATAAACAAAATCAATACATCAGTCAAGATTCTGTGCGAGAGAGAAAGACCACGTAAATGCCTACACAATTCTTGGATGGAATAGAGAAGTGAAGGCTTTAATTTCACACCACTACAGCTAGGAGCAACACACCAGGACACTACTTCTGTCACCCAGAATTGAGGAAACAGTTCCTGCCTCTTTCAGCATAACACAAGTCATCATTTTCTTGGCACACGACGCTGGTAATTAGACACTAAGATATGGAGTCCAGTTTCTGCCAACACTCATTTCTGTCAGAGCTCTTATCCTACCATAGTCCTACAGAAATATGGCTTTGCCTCGCTTCTAACTTATAAATGTAATGCCTAATTTACATGCAGAACTGCAGCTTTCAGTGTGTCGGAAAAATGCAATATTTACCTTTCCAATTTTAGAAATACCCGATAAAAAGAAAGTTTGTGAGTGTCACTCAACGTATCCCTCACACTCCCTCACTTTGGCTACTCAAATTCCGTTCATAGCTTCCTATGCATAATAAATTTCCATCTGTACCATACGACAGAGCCAAAGAGGATACCCAGGGCACCTTCAATCATGGTATCCATCTCAGAGTGACATCCGTTCTCTGCTTATTTGATCAGAATTCTGCCTCGGTTTTCTGTAAACAGAGGCCTGATTTTAAGTCAACTGTCAAAAATGCGCCATATATGAAGTATTAGGGGACAGGAAGAGCAAAGTCTCTATCCACAATAAGGCAGGAAAGGAACTATTCCCAGCCATTACATATTTATGTATAAACGTCAATGCATTTGAAAGAAAGGGAGAACATGGTTCCTGAAGTTGGCACTGCAGCCCACAGGGCTGCCGTTGGCATTCATAAGAGTTTATCTCACCACACAGACCACGTTAGCTTTTCCTTAGCCAGCGTCTCTCTTGGCACCTGAACTTTATGACTCAGTACTTTCAGCCATTACTGCTTCTGCTTTTTCTGTTATCAAAGGTTCTGACAGAGTTGAGCAATTAATCTGAGGATCGCATGCTTTCCCAGCATGCTCCTCCCTCTCTCCCTCTTCCTAATAACCAGGACTCAGCATCGCTGACAGAACAGTGATCACCTCCCTTTCTTTTTGGTTCCAATGCAGAAGGACCCAACGTGGCACAGTGACTGTCTGGGACCGTGTCCTGTTTGCTGAGGGAATCACACCCCTCTACCAGGAGAGCACAGACTGCTGGTGATGGAAAACAAAAGTTGCTGGGGGATCATTAGGAAACACCACTCACAAATCTTGAACAGCAGAACAATATGCTGTGCCTTGGCCAAAATGGTTCCAAATGTTGCCTAACGAAGGCATTTTCATACCCAGCATACTTGCTTCCGTATTTCCTACCCAGTACATACAAATCGATGCTTAACATCCATATCCTGTAGGACAATATACTGAGTGCGTAGAGCAATGCCATTAATAAATCTGCAGAGGTCACTTCAACTTCCCATTAAAGCAGCTGACTTTTTCATGTAAAGTTGAACAGCTGAGAAAACTATGGGAAGACAAACTCCCAAGATGTGAGCTACTCCATCATCAATATGAATGCTTTTGTTATCATAAAATGCATTGTGTGTTCAAAAACAATGTTGCGTGTGATATCATAATAGTGAATTAGACGTTTAGTAAATCCACAATTGATCGTACGTAGAGCAACACTGTGGCCAGAGAAGACACAGCGTAATTTTTATTCAAGTGAAAAGAAAGAGTTGTCTTTAGAAGAGAAGGGGGTCAAACATTAATAACTTTCCACTGGGTGATTTCCCAATCTTGCAGGGAAATGGTGTGATAACAGCTAGTGACAGTGATTTCTGCAGTGGTGGCACTGTGTACCATCAATGGCAATAATCATTAAGCCACAGTGAGGTGACGTCTGTGCTGTTTGATCCCGAAATGATCTCCATCCTAGCTGCCTTGTGAGTGTATTGACTAGATTTTATGGTCATTAGTGAAAGAAGCTGACCAGGGTGGGTAGGCTTGCCCCTCTAATTATTGAGCGTCTCTTCTGCAGTCTCACTCCTTGGTGAGCATTCAAAAGGAAACAAATATGCTCCCACTTGATCCTGATTCTGAAATTTCTGTACAAATCTAGCCAAGATTCCTTTACGAGGAATCCACTAACCATTTTTATTAATTCCCTTACCGCCTTGCCATGTGGTTAGTCCTTGCCCATATATCAGTGCAGATTTGTACCTGGTACTTCTTTCTCTAGGAAAAGCATACTTCAACATATGTTGTACAAAGTCCTGTCTATCTGTGGGATTGATCTGCACTAGCCTTCAGGTCCCTCCTTGAATGTGCAGGTAAGATGGAACGGAATTGCACTTCTAGCAGAAGCCAGTCAGTGAGCCAAAATGAACTGTAAATCAGGCTGAGATTTGATTTCCTGAGTCGACTGCCCATGGTAACCTCTCCAAGGGTCCACAGATGTGTATAAATACTATATTAATGGCTTAGGACATAGAGTCGGTCCCTTCTCATTGATACCATTGCTACTTGTCCAAGGAGTCCTGCTGTACATGTATAGGAAGCTGAGGCCATTTGTCACAAGAAGAGTGATCCTTAGCTTAGTTTCTTTCCCACAAACTAGAGGTCTGGTATGTGCTTCTTTGATTAAAGATTTCCTCGGTCTCCACTAGAATCCTGATTCAGCAGAGACATCAGTTCTCTTCTGGGTCCACTGGACCAGCAGCGTGACCAGCAGCCAGGACGGCAGCTGAACTTTTCTCTTATTCTCCATTACTTAGTTCATGGGGTAGAGGCAAATATTCAGCCAAATACTTTTTCTGACCTCCTGTATCAAAATAGGTCCAGTAAGCATCACATTTTCTGTTAGGTAAGAAAGCAGGTGTTGTAATAGATAAACCCAAAACTCTCAGTGAGGGAATTAAAGTCAGAGTTAGAAAAGAAGCAGCAGAAACGCTTAATAATCACAGGTTACGTGATTGCATATATGAAAACACCCAAAACTAAATTAACAATAGTTCAAAATAATTAGCATTACTGAGAGGCTAACAGGATGGCTGATAGTACACACATACACAGTTTATTTTAAAATAAAAGTAACGAACAGTTTTTATTTCCTAACTGACTCTAAAATTTATATGGAAATGCAATGGTTCAACTATAGTCAAAATGCTACTTAAGAAAAACATATACTGCCAGATATTAAGACAGAAAAAAGTATTGTATTATTGTAGGTGGTGACAACATGACAAGTGGGACAAAGGGTGAGACGAAATAGACTCACGCATCTACAGAAGCTTGATATGGACACTATGGTGGGGGATGACATATTTTTAATAATTGGTGCTAGGAAATCTAGCTATCCACATAAGGGTGGGGGGAAATGAAATTGTGCCTCTGTGTGACACCATTAAAAAGAAAATCAGCGCCAGGTAGACTGATGACCCAAATGTGAAAATCAAATGTATAAATTCTTTAGAGGAAAAAATGAGGTTGTCTTCATGACCTTGAGGAAGACAATGGTTTCTAAGACATAACACACCAGAACCAGCCTGAGAAAAATAGTGACATACGCTATCTACATTAAAATTAGGAACTCGTGAAAGATGTGAAAAGGTAAGTTGAAGATTGGTGATTATATAGAATCTACCAAAAAGAATAAATATTTATCAATCACTAAGATTAAAAAAAAAAGGCAAGTGCATACAAAGGAATTTTGCAAAAGATGAGCTCCAAATGGCCAATAAATGTATGAAAAGTCACACACTCTCGAAGTCGCACGGCGTGCTATGGTGTCAAGGGTTTGTTGCCTAACATGACAGCCAACCAGGATCGGTGTAAGTGAGGATGCAGACCCGTGAGAGCTCTGTACTCTGCTGGGTGTTGTGCAAATCAGACAGAAATACTGGAGAAGAGGATGGCAATTGCTGCTAAGGTTCACCCCATACATACCCCACAATCCAGCAATTCTACTTTCAGCTGCAGGCCCTAGAAAAGGAGGGCATGGCTAACCCCCAAAACACACGGAGGAATATCCATAGCATCGTTATTTAGAATTGCCAGAGATTGAACACAACCCAAATGTCTATCAATACGAAAGTAAGTGAGTAAACTGTGGTATAACCACAACAGAATGTACAGGGCAGTAAAAATTAATGAACCATCGCTACAAGTCGCTGGAAGAATCATGAACCTTTAAAGAAGCATAAAAACAACATAAAAGAAGCAAACAACAAAAAACATAAACACGGCAGAAAAGAAGCCTAAGAGACGTTGACCGATACACATAAATCTTATGAACTATGAGGATTTTTTCCTTTGTCCCTTTTTGCCCATCAGGGAATGGAATATAGGACTTCATAGAACTGTATCGTTATAATCTGAGGAAGACAAGTCTTCAAAAGACTGTTATTCTTTGAAACATTTTGCCAAGCCAAGTGTATGGTAAATTTTTATCAAGCTTATAAGAAAAAGTAGGAGAAAATAAGGCTAGACTGTCACGTCACAGTGAGGAGATGCTTACTTTTAATATTTCTGCTAAGAAGAAAGTGATTGCAAGCAAATGTTTTTACCTTTTCATTCTCATATTGTTTTCCCCTCTCACATCTGAAGAGGCCCATACTCATAGGCATTTCCAAGACAAACAAACCACTAAAGGAACAATCCTTTGTGGTGTTATTACAAATGCTAATGTAATGCCTCCCTTCAGCGCACTTTTAGGAGAATAAATTTGCATGAAGCGCTTGCTGAAGAGACAGAAGCTGATGTGATTTGAACCCATAAACCCACTTCCTGAGGCCGTGGGGAATATAATCAGGGTGAACGGTTGGAAGGAGACCTTCTGTCCACAGCCTAGCCTGACATTTATGGTGAAACCTACTGAGAAAACATAACCCAAGACTAGCAAACTCTCTTCTTGGGGGAATATCAGTAGCAACTAGGACTTAATAATGCTGAAAATCGGGGTGAGCTGAAATTAGTGCTGAAAATCCTCTAATGTGGATTCTCATCTTTCTGACTTCTTAGAGTCTTGGCAATGCTTTTCTAAGGTTTTCTGTATCACTTTTAGCCCCATCTAGCGGGATACACACATCAGCCTGAGTGATGCTTTGGGTTTTGTGGTTTTTGCTTCATGGAGACCTTATTGTCCAGTATTCTAAAGATTCAAAAGAGTTCACTCAAATTTCTATAATTTTCCGACATGCACCGTTCTCCATTTTCTTCTTTTTCTCAATTTTTTTGTCTTTTATTCACCATAGTCGTGATTTATTTTTCTTGCGTGAGCTCATTGTCTGACAAGTGCGGTCACCATTGCTTAGCCCTGCTGCTGTGACACTTCTGGGAACTGGTGCTCCATTGACACAGTGTGGCATTTAGTCAGTAGGCAGAAGGACAAAAGTTTGAAAAGCCATATGGAAAAGATCTCAAAACTTCAGGGTTTCGGGGGGTGATCTGAAATACTAATTTGTGTGAAAATCAAAACAGGAGGTACACAGGACTTTTGAGGAGAGTGGAGCTTGGGTTTATAGAAGCACACAGGTGGTCATGTTCACCATCAGAAGTCTAGCTACAGTCACAGTGGAGGAGGGAGGGTGCTTGGAGGACTGTTTTGAAATGATTCGGAGGAAATTTTCAACTTCTTCCCAATCTCTTTGAAGCCTGTTTCTGTGTTAGCCTTCACTTTCCATGAGGTCCAACCACCATGACGTAATTCCAGGTTTCTTATTTTGTATATTTATGGTAAATAAAAAGATTTTTTTGAGATTGTTGTTTAAAATCTTACATGTGCCCTAGGAATACTTAAATTTACTCCAAAGAGAATAGCCTTGGCAGAGAACAGCTTTCCAAAGGGGGGACTGCAAAAGTCCTGATGAGGCTTTTTACACTAACATCTCAACCTCAATACAGAAAAGATAGTGGCAATACAGTATAATAGATTATAGATAAAATGTTAAACTTTATACAAATTGCAATCTAATCTTGCCTGACAATTGCCTCAGTCTTTTTCATCAATAAAAATCTTTGTTTCACTCCTTAGGTAAAATGTATTTTGTGTCTCTCAGTTCTGACAATATCAACCAATGAGTATATGAAATCCTGAATAAATATTTTGAACTTCCACTATTTTGCCCTATCATTTTCATTAATGAAAGCCCATTTCTCTTCTTCAAATATATTTATATTTCTAACGTATTTTTATTTTTAACTTAAGGGGCTCATATTTTGCACAGTTTTAACTCCCTAGTGATTAGTTCTTTCTCTACCAAATTAAAAAAACAAACAAAAACATAGAATAGATTTCACACTTCCATATATAATGTAGATAGCTAGAGTGTCACTCTTGCCCTAATAAGAAAAAGCAAGATAACCTACAAAATTATAACTTTTCTTGCACCCACTGGAGAACTAAGATTATAGGGATAAAAATTAGCCTGAATTGTGAGACACATGATGTGGACTCTGAGAAGATCCATTTAATGTCAACTCTGAGAAGGAATTTTTTCTGCTGAGATAGACTCCCCGTGGTCAAAATAAAGCACACATTTTCAAAAGAGTAAAGTCTAGCAGCCATTTTCTGACAGAGACCTCTTATGTACTCTGTATCCTGGGAAGATCCTCAGACTGAACTCAGCTTCCCACACTATGCTCTGCCTGTTTACATCATCTGGGTCTCCCACTGCAGGGAAGCCCAGGTTTTGTTTTCCCACCAATGGACAAAGACTTGCCCCATCCAATCAGAACTGCACAATTATATCCTCATTTGCATCTGTACTGACCAATCATAATTGAATGAGTTGGACCAATCAGAGCTGCACACTTTGGAACCCTCATTTACCTGAAGCCGGCCAAAGTGGGAAATATGGGCACGAAAGTTCCCTATAAAAACATTACCTTTTCCTTGTATTAGCAAAGCACACATTTGGTTTCTGCCAGAGGCTGCATCTCCTCTGTTTGTAAACATATCTCCTTATTTAAATAAAGTCTCTTCTTGTTCCAACGCCTTCTGGATTTGTTAGTTATAGGAATTTCCAGGAAAATTTAGGATACCATTCTCTTTACACATATGAGAGGATGAGGAGACGCTGCTATTTTTTTAACAAAGTGCTATAGGCTGAGTGTGTGCTAGGAGTAGAGTGAAGACCCAGGGGAATTCACACCCTGGGAGAGTTCACACCTACTTGAAGTTTTCATAGATCTCCACCTTGCACAAATAAGAAGGGTTGGGTACAAAGAGGGAGAAATGAGAAAACCATCTGCAGTGCAGGCTTGGAGAAGAGCAGACACTGTCACCATGGGAAACACACAAAGCCCCACCAAACTGTCTCCTTTTTAGGACAAAAACAAAAAAATTAAAAACATGTATACCTCCTACTACATAGACCCAGGAAAAGTGAGTAAGTCACCAAAAGGGCCCAAGCCACCACCTGTAATCCATTCACTTTTATTGGTGTGTAGTAGTACTTCTTGTATGATTATAAACATTTATCTAGCATGTGTTTTAGTTACATAAGTTTATTATACTTCTGACAATTCATCCAGCTGTATTCTTATGAATTATGAACATACAGAGGTTGCCAAAAAAATGTATACACATTTTAAGAAAGGATAAAACTGTATTAAAATTATAATACTTGATATATTCTGATGACAAAAGATGAATACAAGTCACGTGTATACATTTTTTTGGTACCCCCAGTATCTCTATCTTTCTATCTCTATCTCTATCATCTCTAGCTCTATCTCTATATATCTATAGATATATCTATATATGTACTTAATTCATAAAAGGGATTTGACTCCTCCCTCTTGCAAGAACACAGAATAAATAAAGAAATTTTGAAACAACGTAGCTGTAGGAAGGTCAGACCTTGGAGGATACGAGTAGAGAGCCTTGTGTCCTGGCAAGCAAGAGTGCTTTATCACTGACGTTGTTTGTAAGTGTCAATTCATCATGATAACTGAAAGCAGATGGAATTTTAACCAGTGTATTATTGTTCAGTCTCTACAAACTGTGGACTCCCTTAGTGCCAGGCCACTTTCTTGTCCCTTCTTTTTAATATACCACCATTTTGACCAAAAAGCAAGCAGGAATCATACTTTCAAAATGAGACAAAATGTTGTTCTAAGCAGTAAATTAATTATTCATAGTGATATGTGAATTGATTAAAAGAGCAATTCATCAAAGTACCTAATGATCATGAAATTATACATACTGTGAAAATATGTTACTCAAAATTGATAGTGTAAAATTATATTAATTGAATCACAAAACATTTTTGAAGGCTTACCGTGTCAGGCCCTCTTCTAGGCACTTGACATCTTCAGTTAACAAGAGGTGGAATTCTTTGTTCTTGTGTCACTTTTATTCCTGGGGATGGAACCAACAAATCCATGAATTCAGCAACAATTGCAGATGGGAATTTTTACACATCACTTTCAAAAGCTGATAGATCAATGAGCCAGATAAAAACAAAAATATAGCAATTAGCAAGCATAGATTATATGATTCATTTTATACAGTCAAACTGGAAATGCAGTATTTTATTGTATACATGAGACATTCACAACAAAGTCATTATATATTGGTCTACCACGGCAGTCACAATTACGGACCCACTACCAAAAAAAATAAATAAATAAAATAAAAAAAATCCTGATCACACTGACAATATTCTTCTCATCCACTTCCATAAATGTAGAGCTCAGGAACATAAGTGAAGGTAAAAACATTCACTGTGTCTGAAAAGCAAACAATACGCAACATGCAGTAAAGTTGGTTTTAGATGAAAGATGAAAGCTGGGTCTCCTGCGCTTCTATCTGGGAGGTAGGCTGTAGGGAGTGGGTATGGTGCCACCAATAAAGATCTTCATTTGATCCCTGGAAAGGATTTTCTCAGCTCCACTTCTGTTCCTTGGCCTCTGGAAGACCACGATCTTGCCTGCTGGGAAGGCCTCAGGAGCTCCAGGGCTTCTCTCCCATCAGCCCATCCTGGTACCCTGCAACCAGAAACACCTCCTTGAACCTGGGGACATGTCACACAGATCTGCCCTGCCCCTACCACCCGCAAGTGGCGAAGGTCCCTGGGAAACAGAGTCCATGTGTGCAGTCTAGAGTTGTACCCAGGACTCCTTACCACTCCAGCCTTCAAGCCAGCTCAATGACAGAGGTTTGGCAAACATTTGTCTAGGTTCTCCCTACCTCTTAGAATAGCAGATTCCTTGTCAACTTCCTGCTGCTTTGACAGTGATGAAAGCAACTGAGGGTGTTTTCTCCCTTAAAATTCACTAGTCACTTTCTGCAAGCTTATTTACATGTTTTTGAATTCTTAGCTCTCTGATGGGTTTTTTTTTAAAAAAATATGATGATTTTGTGGCTCATTTGGCTTGTTCTCCAGCTGTAAGGAGAAATAGTGGTCTACTGATATTTCCTACGCATTAAAGACCAGCATGCTATTTTGATTGTAAACTAATGATGACAAATTGCATGACTATAAACGAATAACTATATTGCACACAGAGAATGTCATCTAAGTTCTGGAACCAGTCATTGTCTTTAATCGTTGAAGCTTGGAAGCATTTTGCACCTGGGTTCCGCTTACAGTTTGTGTCCAGTAACTTCCACCACAGTGTGCTAGCCGCTCGTCCCTTCATGCGCCACAGGTCCCACTGGGTGTCCATCTTTGCAGGAACCTCCCCCATTAGGGCGGAGCTTATAGCCCTGATTCAAGAGGACTTTGCTCTTATCATTCATTGTGTCCTCCTCTCTGTTTTATGTAAACTAACGGTCCTTGGCGTTTCCCCTCATTCTACAGTACTTTCTTCTTCTTGCCTCCTAAATTACCTGGACATACCTCTCCTTACTATCCACCATAGAAAATTGTTCAGCAATATCTTTTTTATCGCAAAATTTTCACTTGAGCCTGGTGTAAATTTGAACTCAGTATACTCGTGATACCTTGATTAATAGTTCAAGACACATTTATGTTAATGATAGTCCTGGTACCCAGTAGAGTAACATAATATGTAAATCTTCAGCTATAAAGTTTTATTTGATCACTTTTCCTGTTTAATGTCTCTAGTTACTGTACAGTAATTATATTCAGTACAATGGATATAGCAAGAAATACTCCATTAAACTATTTTTGGCCTTGACACCAGGTGTTACATTTTTAAATTATGTATTTTTCCAGCCATTATTTTTTCTGTGGACTTTATGTTTTTCACTTTCAGGAGAAAATATAAGAACTGAACAGGCTTATTTTTAAAGTAATAAAGTGCATAACCCCGTCGAGTTTGGTATATGAAGAGCAAATGGGAATATTAAAAGAAATAAAAATAACTGAATTTTAACTTTTAGAGCTTATTTTAAAATCTGATTTGGAAAGGGAAGAATTATCGAATGTCTACAGTACATTGGAAGTCAAATGTTCTCAACAGGCTAAATTTGGAGCCCTTTTATGGTCCCAAATAAGTGGTAAAGAATTTGTGATCTGCATACCTGAATTGCTTATATTTTTATATTTGAATTAAGTTGTAAGTTGCATAAGATATGTGAATTAAGAAATGCCCATACAATTTGAAATGAGAAACCCTGACCATCACCAAACTTTTGGGACTGAACGAGGTGGGTGTCAGAACTTGTCGCTGGAAACAGAGCACAAGTACAACTATTCAGTCAATCATTGATAAGAAAGTTAAGTGTTTGTAAGCAAAACCTCTCAGGATCCAAAGGCAGTGAGATGTAATAAATGAGAGAGACAACTGTTCTTCCAGGACATTAGTTTTCACAACACCTACTAATTTTAGTCTTTAATGATCTAGGGCCACAGTGGAGGAAATGCATCACATGTTGGGTGGAGCCCATAATTTTAGGACACTTGATAATGATTAAAGTTGCATGTGGGACACGTATAGGCGGTCTGGATGTACAAAAAAGCTGTCAACAGGAATTTGAATTTGACCTTTGGCGTTCACCAAATCTTTGCACGCTCCACATTTCCAGACCAATGGCTGCTGCTGACCGTGGCAACAGTGTGTCCAGTGTTGACTCCATTTTGGAAAAGCACCTATCAATTCTCTCTAACTCCAGAGCCCATCATGTACTCTTTGCCTTCCTTATAGTGCTTCATTGTATTGACGCTCAATAAACATTCATTGTGAAAAAGACTACCAAGCATTTCACATGTGTTTTAGGCATTGAAAGTTGGTGGCATATGTGGCTACTAATTTGAGAAGTCACAGATTAACTGAGGAGACAAGAAGTATTCAATGTTTTTAAAAATGCCAAGTACCAAAGAAACATAAAAATAGGTATCAGCACATAATAAATTATATATCTTTAATAATATGAACTAGAACTTAATCTTCAGATAGAGGAGATCAGGATTGAAGAAAGATAATACAATAAGGTGGGTGGTTGGTATCATTTATTTACTTACTTTTATCAAACAAATAAAGATAATTATTTGACAGGACTTACTTCCATATTAAACTAAAATAATGCGTCTCACTGCTTTGAATTCCTAGACAAAGCCAAAGGTGTTCAAAGTGCACTGTTTTCAGCACTGCACTGAAAGAGCCGAATAGGCCAGAATTCAGCACAGTTCTCTTTTCACAGTATTCAGACTTTACCTTGCGTTAAGTAATTTTCTGGTACAATGTATTGAAAAATGTGTTCGCATTGCATTTCTTTAAGTGTATATTTCTACTTTGGGTTGCTTTGCTTAAAAAGAGAAAAAAACAAAAACAAAGAAAAAACAAAAACAAAAAACACCTAACACTAAACAGGGGAGATTATCCTAAACACGTATGAGAATGTCTCAAAATTAAGGAGCAAAAGTATGCTGGGGTCTCGTGGGAGCTGGAAAATCATTCCCTCTGGGTATCTTTCTTCTTCTGCCTGGGGCCACACGGCCGCGTCCTGCTGCTGTGCATTGTTTTATTGTATTCTCTCTGAAGCCTGCACACTCCAATCCCTGACGGGCTTTCAGATGACGAGTCTTATTTTGCTCCCTAGATGGCAGCCTTAGCTCCTTGGTCACCTACTCATCTAGTTGTTCACAGTTAAACAACGAAGTTTCTGTATCGCACTTCCCATATCTCATTTGTGGGATTCCCAGGGGCTCTCTTGGCTCATGGTTCCACCCTGGTTCTACCAGCTACGGGCAGAGTTTATAGGGTCATTGGGAACACAGGGCAGTCCATAGGGAACGGGTACAGCAGGGGCCAAGCGCAGAGGCTTGTGCAGGACACACACACTGGGGATCTCCAGAATCTCTTTCACTACAATGGTAACTTACCTTCATTGGATATTCATGACCTATGTGAATAAAGCTTTCCCTGAGGGGTTGATAATGTTGTAACTATCTGTTGCCCGTTAGGGTTAGCTGCTGTGTGGGGGAGAAACTGGATTAGGAGTTCTGTTACTTGCTGAGTATAACTTATTTATTCAGCCAGCACACAGTTATTGATCATTTTGTATTGCCCTCCCCATGAGTGAGGCAGTAACAATAGAAGCATGGATGGAAAAATAAGTAAACATCCGTAGAGGCAGAGATCAGTTTTTGCTGAAAAGTTCACTCAAGAGACATGCCAGACTAGCAACTGTAGATGCTATTCTTCCTCTTAGCTTTCTGTTAACCAGAGCTGTTGGTTTAAAAACTGCCCTGATAACATATGCAACTCTGTATAAACATTTACATGTATCATAAGTTTCTTTTTCTTGTTAAAACCCATGGAATTTCAAAGAAGGATGTAAATATGTATATTACTCTATTATATTTTTATTTTGGTATGAACTTTTCTTTTTACTAAGATATTTGTTTAGTAAACATCAGGATAAAACTAATGATTTTTAATTAACTCATGTTCTCTCCTATTGACCAAGATAACCATAAATGAGTTATTATAACATATCACATCTCTTTGCTCAATTCAAAAATACATGGACTAAGAGATGAATTTACTCTGAGAAAATACTAACACATTTAATACATTAGCTATATTTGAAATAATGTGCTAAGTTCAATTTAAAATCACCACCAACAAAGCCACCACCACTTACTAGTGATAAAATCTTAGATAACGCACTCTTTTGAATATTGCTTCCAGTTTCATTCTGAGTTATATTTAGTTCTTACTTTGACAAACATGATAATGAATGTTTTTCTCGTAATATAGAATTCTTAAAATAAATAAAAAATAACTGAAAAAAATTGCAATTTGCCCAATTGGTGTTCTCCTTAGAAGAAAGTGTTAAATTTCATAAAAACAATGGCAGCCTGCTTAAGGGAGATTATCTGAGATGTACTCCATGGTCTCCTTTTAACAAGAATAATCTATGGAGGCTGGGGTTATAGAGAATCCATTGTAGTTGGAATACCAATGTAGTTACTACAGTTAACAGAAAATTAAGCCATCTATGTCCCAAATCATAATAATACCTTGAAATACTGTAAAATTTCATATCTACTTCTATACATTTCCTAAAATACAGACATCAGGACCCACTAGCAATTGATATGCCAACTGATATGCCAAGATAAGTTCATCTTCAATCAAACCTTAATCACCCATTGAAAATACCCTTGGGGAAACAAGATAATTATTTTAAATCCAGTGAAGGAAACAAGGTCTGTTTTATGGTAATGACTGCCTATGATGAAGGGAAACAGTTTTTAAATCTGTCAGCTATGAATTTTTCAATATCCATCATGGCTCACAAAGACAGTGAACACATCACAGGTTACAGACATTACCAATTTAAAGGTTTACATTAGAAAAGCTAACAATAAACAATCTTAAATTAATACCTCATGTTAGAGTTTAAGATGATGTAACATAAACAGCACAGATACGAAGTATGGAATATTGCGTCTCTGTGAAAAATACTATTTAAAACACATACACAGAGTGGGATGAAGCTGGAAATGGGATCTAGAGTACTAATTGCTTCAAGACTAACTGGCATTTTAAGAAAGATTATGTTATAATACAATTTAGAATATAAAGCATGCGTAGAATGAAGATACTTTTTTTGAATGTATCTGATTTTCAACTTAGAGAGTCAGGCATCATTCTCTCTTTAAACTCCATTGGGATAGTTTGATAGTTTTGTTTTTGTTGTTGTTTAATGGAAATAAAATACAAAAACCTTGCTTATTTCTAGATGCGCTGTGAATTAACGATCCTCCATTGCGAAGCCATGACATGAGTGGATCGTTGATGACTGGGGTTTACTGCCTTGTTCTGCATTATCCCTCACTGTCACTCAGTCGTGCCTCAGTGACCCTTTTGGCCAAGGGAAACATCATATCGTTTGTTCGGGAAAAAGCGCAGAATTTCAAAGAAAAAAATAACCCATGACCTTAAAACTCAAAATGGAAAGAAAATTGGCCAGAATTTAGTCAGTCATGGAGTTCAAAGGCTTTCTTTTTCTATAATTGAACTTAAATAATTTTCTGTAATAGATTTATAAGGATATGTGAGTAGTTCCTAATAATGCTGCATTGAAAGATTTGCAAAAAGGAAAAAAAAAAACTCTACACACAAAAAAAAGTGTTATAATAGAGGGTCATGGGAACTATAGCAGTTTCCATAGTGATTTCCAGAGAGAAATGCTGTGTGCTACCCAGTGTAACCTCTATTACCTATAAAGAGACACTCTTTTAATAAAACTAGATCATTTTAATGGATCTCAGGCAGACCTAGCTCTTTTGTTTTATTTAGGTTTCATGCTTTTTGTATAGTGCTTTCACAACCAGAATCGCATTGAATGAAGCTGACACACTGTTTAATTCTTTACCACTGTATGCATACCTCCAGAGGGAGATACAAGATTTGAAGTTATTAGTATCAGTACGCATACTACTTCTGTTGTATCTGGAATTCCTTCCACCTACAATAATGCCTGGAGCATAGTAGGTGCTTAAAAATGATCTGCACAAAGGATCACAAATGTGTCCATTTATTTTTAATTAAAAACATCCATTTTATACTTTCTTCCCCCTTAATTCAGGACTAGTGCAAGTGTCTGTGAGTGGCTTGATATGATCACAAGTCTGAACATGCAGCCATCTTTACCACGGCCACATTTCAAACATTATGTGCTCATATGAAAGTGATGACACATCACTGAGTTCTAACTGCAGCAATGCTTTATCTTCTGTAAAGCGTCTGAGGAGAGCTTTAAAGAGGACGAGACCTATTGCTGCTTATTGTTGGAATTCCACGTATTTTCTCATTTACATTTCACCACTCTGAAAGGCAATTGCCATTATTGGTACTAACTGTTTGGGATTCTCCTCTCTCCAGTTCTCAGAGCAGGGTAAAGCTGTGGATACTGAAACACACTCTAAGCAGTTGTTATTTGTCAGTTGAATCTGTATGGCCAATAAGAGCCATTTGTGAAGCAAACATTGATTGAACACTGAGCTGAGACAGGACTGACCGGGCAGCAGTCTAGTCTGCTAAACATTTTGTAGAAGAGAGCATTTCACTCAGAAGCAATAGGTAATAAGCGTCAGGAGAGAAAAGGCTGGGTGTGTCTGCCGGGCAGCAGACATTTATGCTGGGTCTGCTGGATCAGAAGGAGGAAAACAGTTTGGAGCTCGGCAGTGGCTGCATCACGAATGCCTTGTAGGTGATCAGAAAGTACTATTCGTTCGCTATCTTTATGATGGACTGTCCAAAAAGTCTACGAAGAGAGTTTTTTGATATGCAGTTGCTCTCTTTGTGTATGAACGCTGCCCTCCTGAGGGGGGATGGTGGGGAACGATGTGCTCAGAGTACTTCTCCTGTACCTGGAGTTTGTGGCCTGTCTAATAGGTTCTCAGACACGTGCAAGACATCTGAAGACCAGAAGGTGAGGCAGCCTGCGCCTTCTGTTGAAGTGACAGGACAGAAACACCTTTCCTGATGCACAGAAAAGTAATCACGGTCCTTCCTAATCGACGTGCGGAAATCGTCGGTGTAACACACGTAAAACACGTGGAGAGAGGGCTGGTTCTGTGTGTCATTCTGAGCTGGAGAGTTTGCCCAACAGTCTGAATGGAGAGCCGATGCACGTGCCAGAGAGGAGGCATTGCACGTGTACGTGTCACGGCTCATCCCGTGACAAGGGATTTTCAGAGGAACCGGGTGATGAGCCGCTAAGAGAAACAGTCAGTTGGAAATATCAGTGAGGTCTAAAAGAAAGGCATCTCATGACTGTCCCATTCAAGTAAGCAACGTGGTTCCAATCCCACAGGTGTCAGTCACTGCAGCTTGCCAGTGGGTTGGGAGGGGCAGGAGGAGACGTGAGCAGGGAAAAAAGAGGCTGGCACTCCCTTTACAAAGGCATCAGCTCCATCCATTATGCATTTGACCTGGAGGACCAAAGTGGAAAGTGGTACTTCTGATTGAACAGTGAAGTTTTAATTAATATATCGAAGGGGCCAATTAAATTGCTGAGATCAAACTGGGCTTGATAGGACTATCTATTAAATACAAGTTACCAAAGAAGCCTTGGGCTTTGCCAGTTTTCTCTTAGTTACAAGAAGAATCTTTTCCTTGTCAAATAAATATTAAAAAGAAAGTGTGGGAGAGAAATATAAATTGTAGTTTTATTATATCCCACATATTGTCCTTGTTCAAAATACAAATTATATCGCTTTAGTGCATTTTCCCCACTTCCAGATACCCAGAGGCATTCATTGAATATATTACCAGTCTCCTACAATGTTTTACAGTTACAGATTTAATACACAGTTACAGATTGTTACTTTTCAGAAAGATGCCTTTCTTCCATTTATACAGGTATCCCAGTAAAAGTGGAAAGTGTTCAGGTTTCATAGTCAACATAATCAGGGTGCATTATCTGAACCACAGTTTACTCATTTGCAAACAGAGCGATAATAATTATCTTTTCTAATTGCTATGAGGTTTGTAGATAATTAATCCAAAGGAATTAATACACACTGATCATTTAATATACACCATTTCCTTTTGTTTTGCTACAACTGCTTTCACAATCATCATTCTCTAATCATTGCCTTGAATTACTTAGATACAAATGAATAAAATAATATGGAATGGACTTTTAATTTGACTAATTAATCAAAATAGGGAAATTTTTGAATGTGATAATATAGTCTCATAAATATTAAATGTTTATCTAAATTGCATATAGCATGATGACATTTTAAAAATCAGGAATTCACTAAAAAGATGTAGTTCAGCAATAATCCACTGGGGTATTTATAAAACATAAATATAAGGGTGAACAATATATTTTGTTAATAATTTATTGAGGCCAATACACATACCATGATAGTCACCATTTTATTTATTTTTAATTTTATGTATTTTTTTTCTAGTGGGATGATTACAAAGTATTTATCTCTATTGAAGTATAGTTGATTTTAAAGTAAATAATTCCATGGCATTTGGTTTATCCACAGTGCTTTGCACCTACCACCTCTATCTATTTAACAAAGTATTTCTCACAATATCTCAATTTATTTGTAGCAGGTAGTTGCCTATTTTCAATCTTGTTAGTTTAGAATTCAAGTAGCAAAGAGAAAAATATGTTAAAAATCATCGTGGATTAAGATGTTTCATAAATATTTAATTATATTGATTAACATCAATGTTTCTCATTAATAAGTGGCAGCAAAATTAGCCTCCTAATTGGAAAGAAAGATAATTATATGCAATCGTTCATCAAGGAAGTATGTTTTCTCATGAAAAGTATTTAAACATCATATTTAAAGGAATTTAGAAGTGAGTCACTTGCATGTTATATCAACATTATAAAAAACTATTAGTATCTACTATAAACAAAATAGAACCCAATCATATTGATATTTACTCTAAAATATGGCATGTGTTTCATTCTTAATGCATTTTGATCTTAAGACTGTTTAATTGCCAGGGCACTGTGTAATTACATTTGTGATACGTTTTCCTCTTTCCGCATCTGAGCTTTGGTAAGGGTACTTGAGTGTGGGCAGGTGTCCAAGGAGCACTGGTTTTATAGGATCGAGGGGAGATGGATGACTTCAGTGCCATTGATTTTAACGTTGGAAGAAAGGAGTTAAGAAATAGTAGCAGAGTGGGACCCAGCGGCTGTGTTGCTGGTAGGTTTTTGCCGTAGCAGTTGATAGTGTCTGGCATTGGGTACAAGGACCACATTGTTGGTATGTCACTGTGTGTTTTGTTTCATTGGTGGTGGTTGTTGAATGTGATGGGGAGGTTATGGAGGACGGGAGAACAGAAAGGAACAAACTAGGAAACGCAGGGATTCTGGACAGCAAGAGTATTATAAACTTGGAAATGAACTAAGGCACCTGAAGGAACAGGTACAACTGACTGAATTCCAGGTGGTCTGTAACTAAACATTCCTTATGGAATTTCTATACACTCTAAGAAGGGAGTTATAATTCACAGAATACATACAATTTCAATAGGACCTTTTTTCTGTGCTAAAGTAGGGCATCCTCCAGATAAGAAAAATTAGAAGAAGAAAAAAAACATTTTAAAAATCAGGACTCTGAGACAGCACATTGCATAACACACCCTTTTAGATTATAGTTTATTATTTCTGGGAAAACACACTAAAATTAAAGGCAGCTACATAGAAAAACTTGCTGTAAATAGTTGAGAAAGTGTTCTAGTAACTTGCAATACTAACTACTGAATAAAGGGCATTTTTAAATGTAATCTATGTTTGCACTCTTAACACACTACCTAGGAATAATAATGGCAATTGTTATATTATTTAAACACAACTGAAGATAACTTTTAATTTATTATAATCAAGCCAAGTGTTACTGCTGCTCAAGCATTACTACATAACTGGTTTTATTCATTATGCATTTCCATATTCTGTAGAATATGAATATATAGATTCTGTAGAATATGAAAATGCACTATTTGGGTGAATGGATTTTGCTTAGAGACACCAGTTTCATACTGTAGCGAAATTAAACTGCCAGCACAGCAAAATCTGTTTATTCAATTGCCAGGCTGAATGACCTACAATGATAGAAAGCTGTTCTAACTTTGATTTCACCAAAGTTCTTGTGACTTCAAAAAATGCTTTAAATGTTATTTAATTAATCAGATTTTTAAAAATTAGTAGAGGTACTTTTGTTTTGCTGATATGAATAAAGTCTTGTTGTAAGTAATATTTTTAGAAAATTGCTTTTATTATTGACAACATGACCATGGTAAATTCCCAAGAGGATACTTACAAATCTTCCTATTCATTTTTAATGATTTTATAGCATTTTATTTGTTGTTTATATTACTTCAGTTAATTTTACTTAAATGATTCCATATGTGTTATCTATACAAATGCACACATACACATATAAATGTCTCCCTCACACACTGACACATTCATTTCTGAAGGTTATCTTTCCTATAATTAAAAATTTTAATATATATTCTAATCTCCATAGTTATGATTGATCCATGGAAAGCAATAGATTTCTAAAATATTAGTTCTGAGAATCTAAAGTTTTCTAAAATATAAATCAGTGTTATTTGAGAGGATATTGCATTTGCTAGAATTGCCACTATAAAGTTGTAAAGTAATATTTTAGCAGTAACTCGAAATTGCTCCTAAATTGACGATACTTTTAGTGGTTCACCATTTTCTGTTATATACATTGTGCTGATTTCAAGTAAGTGTATATTGTGACATATAGGATATTTCTAGTTCTAGTTTACTTAAAATGTTTAAAATAAATAACATTCCGATGTTATATTTTGTCAACAATGTATTGCTAGAAGTGTGTGGTCATTATTATTTACCTTTTTAAATTACATTAACACATAGTTTAATATAGAGCCTTCTCCAAATTTTTGGAATACAACTAAGCTGACCAAGGCAAATCATTCTTTTTAAAATGATGCTGAATAATTGTTCAATTATTTTTTTTCCGTAGTTTTGCATTCCTATTTGGAATTTTTAAAAGTCTACTATATTCTGTTTGAATATTATAGTCCGGTGAGATTTATAAAATAAATGTTGAGGCTTTTAATATTTTGCTATGCTTTAAAGTGGTTTAATGGTACAAGTGAATTTTAATTCTCTCTCATTTGAGTTCTGAATCATTAGGTGGTGAAGAGGTTAGATAGGGATCAAGTTATTAATGTTATTATTGGTAAAAGTGGACCTAACGGGGCTGAATAGATCTAAGGAAAGCGATTGCTGAGTGAAAGTGAGAGAGAATGAGAAAAACAGCATAAGCGAGTGTGCAGTATGTGCTCACCGGCTCTCTTTCCGTTCTTGCCAATCACATAGGTCTCTCCTTTTCTCAGGGAGAGGAGCCACTGAAAAGAAAATAAGTCAGACAGAGAAAGACAAATACCATATGATCTCACTTATATGTGGAATCTAAAGAAAAGAATAAGTGAATGAACTAATCAGAAACAGTTTCAGAGACAGAGGAAAAACTGAGGGTTGCTAGATGGCGGGGGAGTGGGGTTAAGGGGGAAGGTGAGGAGATTAGAAAACAGTCGGTAACCACAAGATGGCCATGGGGTTACAAAAATTAATTTGGGGAATGTAATCAATAATGTTGTAAAGATTTTGTAGGGTATCGATGGACACTTGTCTCATTAGGGAGACCACCTCAGGGATGATGTAGATGCCTGATCACTGCATTGTACACCTGAAGCTGAACAATAATGAAGGCCAACTACAAGTTTATATATATATATATATATATATATATATATATATATATATATATATATATATATACTTACAAGAAGCGGAGTACAGCATTAGGAATAGAGACAGTGGAAATGTAATGGCTGTGTGCGATGTCAGAGGGATAGTGGATGGGGGGGTTGACACAGTGTGAGGGATATAAATGATAAACGTCTAAGTATTACTTTGTCTTGTGCACCTGAAACTAATAAAAAATTAGTAAAACAAAAAGAAGGCAACATTCCTCCTCCCCCACACCCAATAAATCTTAAGAGCTAGGTGTTCTTTTTTCCATCCAAAAATTGTCAGGGAGAGTGAGATATAAACACTTGCCCTCCTAAATGTCATTTATTCACTAAAGAAGTAATGGCTGTATATATTAAGGCAGCAGAAATAAGTAAGGAACAAAAGAAACACAAGTCTTTGTGTTCACTTTTATTTCAGTGTGTATCTGTGAGCGTGCGTGGCGGGGGCAGGGTTAATAAATATATATTCCATAAGTAAATTGTGTAGCACTATAGATGGTATTTAGTTGTCTAGAAACAAAATAAAGTGGGGAAAGTGGGGAGTGCCAGAGAGCTGTGGAGACGGTTGTTTTAAATTGGGTGTTTGGGGCAGGTCTTATTGGGAGGTGACATTTGAGCCATGAGGCTCAAGGGAAGACCTAGGCAGGCACAGAGTGAGTACAAAGAGCCTGAGAAGGAAGCATGTCTGGCATTTTCCAGGAAAAGCTAGGAGGTAGATCAAAAAGAAGGCTAATTACATCTAACTCTGGACACAAATAATCTGTAAAACTCTCAGGGTCTGGAATCTTTTGTGGTAATCCCTCATAAATCGTTTCAATTTGTTTTCCTTTAAACAGCCTGTTTAGGTTTTCTAAATCTTTATGAGTCACACTGTGTAATTTATGTAATATTTTCGATCAAAAAATATGCCATCAATTTAAGATACTTGGGATAAATTTTGACTTTTGTCTTTAAATTCCATTTATCTACTTTTAGTGTTTACAGCCCTGTTGTTTTCCTTTGAATTTTTCATGTGATTTCCCCACTCCGTTTCTTTGCAAAATATTTTAATGTAAATTTCTTTTCAAGATAATTCATTATGTAGGTTATCAAGCTACTTCAGTAAAAAATTTAAAAAAAAAATAAAATTAAGTTATATTAAAAAAAAAAAGTTCCTGCTACATGGAGCTTATTCTCTGGTGCAAATGATAAAAAGTAAAAATCAGGTAAAAAATAAAATATGTACTATGTGAGAAGATGACAATGTAAATGGAAAAAATAGCTTAAAAGGGTGAAAAAATGTTGAGGAGAGGCATCGGTTTTACATAGTGTGGCCATGGAAGACCTCAGTGAAAGGCAACAGAGTGATCTATTTGGATACTTGCTGATTTTTTTTGTTTCTTTTTAAGCAGTTATCCTAGCACAAAATTTGGCATCTAGGGTTAGGCTAATAATAATACTCTACTTTTGTTTCAGTTGAATAATTGTCCTTATAGAAACATTTCATTAATAACTTTTGTTTATAATAAAATAAAATGGTATCCTAATTTCTCAAATTTTGGCATCCTATTAACTTTGCTTTAAAAAGATTGTTTAATAAATAAAAATGAATTAATTATAAAACATATAGTAGTAGCAAACATCATACATTATTAATAAATTAAAGAGAAAAAGAAGAAATGTGAAATGAGTTGCCAAATGCACATTTACCAAAATAATTACAGGAAATGACAAGTAAATTGGAAAGAAAGCAAGAGAAAAATATTTTAGAAAAGAAACTAAATGTATTATAAAATGCTGTGCAAACAAAAACCCAGTCAGATATTGTATTTTTCCCTTCACAGTTTCTCTTGGACTTACCATAATATCCAAGAGAGTCATTGCATCTATTTTTTAAAAAGTTCTACACACAGAATCTTGAAACATTATTTTTAATGTTATGTTTATGCTGATGTTTGTACATTTGTTACATCTTTTGGTTAGTTACAGTGAATAAACGTTTAATGATGTAAAAAGGATCTCGAGAAGTAGTTTATTTCTGTGAAAGTTGCATTGAACATATAAACTATTCTGATGACTAAGGCGCTTCTTTTAAAGAAGGTGGAACCCAGCATTTTAAATTAAATGAATCTGCCACAAATGTTATCATAGAAAGCAAATGTTTGGAGTTTTCAAAAGCAATAATAGAATACAGGGATGGAAAATCCATTGTAAGCTAGCAACTCAATTCTGAAAGTCTTACGAATCAAGTGCATCAAATACATATTTAGCAATTTCAAGTTATGATGAATGGTAACTAGACTTACTGTGGTGATCGTGTCAACATATGAAAATATTGAAGCAACATGTTGTACGCCTGAAACTAATAGAATGTTATGTCAATCATATCACAATTTAAAAAAGCAAAAAAAGAAAATTGACATTTTAATATTTTTTTCAAATTTCTGTGAAAGTTATAAAATAACACATGCATTTCCCTGAGCATTACACAACATGAAAGATCAATTTACTAATTATATTTCAAAGAAGTACAAATCATAAATAAAATTAAAAAATCAGTTAGAAACACCTGTTTATTTTAGAAGAAATCTGTAAAACTAACTAAATTAGTGATTTTCATACAATACTTAATAAAGTAAGCATTCAGCCATTTTTAGGGAAAGCAAAATCCCTATTGTCCAACATATCCAGACTTATTCCAGGGAGATTCTTGAGAAATATGCTGATTAACTTACTTTCAGGTGATTTAAACTTGTTTTATTCTCACAGACATTTGTAAATTAAACTTTATATATTTTTTATTAAAATACCCACACATAATGTTTAATACCACGATTTCATGCATTAGAAATCCCAAGTAATTTCAATAATAATTTGAATATCAAACGTCTTCTCATGTCCCCCCTCAACTGTCATTTTTTAAAAGATTTTTATTAAAAATATAGCTAATATACAATAATATATTAGCTTTGGGGTACATCATAGGTATTCAACAATAATGGTTGAGTCACATTCTGTAGGAAAAGTAATTCAGAATCTGGTCCTGTGTGTCCTTTACCCAGCTTCCTTCCCCCCATAGGCGAGTCTCACAAAACTGGAGCCCCATGTCCCCGTTGACAGTAAAGACTGAGGATTTCTGTCACCACACAGGGCCCTCCCACTGCGCTTTTGTCCAAACATCTTGTGTTTCACCCTCAAGCACTTCCTATAAAATGAACTGCTAACGTTTGAGTCAAGCGTGGTGTCTTCTTCACACTCTAGCTTTCGTGAGCTTCGGAAACACCTCCAAATAAAGCATGGCTACGGCAAAGAACAGAAACGACTCAACTTATACTAAGCAAAGGAGGATATTTATATTAACAAATACTTGTTTAAATAAAATCCAAGCAAGAAGAGGAGAAAAAATAGAGTAAAAACAAATAGGAACTAAACTAAATATTAGACCATCAGGAATCAGGAGCATTGTTTTTCCACACATGGGTTCATAGTCCATCATTTTCTTTCCCTCTGTCAACAGTCTCCTGGAAGTGTTTGTCTTGTTCTCACATTACCACGTAGACTGCTCTAAACCTAAATTCGAAAGACCATTTAATTCAACTATGTCCAATTATATGTTCCTGTGTCTTTCAGTCCGAATTATCAAAAGATTAAGACTCTCTGGCCAATGATTGGAGGGTGTATGGCAGTCCATCACCCGTGGGTTCAATGACCCTGTTTCCCTGAAAATAAGACCTAGCTGGACAATCAGTTCTAATGCGTCTTTTGGAGCAAAACTTAATATAAGACTTAGTATTATATTATATTATATTATATTATATTATATTATATTATATTATATTATAATACATTATAAGACCCAGTCTTATAGTAAAATGAGACCGGGTCTTACATTAATTTTTGCTCCAAAAGATGCATTAGAGCTGATTGTCCAGCTAGGTCTTATTATCAGGGGAACACGGTCACTGTCAGACGGCATAGGCATGAGGCAAATGCATAACAGTACGAACACTTACATGAGTTCCAGCAGCAAAGTCTAACTGGGAGAGGAAGGTGTGCATACATGGAAATTGGCTAATGTCTACTCCAGAGCACAAAATTAAACGAAATCAAAATAGTACCAGCCCTCGAAAGACCTGTCATTCCTATTCTGATTCATGTAGTTTGTGCATTGGACTTAAAGTTAGGATACTAAATAGATGAAAAAGTCTATTCATGTTATCTTGCCTTTTAAATCACCATGAGAAATTGTGTAGTAGGTTAGAGTATTTAAGCCAGAATTTAGCAGTATAATGTAGGGAGTTATATGAGTTTATGATGAAAGTAATTGTACTTTTATTTGCTTTTTCAGGTTTATTGTTTAAATGGTTTTATTAGTCCCTCTTTGCTTAGTTATTTTATATTACTGTGCTACCAATAAGCAATTAGATGAACAGAAATGAATATCTTATTCATAGATATCCTTATAACTAAAATGTAACAAAAACACTATGAAAGGTTTTACATGCATTTATTTCATTTAACTGCCTCCATTTATTAGCTATATACTGGAACACTGGGAACCCTCTTTCGGCTTATAAAAGATATGTGCAATACAAGTAAGAACTTCTAAAAATACACTGGTACCTTTATCTTATAAAACAAGGGATGAAGGATTCAATTGGATTACAGAAATTTAGGAAAAATAAAATATTTTTTGAAGTACCACACTTAAGAACTTTTATTTCAAATTGCAGTGTGTATTTTATTATCACTCTTATTTAAATATCAAAGTTCTGGTATGTGGGTAAACCTAAAAATAGAAATCCTGGTTTTCGTCTCTAACTTTCTTGCTACCTCACACTTTGGTTCCCAGGGACGTCTGTGTGCTTAAATATTAGTATCCACCAGGGTCCTATAGTCTGTGCACCATTCCTAGTTGAATTCACCTAAACCACAGTGGCAACAATTTCATTTAGAAATCTCAAATCCGTATCTTCAGTCCCAGTGTCTCCGTTGAGATCGTGCGCCATACTTAACATCTGGTAACACGTGTCCACTCAGGCACCTCTGAAAAGAGCCCTTTCATCAATTGTCACTTCTTACTGGGAAGCCTACACTTACTGACTGTTTGATGTAGAGAGTACGGATACCAGCCTCCTTAGTAAAAACGGGGCATTCTAAAGGGCCCTCTCTTCTTCACAGCTCCCTGTGGTGGTCAGGATAGGCCTTGATTGGGGCTACATCTTAGGCCAACTTCTCCCTCTTCCCAATCCTATTCCAAATTCACCGTGCAACAGGATGGGAAAGCAGATCCTAAGGGGGGATTCTGGACCTGGAGCACCTACCAGCTTGCTGACAATGAGGAGCCCAACCTCAGTGAGAGAGGGGACACAGATCATACCTGGCCCAAGAAAGCATGCAGCTGTAAGATGTTTCGCTGTGGTAAGGTGAGAGGGGATTACAGCGGAAGGAAATGTGCTGTGAGGTACACTGTGTCAGGCTTTTGAAAAACATGCGAGGAAAGAGTAACTATAAGGATAGTGGATTATGTGCTGATTACTGAGTGTAAATAGTGCATTGGCAAACAATAAGGAAAGGCTAAACATGATTAATCAGCAACTAATAGCTAAATGTGAAAGTCAAGGCCTCCTTAGATGCATTTGACGGGACTCTGATCACCTCTAACTGGAGGGAAGAGAGAGCTGAGGACCAAGCCCCTAATCTAACAATGAGTAGCTCTGCTGAAGAATCTTGCCCCCTCAATGGAGGTGGGTCTGCTATGAGTAGGTCAGGACAAGAATAGCACCCTCATACATGGCCTGGGGACGTCTGGGTGGATGCACCTGAAACACTGCAATCCTCAGCTTGATTGGACGCTCTGGGCCGTCAGACCAGGACCACAAGCCCCTGTTACAGGCTGCATTGCTTGAATACAAAGCAGTGTTCCTCTTGGTAGGACAGAGTAAGGCTTCACCTGGCATTTGCTCACACCTCCCCTATGAGTCACTAACCCGATGTCTAAGGTTAAGTCACAGTGACCTCACTGAGGACGTGCTCAGCCTGATAAAGGAAGACATGGCCATCCCCCTCCCCCAGAACCTAGCAACGTGTAATGGCAGGAGCAAGAGAGTATTCATGGAATTTCATCAAGGGGGCAGAACGTAAAGTTGGCTAAGGAACATCAATATTTAATGACTATGGTCTTCAAGTTACTTTTCTGGGTTAGAGTTATAAATTTGGGAGTCCTATCAGTCGAATTAAAAGCAATATGGCTGAATGAGATCCCATAGCCAGTGCTTATTGGCTACTAGTTCGATGGATTATTGAGAACAATATGGTTCTTTGCAAGCAATATGAAAATTCTGTCATCCACCATACAATTGCAGAGGTTAACACCTACATAAGGGGAAATTATTATAATTAAAGGAAGAAGTCAGTGCTTCTCTCAGAGATAAAAGTTGGTAACTCTCTTCACTGTTCAGTCTTTCACTGAAAACTAAGACTGAAATGCATGAAATTTCAACATCATTTTGTGGACGGGGTTTCTATGTAGCAAACATATGTACACATGCCTTGTGTGTGTGTGTATGTGTGTATATGTGCGTGTGTGTGTGTGTGTAGTGTGTGTGAATTTTCCTTCTACTTAAATATATATTTCATAAACTATATGCTGCTTTCATCTTATAAACAGAGAGATGGAGCATTAATGGAAAAAAAGCAGAACTACGGCTGCTTCCAAATAATTGCATATTTAGCAACATTTTAAAAATAGAATAACGTATGTTCCAGAAAAAAAAGTACAGTTAACGCCATTCTCATAATTCCATTGATTGGTTTATTTCTGGGTAGTTATTTCCTTCTTAATCCTCCTGTGCTTTCAGTGTATGCAGACTGGGACCGTGGCTCAGGGTGAGAGTTTTAGCATCACTGTCTGAATGCAAATTGAGACTCACCCACCTGCAAGGGTGAAGCTTAAGGAAACAAGGGAAGCTCTCTGTGCCCGTGTCCTTGTCACTAAAATGAAAATAATCATAGAACCCATCTTATGGATTTTGTGATCATTGAATGAATAAAACTCTGTAAACTGAATAGCATAGGGACTGGCACGTATTAAGGATTTCATAAATGTTAACAATTATTAGCGATTACAGGGGAGATTCTTTCATTACTCTGATAAAGGTACTTTATGTGATTGGCCTGGAGTCCTTGACACCAACTAACTCTGCCACCTAACAATTACAGAAGCTAATTTTTTTTCTAGGAAGCCTTATTTATTAGAGCTAATTATAACTAAGCAATATAACCAGACCTCCTCTTATCTGCAACCTTGACATCTAATTAAAACACACACAGATAGGAACTTTAAAAATAAACCCTAAGGATTCACTTAAGCTCTCAGGGTATTTTAAACTTTGTCATATATAGCACATTAAATCAGAATGGATATAACAAAAATGAAGTGAAATAATTAATAATGGAGTTCTTATATCGTCCATGATCACTCCATTGCAGTTCTCCAGGTCAATATGACAGTCATTAGGCTATATGAAGTGGATGACATTTTTCCTTATTTGCTAAGACACGTGTAGGAGATCATGTAGAATAATATCTTTAATAGTCTATTTTCAAACGCCTCATTTAATCAATATTTATTGTTTTTGAGGCATCATGCTAGGAGGATGTAAAGAAGTCTGAATGGACATCATCATGTTAGTGTAAAACATTTCTAGCTTCAATCTTACTCTGATCCCTTGTAGATTCCAAGAAAAAAAAGAAGTGCCCAGATGACAGATGGCTTCAAAGACTATGGTTTAGTGAGAACTTAGTTCAAAATAACCTAGTAGGTCATGTCACTATCATTGCGGGAGAATTTGTCTTTCAGAATCAACATGCCTAATTTTCTCTGAAAATCCATATATCATACAGAAAGCCAAAAATTGTAGTTTTTTCATTGGAGAGAACTTATCACTTGAGTCTGAGAATGAAGGAAAAATCTAATTTCAAAAAATAAAATTAGGGCAGAGGACTTGAAGAGACATTTCTCCAAAGAGGACATACAAATGGCAAATAGACATATGAAAAAATGCTCAACATCACTAATCATCAGAGAAATGCCAATAAAAACCACAATGAGATATCACCTCACCCCAGTCAGAATGGCGATCATCAACAAGACAAATAGTAACAAGTGTTGGAGAGGTTGTGGAGAAAAAGGGACCCTCATACACTGTTGGTGGGAATGCAGACTGGTGCATCTGCTATGGAAGGCAGTGTGGAGGTTCCTCAAAAAACTACGAATAGAATTACCATATGACACAGCAATCCCTCTCCTGGGTATCTACCCAAAAATCTGAAAACATTGATCCATAAAGACACATGTGCTCCAATGTTCATTGCAGCTTTATTTACGGTGGCCAAGAAATGGAAACAACCAAAATGTCCTTCGATAGATGAATGGATAAAGAAGTTGTGGTATATATACACAATGGAATACTATTTGACGGTAAAAAAAGATGAAATTGGACCATTTGTGACAACATGGATGGATCTTGAGAGTGTAATGCTAAGCAAAATAAGTCAGACAGAAAAAGAAGAGAACCATATGATTTCACTGATATGTGGTATATAAACCAAAAACAACAAAAGAACAAGACAAACAAATGAGAAACAAAAACTCATAGACACAGACAATAGTTTAGTGGTGACCAGAGGGTAGGGGGGAAGGAGAGTTGGTAGATGAGGGTAAAGGGGATCAAATATATGGTGATGGAAGGAGAACTGACTCTGGGTGGTGAACACACAATGGGATTAATAGAGGATGTAATACAGAATTATACACCTGAAATCAATGTAACTTTACTAAAAATTGTCACTCCAGTAAACTTTAATTAAAAAATAAAGTAAAATAAAATAAAATTTTGTCTTTCTTTTATGAGAACTTGGGTCAACAGATGAAACAAAAAAACATGCTGAAATATATGATGATATATCAGTAATCACCATAAATATGAAACTCCCTGTGAAGCTATGTATCATATGATTTAATATAAAAGCAAAGATCATATCTATCAGACATGATAGACTTTAATTCAAAAGATATTTGTAAGAATAAGGAAATGTCTAATATTAAGATAAGAGGTTTAATTCATCCTGGGTCTTGATGAGATCTATAAAAACTCCACTAGCAACAGACAGTTAATGCACTTTAAGACACAATATTTAAGGAACAAATATAATTTAAATAGGTTTTTTGGTTTTCCTAGTGATATTCTAGTTCTTAACTAGTAAAACTTCACATTAGCCATTGACACTGCCCTGTGACATAGAACCGAAATACACACTTTCCTTCCCATCATCTGTCAACATTGACCAGGTCATTTCTTTCCATGTACCTCACTATTTTCCCACAAATCTACTAAGGTTTAATGTTGTCTTTATTATTTTATGTGTCATTTTAATAAGTGTGTTATTTTGTGATTATAATTCTGATGAAATTGATTATAGATAAGTATGTTATAAGTAAGCAGAATAATTGGAATGACCAGTGAATTCTCACCCTGGTGAACACCTCCATTCTTTGAGTTTTCTTTATCATTGTCCTTGGAGATTTACTGCTGTCTAGTCACAACATCGTTGATCTGTTTTCCTGATTATACTCTTTATACTCCTTCAGTGGCTTTTTATAAAGCAGAAATATTCTGATATTCCTATGCACAAGGGCCTTCACATTTCACCACTGCCTATTTTTCTGAGTGTATCTCTTCTAACCTTCCTTCACTCGCTGCATTTTCACATAATAGGAGTTACTTTAAGGTACTCGAACAATTTCCTCTCCTTTATCATCTCCTTTACAACTTGTTTTTATCACATCCTCTTTCCTTTTCCTTAGAAAAGAATCAAATAAGGTCCCAAAGATACCAGGTCAGAACTAGAACCTGGAACTAAAAACCAGGATATGTCTGTCACTAAATTCTTGAATCATGTTATAAAGAAAATGACCAACTTTTAGTCTTTAAAAATGTTTTATAACAGAATAACTCCAAAATATGGGGAAAAGAAGTAAATAGCTGGTTCCTTGTTCACCTCTAACTGTCACACCATTTTAGGACATAATCTTTGGCTAATCTCTGAAAATATTAACTAAAGGAATGGTTGGGTGACTCAGGTCCCATAGGAAAAATAAGGTGTACTTTTTTTATCATGAAATTTCTTTAATCTTAATTCAGCCCTCCCAATTCCAACTGAACTTTGGAAAGACTTAGAAAACTGATTGAGATTGCACTGAATTTATAGATTCATTTAGAAAGAATTGTTAGTTTTACTGATACTGAGAATATACTTGTGTCATTTGGTCAAGAAAAATGTTTCTTCATTCATTCGATGTCTCCAACACTTTGCTCCCTTTATCGTGTTTACTTCTATGCATTAAGGATTTGGGGTTGCACTTACAGTTGTGTTGTCTATGATAACTCTGATTGTTTATGTCAGGAGTTCAGCTGAGGTAGGAGAGAGAGCTGAATTGTCAGGTGTTGGTTAGCTGATTGAAGCAGCCTGTAAAACATGAAAGCGCTAATCACTGTAATGGCACACACAAGCAAGAGTCTGAAAGCAGACCACCTCCACCTGCTCCATTTTCCCCGTGGAATAGCTCACTGCTCCAGCATCAGGTGCAGCAGCATGGACCTGAGGGTCTTCTTACCCATGAAGGGTCTAACAAAAGGCTCTGGCAGTTTTATGGATCCTGAAGAGGTGGGTGAGGGCAGCGAGGGGGAAGGGCTGGAGGTAGAGATGCACTGGGTATTGACTCGGGTAGGGAAAGGGTTTTCAGGCTTCCCTGCTCCTCGCCATTAGGAGGTCTGGGCAGAGCTACAGGACGAGGACCCTTGCCAGAGAACACAGTTGATGAGATCTGGAAATGAAGGTGCTGGGGGTAGCAGAGCAATCTGAGAAGAGCATGTCCAGTCAGGAGGGTCTGAGCCCTTGTCCCTAACTCCCTTCAGAGACTGCAGTGCAACATCCGTGCACCAGGTCTGGTGTGGGGAGGGCAGCTGTCCTCCTGCAGACCTGTCAGGGAAAGGCTTTGCAACGGCCTAGGATCAGGCTGGAAACATCATAGGTAGATTTCTAACCAGCACCGACTTCCTCGGTTTAGAGCTGCTATATGGAAAAAAAGTATAGACTTTTGTATGGAGATACAAAATCCACCTTTCTTTCATTCTAATCACATTGCTGTGGCATCTCTTAGTAGTTTTTTGTTTGTTTGTTTGTTTTGGTTTGGTTTTTAAAAGCTAATTTTGTGTCACGCAAAAACAACAGTGCAATGACGTGGGGATAAATAACTTGGACTAGTAGCGTGGTACACGGATGACCTATCTGACTGACGTTTAAATGAAAAAAAGGCGAGGGATTGGAAGAGCCCCAAGGGGAGGCTTTAATGCATTTACACGTAGGAGAGGAGCTCTGTGCACCCATTGAAAGCACTGGCTATGGCGCTAGATTCCAAAGGTATGAACCTTGTCGCAGCAACTTAAAAGCTTTATGATTTGGGGAATGCTAATTTTTGTTTCTCTTAGATCTTTAAAGTGGTGATAACAAAAATATTTACTTGTTAAGAGTTTAAACATATTAGTGTATTGATTGTGCCTAGACCTTGCTTATTCAGCCCCCCCTCTTAATCCTACAAGCTTCCTGTGGACTCTTCAAGCCCCATTTAAAATGAACCAAACTGCAGTCCTTCAAAGATTCTGTGCTTTGCCACCAGCTCTCTTCAGCTGCCCTTTGTCACATATGCTGGGATCTCCTGTCCCTCTTTCCATTGGAAAGCCCTGCTCATTCCAAACCCTTGCTTAATTTTATTGTTCAAGAAAGTGTTCTTTTACGAGTTGTAGCTGCACACTTCTGGAAAACCATGTCGCACAAGGCTTACTTGTTTTATAGACATTTCCACAGTACTGGCAGTTATTTATTTTTACGTCGTCTGCTCCCTAGCCCGTAAGCTCTCAGAGATGGCAGAAGGCAGGTCTTTTAATCTAGTGTCCTTGCTGACACCCGTAGTTCTCATGTGTCATGGATGTTAAGTAAATACCAGAGCAAAGGGGAGAGGAGACAAGGCTTTTTCTATATCTCTGGTGCTATGTGTCCTCTAAAAATATTGCTTCAATTCCCATCACAGTTATGAGGCAGCACTTTTGTCTCCAGCTTACCCATGAGGAGAGAAAAGTTTGAAAGAGTTAACTCCTTTGCACATGCTCACGCAACTAGTAATTCTAAAGCAGGGCACGGTTCCTAGACCGTCTGCTTCTAAAGTTCACGCTCTTTTCACCAGTCCCTGCCTGAGTGAAAGATGTGACTGAAGCTGAATTTAAACAGGAGGCCTGGTGTCATCGGCCATTCCTCAGGGATGAGGAAGAGATGTGCTTTGTTTTATAGGAAGAAAAGGCTATCCTAGGTCAAGGGAGGCCGTGAGGGGAAGGGAGAAGGAAGGTTAATAGCTGGACCAACTAGGTCACAACCTGGAAACGATGCTGCTGAAGAAAGCTGGGAATCCAGACAAGAGTAGCTTACAGCAGATCACAGGGTCCCCTCAGGAGTTATTACATTGTGTACTTGAGGCTATCTAGAGATAGGCTCTGTGTCTGACCAAGAGACCAGTGAGAGAATACACACTGACACCAGCAAAGCAAAGGGAGAAAGGATCACAGACGGATGTAGATAGGAAACTATCAGGGTAAAATGAAATACAAGTGCAGCGCCCTTCCATATTTTGCTACTCTATGATCACAAATACTATAATAGTATCTGTCTGTCGCTTGACTTGCTGTGATGGTTCATTTGATGTGTCAGGTTGATTGGACATGGGTGCTCAGACATTCAATCACACATGGGTGTGTACATGAAGGTGGTTCTGGATGAGATTAACATGTAAATGATTAGACACACGTATGCACAAACACATACACCCATGCACAAACACACCCTATTGGTACAGTTTCCATGGAGAACCCGACTAATACACTTTGTTAATGGATTATATAAGGGCGAACAAAAACCGTGAAAGTTCAGAGGTGCCATGTGAGACTGTATCACGAAGAGCTAGGAGGGCTAAGTGCATCTGAAAGAAGACTGTTCACTATTCAGTCTTCGGGGCTTAGAGAAATGGACACCTTTGCCTCCTCTGAATACGCCATGAAATGTAATGAAGTTTTCATGCTCTTCAGGCAACCACTAGTCATGACTGCTTCACCAAATATAAAAGTAGAGCAGACTAGCACCTACAGAATTCAAGATTGTATATCTAAGTAGAAAATAACAGCACTCTATTGAGCCAAATATTATAACAGAAAGCACGGAGCTGTCAGGTGCTGGAGCAGCCAATTAGGCAAAAATGAAGGAATGAAACCTTTCATCATGCACTGTGACCACATGAATTCTAGACCAGAGAAAATGCCACGCGCCCTGTGGGAGTTTCCTGGGTGGAAGACGCGCCCTGTGGAGGGTCAGCGCAGACTTGGAAGTGCTCTTGTTGTTAAGAAGCCCCAACAAAAGCTCCAGCAGGTTAATGGCCCCTGGGACTGTGAAGGTGGAAGAATGAGGAGAGGAGAGGAAAAGGACTGACATCTCCTAGTTTCCCCCTCCCACCACCTCCCCAAGCCCCATCAGCAGAAGGAAGGTTGGAGGAGGCGCCTAAAGATGTCTGCCCAGGGCCCTGATAAAGGGACCCAGGAGTGCAAATCCGCAACAGAGCGTGACATCAGCGGGGAGGGGCCCTGGGCCAGAACTCGTGCAGTGATGGCAGCGCCTGGCCACGCACAGTGTGGCGTGGGAGGGCCGCTCCCCCTGGGCGGGCTGCCTCGGAAAGGCCTTGCAATTGGTACAGTCTGACCCGCACAGTCACACGGTGGTTTTTAACTACAATCCTCATGGGCAGTTTATATATTTGGGCTCGGGGTTAGGCTAGGACCGGAGTTAGGACCACCTGCACAGGTTTTGAATCTTGCAAAGAGCATGTATTAAAGGCATTTCCTGATTTAAACATCAGTTGATAGTGATATTCAGCTGTTGGATTGCCATATGCTGAGACATCTCTACATACAGTTAAAATATAACTGAGACTTGTCTGTGGATGCTGAAAAAAAAAATAGAACAGAATGTTATATTGGCACAAATATAATGAAGATTTCCTAATTGGAGGTGTTCAAGGAGGCATGCATAACTATATAATTTTAGACTTGGAAATGATCTGATATATCAAAGCCAATCTCTTTCTTTTAAACAGGCATATAGAAAAGTAGAATTTTGAAAGTTTTTCTGAGCTCCACAATTAATAGTGGCATATCTAGGGCTAAAAATTAGAGCTGTTGATTCATAATCCCACAAACTTTCATCTATATCATAATATCCTGAAGTCAAAAGCTGTATCATCTACTGTTACAAAAACAGCATGAACTAATACTCAACAACACTAGCAGAGTATGGAGTACCTAGGGGTTTCACACTCAAACTACAGAAAACGAAAATAATGAAGGATATGTAGGGGGAGAAGAATATTCTCCCAAAGGAGGCAAAGGAGTATGAATTACAGTAGACTTCAAAAATCATGCAAGAAAGAAGAGAGTGGCGTGACATATTTAAAGTGTTGAAAGAAAAAAAATACTAGAATCGCATATTTGGCAAAATTATCCCTCAAAGTGAAGGAGAAATAAAGACTTCTCAGACAAAAATGGAATGGATTCATCACTAGTGGACCTGTCTTGCAAGAAACGTTGAAACAAAATTATGAGAGAAAGAAATGATAAAGGCCAGAGGCCCAGATTTACGTGAAGAAAATGAGAGCCTTCGAGAACAAGTTAAAAAAATACATATATATATAATATATATTATATATATAAATATATATAATATATATACTTACATAATTAATTGATCTACCAGATAACAGCTTGTTCAAAATAACAACGCAACAATATATTGGATTATCATCGGTTATGGATAAGCAAAATGGATGACAACAATTCTGTAAAGGGTGGGAGGGAGGAATTGTGATCCTTCTATTTTGAGGTATCTGCACTACTCATAAAGCAGGACAGTGTTAATTTAAAGTGGACTTAGAGTAATTGAAAATCTATATCGCAAACACTGGAACAACCACTGCTTTTTAAAAATAAGTATAATTGATATACTAAGTGAGAAAACAGAACCATAAAAACACTCAATTAAAACAAAAAATGGTAGAAAAATGTGGAATTTCAAAACAAAAAAAGAAATGAAGAACAGGGTAGCAACTAAGAAATGGCTACAAATATGGTAGATAAATTACAATTATATCAGATTTTTCTATGTATAAGATCCCTTCCAAAATCAATGAAAACACTCCCAAAACTAATTAGTGATTATAATAAAGCTGCAGTGTATGAATATACAAAATACAATTACCTTTTTATATAATACAACTGAACAATTAGAATTTGAAATTAAAAAAAGCATTTAAATCAGCACCAAAAATTGAACTACTTAGGTATTAGTATAATAAAATATGTACAAGATCTATATAAAAAACTACAAATCTTTGATGAAAGAAATTTAAAAAAAGAGCTACATGCATGGATATTCTATATTCATGGATAGGAAGACTCAACGTTGTTAAATATGCCATTTCTCCCTATCTATTTTATCTATAGGTTATATGTAATGCCAATCCCAGTCCCATAAAAATATTTTGTGGATAGCAACAAACTGATTCTAAAGTTTTTATGGAAAAGCAAAAGAGCAGAATAGGCAACACTACGCAGAAAGAGGACCAAGTCAGAGGACTGACACTACTTGACTTCAAGACTTACTGTAAAGCTATAGTCATCAAGACAATGTGGAATTGGCAAAAGGATAGACAAATAGATCAATGCAACAGAACAGAGGGCCCAGAAATAGACCCATACAAATATAGTCAACTCATATTTAATGAAAGAGGAAAGGCAGGTCAATGGAGCAAGGACAATCTTTTCAATAAATGGTGATGGAACAACTGGATATCCACCTGGGAAAACAAAAATGAATTTAGATATGAACCTTACACTTTACATGAAAATTAACTACAAATGATGATAGTCCTAAATTTTAAATGGAAAGCTTTAAAACTGAGAGGATAACATAGGAGAAAAAGCTTTATGACCTTGGTTTGGTAATAAATTTAGATATAACATCAAAAGCATAATCCACGAAAGGAAAAATAAATTGGACTGAACTAAAATTAAAAACTACTACACTATGAAGGATTGTGTTAAGAGAATAAAAAGCCAAGCAACAGATTGGGAAAAAGAATATTTGCAGAAATAATCTGATAAAGGTCTTGTATTCAAAATATACGAAGAACTTTTGATTTTTTAAATTAAATTGATTGGGGTGACATTGGCTAATAAAACTATGTAAGTGTGAAGTGTACAGTTCTGTAATAAATCATCTGTATGTTGCATCATGTGTTCGCCATCCAAAGTCAATCATGTTTCACCACCATATAACCCCCTTTGACCCTCTTCTACCCCTCCCCATTGCCCTCTGGTAACCACTAAATTGTTGTCTGTGTCTATGAACTCAAAATTAGAAAACAATATATGATATTTTGGGAAAGGCAACTAGAGATAGTTAGAGGTCAGTGACGGGGGTGGGGAGGAATAAGGGGGTGAATGACAGGACATGTTTATGGGAGTGAAACGATTCTGTATGAAACTGAAAGGATGGGCTCATGACATCATGCATTTGTCAAAACCCACAGAACTGCCCAACAACAGCACAAGCGAACCAGACTGTAAACTATGGACATTAGTTCAAAATAATGTATGGGTTTTGGTTCATCAAATTGAATAAGTGTGCCACACTAATGAAAGACGTCAAAAACATGGAGAATTGTGAGGGCGTGAGGCAGTATATGGCAACTCTCTCTAAGCGGAAAACTGCTCTAAACGTAAAATCTGCTAATTTAAAAAAAAATTACCCATTTAATTTGCGGAGAGTGGGATTGCAGTGGAAAGACTACAAGCCCCTATTGCCAGTTTAGAATCTATGTTTCCTTTCAACATGTTGTATGTTAAGATTAGTATAATCCGCGTGTTGATGAAACCAGGATATAAAGTGTTATATGCACCTACACCCAACTGGAGGAGAGCAGCTGATGGTGGCCCTGGGGCCTTGGACTCAGGTTACTGGCCTCCAAATAGTCACAAGGGGAGCACTGGCCAAGCTGGCGCTTTTTCTGAGTTGTCGTGTTGGGTAATCCTTGATTCTATCTTTGCATTGTATGTGTTTCACTGTTAGTAAATTTAATCAGAATGTAATCATGTAGGGTGACTTTGCAACAGCTCTGTTCTTATTGACATGTTGATTTTATCATTTTTTACTCTAAGAAAGAAGAATGATTTCCACCACTTTCCAATTATTTAGAACATTTCAGTGGCGTTCCCAGTAATGACAAAATATATATATTTTGCGGGGGCCACATCACTGCATTTCATTATCAGCTCCTAACAGGTGAAATCATTGTCATTGAGGTTTATACTTTCAAATGTAGCACGGTATCTCCAAAGTAGATGATGGTCCATAAATGATTTTAAATTGAAGTTAAAATAAAATGAACATTTAAGCGAGTAATAAATCTAACTATTCAGAATTAATGATTCATTCTTTGCTAAGGTGCGCAGAGGAATACTTTACTTCCCACAAAGGAAAATTAAATTTGCTATGTATATTATGTGAGGTTTAGACATTTTAAATTACATTTCATATTAATTAATTGACAGATTCCTCTATTGGATTTTTCTTATTTGTTCTACAGGGTCTTAAGCTAGACTCCTTCACAGGAAAGGGGATATGAGACAGCTATTTCTGAAAACAAACTGCTATTGCTAAAAAAGTACTTTAGGAAATTTTATAGACAAAAAAAAAAAAAAAAAAAGACTAATTATATAATGGTGCCCAAACTGTTCCCATTGAGAGAAATCAGAGTGACTGGGTAAGCACCGTACAAAGGCACCCGGCATTGAAATTATAGAGTACAATTGGTTCTCTATACTTTGCACTGGTATAAATTGATGTAGCGACTTCTTCCTGGAATCGTTTGAAAAACAAACGTTATTACAGTCTAATAATTCATGCATAATTCTCCAAAAGGAACAGAACAGAATCATTTATTTTACCATTATCAGCACTTATCAATAGGGAAAGCTGGATGGAGTGAATGTGGAAACTCTCTCTACTATTTTGCAACTTCTTGCAAGTGTAAAATTATTTCAAAAAAAGGGTTTTGTTTCTTTTTTTTAAGATAAGGTGTCAACATGCTCTCAAATGCTCAAATTTTAATTTACCTAACATGAAAAGGAACCACCTGTTAAATAAGTAACTGAATACATACATACATACATACATATGTACATAAAAACCTGTTTGAAGTGGTAGTGTTGTGAGGATAAATATTTTTCTTCTGCTAGGTTGTCAACATGTTTTCAATACACATAAGTTTATTTCATATCAAATCATTTTCTTGTTTTGGTAAAGTATAGCCGTGCGTGTGTGTGGGGCGGTTATTATGATGCCATGTTTGGATACAATCACTCAAATATGTCTGGCATTTTAATTTCACATACTAAAAGTCAAGTTCTTGTGTTTACTTTAATTTTCTTTTTTTTTTTACATGTTTCTATACCTAGATGTGTAATTCCCCAGCATATGTATTTTTCTAAACAGAAAATTATTTGTCAGCCTGTTGAGATTCCTCTACAAAGCTCACCAAAGATATTGGACATGCATTTCTAGAGCAACACTACAAATGAAAAATAATAAGAAATTTGTTAAAATTAGTATTTCATTAATATCCCTAATACATGTTTTATGGACAGACCAAATACTGGAAGCATGGCTCCCTTAATCAAATATTCTACACCAAAAACACTACCAATTTGATTCAAGCCATCGTTTAGCAGTGATTTGCTGGGTCATAGCATTTTGCTCTCTGAATGAAAAGTCATCCCCATTTCTTCTTTTATTTCTCATAGTCACAAATGAAATACCCAGCTACTGACAAGTAAATATCAGTAACATTCAGTGACTGAGACATCTCATGTGTGAAAAAGGCATATGCGATTTCCTAAGAATAATTCTATCAACAGTGATACAATCATCACTTTTATGATAAAAGTGAAGATTTTAGTAAGCACAGTTAGCTCTGGAGCTTCAGATTTAGTTGCTCTAAAACTGCCAATAGATTGTTTATCTTGAGAAGCCTATTTTTGATGTATTGTTTTATTTTGACAGTCAGCCACCTGGGCTTACTTGAATCTGATAAAGTATAAGAAAGATTCGCCCCTCTTAAATAGTTCTCTTGTGATGGATACAACATAGTTAATTCCATTTAGAAATTCCTAAATTCCTAACATATTTTTCTTTACAGCTGCAAATGACCTTAAATATACTTAACCTTTGACTTGTATTCTGATATTGTTTTTAAAGAGGCTCAATATTTTAAATTTGAGATTTCTGATATTGTTAGTTCTCATCACTTTTACCGAATACTAATACTGTCATCTAAAACTTCAAAGTCAGTCATTCACCTCCTGTATGCTATAGAAGCATAAACCTGCAGGTTTTTTATCCCCTTCAAAAGAACAATAAAACTTCTTATAGATAGCAAAATGAAAAGAAGCTAATATTAGAGAAACGGTTTTTCAAGAATTTATTTCTCCTGGGAAAATTGTTTAAATGTGTGGTTAGATATCATTACAATTTTTAAATTCCATACTTAGGTGGACTTTTTTTGAGAATGCAAGTGAATTTTATATAAAATACTTGGATTTGAGTATTAGTTTCATGTTGTTTAATTAAAAAATATTTTAATTATTCCTTATTCCTTAAAGAAATGTTAATTTTAATTTTCAGTAAGAAAAATTATTTAAAATTAGATGAATTGGTACACGTATCAGAAAAATACAGAATCCATCATGGCTCATGAGATGCAAAACAAAATAAAGTTTATTTTACATACCCATTTCTAGGAAATGTGTTGCTCGCTGATGGGCAGCTTTGATGGTTAAATGATCCCTTAGAAAAACAGTAAACATAATATAAATAGGGACAGTACAGACCACTGATATCGTGCATAGTTTACTTGCCCGCAGTATGTTTGCTGTTTATATTCTACAGCTCAAATTCGATTCACATTTTTTGGGGGATGTTGGTGAACCACTATTGGAAACAGACATACAAGTCTTTTTAAAAGAAAAAAACACACACACTATATATATATATATATATATATATATATATATATATGTATGTATGTATTACACACACACATACAAACACACACACAAACATGCACACACACATTCATACACATATATGGAGAGAGAGACTTCCAATGATATAAAATGTACTTCCCGATTTCTTCGTCTTCAGTCAGTGGTGGCCTAGAGGACAACGGAGAGGAATTTGTTCATAAGTTAATTGGTAGCGAGGTGTCACTGCTCCCAGACACCAGCTCATCAAGCTTAGACAGCTGGATATCTTTGTAGTTCTCTTCTGAGTGTATAATATAGGCTTCCTTTAGAGGTCTGCCTCTACTGAGGTTACCTGTTCATGCAGGCACCCTTTTTAACCTTTCCTCTAGTTCTTTCGTACTTTACAATGGTTCATCTTTGCTTCTCGGGGAAAGGAGGACTCCAAGCAGAATGTCTCCTTTTAGGTGAGTGGAGAGTCCTGTGGAAATGGCAACTGGCAGAAATCAGTATGAGTCAACATACCTATGTGGCCTCATCTTGGAAAAAGTAAGTCTGATAATGCTGGTTGATACTGAGAATGGGGAACAAAGGAAATGGCTGCATGCTGGTGGGAGTGCAAATCCGCTAAAACAATTCTCATGTCAATTTGGCAGCATCTCACAAAATTAGAGATGCAAATAGCCCCCCTGCCCAACCATTCTAACCACTGTTATTTACCCTGGAGAAACCTTGACTCTATGTCCAATGAGGCACAGGGCAATGTTTAGTGAAGTCTTGTGTTTTTTTTTAATATCAAAACTTAAAACGACCCAAGTCTCCAGTAGAATTAATGAAATAGAGGCAGACATATCAGCAAAGATGAATCTCACCAACATAATCCTAAGAATTTTATAATTTTATAAATAAAAATACATGCTATATAAAACTATTTAAATACCATATTAAAGGTATAACAGTGCCATATATTTAAAAAGGTATGATGCAAAAAGTGAAAACTACATATGCAAACCACTAAATATATTATTTAAATGTAATTAAAATATTCTAATACTTGTACTTAATTTACCTCCCTCCCTCCCTCTCTTCTATAAATCTCTTCTCGCTTCCTTTTTCCATGATTGAAAATATGTGCTAAGAAGCATAGGCTGTAGAGAAATACAAACTTGCTTTCAATACCAACTCAAAATTTTCATAAATGTGTAGTGTTAGGCTCACTGCCTGAACTCAGTGAACTAGAATTCCTTCATCTGTTTCTTCAAATGGATTGAGAAGTTGAAAGGAGAAAATGAACATAAAGTTTGCTAACTCAGTGTCAACCTAAGAGCGGACACTTCTCTTTGGGACATATCTAGTTTTATTTTGTAAAAACAATATTGATGTTATTGTATAAAAATATGATTATGCAAACTGCAGTAATCTCACATCTTAATATTTAAATACATTCATTTAAAAATTGACAATATGAATTTGCTTTAAAATAGCTATTCATTGGAAAAACTTGGATGTATAATTGTTTCTAATTCAATTTATTTCTTAATCTGAACTTTATTTCACCTCTTATTATTTTTCTGATATTCTTGCAAGCAGAGAGTTTTGCTTTGTATCTTTCAATTACAATTGAAAGAAAATGCTTCTCTATGCTTTCTGTGTTGAGTGAATATTGATTAAAAAATAAAAGGGCCAATAAATTAAAAACCTACCCCTTTCTTCATTGCTTTTCAAATGTCTGTTGAAAGTTATTACCTCACATATTCTTTACTTTTAACTTGAACAAATTTACTTATGTTTAATCACTTCTGAATCTGTCAGTATAGTCTCCATTTTATTTCTAATGCTTAATATTTAGATATAATTAACTTTTAACATTATGTTTTATTCACATTTGCATTTTATTAGATTTAAACAGCCTTCCTTTTTATCATCTACAGATTTTTTATTTGCTTTTCTTTTGATGACAGTATAGTTCTTAATTTTTGTCTATTCACTCTTTGACTTAATTTTGGTGGTATTCTAACTTCTCAAGTTGAAAATTAATTCATTAATTTTTAGAACTGTTTGCTTACACACACACACACACACACACACACACACGAACACACACACGCACGCACGCACTCTGAATTCCACTCCCAGCACTGGTTTGATCCCATCTGTTAGGTCCTGAGAAGGAATCTGAATGTGGTTGTTTAGGTTATGCTCTGCACAGAAACGTACCATCTAAATGCACGCTCTTCACATCTGGGAGAGTGTGTAAGGATAAACTCTGCTCTGCAGGTTTAGTCACCCAGCAGTGTGTTGGAGCAGAAGGGGCAGGCTCCCTAAATAAACCCACACTAGCACCAATAGCCAACAATGGGAACACAGACCAACCTGGACCCCCCGCCGGTCCTCACTACTCTCTGAGTCTATCTCCTGAGCTTTCTTTTCTCCAGCTGACGCTCCCCAAGGCCTGGAATCTCGCCATTCATTCCCAGGGCAGACACTGATGGAGCAGGTGGTTGTGCTATGGGGTAGCAACTTCTCCAGATTCATAGCCAGGGCTCAGGCCACTGATTTCCAAAGTGTATATCATTTATTATTTTTATTTTTGAAGAATGTCTCTTTGGGTGAATTTAAGCAGTCTGTTACTTGTTAAATCCAAGAATCAGGGCTTCTACCACTTCCCTGCCCATTTCTTTCTTCTTTCCTTTTCAAGCTGACACTTCAGGGTCACCTAACACTGCTGAAATGGGGAGACCCCCTTCAGTTCTGCTCTTCCCAAGTTCCTTAAGGTAGTAACATCACATGACATAATAATGACATAAAAACAAACAAACAAAAAAGAACATTACCTTGAGAAATGAGCACCGTTTCTCATTTTGCATAAAGGCAGCTTTTGGGTCAGTAGAACCCTGTGTTGTTGTTTTTTTAATATAAATTATTTCAGCCTATAATTTTAGTTTTAAAGTCTTCTCTAACAAAACTATTGTATGAAAAAAAAAAGAAAAAAATAGTGTGCTTTTGTTTTTATTTGCATTCTGGTATGCATTTTTAGTTTTAGGACGGTTTGTTTGCATTGTCACACATTTTCTTTTCTGTAATGTCATTGGCTTTTTAAAAACATGTACTCTCTATGGAGTAACAAGTGAATGGATGTGTAGATATGTCTACTGATGGTAGCTCCTGGGCCCCTGGGAAGAAGGAATCAGAGGTGCAAATGAGAACAGGCAATGGTATTTCCTTTTGGAGACACAGGAACTTGCTCCCTGGGTTTCAGACACTGAAGAGATCGCACATCACTACAGACATTGCTTCATTTTTTCAGCACCACACTCAGACAGTTTCCTCTGGCAGACAAATTCTAGCCATCAATCCTTGAATTTCAGTCTTCCAACACACACTGAAGTCAACCATCCTGAGAACCAAGCGCTACAACAGTTAGTTGTTCCAGGGCCATGTAATAGTGTATTGAAGGATCCTAACACATTCTTTTTGGCAGATTCTTTAGCGCCTTACAGTACAGGTTTATAAATATTCTGCTATGGAATCTGATTTTCTGTAATCCTGATTTTCATCTGTATTTCTTTGAAAGATGGTCAACAATTTTATCCTTATATAGTAATCTGATTCCATCTGCTTTGTGTCTTAGATTAATTCCTCATTGTTTTGTTCCATTACCAACAATTTCCTGATTGCTTCATATAATATAATATTATGTTATATTCTTTCAATTATTTCAATTTGATTTGTTGATGGAAGAGAAACAGTCATTTATACATCATAAACGAGATTTCTGTTCTTCATTTGTAAAACGTTTTAATGGGAAAAAAAGTATTAAAATTCTACATAAAATAACGTATGTTTAACTATGGTTATGCAATTTATGGCAGATATAAAGACATTGATAATAGAAACACAACTGTTAAATTTCAAATTTTTATTAGAATATGACATGACACCCATGGTAAAGAGCTGTTTAAAGGGTCATAGGATGAATAATTTTATGGCAGAGTAATACACTCATAATCTAATGTAGAAATTGCCCCATGTTTTGTTTTTCTACTTTTACTGAAGCACACTTATCAGTTAAACATATAGGGTTATTTTCTTATACACTGACAGTCCTTGATTTTTTTGTTGTTTTTATTTATGTTTTTGTTTGTTGGTTGGTTAGTTGGTTTTTGGTTCATTGACCCAAAACTAACATTATCAACATTTTCATGATGACAACGATTGTGATCACCGTTTTAATCATCATTACTACATATAAACTTGTACACAGATTACGACTTTACCCATGGGAATAGTTAACCTGCATAAGTCTCAACTTACTTATTTGTAAAACAGGAATAGAGATACAACTATGCTGGGAATTGTGTATGTATTACTGACCATAATGTTTCATTCCTTCTTCTGATTATTTTTCTCCTTTCTTTGCGTAATTGATGCACTTTGTTTCCAAACATACAACACCTCATATAGAAACAGACCATTGTAATTATTTACTTAGAAAATTTTTAATAGTGAACATACTGCCAATGTGTATTGAAATTTACTATGTTTTATTTAAAATTTACTACATCAAGTATATGTACTCAAAACCAAGTTACTTACTATTTCTTTAAAATTTAAGAACATGTCTAATATATAGTAATAGACACCCAAATACAGAAAAACGTGATACAAGGGTTTTGTGCTAAGAGATGATGAAATATTGGATGTTTAATTCAAAACTGAGACGGAGATGTAAGCCTAGATGTTTATCTGAGGTACTGAGGTATATTAGGACTCTTCAGGATTTATGATCATGGTGACAGCTACCTCCCTCCACTGAAATTTCGCTATTTCAGGAGAACACAGAATTCAATTTTTTTCGAGCCAGTTAAACGTAAAAGGGCAAAGTTCCAAAAAAATGAAACTTAGGAAATAAATTTATTCAAAGAAAATAATAATCAAGGGGTTATTTGAAGTAAAATATTTTGTAGAAGCAGATATTAAATTGCTTTGACCTTTCCCATTCAATACAGAACACGCATTTGCCTTTACAGGAATAAAATGCTTGACCTGTATTTGACAGAATGGCTTGAAAAGCATAAAAAAAAAAAAAAAAAAAATCAATGACAGTTTTTTCAGATCTAACTCTTGAATGCCAATTCTAGGTTAATGTTAACAGGCATTTTGTATTATACATTATTTTTTATTAATGTAAATACTAGACTTAATTCTAACACAGTTATCCAATAACAAGCAGCAAAAAAAGGAATCTGCCTGCTATCCAATAATTGAAGTTATAAACATGAGAAGACATTTTGTTTTTGTTCTGTTGGGTTTTTAAGAAATAGAAGGGATGTACAGTAGACGTGAGGTGGTAGAGAGGCAGGAAAGAGGACACCAGAAAGATCATTTTTACAGTTTTGTAGCTTTGCCTAAGGCTCGTCTTTCTCCCAGATATTTGCCTTGGTTTTCTAATCTTTCATAGGCGCACTGCGCTGCAGGTGTGAGCCTTGGATTTCAGAGGATAATAACAAAGCAAGAGAAAGTTAGCAGAAGTGGACTCGTAAATCAACCTAAATGTGGCTTTTGCATTTTATGTTCACTCCAGTATATTGGACTTTAAATTTCTCTAATTCCCCACACACATTTCAGCTTGGTTGAAATCATTTGCTGTTCTTATGTTCAGCTAGCAGATTTATTTTGTGCGAAAGAAGAGCTTTTTATTTTGTTTAATTTTTGATTGAGAGATAAGTGACATATTACCATGTTTCCCCAAAAATACCATGTTTCCCTGAAAATAAGACCATCAGCTATAATGAGTCTTTTGAAGTAAAAATTAATATAAGACCCAGTCTTATTTTAATGTAATATAAGACCCAGTATAATATAATATAATATAATATAATATAATATAATATAATAATATAATGCAATATAATGTAATACTGGGTCTTATATTAATTTTTGCTCCAAAAGACACATTAGAGCTGATGGTTCCAGCTAGGTCTTATTTTCAGGGAAACACAATACATTGTGTAAGTTTACAGTGTGCAGTGTGTTGATTAGATATGCTTATATATTACAATATGATCACCACCATAGCATTAGCTACACCTCTATCATGTGACATAATTACCATTTCTTTTTTATAATGAGAACATTTAAACTCTACTCCCTTAGCAACTTTAAAGTGTATAATACAAGACTGTTGAATACAATCAAAATGCTGCACATTAGATTTCCAGAAGTTATTCATTTAATTAAAAGTTTGTACCTTTAGACCAGCATCTTCCCAATCCCCCAACACCCCAGACCCTGGTAGCCACCACTCCAGTCTGTTTCTATGAGTTCAGCTTTTTCAGATTCCTTAAATTTTATACTCATGCATATAAAGAAGATTTTATTTTTAAATCTTTCCTGTTGCAGAGAAGAAAGATTCTATTGGACAGAGGACACAGGCTGTCAAGCCATCCTTTCCCCATATATCAGTGTACACTTTGTACACATATGAACACTGAATCATATAAGAATCAAGAGAGAGGGTTATTCCCCCTAATCTTTATATAATATATTATTATTTGTACAATTCCCTGTCCCCTAAATGTAGAGCAACCCAGATGTACAGGGTGAGAGTTTAAATTTAGAAAACTTTAATTTATAAGTTGGTATTTAGTATCATTTTTGGGGTACATCCTGAATTTCCAATCATAAAGGGTAGAAAAGATGAACAACTAATCATTTAAAATAACAACAAACTTTTACCACCTCCACACTGAGGCAAAATTATGCTTAATTTTTAACTTAATCTTAAAAGGAAACCCAAGTCTGGTTATTATACTTTCTGTAAGCCTTATTATTTTTTCATCTTTTTCTAACCCTTGGAAACGAGACAGGAATAAGACACTCATAATTTATCGTGTTGACAATAGAAATTTTATATACACACATATATATATATATATATATATATGTATATGTATATGTATATGTATATGTATATGTATATGTATAGTTATATAGTTATATATAGTTATATCTATCAATCAATCTATCTATCTATGTCTCTATCTATCTATCTATTCATCTATCTAACTATATATATAACTATATTTGGCTTTTTGTCTCAAAGAAGACATTAGTATTTTACTCTGAAAATGTCTTGATAATTGTTACATTTTCAGTGTTACCAGTGAAGAATTAAAAATGAAAATATTTTTATGGTTGGTAATTTACAATTTGCAAAACCTTTTCACAGATACATTTTTAGGCTTTAATATTGCTGTCAAAAAAACACGTGTGAGTTTTTTTTCTCTACAATCTGGTGGCCAAACAGAATCTCCAGAAACTGACACAGATAAATGATATCATATAAAGAAGATAATTTTTAAGTTTAGAATTTCACGTTGAGCGAAAGAATTCTCACTATTGCTATTTCTGTAGGAGGTTTTCTCCGTGATGTTGTATGTAATGTTATGAATATGCTGCTGTGAGCAATTTACTATAAGGTAGCAAGGATTTGTTTTTGCAAAATAGAATGCACAGAAAAATCAATTTTAGGCCTCTATTGCCATAAGCCAAAATGTGGAGGATTACCCTTGTACTTTTGGAATTTTTCTTTTCACATCACTCAGCATTACCAATCACATCTGAGTCCCATTGCAAACCCAGAATTTTTAGGCTTAAGATCAAGAAAAATACAGCAGCCCAGTGGGCTGGCTCCTTACTATGGATCTTTTAGAAAAGGTGGTCCTTGACCTACACACTCTCATCTGTTTCTGTGAAGAGTTCATGTCTGAATTTCTATAATTCTCAGTGGTACATAAACAGGCATTCTGGATTTCCGTCACATCTGAGGTGTTAGACATATAGCTATAGCAGAATTTCTGTGAATGCATTGACAAAATAATTGAAATGTTTATGAGAAAAGTATTTAAGACACATAAGTATTGCATATTTTATTAGATTATATTTCTGTCTAAACATTTTCAAAAATATTCATTTCAGAAAATTAAGTAAAAGTATACTCAATAAGATATGGACCTAATAATAATATATGCTATTTCGGTCTGTTTTATGTGGATAAATATTAAGGAATGAATTTCTCACCTGCGCTAGCTGAAAGGACTAGTTCTTTGCATATTAAAGATCAAGGACTACGTTGCATGCTACGCACAGCATGCCAAGTGCTCGCTCGCTCTATAATAGCTAGTCGTCCTTGCAAATTACCCATAAGATGATACATGAAGTGGCCTTCTCAGGAAAAAAGAGGAAATGTAATCACTCGATTTTCTCAGAGTTTTCTATAATTTGCAGTTTATTTTTAAGTTTAATCATGAGGTTTAGCTGATTGGTGTGAGGGAAGTTTCTGTGGAGAGTGATTCTGAGAATCATGAAAAGTAAAGCCCCTGTCAGGACTGGGATGGGAAACAGGAAAGAACTGTTTTTCCCTTATAACCAGCCTAGCAAGTCAGTGTCCCATGTGCGTTTTGTTTTCTTTTGTATTCACATTATGAGTGAACACCATAATTCATTAGCAATAGAAAATATTGCTCATTTAATATTTTAAAAAATTGGATAACTAATGAAGAATCTGCATTTTTATACAGAACAAATAAATGATTTTGGAGAAAGACTAACAGGCCAGATCTGATACGATGCTAATATCCAGATCTATTATTTCTGTTGCACTAACTTTTGTGACGACCCTCCAGCTGTGACTCATTCTGAACCATCAGAAGCTGAAGACTCCCAACAACAAAAAAGATCAAACAACTATATCTAAAAAATCTAAAAACAAAAAAATTGACAGGCTAAGATTGGAAACATAAAATTTTATTTATGAGACGTATTATTTGCATCTTTGAGGAAGGAATGAGAGATGTTGGGATTTGAGAAATGTCTCTGAGGCACAGCGAGAAGACTTAAGACATTCTTTGCCACCCTTCTCAAGAAACAGAAGTTCTGTATAAACTATAACATTCAGAAGTAATCAAGAGGGAATCTCCAGCCACTAAAATTAGGCAGGAACCCCAAGCCAGACCTTGCCTCTCTTTACTTTGTTCTGTCTTCTAGAACAGTAACATCTATACAGCAGGCAAATGGTAAATAGTAAATGTTTGTGGTTCGGTAAATCAATGGACACCACATTTCTCCATTGGTAAAATGGGGTGAGGGTGGGAAACAGAACTAAATGGAACCTCAAGGATTTTTGCTCTCTACTCTTAAATTTTCTATACATTATTACATAATTGTCATAGCTAACAATAAAGTATGTGTTAATTTGTTAATATTTATGTATGTGCTTATTTTAAGGTTTAGCATGAAGTTTGAAAACAGTGGGTATTTAATTAAATCCCACTGAAGTTTTTATTCTCTTAGCTTATGTTCTTTATAAAATCTTAAGCAAAACCTATCAACTTCAAGTAACTGGGATTTTAATTCTCATTTCATCCCTTGAATCTTAACGTCTGGTCAAATTCCAGCATTAATTGCTTTATCTCCAAACTAATGAGCTAATTTGCATTTTTTACACAGAATACTTGCTGTCAAAGCATCCACATGAAACCGAAATTTAGTCAATCATGCATCTACGTGTCCTCATGCTTTCAAACATCTGGCTGTTTAGAAACTGCAGGATGTTTGAAATAGCCTTTTAGCATTCATCTGGGGTACCGCGTTCATAAACTTTTGGGGTCAAAGGACTGTTTGGCAATAGATAATAGCAATCAGCCTGATCATCGGGGAGAAGTTACATATTCACACACTCACAAGATTTTGCATGCAATTACAGAGACTTAGATCATTTGAAGCCTATCCATAATCTCAAGACTAATTATCCCTGATATTGAAATCTACTGTGTTATAGTCAATATTTTCAGATGGATTACGTTGATGTTAGGAAAATTTCATCCTGATCATATCTTGAACTCTAATCTTTACAAGTATCTATAAACTATTATATATTTGAAAATATTTTTGTGTCATTATTTGCTTAATATTGACCGCCTTCATTAGTATACTCCTAGAGGTCCATTTTTCTTAATTTTGCTCATTAATTTATCATCACCTAAAACCTTCCCTGGTCCCAAAGAGACTGGTTGTTGAACTAACCAAGTAGTTTATGAGTGATTTAATTATCCATGTTTAAGGATATTAGACATTTTCACTGAAAAAAATGTCTCTCTCTATCTCTCTCTATCTCTCTATTTTCTTTCTCCCTCACTCTCCACACTTTCAAACTAAGCTTTGTAGATATCCCAGGAGAAAGGCAGCAGTCATTCAAATTCTCTCTTTAGACTGTGTAGAAAAAGCAAAAGTACACGAGGTCTGAAAATTGAGTTCATAAAGTCATCCTAGAAAAAGTGCCACATGCCTCATTGCTGAATATCACTACAGTCACCTTCGAAGTACTCCCCTTGGGAAGCTATGCACTGACACCAGCACCTAGTCCACCCTTCAAGCAATTTTGGAACTCTTTTTCTCTAATGGCCATCAGAGCTGTTGTCATAGTTCTCTTAATGTCCTGAATGTCATCAAAATATCTTCCTTTTAATATTTGCTTTATCTTCAGGTGAAGAAAGAACTCATTGGGGGCCAGATCAGGTGAGTAGGGAGGGTGTTCCAATACAATTATTTGTTGACTGGCTAAAAACTCCCTCACAGACAGGGCTGTATGAGCTGGTGCATTGTCATGATGCAAGAGCCATGAATTGTTGAAAAAAAAATTCAGGTCATCTAACTTTTTCATGCAGCCTTTTCAGCACTTCCAAATAGTAAACTCGGTTAACTGTTCGTCCAGTTGGTACAAATTCAAAATGAATAATCCCTCTGATACTAAAAAAAAGTTACAACATTGTTGCAACAAGTTCGCTATCTTAATTGTCAGACCTGGTATGTTTTAGAGGATATAACATTTCCCACAGACGCTTCGATTTAGGAACTCAGACTCACCAGCTGTGTCTGCTCCATTTTTGAAATTAACTTTACCTACATAGACACCCTCTCCTTAGGTAGCAGGAAAGCATCCTAATCCAAAGTCAGGTTACTTTACGTGTTTCTTAGCATTTGAAAATTTGAAACAACATCTTACCCCTTTCTTCTTGATGTATTTAATATCATGATTGGGGTCTTTGTTACATGAGAATATGCATTTGTCAAAGCTAATAGAACAATGTATAATGTGTTGAAAAAATGAGTCATTTGCCTACCAGCATATTAGAGGAATAGAAATAAATCAGGGATGGCATTCTTTTTCTTTCAATTCCACTGTGAGTTGTTTTGTATAGCTGCTGTCTGTTTCCTTCTATGCCCCAAGCATCTTCATCTATATTTTTATAAAGTTTTAGACACAGTGGTGAAGATCAATAGTGAAACAGAAGATCAGTTTGGGCAAAAATGAAACAAAAAGATGTTTTATGTAGCAATAGAGAATATGTTTCCACTTCCTTACATTGCTATGTGTATATTGGTGAAGAGCTGATCTTTTCATGAACAGATCATTCTGAAAGCTGCCAAACCTTAATCAATGAAAATGCACGGCCTTCGATTCTGACAGCTCTGCTAGCAAACTTGAGCTCTCTCACTTGACAGGTTGTTTTCCTATTCAAGAGCTATAAATTTTTGAGACTATTCTACTTGTTTGTAAATGTGGTATCAAATTAACATGATATAGATGACAGACTGTAGAAGCTCAGTTGATGAGACGACCTGTTATTAAATCTCGCTTCAATGCCACATGAAAGGCAGTAAATACTGTTTTAAGAAAAATGTCACTGATGGCATTCCAAACTGAGTTTTCACTCGTGTAAAGTTTGTCCCCATTAAGATAATACTCACAACTTTCTTTAGATTCCCCTCAAGTTGTATTTTATGTTATTTGGCTAAGAAATAAAATAGGCTTGGAGGTCGGCAGGAAGTTGGGTGTGAAGTTGTAACTAGCCCTAACTTACCAGGGGTGTCACTCTACATGGGTGGCAGCTCACCCACCAGGAGAACGAACTGCACCAGGAGATGTGGGCTACGGTTTGTCTGGGTGCTACCTGGCCAGCAAAGACACATTCCTACTTTCCTCATTAATTCCCAGTGAGCATCCCTTCCTTTGACAGAGTAGTCATTATAGGGATTTGGGGATCCCCGGGGGTAACAGAGCCCTGTTTGCTAGAGAATAAAATTCTTTACTCTTTATATTAGAACTTCAGTTAGGAGTCACAACACCCCTTGACAAAACAGGCAATAGTGAACATGAACTTCTACTCATAGGAAGATCAACTTCATATTCTGTTGAAGAATGTCCTTCAACAGAAATTTTCACATAGACACTGTTCTAAATTTGAGGACCTACACGTCATGTGCTGGGAGAGATTTGTAGACTATCAGGACTCCTTTCTATGGGGTCCAATGTTGTACCACGTTTCTTCAAATTCCACATTTCTAACCTAAATCAATGTAATATGTTCCCCTAAAAAGGGGTAATATTCTAAATCACTATCTCTCTTTCAAAAGTATGCAGATAATTCAAAATGATCAAACTATGGAACTACTGGTACTTTCTATAAGGCACTGTGCTATATACTGGAAGACTGTGAATACATAAACTGACATTCATGCTAAGATAACAGGTAACTCGAGAGATTGAAATACAGAAATAGACAAATGACTAGGAGAACATGAAGTGATTCATCCAGATTAGATTGATTGAAACCTAGAATTGGGGCATTTAAGCAAGATCTTTAAAGTTGAACAAAATCATATTTGGTTTGGAATAACAACAACTAGACTTTTAAATGTGACGAAGGTCAATATGACAATTCTAGATATATTCAAGATGATGTCACTTACGGACTTATAAAAATCTCAGCATTTCATCATATAAATACATTAATATGATTTATATTATAAATGCATATAAAAACAAATAAATTACATTTTACTTAAAAAATATTTGTATCTGTGTTAAAATTTTCCCATGCATGTAGTGACTTTACTCATGCAAATTAAATGCTATATCATCTATATCATATTAATTCTGATATATCTATATCTAGCTATATCTATATAAGCATAGATATAGATATAGATAGATAGATACTGGTAGATATAGCTATACAAAAAAAAAAGAAAAAAAAGAACTTAATACAGAGCATATAGTTGGTGTGTGTGCGTGTGTTTGTGTTTAAAAACCAGTATTAGATGATATGAATCACTTGTGAAACTCATGAGCATTTTTTTCTGCTTCATTTTACACATACATGTCATTTTCTCTGGAGGGCTTTTTTGTTTGTTTTTCCTTCTACCAATAAATAAGAACCTTTGCAAACCAAGAGCCATCAAAATGACCAGTGGCTCAGAGAACAGAACACCTAACAGAACATGTGGTGCAACTACGGTTTTCCTGTACAAGTGGCATTTAAAATATCTTATTCCAAAGACAAGACCCTCTTTTGAGAGCAGAGGAAAATAGCGTAACAGTGAACTATTTCTGTGATAGTGATTTTGACTAGAATGTCAAAAAAAAATTAATCAGTTTGACAAATAAATCGAATAGGATTTTCATTTGAGATCACAAGAATCTTACAAATTTGTGAGAGATTGGCAGCTTTGAATTAGTTTTCTTAATGATAATAGGTCTTATACCTATGCACATTTTGTCACCTTTGACTTTTCTAAACAATGATTGCACATTTCTGTTAGATCTTGCTCATCTTTTAAAATATTTACTCATGTACAATGTATACTTTTGATGCTATTATAAGTGACCTTTGTACTTTCAAGATGTTTTCTAGTTCTTTGGTACTAAATACCGTTTTGTATATTGTACATGTAGCCACACCATAAACTTACTAAATTCACTTATTTAAATAATTTTCCTGTAGGTTTCTTTGTATTTCTGTATACACAATCATTTCAACTGAAAATATTGGCATTTTTTTCTTTTTAATCATTATTCACTTTATTTCTTTTTCTAGACTTATTTGATGAACTAGATCCACCAGTGCAATGATGAATGGAAATGGTGACAGTGACCCTTCTCATTTCCAATCTCAATATTTCATAATTCTGTAAAGATTGGCAGAAAATCTTAAGTAATTAAATTCCATTCTCTTCTAAATGAGCATCACGTTTTTCAAACACTTATTATATTGATAAAATTGCATAATTTTTCTACCTCATTTCCTTTATGCGGTGAATTGTATTTTAGAGTTATAAAATGCTAAAACAAATATACCTCGTAGCACAGAAGTCATTTGGTTATGAGGGATCTCCCTTCTCATTTAATGCTTGTTTCAATTGTTATTTCGAAATTTTTGCATCGAAATTTATGAGAGAGATCAGTCTGTGACTAGCCATTCTTCTAGTGCACTTGCGTCACCCGCTTGAAGCATATAATTGCCAGTTCTTATAATGGGGAAGCGTGTGAGATGAGATGGTATTGAAAACCCATATTTTAAGGTAGAAGCAGATGACATATTTGTTTGTTTGGGGGCTAATTAAGTCAGACATTCTTATTACTCATCCAAAAGGGAGATGCCCAGTAGGAAATTGGATGTACAAGACTGAAGTTCAGATGTGGTCTCCATCAGGGTTTGACATTGGGGCTATTAGGATGTTGTAGCCATTTGTGGTATTTGAAGCCAGGAGACTCAGTTCATGCAGAACACCGATAAAGCAGTCTAAGGACACGTCCCTAACAAGGTTTCATTTGACGTTCAGTGACAGGTGGAGGAAGCACTGAGGATGGAGACATGAAAGTCCAGGAAGAAGGTGGCATGTGCAGCTGAAAGGCCATGTAGACGGGATTGTGACTTGACCTGGGAACTGGCGGCATGCAGATCAGAAGTGACTTTGAAGGAGATTGTTGAAGTGTAGTTAGAGCGAACAGAGCAGAACATCTATTTAGATTTTGGCCCAAGGGATGCAAGAAATAGAGAAGCTGACGTAATTTAGTACAGAAACGCTTTTCAGGAGCTTTGTGCTAAAGGGAAGGAAATGGTGAGATATCTGAAGGAGGATCTGGAGATAATAGAAGACTTTGATTTGATTTGATTGTATGATTATAGTTGATATAACATTTATACTTGTATGCCTATGATTGAGTGAAGAGGGATATTGGCAAGATTAGTGACAGGAGGGGGACAGTCATTGATGTGATATTGCTGAGTGCTCCAGAGTAGATGGGATCCAGGAAATGAGGTGATGAAAAAGTCAGTGTTACATAGTATTAGCTCATCCTAAATTCCGCATTAACCAAACTATATTCAGTTAACATCTAAATTCAAGCAAAGGTGGCCACAAGAAATATCTCTATAATTTCCATTTCTGCAGAGGACATTGATCACGCTGTGTCTCAATGTGTTCTCTATGCTACCGCAAGTAAGATATGTATCTCAGAATTTAGTATCAGAAGAAACGTGGTCTCTTTTCATAAACATGCTCCCCTCTCACTTGGAAACCTTTGTTTCCAAGAAGAGAATCTTGTTACAGGTATGACTATATATTCTCCCCTTCATACTACTTTCTCCTTTTATTTTTAAAATCTTCTGTGTGTGTGTGTGTGTGTGTGTGTGCATGCATGTTGGGAAGACTCACAGCCATATAACATATTCATTAGTTCTTTTAAGCTAGGCTATGAATAGTTTCTGGTGATACCCACATCACTTTGGGTATTCCTGGGAGAGAAGATTACAGCAGGTTGGAGAGAAATTCAGAGAGATTCATAAAGGAAAGAGAATTTGAGATCAGTCTTGTTAATTTGATTTGGACAAGCAGCAACTGAGGTAGGGAGTAGAGGAAAGGACAGTCTGGTATTTGGAGTCATGTAATTAAGGTCAAAGAGGTGGGGTGTGGCAAGTGTCTTCAGTAAGCAGCCTCCAGTTTTCCCAGTAATTAAATCATGTGGATTGTGGAATCTGGAATCCCTCTCCCAAATACACAATCATTTCTGTACTTCTATTCACTTATTAATTCCACAAGCATTTACTGATCTACTGTATTCCAGAAAAGGTAGTATAATCTGAGAATACAAAGAGAAAGAAGATGCACCTTACCACAAAGGAGCAGAATTTAATGGAAAGAAAATGACATCAATAATTTGTTGATGTCTTATGGGATAATTACCATACAATAGGACTATCCCAAGTTGACATGGTGGCATGATTAGATGACTAGGGAGGGTAGTTTTGGAAAACACACCCAAATGTATGGTTCTGAAGTTGAGGACCACCTTGTACACAGAAGGCCAGCTCTCCACTGAGCTGGGATTCATGAACCCACAATTCAAATCCTGACTTGTTTATTTTTTATATGAACTCTGCCTACTGAACTGACTGTGAGATGAAGTCCAAGGTGAATTCATGTTATTCCAAACCAGCAATCAGAACCTTAGGGCTGTGTGACTAACAAAGCCAGACTTTACACAAACTAGGTATATTTAACCCATTCATAGAATCCCTGATGGCACAGTAAATATCATCTAAAAGGTGTGCTAGCTTTAATTGCATCACACATGACATTCGTGATTGCAAAGATTTTACAGAGCCCTATTTTTAATCTCTGTTATTTTAAATTGTGTGAGAAAATCAATAGAGCTATTTTCACGACACTTCAAATTTTGTAGCTCTGGACATTGAATTTCAGGGCTGTTTAAGGAATTATCTTAATACTAATTAATACTAAAAAAGCACATTTGTATGTCCAATGCCATAATATTGTACAGAATTTTACTTGATTTCTAAGACCTCAAATATTAATATAATTTTTAAAAAATTGTCTGATATTTTATTAAAAAATCAGAGTCTAATATTCCTTAATTAATTTTATATTTCAAATGTATGCCAGTAAAATGCCATTGTAGGTAATCATTTTGTATTCAAATTCTTTTTACCATTTAATCTGTGATGAGCCCATGAAATCTGTATTATATTCAACAACAAATATAATAGTTATACTGAAAAAATTGTTTTTCATATTTGAAAACTTATAGACTAGGGATGTTTTTGTCTCTAAGTTCTCACTTCTGTTATGTATATTTTAATCCCCATCGTTCACACTGGTACAATTATTTTCCCACTGCACTTTAGCACCAGTCACTAACAGTGACTATAAAATGAATAGGGAGAGGTACAAAGTCACCTATGCAGTCTCAGAATATTGCAGACACACACAAAATCAAAATTAAAACTATATCTCAAAGTATCAACTTATGCAAGCTATCATCTTTTTGTCGTCAATTTAATTTTTCCTTTAGTAACATAATTAGGACATAAAACATATCAAAATCAGTTTCTTTTCTATCTTCTTGCTTTACTATGAAAATATAAATTCTCCTGCTTAGCTCTCCACTGGTGGAATATTTTACAGTTTTCAGTAATTTTCTCTAAAGGTCGTAACACTCTGACTGCCTCTCACTTTCAAAGTTTTCTATCTACCAAAAAAAAAAAAAAAAGTCCACATCTCTGTTTCTGTACCTGTGTCCCTAGAGATTGCCCTGCAGCATTTGATCAGCACAGTCCCTAATCAAAGGGTGACAGGAAGTACATTTGTGTTGTTACTTCACTTTTTCACCCAGGGGGCATGGAAAGAGCAATACAAATGCCATTCCTCACCTTATTCAATTGTGAGAATCCAATGAAATCATATCTGAAAGTGCTTTGAAAACTATAAAGCACTGTGAAAATATAAGGCATTGTTATTGGTATTAGAAATAAGGCATTTTTCAGTCTTTATTATTTTTCCTTTTATCCTGAGAAGTTATTACTTCATATTCTATTCTCACCACCTCTGATTCCTATTTATCATGGAAAATGTGCATTGGATTGAGAGCAAGTTTCAGGAAAACAATCACATCAATGGGCTCCTTTATTTTCGGTTTTAAATGCGGTGTTTATGGAAGTTTTGCATATTGCAGTGGTGAAAATTGAATAGAAATTTCATGCACTTAACGTGTTCAATTTGATTTAGCAGTCTCCACAGATATAACAGTATCACCTGGGTGTTTGCAATAATACAGAGCCCCTGGGTCCCCAGTTAGATCTACTGAATCAAATTCTCAGGATATAGACCCAAATAATGTATGTCTGTAAGGTCCCCAGGGGATTATTTTTACACCAAGTTTGACAACGTTTGTACTAGGAAAAGTTAGTATTGGCTAATATGAAAATAATAAGTATGTGGTACAAGCCCAGATTTTAAATAAACAGTAGCTATATTCTGGATCCAACACATTTTTGATGGAAAAATATATTAAAGCCAATTTTGATTCCAGGATTAAGGAATTCAAAATATGTTCACTGGAAACAGATTTGAACACATTAAGCTAACTAAAGTGTTACAACAATTCCCCCAGATTTGATTATAATTATTTTGTGTTTGAAATATAGTCGCATGTGTATATAATCATATTCAAAGGTCATATCTTAAGGATTGCCTAAATAACAGAGAGTATAGAATGGTTAAGTAGTAAATTCCTTGTATGCTACAGCCAGAGGAATGTTTAATATCACTTTAATAGTAGTATAATATCCATGACCACAGAATATTGACTCATCCTGGAAAGTATTGTTTCCTATAAAAGCTAGAGCAGAATTAATATGTTTAATTATGCTGAGAGAGAGCTTGCAATGGAGGATATTATTTGGTATTTCATCAGATAATCAGAAGTCCTTAGATTCATGTCTTTCCTTGTATAATGATGGGATTTGGTTAAGCAAGGATATGCGTCTGTATCTGGTGTTGGGCTTGAGCAAAGCAGAGCCAGCAATGAAAAGGGAAGACGGGCATAAAAGTAAAAGAGTAAGGACACACCGGAACTCACAATGACAACCTGGAAACAAAGAACAGACTGGAATATGCGTCTCTCACCATCTTCAACTCTAGTGGTCCAGTTCACTCATAAACAAAACCGGTGACCTTTACCACTGAGTTGCCCATGTGCTTGTCCCGTGGCCTTGGAGCAGCAACAAAGAAGAGTTGGTGAGAACTTTGGCTTTGTGAATATGTCTGCTGCTCCATTCCAAAAGTTTAGTCAGCAGATGAGTGACGATGCACAGAAACGGCAGTGGGATCTGGCCTTCACCAAACTTCCAAATGCACAAATGCTGCTACTTCACTTCCACATTCCAAACCTCATGTTATCTTCTTCTTGGTTGATTCTAATGTAGAGCCATGTGAGGAAGGGAATTCTGGGAAATGTGGGCCCAGATTAGGTAACTTGACAAAGTGGAAAGTCACTAAAGTCCATACTTGTCAATCTGACACCAATACCAATCACTTTTAACCATAGCTTACTGTTCAAATAAAACAAATAGAAAAATTGTGCTTCTGCTTAATTGTACACAGCTTGGCCACATACAACCAAAAACACAGCAATCCTCTCCTCAAGAAGAATACAAGTTTACAAATTCCCGTTCTTCTCTTTAGGCGATATTCAGATGTTCATTCCTCTGCTAACTGAGATACACTCTGTTTTTTAAATAACCTATCTCTTAAAAACCAGAAATAAACCTAATTTTTTTTTCTGTTTTGTTTGCTCATTTATTCTGTTCTTTATTTTTCTTTATTTTATTTATTTTTATTTTTTGCCTTTTTCTTAAACCTAATTTTACAGTTTTACATTAACTGGTAGAAGGAAAATAAAAAAAAAAAAAAGAAAGAAGGTGGGGTGAGAACATATGTAAATATATTCTATTCCAGTCCTCATTTCTGCAACTGGACACGTGGTCATAGCTGATACTTATTAATTCTTCTTTGACTCCTCAATATATATTTCTTTTGCCTTTAGCAAGTAACACAGTGGTCATAAGTATTTGTGTGAAGAGCTGACCCAAAGCTTCATTCCTAGCGTCTGGGTCATTATCTGCACCCCTGCTGTTGGAGGGTTGTAGTTCTCTGTTTCCCCTGATCACAGGACATGGTATTATTCTGAGATGCGTTATGGATCTTCTGAATTGCAGACATACTTTAATCAGGATAAGTCACTTTAATCAGGATAAATAAGTCACTGGCCAGTACAGTAGTCAACATTTTGCCTGTTGATTCTCTGGCAAGGGAAGGCAAAAGTGGCCAGATGGTGTCTTGTCTTTATGTTTAAATGAACCCTTGCTGGAGCCCCTGATGGAATCATTTCCCTTTTGCGAACTAACATCTTTGGGCCAAAAGACTTCAGATGACGAGATCAATGAGGATAGAGTTGAAAAGATGCATTCTAATTTTTACTTCTTGATGCAGGAATATATGAATCCTAGCTCTAAGAAAAACAGCACATGTACCGGTAGTGGTAATGATTTTGAACAACACCCTGGAGGACCTTACTTCATGACAGCCATGTTTTGCCTCTCAGCTGGTGTGTAATATTAGAAAAGCTGTTCCATTATTTTATCAGAATAGCTACTTTATGGTAATGGGAGCATAATAAGACTAGTGAACTCCAAAATTATCAATCTTATTACCATTCTTTGCTTGCTGGGTGGTTAGTTCCTTGTTGAAAAATTATACTGTGTGTAATACTAAGACACTGAATATGGTATTTTGTAGTTCACAGGTTTTGGTTTCAATAAAAGGATTGGGTCAGAGAAGGCAAATCTATAACCTGAGTTGGTGCCCATTCCAGGGAGAGCAATATTTCTCCCCATGATAGAACTGGTCTACCATTATCAACCTGCATGAGGAAGCCGGCTGAGTCTTTGAAGGAAGGTAGCATATGGAAGCCCCGTGTTGTTTCCTGATATTGGTGGGTTGAGCATAGAGCAGTGGTTATAGCTGGGTACACCTTGGAGATAAGTCAGTTTGCTTAGTCCGTGTATAACACCCATCGTTGCTATGATAGCCATTCTGTATATGAGCTAGAGAAACCGACTGTCAGCCACAGGATGATTTAGCTTGTATATTGTTAATTCTTGTTGACCATTTGCTTGGGACACAAATATTTTTATAATTTCTGCCACTTCTGAGTGGCATATGCACATACCTCTTCTCCAGACCTCCTTATTCCCAAGTTTTCTCTAAGTCCCTGCCAAACCTCTCGCCATCACTCGATGCATTGCCCAAAGTCCTGTCGGGAGGGATAAGCTGCTGCCCCTCATTATGGAGTTTCGTCCATGTCTGGCTCACACTTCAAAGGAGCTGAGGGATAAGACCTGGCAGTTGTGGAGAAGCAGCAGACCAGCTGCTGCCCCACACCCACAGCAGAGCTAGCAAATCAGTAACGAGGTGTAAGTCGAAAGCACTTGGCATACCACTGACCTTGGAGCATAAAAATGAATGTTTTCCATTTCCACTTTCCAAATCTCACAGAAATTTCTCTTGTGGGCAAAACTGACTTGTGATGAGAATTTGGGCAAACATAGTTCAGCTTAGCTAATTGACAAGCAGAAAGCCATCGCATTAGGCAATGATATTATGGATAGGGAGACGGAACACGTTTGGAAATGTGAATACATTGAGAGTGGTGGTTAGCCAAGGAGCTGTCAATTGTGATTTTTGTTCATGTGGTTGTCTGAAAGGTTTTATCACCAACTGAAAGAGATAAAGAAAAGATAGAGATCCCTGTCTTATCTCTGAGAATTAAGTTTCCATTGCAACTGAAAAATCCAATTCTTCCCATTGAAATCTGGGAATAATTCTATCTTCTCTACTATAAAAGGATAGCTCTGCAAAGCTTTTGAAGGTTACTAATGTTCCCGTGACCAATTAATTCTAAATGTCTTGGTCAAAGGAGCATGTTAGGGTCCCCCACCCATTGTGGTAAGAAGGTGGCTCAGCTCGTTGCCTAAAATGGATTTGTTCCCAAAATTCCATGTCCCTGAGAATTCGCCAGCCTCCTTCCTCTACACAGGATGTCAAGAGTATTAGTTTTCTAATCCTGTGTAACAGCCTGGCCACAAAGTTAGTGGATTAAAACAATACACATTTATCCGCTGAAATTAAGATGATTTAGAGAGGATGGTTTTCTTTTTCGACAAGAGAGGTCAGTGAAATCTGTTGACTCAAATGTCTGGGTGTATCTGTGAGTATATTTCTGAGTGAGATTAGCATCTGTGTAAAGCTCACCCTTACCATGGCAGGCGGGCATCCTCCAATCTGCTGAGGGTGTTGAAGAGAACAAACATGTAGAAGGAAGGTTAATTTGCTCATGCTGGGGCTGGGATGGCCATCTTCTCCTGCCGTCAGATGTCACCACTCCTGGTTCCTGAGCCTCTGGTCTCTGGGACTTAAACCATTGGCTCCCCTGGTTCTTAGGTTTCCACACTTAAGACTGAATTACATCACTGTCTTCTGAATCACAATGTCTTCTCTGGTTCTCGAGCTTGCAGATGACAGATGGGGGACTTCTTGGCCTCCAAATTGTGTGAGACAATTCCTATAATAAATCTTCATATGTATATGCCCAAATCTATAGCTATAGCTATATATATCTCCTATTGATTCTGGTTCTCTCAAGAACCCTGACACAGTCTTAGGCCTAAAACAGTAATTCTCAAATGGAGAATATTTTACTGTGAGGGGACATGTGGCATCTGAAGACACTTTGGATCATACAACTGAAGGATTGCTATTAGTATGTAATGTGTACAGGCCAGAGATGTTGCTAAACCTACTACAATGCCTCTTCCCAGAGCAAAGACTTATCTGTTCCAAAATATCAACAATGCCAAATTTGAGATAAGCTGGTATAAAGAGTGGAAAAGTGTGTGTGTGGGGGGGTGGGGGCGAAGGGGGTGTAATTTAAGGAGGCTGAAAAGAGTGAACTCTAGAGGCCAAGGCCTGAAAAGATGCAGTCTTTCCAAAGTAACCTGGCAGAGCAAGGGCCCAGGGAGAAACCCTGACCTAATGTCTCCCCTGCTTTTCTATATGCTGTCTATGCTTCCAGTGGTGTGAACACAACTGTACATAGGATAGAGAGAAAGCTGCATCAACCCTGATACAAGGTCCAGCTTCTTAGTGTGCTGAGGAGAGAGAAGTCAGGTAAAGAACGAATCTGGAGTGGCCGAGGGAACATACCACTCGATTTATACTACTTGAGAGTATACGTAACTATCTAGGAAATGACTGTGACCAGAATAGAAGATTCTAGTCCTAGGACATTGAAGCGCAACCTATGAGTGATGTGCAGAGAACAAGAATGCCACAGAATATCAAATAATAAAGCAAAGAGAGAGGAGGAAATATGAATACGTCTCTTCAATGCTGACACCACAAAACCAGATATTTAGTCCAAATGGGGGCCAATGTACTTCATTTTTCTTTTCTTTTTCTTAGATTTTATCTGTATGTTTCACTAATAAGCATCAGATATTTTGCCTTGTTTAGACATTTGGTTTCCTATAAATCAGTAGCTTTTGAACTGTTTTCACTAGACAGCAAACCAGTTCGTATGGAACATTCCCATCACATGCCCTCCCAAAAACAAATCAAAAGAAAACCAACAAGCTCCACTTTACTTAAATTGAAATATTTCTATGGGAAGAAATATCTTAAGGCTAAATAAACAAAATAAAAAACTAGACCATCTACGTGATTTTCTTTATTTTTCATTCTTTGGCTAAGAGTTTTAAAACCATAGAGAGACATCATATGAATAATATCTAAGTCGATTACTTGTGGCTTTTGACTTTAATCTCCTTGAAAGCACTGAATATGCCATAAATATATGAAGAAAGAAAAGAACTGTCTGCAAAACAAATTTTCTTTCTATATGCATACCTTGAGAGTAATAAAGCAACTATCAAAAGTAAAAATTTAAGGGCCTTTAGATCATTTAAAAAAATATGGCAATAACAAACACATATATTCAATATCCCTGAGAAATTAAAGGCACTATTTCAAAATCAACTTTATGAACATTTTAGCAGTATTGATTTTGTTAGGTGCACACACTTTATACTTGCTTATGACATTGAGCAATTTTAGTGAAATTGTCTCATTTATATGCATGTCCACCATTTACTTGCAAATGTGAAATGAGGAATCTCATAAACATCTGAACTCTGTATTCAGGGAAAAATAACATCTGCTTCAAAGAAGAAAAATGTTTCACAAATGTATCAAAGGATTTAAGATTATATTGTCTGGGAAAAGGACAAGACCATATGATTTCACTCATATGTGAGATATAAAACAGAAAGTAACACACGAACAAACAAAACAAACTCATAGACACAGACAACAGTATGGTGGTCACAGAGGGGAAGGGGGGTAGGGGGAGGATGAAGAGGGCAAAGGGGGTCAAATACATGGTGATTGAAAGAGAACAGATTTTGGGTGGTGAACACACAGTATAATATACAAGATGATATATTATAGAATTGTACACCTGAAACTTACATAATGTTATTAACCAATGTTACCTCAAAAATTTAATTAAAAATATTGTATTGTCTAGTATGTATTTTACAGTCAACACTTTAATATATGTGTGTTGTGGGATATTTTATGTATATTCTTAATGTGATAGAAGGGGTGAGAGACAGAATGTGTGTATATGTGTGAGCGAGAGAGCGAGACAGTGAGAAAGAGAGAGAGAGAGGGAGGGAGAGAGAAAGAGAGAGAGAGAGAGAGAGAGAGGGAGAGGCTACTCTTATAAAAACAGAAAACCATTATGTTTGTTTGCACACTCCATTCAGTTATTAATAAAGTATAATTGAGAAGCACTGACACACAGAAAGAGTACTGAGATTTCTAGAATTAACTAGTTATTATAAATTATTTAGCTAAGCTCTCATGATGTGTATAGCAATCTTTAATGATATGAATTCACCAAGGAATATTCTCTCTATAATTTTAACTATGCTGGAATTTAAGCTGCCTTTATGGAACATAACTCTAGTGTTTTTTCCAAGAAATTTTTGGACTGTCAGCCAGTAAAAAACTTCATGGAACTTCCTGAAAATCAGTTCATCTGACTGTCCAAATAGTTACATTCTAAGGGTAACAGGTTGAAGGTGTGGACAAACAGGACACTTCCCAGAACAACAGACCACTTAAGATGGCAAACTACTGACTTATCGCAAACAATTTACACAAAGAAGAATCACTCCCAAGCCCCTCACATCACTGTATCCATCATTCCTAAAGTAGCAAACTTTGTACAGTCACTGTCACATCAGAATACCTAAAACCACCATTAGACAGAACTTACATCCTGTAATGGATACTGCTGACATTTCCCTTCTGTGTCATTGTAACACTCAGTCACGTTGATGCTCTTCCTTATGGAAATAAACTCAGTTTTTATTTTTTGATCAACAAGTTACTCTTATGATCTGTTAGGGAGTCACCAGTTGAAAAAGTCAAGGTGTTATATTGTGAAGTAGTGTAGTATTTATATATATTTGTCTCTATGGTCATCTATTATTTTTTTCCTTGTAGATTATCAGTGCTTCAGAAATACATATACAATCATCAGTCACATATCAATGAATTATTGTTTCTAATGTAAAAATGGAGAATGAATTCCCCTTACTTAGGTTAGGTAAGGGGAAAATTACTCATGCAGCTGTTATGCTCAGGGAAATCAAACAAATGTTACCTAAACTTAAAGCACAATTCAACCTATACAACTGTGACCAAAAAAGTCAAATGAAAGTTTCTTGTGGATTACGACTTACTTCAGACTGTGTGGGAAATGCTCACTTTCCTTCCTCTGGTGTGTGGGAAAACCGCCTTGTATCTCCTTCCTGGGAAGCAATGGGAAGGTTGAGGAATCAGGAAGCCAACAGGCACGGAACGTGTGAATGCACAGAAGCTGAAAGCACCTTTATGAAAAACGCATTTTAGGGAAGCAGTTTGAAAACTATGTGATGTTTGAACTGACCTATTTGAACTTAAAACTTGTCTTAACGAAGTCCGAGTAGAGAATGTTCCACTGCATTGGGCCCAGACGACCTCAAAGCTCCCCTCAGCTTGATTAAACTTGACACAGGTTGCCTCTGGACTCCAGGCCCCTGACTTCCTTCTCCTGAAAGCACTTCCTTTAGAAAATGTCCCACTATAAATTCTTCCTTTGTCCCTTTGAAATATAAATCTCCGAGCCCCTTGTCTGTTGTGTAACCCTTGTCTTTCTCAGTGGTCTAGGAGTCATCCCTTAGTAGAAAGAGGGCCAAAGGGGTCAGATATATGGTGATGGAAGGAGAACTGACTCTGGGTGGTGAACACACAATGTGATATATAGATGATGTATTATAGAATTGCACATTTGAAACCCATGTAATTTTTCTAACCATTGTCACCCCAATAAATTTTAATGAAAAAAAAAAAAGAAGAAATGGAATCACCATGGATGATAGAGCCCCAATCTTCCAGTTCCTGGAGGAGGCAGGGTGAGTCTCAGCTCTATAAGCAACAATTCACAAATATGAATGGCCTAATCACAGAGAAAAACATTTGCAATTCAGGAATCTTGGCAAGATCAGCTACAAATTCGGTGTTTTTATTTTGTTGACTTTTACCAACAAAATTTATCCGACAAGAAGAAAATTTTCAAAGAGAAGACAAACAGTAGAAAGTGAAGGCTCTTTTTGGCATGATAAACATCCAAAAAAACCCAAACCAAATTCCACAATAAGAAGTTGGACTGTATAACATTTCATGAAAGTCTGCCATCAATATATTTTCCTCTCTCCAAATTTCCCTTGGAAGTTCCATCTTTTTGTTACAACTGTCCCAATTCTCTCCTGCCTGGCTCTTTTTCTAACTCCTGCAATCTTCATCCTCAGCAACTTAATAATTATTTAAGGAGTGCTAGTCCTTTGTTATGTTAATTTGACAGTTTGCCATTTTGACTTTCCTTTAGTCTACTGATCAGACCATATGGTACAAGAAAAAAAAAAGAGTGAAACAGTAAATATCCATCTTAGGAGACGGTGGTCTCACCGCACTGTGAATAATTGTTTTTAATCATTTTTATTCTGTTAAATGAAAAATGTCTCATTGAATATTCACTGAATAGGTTCTTTTAACTAATGTTATTTATATTCACATTTAGTAGTAGTAGTAGTAATATTGTACTCACATTTATGGTACTAAACTTAATTAATGATTTACAATCTTACCATCTCTTTCTTTGATAGTGCAGTATAGGGAAAATAAGGAGATATCAAAATTAGAAAGAAACTCTGGCAGTTAGAAAAATGATAATTCAAAAGACTACGAGAAAATAAAGATGGATCAGGTCAGGTGCTGCATAATTTCACCAGTTTAGATCTTTATTTATCATAACTGTTACCCAAGGTTCTAGTGAGCTCACTCTCAGAAGTCTTTCCTCTTTGTATGACATCTTCTGGACTCCTGCCGGTGTTCACGGGTCATATCTTTGATGGTGTATCCAAAAGGCACCACTATACCCAAGGTCATCTAGGTTTTCTCATGTTGTTTCCTAAGAGTTTAAAGTTTTGCATTTTACAGTAGGTCTCTGATCCATTTTGAGTTAATTTTTGTGAAAGGTGGAAGTCTGTGTCTAGTTTAATTTTTTTGTTGTTTTTTTTTGCTTGTAAATGTCCAGTTGTTCTACCACCATCTGAGACTGTATTTAGTCCATTGTCTTTTCTTTGCTCCTTTTTTGAAGATAAAGTTGACTATACTTACGGGGTTTCAGTTTCTGTTCTATCTATTTTGTTCCACTGATCTATCTGTCTAGTCTTTCACCAGTGCCATACTGTCTTGATTATCATGGCTTTGTAGCCAGTCTTGAAGTTGCCAACAAATTCCTACACAATTTTAACCATGTTATGTGCCAAATTTTACATTCTTCCATTATCTCTTACTCACTATTATTCAATCATACAAATCTTATTTCTCTTTCTAGATCAAACCAAATCCATTCCTACTTCATGACCTTTTACATTTGCCCGTGATCTTCAATGAGCTGGTTGTTTCTTTACTTTCAAGTTCTTGCCTAAAATGTCACTGCTCTCGAGAACCTGCTTCTGACCAACACATAAGTTATTTCCTGTTATATTAAGCTTTTTATTTCCTTGATGGCATTTATGAAAACTTGAAATTATCTTTTTAGTTTTCTATTTTCATTTTCATTGTCTGTGTTTCTCAAGAATGTGTAGACAAATTTATGTGAGGAAACTTGAATTATTTTTCACAGCTCTATTCTTGGTGTAACCACAGTGTAGGCCCTCAATAAATTTTTGTCTAATAAAAGAATGACTATTGTTGTGAACAGTATGGGGAAAAAATCTTGTCACAACCTCCACAATAACCAAATTATATAATAATGACTTATGATTAGCAGATCATAAAAATTGCTGTCTCCATTATTTTCACTTCTAGTAGAAATTCTAGCAAGTTTCTCTTGTAATAAAGTTACACTTGTGAGAAATAATTGAATAAATATTAGCAGGGGGTGGGGAGACAAGTGAGATAAAAATTAGGATCCCTAAAATCTATACATAACTTTGATTTTTAAATGGTGCCTAAACTACATGCAATTCTCCTTCACAGGATAATTATTCAGACTGAGTGATTGTTCACTGAATCAAAGTGTATTCATCTGTTCCAAATGCATTGACATTAGAAATGATTTTGAACATAGTTACTAAGAGTTATGGGGAAAAAGAAAGCAAGATTGCTGCTAAAATGTTCAAAGCACTTGTAACTCTCCCCTTCTCTCTCCCCATGCTGAATTTAAAATAAAAAGAAAAAGGATTCACTAGGTTAGAAATATACATTTTCATCATTCTACAGCAACCAAGTGAAACATTTAAAAATCAATTGTGGTGGATCTTTTTCTACACAAATGAAGGTGATAAATTTTATAGGCTGTTTTTGTATTGCTTTTGAATAATCCACAATGACAACATGGGGTAGAGGTAACATATACTTAGGGCTTACTCTGGGTCACTCACTTTTCTCTTTTAATCTTGACAATTATACAATGACATCAATTAGAATAATTGGTATTACAAATGGGAGCTTGAAGTTTAGAAAAGTTAGGCAACTCATTCAAGGTTACACAACTCTGAATAATAGTGATGAAACTTATTTCCAGGTTTGTTTGACTATAAAGCCTGTTTCTTGTCCATAAATAACGGTCTCATTTTTTTTGTTTTCCCACCTACAGACACATGGTAACATGGCCTTTAGTATTTACTTATCAACTATTTTTCTCTTTTTGATATTAAGCATCACCTGTCATCCTATTATTTTAGGAGAGGTTATTACTGTTAAGTTTCATAAGCATTTATTTAGAATAATAGAATGTTAAAGTTGAAAATGAACCTTCAAGATAATCTAATTATTATCTGCTGATGGAAGTATATACTGTTGGGATCTATCTGGAAAACAGTATATTTTAAAAGCCTTAAATTATATTAACTGTCATCATATAGAAATATAATCTTAAAGACAAATCTTAGGGACAAATTAAATATAATTTATTACACCACTATATTTAAAAGAAGCATTATGAAAACCTCACTATAATCAACTAATTAATAGAGGATTGGTTAAATAAATGATAGAATGTTATGCAGCCATGGAAATTGTGTTTTTGAAGAGTACTTATTTACATTGAAAAAACTTCATATAAAATTTGATTAAACAGGAATACAAAATTGAACATGGGATCAAATCCAGATTTCAGTACTATACATGGAACTATATATTAGAATGGAAGGAAATGAAAATATATATTTGTTAAAGATAAATGTTCTAAGTCCAAAAAAGAGTCTAAAACAGTGGGTAGTTTTGTGTTTGTTGTTACACAGAACTGCAGAATGACAGAGTTAGAAAATAAAACATAAGTTTAATGTTGCCTTAATTATACTGAGACAAAGTGAGGAAGACTTGGTGTATTTATGTGTATACAGACACACACACGCACACACACAAATTCACACACACTCTCTCTCACACACACACAGGGCTGTGTCTCTGTTTCAGTGTTTGTTAGGTTCTGTTGATGATAGGGAAGTAGAATTGGGTGCTTTTAGTTATGATCTCAAAACTGGGTCAAGATAGTACGTGTGAAATATGTATTACATCCTCTCCAGCAGACTATATCTTTTAAAACACAGTCAATGATATATATGAAACAGAGCTTTGATTCCTAAATTCAAACTTTTATTGCAAGCAAGTTGTAATCTGTAGATCTGTGTGTGTGTGTGTGTGTGTGTGTGTGTACTCCCTCAGTCTTTAATGGTTGTAGAGGCACTTATCGAAAGGAAGGATGTTGTTTTTCAAAAAATTTTGGGAAGAAATAAGCTAGGCCTCAGAAATGGATTATCTCAAAGGCTCTTTACTAAGACATTCACTGATATTGTAAAAATGTTACCATTGGCTAATCTTGTACAGTTTTTACTTTCCTTTTATATTATACATACTTGTTTCTGTGAATTTCACTTCAATGTACATGTTTAGCTTTTATAACAAGCCAAAATAATGATTATAGATAATATTATCCAATACGAAAGATTATTACAATCAGATATACTCTGAATGAAGACTCTACTAAATATAACTTGCTTATATATTAAAATGTCAATGTTTTCTGAAAGACTATGCTCATTTTTATATGAGATTATTTGACATTTCAATCATCCTTATTATCATACTGCTTATTAAACATTTACTATTGTTATAAACCCTGTTCTTATGGACAGAAAATAAAAATACCTTTTTGGAGCTTACTTTGAAAGAGCTTTGACCTTCTTTTTCTTTATGAAAGTTTTAATTTATCATTTGGACTTTTCCTGTGTTTTTTTTCAGTTGATCTGATTGTGTGATGACCTTTAAGATTATGTTGATTTATGAATTCTAGCTCATCAGCATTTCATATGCTTCTTTTCTCAGGAGAAGGACAAAAATATGAGGCAATAGAATATAAGGGGAGTAGTGAGTTTTTATTGCTCCTTCAGTAAATATTAAAGAAAATCCAAGATCTGTAGTTAGTTGTCATAATGAGGCAAATTTAGGTTCAGCATTGAAAAAAAATTGTAATAATTGGAGAATTTGAAATGTAGAGTGGATTGACTAACGAAAATTTAAGCTTTTTCACATATAAAAAAAGAGGGAAGTTGCATGATAATCCCTCATGTATATTTCATATGGAATTCTTATATTGAGAGAGGAGTCAGACGACTTTTAAGTTGAATTCTAATTATGCTATTTTGTCATTTTAAACGTTTAGAGAGGTAAAATGTTAATTCTTTGAAAATATGGACTTTTTTTTTAATTGAGACATGAGCAATGATTTAGCTAATTGGGCTGTTTGCTTTTAAATATTTCTATCCTGATTATAATGGCAATGATTTAATCTGTGCAGAGATTAAAGTAGTAACAATAATACATCAATCGTTTTAATATATGCTCATATTTATATCACCCTAGGTTAGGACTCAGGAAGCCAAATGTTACTTCTGTATTTCTCCCACCTCCTGGCTCATTTTTAATTTAGTGTTGTTATTGTTTTGGTTGTTGATGTTAGTTGGTCTGGTTATTTTCTTGTATAGTGACATGATTTATTTGTACATTAAATGTTAAACATGGTGCTCTTATAGTCTCATGTAATAAAAATATTGTGTTAACCACTGATTCACTGACCCGTAGACATTATTTGTATGATCTCACTAATATTGGACTACTGCCCACTTACTACATATCTTCTATGCAGAAATCCTGTTACAACATTACAACTTCAAGTGAAGTATTTATCTCAGTGGCTTTTATCTTTTCCTTATCTGACAAAAGTTAAAACAAACAAAAAATATTAAAATATATCATATCTAACTGCCCGATAAAGATTTTGGAGATGTGCCTGCTGGTTTGGTTTTTCCCCTCCAAAACAACAGGCACGATGTAATTAAGCAGCAACTTGAATTGGAGAGGAGGAACAGAGAAACAAGGAATCCTAGAAGTGACAGGAAGCATGAAAGTTACATTACAAAAGACCAGGAAGCGAAGTTTAAGGGACCCAGAGGAGATACTTTGGAGAAACTCTATCTGGTAAACCAAAATCACATGTGGATAGTATGTCAGTCAGCCAGGTATAAGGAACGATTTAAACCCCCGGTGGAAATATGGACTTGGAGGAATAATCTTGCACTGGGTTCTCCTTATGTTTGGGTCCTCAACAGACCTACAACCACTATATATGTGTGATAGTCCACTTAACTAAATTTTATTAAAATACGTTTTTAATACAGAGAGTGTGTCGGTCTAAACACTTTTTGTTAGGATGCAGTTTTCTGGATCTTGATGATACGCTAAGCTTTTTTTTTAATTACCTGGTAATTATATTAAACATCATTGGCTCTCATGGGAAATTATTTTCTCTTATTCAAAGATATTTTCAATTTTTAAAATACCATGAAATACCTTGACATACAAAAATGAACAAAGGGTAATATACTAAGCCACCAATTATCTACCAGTTGACTTAAGAAATAAACTACTGTTTAAGCTAAATTATCCCCTGTATTGTATCTGTTTACTAAAAACAAAGCGAACAAAAAAGTCACCTTAAACATCATCCTAATGTCCCTTCATTAAGGGAACAAGTATTCAGGCATTGATGTTTATCATTACCTTGCTTTTGTAAGTATGCTCTAGGCCAAATATATGTATTTGTAATTGTAATGGATAAGGAAGGACTTCTGCCATTTTGCTAATATTTTGTATGTCTTATACGTTTTTTGATTCTCATTTCCTCCATTGCCGTCTTCTTTTGTGTTTACTTGAATTTCTTTACTTTTGGTTTATTTGTTTATTTTTGTAGTGAACTGTCTGGATTCCCTTTTGATATATTTTTGTACATTTTTCAGATATTTTCTTTCTGCTTGCCATGGAGATTATATTTAACATCATAAATTTACAAAATCTACTTTGAATTGATACTGACTGACTTAACTTTAATAAGATACAAAAACTCTGCCCCTAGATAACTCCGTATTCTCTTCTAGTGGATTGTGTACAGTGACGTTAACTAAGATCTCAAGTTATGCAACTGAGGGCAGTCGGGTCATCTCCAGACCATGAGAATTTTCAGACCACATGCATTCAAAGACATTGTCCATGATGACTTATAAATAAATCCAATTATGTAGGGAGAAGTAACCCTTATAATTTAGTGGATAATTACATTATAATCTCTTTACAGGAACACCAATTGTTATTACTTTGAAGAAGAAATACTGTGTTGTTGTTTTTTTTTTTTCATGTATATGCTTTTATACTTAATTTTCTGTTTGGTTTTAATTTTGTTTCAATGAAACACTTTTAAGGCTACAATATACTAATCCATGAATCTTAAAATGTCATAAAATCCTTAGCTAATTTCTCCTGCTTGGTGACAATCAAACTGAATATCTCAGGAAAAAGAACAATAATAAATGTTGATTAAATAATGTGAATATTGCCATGTCTTTAAAATGTAGCAAACAAAGAAATTATCTATATACCGTGTTTCCCCGAAAATAAGACCTAGCCAGAAAATCAGCTCTAATGTGTCTTTTGTAGTACAAATTAATATAACACCCAGTCTTATTTTACTACAATATAAAACTGGGTCTTCTATAATATAATATAATATAATATAATATAATATAATATAATGTAATGTAATGTAATGTAATGTAATGTAATGTAATATAATATAATATAACGTAATAGTAGGTCTTACATTAATTTTTGCTCCAAAAGACACATTAGAGCTGATTGTCCGGCTAGGTCTTATTTTTGGTGAAACATGGTAGTACTTTTAGTTGCTTTAAGAAACATTTCCTGAAACCAAAAAGAGGAACATATCAAAAAGCAAGCCTGTCTCTTTAGCCTGTGTAAATACACTAAATATTAGTATGTGATGGAATTTATAGTTAGGATAAATATTCAACATCAGTTGTACTTCATTCACGTTAGAACAGAAAGCGTTACTCCTGTCCGTCATTGCGACAGTAGTTGTCCAGCACTTGAACTTGAAGCTCAAACTCAGTTGGCAAGAGCATAACATTGTCAGTTAAATACACTACTAGTGGCAGCCATCATGATGCAAGTCCAACATGTCTTTTTTTGATATCACTTTTTACATTTTCATGAATTTGAATGATTTATACACTCAAGCATATATTGCATATGTACAAAGAACTTTCATTTCCTTTATGTATGCCATGCACACACCACCACCACAAAAACTAGAAATCCAGGTCATTTATTTTTTTTATGTTGGAGATTTTATAATTTAAACATTTACATTATTTATTAAATATTTATTAGTTATCTATGAAATACTTCAAAATACTTCAGATTGTATTCCTGTTCATTTTCACGGGTTTTACTAAACCCAATTTTAAATAAAATGATTGAAGCACATTTTTGAATACTTATAGTTGTAAAGCAGTAGCATGCTCTATCTCTTTTTAATGTAGCCATTGTCTAAACAAGTTCCTCCATAACAGGATCCATAAGTATGTATGAATATCATGTCCATTTGACAAATAACTATATTGAGGAAATGAAAAATAACTTTGCAAAAAGCCTATTTCATAATTGTACCAAGATGTACCTGAATCTAATAATTCCTAATACAATGTTATTATAATAAGCCTTCTCATTAAAAATATGATATGACACACTGAGGCTTTGAGATATACTATCATAAAATATTTAAAAATTACAAAAAAAAAATTAAAAGTATAGTCCTACAGGATTTTTAAAAATGAAACTGATGAAAAGAACTGAGAGTTTGATTTAAAAAAAAAATTAGATACTGCCAAACAATTATGTCACTACATAATTTCAAAGCAATTTGCAGATTTTATACACTTTAGATGTTTTAGCACTTACAATTAATGAGGAGGTGAACTTCAGTTTTTTTATATTTTAGATTCTACAATCTCAATATCATAAAGTTGTATTGTAAAATTATGTAAGGCAGTTATATTTCTAATTCAGATTTAAAATCCATTGTGGTTAGTACACTTCAAATGCCAATAATGGAAACTGATAAAAATAAGCTTCAAAATAAGAGTACTGTATTTATATAAGAACTCTTGAATGCAGAAGTGCAATTGTACCTAAAAAAGGAACTGGAACCAGAAGAGGGAAAAAGATCTTTGTCAGATAGTCGCCTCTATATTTTCCACCTTTTTTTCTATGTAGGTCAGAAAATGTGTTATGGCTTTCCCTATCTCCTGTATTAACCCAGATTCTTACTTGCACAAAGAAAGAAAATTTACTGAAAAGAGACTAGATTCTTTGTGGAAGTGTTGGGAATTGTATTATAATAAGGGACTCAGAAACAGGCCGGAACAAACACAGGTACCCAAAGTAATAGCAGAGCCCTTCTCGCTGCCACTGCCATTTAATCCTGAATTCCCTAATTTGGACACTGACACCACCAGTATTAACCCTGGATATTGCCACGTACCTTTCCTATTTCGTCTCTGGTAAGGGGTTGACAATTCTATTGTTACAATAATCTTTAGTTGCAGATTCAGAAACCATGTTTGTATATCTCTTACTGGTTGAGCATCTCGTATACTGGGGGTGCCCCCCCCAAAAAAAAAAAAGTATACATATGACTTGTATTCATCTTTTGTTATCAGTATATATTAAGTATTCCCATTTTAATGCAGTTTTTTCCTTGCTTAAAATTTGTATACGTTTTTTTGGCACCCTCTGTGTAATAAGTGTATCTCAGCTACTCAGAGAGCATGTTACAAATACACATTTTGTTTACTTTTAAGAATACCAGGTGAGCTCTTTCTCCCAGAGGCTTACAGTTGGTGGAAATATCTAATCAAGAAATAGGGTACAGAAAGCCTCAGAGACAGAGTGGTAATATATTTATCCCTGTTACCACGTTCACATGATAAATACCTAAGCTAATAGAGAAATAGTAGGATCGTTGCCTAGTCCCTGTGACAGATTTTTAGGGGAAAAGTCTAATTGGGGCAAAAGCGATCAGGTACTCGTTTCTGTCACATCCAATGACTGAGGCCACAGCACAGGGACAGCAAGCATACATTTGGGCAGTTCTGCCTCTGTCGTAGTTTCTTGTGGCTGCTGTAATAATTTATCACAAATCCGGTGGCTTAAAACAACAGAAATTTATTCTCTCATGGTTCTGGCAGCCAGAAGTCTGATATTAGTTTTACTGTCCTGAAATCATGGTGTTGGCAGGAGGCCACACTCCTAGAGGCTCTGAAACCGAATTTGGTCCCTGCCTCTTCCAGCATCTGGTGGCTGCTGGCCATTCTGACCTTGTGGTCATATTCCTGCCTGTATGTCCACGCGGCTTTCTCCTTTTCATCCGTGCATGTCAAAGCTCCCAATTCCTCCTTTTTAAAAGGATCCATGTGATTACATTCAGGGCCCACACAGGTAATCCAGGATGAGATTATCTCAGTTGCCTTAATTTAATAACATATGTAAATTTATTATTTTTCAAGTTATTTTATTTATTTTGCCATAGAAAGTAACACACATAGCTTCTAAAATGAGGGCACAAATGACATTTGCAGAGGATGGCGTTTGTTAGACAACTACAGTCTGCCCCCTGACCCTTAAAGATCCATGTCTGCCTCGTATGCAAAATACGTTCAACACATCCCAGAGAGTCCAAACGTTGAAACCCATTAGAGCACCTACTCCAAGTCCAAAATCTAGTCTAAATCTCAGCACCTAAATCTGGTACCGGTAAATATTCTGACTATAGTCTTCCCTGAGGCAAAATATAACTCCATTTGTGGCCCTAAGAAACTAGGAAAGAAGTGATACCTTCCTTCCCAAATACAATGGTGGGACAGGCATAGGATAATGGTTACAGTGCTTCTCACCCCCAACAAGAGAAATGGGAATGAAAAAGGAGTCACTGATCTCAAGGGATTTCAAACTCCCTTAGGCTTCAAACCTGGAAATATACCTTGTTGTGAAGTCCTGCCCTCTAGGTGATAGGACGACCAGCTTTGTACAGGGAAGCAGATCCCAGAGGAGAAGTTGTTATGATTTGGAGGAAATCTCGAAACATATATAACCACAAAAGAAAATGTTAGTAAACTTTAAAAATATCCTTAAAAACATGGGATACTTTCAAGTTGGCTTATCAGGGAAAATGTCAATCAAGCACATCACTAGTAGAAAGTCTTTCAAATCCAGATCTAGTCTGTAACTCATACACATGAGCTATTCAGAAAATAGCCACATACTGTGACTTCTTATACTCCCAAGTGTTTGTAAATTAACAGTGCATTTGTAATAGTAAATGCAATAGATATTTAAAATTCTAAATCACTCATTTTATTAACTACTTCAGTCTAGAATTTTTGAATATAACTCCTCAAAGAAGGAAAAACAAAAAGGATTACTGTAAAAGGTAAACATTTCCTAAAATCACGACTTTCCTGAAAATTTATCACAGCTTCTGTCTTATTTTTTATAACAAAAATATTCTTGCCTCTCTATTTAAAATCCATTGATGTACCAGTGCCATTTACAGTGACAAATAGAGTCTTTTGCAATGAAAAGAAGTTAAGCTGCCACACAGTGTACCGTACTCCACTTTTCTTGTAACTGCATTTGCAAGACTGCCTGGTTAATGATTTGAAATAGAAATGTTCCACCACCCCCTTCTGAGCCGGGTGAAATGAAGCAACATGGTCACACTTCACTACATTTAAGTCCAACAACATGTCAAATTCTTTTGAGATAAACTGCAAACCATTGACTGACATTTTTTTCCCCCCTAGCAAACCTTATTTCAGAAACAATTTTTTAATATCTCCTACCCTTCTCATAGAAGGAAGAGACAACTTTTCACAACAAAATAATTCTGGGAGCATAGATATGAAATGGCCATTTTGTAACATATTACATAGATATTTTTTATTTTTATTTATTTTATTTATTTAGTTTTTAGTATCTAATAATACTAACAGCCACCATTTATTTATCACTGCTGGGCTTATGCTAGATATTTTATTTTCACAATTATAAGGAAAGTGATGTCTTCCTTTTTTTCAGATAAAGAAATTGAAGGTGAGAAAATTAATTTTCAAAATACCATGCTGTTATTAATGGCAGACTAAAAAAATATATTGTGTTTCTCTGGCTGCAAAAATCAATGATCATTGCATTATAATCCGTGACCTTTGTGGCAATGGATCAACATAAAAAGAGACTTTATTCCCATTTTCACCTCCATTTCTTACCCATGAGCAGCACAGAATGGGACCACAAGTAGACTTCAAGTTCACGTCTTATTACACATTTGAAAAATACAGACCAAACAAAAACCTGCCATTAACCATGGTAGAGTTTTATCCTTAGATATTTCCATATAATATGGCATTCTACATCATATTTTATGTCAAATTAGCCAATTAAATGTGTTGAGTATTATGTACCCAGAATTATTTGTGTTTTAAAGTGTGTGTTTGTTTTCTAAAAATAATAAACTAGGGAATTTTAAATATATTAAGATTTTAATAGATTTTACATCATTCAGAACACAGTACTTTTAATAAATGTTTATTTGACATAGACTGAAAATAGTTCACCAGAATGTTCTTGTTTTTGTATTTTATTTTCAAATTTAGAAACATCAGCAATCTACCTTGCCAATTTTCTTTCTGTAAATAAAAGTCATCATTGTCCTTATTTTCTCTGCTTTCACAATTTTAATGATATTCACCTTAAAACTATTTTGTAAAAATGAATAACAGTTTCCTGTTAGCTTTTTATAGCGTTCCTTTGACCATTACATCGGTGCAAATATAATAACATTTATTTTGGCTCTGCTGAACAATTCAATTCAGTGGACTCATGAATATAAATCAGTTATTTAGTGCTTGCTTATCAGGTAGTAAATTCATATAGTTCTGTGTATATATTGGTTTGCAAACTTCAAGTCCATTTCTTATCACATTTTTCAGATAATCTCATCTCTACATAACACTGCTCTAGTCTCAAAATTCCGTCATTTATTTTGGTTGTACATGATCTAATCCCATAGTTATGAAGGGAAGCTATTCAACTGCTTGAAATTAGGTTGTTTTCTTTTTCCCTTTGCATGATACAAGATGTAATATCAGATAGATTATTATGGTCAGCATTATAGCTGCAGTATCCCAGGCTGGTCTGATCAACACTTGCTTTCATAACTCAGCAAAATGTGATTATATTATTATTATTAATGGAGGTACAGATCCCTTTGCTAGGTATGGTGTATTTTTAGCAGATTCTGTTATTGGTTCATTTATTTCACTTAGTTTGCAACTTATTTTTTCCTTTTATCTGTTTCCTATTTTTGCTTGCATACTAGTTTATTATATTATCCATGGGCATTACATTAAAAAAAAACTGAATAAATGAGTTTTTATTTGTATTTCAAAAGGAACAAAATACAAGATACAATCCTGATTAATTAGAAATGTTTCAATTGTATCATTTAGCAAGAGGAAATTTTTCCCTAATACCCACAGATCATTGTGAGTTATTTTTATTATTTTTATAAGTCGAATGTATTAACTAAAATGAGGTTTCAAACTCGAGTGTTTCACTCTAAGACAGGAGCAGTGCAGACCAAACACAAGACAGCTTTGTATGGCCTACTTTCACTCACACAACACAATTCAGTGTCTTATGGTAGACATTCAATAAATGTCTTTAAATTTAAACATTTTAACTACACTTTAACTATAGACTACCAAATTAGAAGATATGTACCTTGAAGACTGTAGTTGAACAGAACTTATTTACACTAACATTTCAGGAGGCAAATTATATTGTACTTGTTTTTCACCTTCGCATTTAAATCACATTAGAGAAATAGTTCAATACCTCTGATATTCTCTTAGTCTTTTATAAATCTTTGCTGATTGTAAGAATTACATAATTGTCATTGCATTAGTCTCTGATTTCAATATTATTCTGCAGTCTCCTCAGAGTGGAAAGACAATTTAGGCAGGATTACTAAACAGTGAGTACTCATAAAGGAGGACGGAGGGGAATAGCAGGAATCACGTCAGTCATACAGTCTTCGGTTTTAGATGTCTCTTGTGTTTTCTTCATTAGCCTTTCGCAATGCATCTTTCAATAAAGCTCTTTGGAATTTTGAAGTCTTACATGCCGATTAAAATAGGTATCCCATTCTGTTTGATTTGCGAGCGCTTGTTTTCAAGTGTACTTCTTAAATGAATGATCTAATTGGAACATTTCCCATAACGGCCATTGTTATTTTAGGTTTTCTTTTTAAGATTTGTGTGTTTGTTTGTTTTTTCCTTTGTGTGGGGGGTGGATATTTACTGCCTCTGGGGCCAAAGTCCTTAGATATAAAATAAGCAGCTGAGCTGGAAGGTGACCCGCTCAGGTCTTTGCAACTTGAGGATCCCGTTTGTTTAGCTAAGCCTTGGGTCTCTCAGCATCCAGGTAACACTTAGGAGGGACATGCCACGGGGTGGAGGGCTGTGTGATGTTTTACAGTGTACGACCTTTCCTTGAGGTTGGCGGGTGACCTAGTGTCAATACTTTAGCATGGAAGACTTAGAGTTAGGTGGCGAGCGCTCTAAACGCTTTTAAGTACTCAACCCGTGCCCACCAATTTTGTGGCATCTAAGATTCTCACTAATGACAGACCTACTATTCCTTTACCACGTGTGCCCATTCACAGTAACCGAAGGAATGTAAACATGGATATCAACAGTAAGCAAAAGAAGGCCTTGGGTGCATACCACCAGCGGGTCCCAAAGTAGGTGTTTCATTTTGGATCCTTTTGATTTCAATATGCTGTGCAGAAAAATAATTTACCAAGATCAAAAGATCCCCCAAATGGCCATTGTGTTCCAAACTGCCTTTTGTCAGATTGTGCCATCTAGATAAAAGACACAACCGCGAGTTCCAGGGTGATCTGCAGCCAGACCTCATGGCAGTAGGATGCACCGGACATACAGAAACTTGCAGTAAAACTTGGAGGGTTATCAATGCAGGGCAGCAGAGCTCAGGAAGTGAGAGAGTTTACCTTTGTCGTCTCCTACTCCTGCACACAGACAGTGAACATAACATGCTCGGCGGGTATCAGAACCAATGTCCAAGTCACCATGGACGCTGCTTCAGATGCCACTTTCTGAAGCCAAGAAATCTCAATGACCCTACTCGGCACAGCAAACTAAACAAACCAGAAAGATGAGTTACCATCCTCCTGCTTCTAATTATTTTCCCATCCTTATTTTCCCATCATTTACATTCATAGGAAAAACACTTAAACCACCCATTTGAACTATTGATTATATTTCAAGTAAATTCATCCTCCTCTTTCTATAGTTGTGTTGACTTGAACATACCAGGTACTGAATGGATTTTTTAAAATAATTCATTCACTAAAATTACATATCTAGACTGTTCGACAAAATTGTACTTCCTGTGTCTCTGTAGGCCTACTTTATAATGCCAGTTATGTATATACTATTACTGAGGAAATAAAACACTGAAGTAAATTCTAGGTGGCGTAATGTGTATTTAATGGCCTGTGATAGAAATGTTTGGCAATCTTGAAGTCTTCTCTACATTGTCCTAATGATATGTGTGGTCAAAATAGTATATTTGACCTGGTGTCAGATAGAACAGCCATATTAATAACTACCTATGAAGTAAATGGACCAACATTTCCCACCTATTTCACCTGTCAATGAATTGATTAAATGAATTGTTTGCGAACGGTGTGTTTGTGGGGGAAAGATGGGTCCACGGCTTCCTATTCTGCCATCTTGCTGATGTCACTCTTCTCAAATTTTCAAAAATATATTGAAACTGATGCTCAACAAATTAGGATACATACTGAATTGAAGTACATGTCTTCTATTCTAACATTGTTATTAAAATGCATTTACCTGTTATAAGTCTATGTGTATTTGTGATAACTAATTATTTTATGATTATAACTATGATAATTCCATATATATTAAGGTATAAATATAAAATTTCTGACATGCATTTGAACACAGTTTTGTGTACTTTATAAACGTATTTTACCTTAATTTCATATGATATAAAAATAGAACTGTGAAGAAAATTGAAAACAGGGAAGAAATTTTCTTTTTTAAAAAGCCAACTATTGTAGCATATCTCCAGATAGCCTAAGTTTTCATATTTTCTTTGTATCTAAAAACCTTATTATGATTCTCTCGCATGTATTTCTTATTTACTGAGATTTGGTGTGCATGATTTTACTAGACATTACCATTCCAATCCAGCAGTACAAGAGAAGTAAATCAACTTTTTGACACTCAACTCTCACAGCCAATGTGGTTGTATTAATACACTTGAAAATAATCGTCATTATTCTGTGCCAGAGGAATATATATGCTAGTACTTTGAAACACAGCTGCCACTTGATTGGAAAATTACGTTCACAAATGTAAGTCACCACAAGGCCGTAGATTTAGAACTAGTATGACCAGATACTTTGTGTCAGATAATTTTCACACATTGGAAGACTGCCATTGCAGATTGAGGTATCTATTCTAAATAATAGGAGAAAAATGTGGTGAGTGCATTAAGCAAAAGTGAAATATTTACTGGAACATAAGTTTTGATTTATCTAAGAAATATGCCAAAACAACTCTAAATTAGTTATAACATAGTTTGTTTTGAATTTTTAAAAATTTTTTATGCTGTAATCAGATTTTTCATTTACCAAACACAGTAACATCATTGAAATAAATCTGAGCAAAGAATTGGAAAAATAGGAAGAGGTTTACTTTCTGTTCAGTAAGAGACAGACCACATGGAGTTATGGGCTGTCATCAGCATTTGGCTCCTTGTGTACCTGTCAGATTATATGTTAAGGGGGAATTATTTCTGTAACCACAAAAATTAATTCAGAAATGTTCTTTTATAGAACCATTTTCATTAAGTGTTCCTTCCTTCTTGCCTTTCTTCCTTCTTTCTTTTCTTTCTTTGTCTATTTCTTCTACCTTTCCAACACAAGAATGTATTGAATGTCTATATGATAAAGCAAAGTCCAAATATTGCCATATATATTTATATATTCACATAAACATATACTATTACAAATAAGCTCTATCTTATATAAACAGATGAAGATAAGAATAAAAAAAATAATATGCTTGGGTATAGACTTGTACCCAGGAAGGAAGAAAGCATCATAATTTATAAATAGCCCTAACCACATAGATTATATTAAAAATTTCCCAAAGGAAAGTGACGATATATATTACTAGAAGGGTCAAAAGTTAAAGATTGCTTAAATAAGTAAAAATAACTAAACAAACATCCCGGTTTTACTTTATTTGACTTTTACTGCCCAAGATAAATTTGTTTCATTTCACACAGAAGTAATCAATTGTGATAATGTTTAGTCCCAATATAACACAATGTTTGTACCTGCAATGGAAATTATATCTACCCTTTCCCAAAGAATGGCAAACACCTTTTTACAGAGCTCCAAACATTTTACCACATTCTTTCTGTTTTGATGCAAGTTGTGACTTCTGATGGGCATGTCATTCTGAGGTTAGGTGATAACTTCATCCTACCCAATGAACACAAACAATGGCAGAATGAAAAGAAAAATACCTGCAATGGCAACTCTCCTTTGAGAAAAGAATTAAGTTTGGTGGTGGTGGTGGTGGTGGTGGTGGGGAATTCAAAGCATAGTCTCTGTCAAAATCTGGGAGAAAAAAAACAAACAAAACAAAACACCTCCCTGCCTAGTAGAATTGTATCTAGTTATGTCAGTGAATTTAGCTGTCTTCAGATTTGCTCACTGGGATTATACCTCTTGAATGTTTGTATTTCATGGGAATGAGAAATTAGGGGCTGTCTTAATTTGTGTAGGCTGCTATAAACAAAGACCATACACTGTGTAGCTTATAAACAACAGAAATCTATTTCTCACATTTCTGGAGACTGAGAAGTCCAAGGTCAAGTTGACAGCATGGTCATCCTCTAGTGAAGCCCCTCTCCTTTGTTCACAGCTGGCATCTTCTTGCTGTACCTTCATATGGTGAAAAGCAGAGGGATATCTCCAGGGTCTCTTATAAGGGCAGTAATCCCATTCATGAGGGCCCCACTCTCATGAGTTAGGTACTCCCAAAATGTTCTATTGTCTAATATCATCTTCTGCAGGCACTAGGATTTCAACATATGAATTTTGTGGGGACACAAACATTCAAACCATAGCAGTTTGTGGTTTTTTCCATCAGGGCACCTCCTTTAGAATCTCAGTAAGCTAGATTTTTTTTTTAAGTTCTAGGAATTATTTTTTAAGAATCAACACCAGAAACCTGATAATAGGACTTTGTGGTTTTATCTCTAGTCATCAGACGTCATAGCTCTTCCTGTCCTTTCAATTATTGGCTTACTGGCTTTGGCTTGGGTCCAGGACGAAAGGAATGGGCAAATGTCTCTAGAAATCAGGATATAACCCAATTGATCATAATTTAAAATGAGCCAAATTTTAGTTATGTTAGAGGTTTTTAGCAGAAGATATGCAATTTCATATTATTCAAGTTAATATTTAGGAAAATGTAGAGTAATGCTAGATAGTAGAAATATAATGAGAACCCCACACATGATCCATATATTTAATTTTAAGTATTCTAATAATCATATAGAGAAAAAGTAAAAAGAAATGGTGAAAGTAAGTGATATATATGTTCATTCAATATGTCTAAAATTCAAAACTATTATTTCAGCACGTAATATGAAAATTGCTACTGACCTATTTTACTTTCCTTGTACAACGTGTTTGAGCTCCAGTGTGTTTTGTGCACTGAAAGCACATTTCAAGTGCTCAGTCTCCACATGAGTGTAGTATTGGGCGGTGTAGAGAGCTCAAGCTTTTCCTTTGTCTAGATCCTATTTTTATCCCCTGCTCTCGTTCGAGATTTACACTCAATTTTGCTGTCACTAACTTTATCCTGGAGTGGAAAGATCAATCTTTTTGCAACAATTCTATGTCACGCAGTGATCTGTCCTGTACCCATTTCAGATTTCCGGCCATAAACAGAAAGAGGATGACATCGTGTGCTGTTTATCTGCTTTCACAAAGACCATTTATTATGGAGACTTTGGGCTGCAAGGAGTATTCAACCAACTGCAGCATTTCCCCATGTTTCTTCAAAGTGTCCTAAGCCTCAATCCTTCCTCACTCCCATATCCCAAATCAAATCAGTATTATATTTTAGGTCTGCTGCTTGCCACATCCTCTGTCCATGTGCCCAATTTCTGTATCACACAGGATGTTTTCACTTCCAATGGAGCAACTCAACTCCAACTTTGGTCAGTTTAGGGTGTGCACTGGAACACACTATCGCAATGCCCAGTGACAGGGCAAGGTGACACAAGACTAGATTCCAGGACACACAGCAATTATTACCTTTGTCTCTAGTTCTTGGTTTTGTTTGTCTTTATCAGCATTCCTTTAGAACTGCTTTGTGTCAGGACAAATAACAGTTTGAGACCTGTGCTTCACAACTTACCTGTCCCCATGAAAGAGACCTTGTCTTGCCAGCATCCAAATAGCAATCTGCTCCTAGCCCTAGTTAGACGATTGTGCACCAAGCGAGTGCGGTCTCCAGTCAGCCAGTTGCTCAATGAATGTGGCATCACCATAGTGGTCCTACAGACAAACATGAAAACCCAACACTAGTATGGTCTGCTTAAAAGAGGCTTTCGCCTTGGATACAGCCTTCTACATTATCTACGTACTTGTCTCAATGGGTCAAGACAAAATATCTCAAGAGAACCCTCTTGTACTCTGTCAACTCAGAGCAAATCTAGTTAGCTGTCTTTTTTTCTTTGCTGCAATACACACGTGATAAAATTTTATTCTAAGACAAACCAATGTGTTCTTTCTGTTTTTGTTTGTTTGTTTTAAACTTTTTTTTCACTTGTCCTCATTGCTCCTGCCCTGAGCCTGCGCCAATCATAGAAACATGTGCCCTATACTACGCTAGGCAAAGATCTGTAGAGTCGAACGAAAGACCAAAGAGCATCCACTTGTTTGGTTTTCAGATTTTAAAGCTGTGGTCTAAGTGTAAAACAGAAAATGTTTTTAAATTGATCAAAGTCATTGCAGCATTATTTACAACAGTAAAATATGCGGGGGGGGAACTAAGTATCCATCAAGGGAAAATTAAAAAAGAAATTGTGAATATTCATATATACATATATGAATATTCAGATCTAAGAAAGAATAAAATCTTGCCATTTGTGACAGCACAGATGGACCTTGAGGGCATTATCCGAGGTGAATTCAGGCTGAGAGAGAGACAAATACCATATGATGTCACTTACATGTGGAATCTAAAATAAAAAAAAAAAAGAAAGAAAATGCAGAGAACAGATTGGTGGTTGCCACAGACGAGGCCTGAGCTGGGTGCAGTGGGTGAAGGTGGTCAAAAGGCACCTATCCAGTGACAGAAGTCCTGGGATGCCATGTACAGCTTGGGAACGTAGTTCAAAATACTTAAAAGTTCTCATCACAAGAAGAAAAAAATGGTAACGGTGTGATGACGGATGTTAACTAGTGTTATTTTGGTGGTCATTTTACACCACAAATATCAAAGCATTATGCTGTATACTTAAAATGAATATGTTATATGTCAATTATACCTCAATAAGAAAAGAAAGACAATCAGAGGTGGTTCCTAAGCATCCGTGGCCTGAGCAGGGCTGCACACAGGCCGCAGTGGCCCAGGCTCTGGCCTTCAGTAGGTCACGGTGCTCAGGGACGAGGGCACCTGCGCGAAGTCACACCCAGACGTCTGCCACCTCGGGTGGAGAAGCATGAACTCGGGAGCTGGGCAGCCCGTTCGCCCTGAAATTCCTGCTCAGGCACAGCGTTTTCAGGAGCAGCCCTGGCCAGTTGCTTCAGGAACACTCTAGAATAGAGATCAGGTGTGACCAATCCTGGGTACTGATGGGAGGCATAGTACACGTGCGTGCGCACAGCTTTGGGCCAGGTGCGCCGCGTCAGACCCGCGGAGAGCGCTGCTGGCGGCGGTCCTGGATGGCGGGGTCCGGGGGTGGCGGAGTCCCGCGTGCTCAGAAGACAGTCAGCTACACAGAGCAGCAGTAGGCGGGTCACCGTGGGATGCCTCTGGGAGAGGCTGGTGGCCACCCAGGGACCTTTAACCGCCAGAAGTGACAGGGCTGGGAAGGCTGCCTGGACCCAGGCAGTGGAGGTTCCAGGAGTGAAGGGACCACAACAGAAGTGGCTCCTGGGGCACCAGCCGACTTCAGCACAGCTCGCTGGCCAGCATCCCTGGAGGATATGACATTGACATCAGCTGCGTTTTCCATGGTGACAGTCGCACAAGCTGTGGGCAGAAGCTTCTCCCAGGTGCACCGGATGGACAAGGTAACACCCTTACTTTCTCTTTGTACATTATTGTGCCAATTGGAAAGCAGGGTTGGTGCCATCAAGTGGGTTCCTACTGCAAGGAATGTGAGGGACCTCGTCCAGCTTCATTTGCAGGACATCAAGGGCTCTGGACGCTGTGAAAGTTTCCCTTTAGGTTATGGCGAGAACCCAGAACAGCTCTTTGTGGACTCCTCTCCAGGGAGTGGGAAAGACGTGGTGGCATTTATCTTGAGAGAGATGGTTGTGGCATTTCCTACTATTGTCGTCTATATTCGTGTCTCCTCTACTTCTGGAGCAGAAAAGAGTTTTATTTATACATAGTCTACAGGGCAGCCAGGAGGGATTTCAAGTGGTTTGCATCTCCTGGGCTAGCTGCCTCTCACAGTAAAGCATTTTATTTGGGTTTCAGAAGATATATCAGGTTCTGTAAACATGCTCTGTAGTGTGCATGATGGCATCCAGAAGAAATTGTGCCAAAGTGACCAAGGAGAGACTTTATAAGTTGGAAACTTAGCGGCCAGCTGCAAAGGGCACAGCTGTTGCTAATTCACCAGAGGCCTACCCAGGGAGCAGCTAGAAAAGCTATATTCCAGGTGCCAAGAAACTAGGTGCTGGGGTCTATGGTGGCAGCAGATCTGGGTGGAAAGGCAGGGTGAATAATGTCAAGTTCATAAATTAATTTTCTTGATCAGGAATTGACTGTACCTATTTTAACAGAAAATATAATGCTAAAAAAAAATATGTTTATGAAGGAGAGGGAGGATGAATGATAGCTAAGCCAGAGAGATGGAATGAAAATAAAATGGGAAAGGTGAAATAATGCAACTCCTTGTGTCGTGCGGGAGACCCTGCGGGGTCTCTGCTCCCGCTCCCCACATAAGAACGCAGAACATGGTGAGGCCAAGAAGGAACACCCACGGAGCCATAGGTAGGGGAGTCACACCACTGTATTCTCGCTGGCGGCATCCACCTCTCTGCAATCCACTCTTGCCAGCCCAGCCGCCATCTTCTTGCTAGCCCCCATTTTTCTCTTTCTGCTAGCATACCCACAGCAGTTATATTAGTGGCCAATGGCTCACTGGTTACAGCTGACAGCCAACTAGCCACAGCTGATGGCCATGCAATCACAGTTGATGGCCATTTACTACCTGAGCCAGCACCTGTCTATGTGAGGCCGAGAGCCTGGAAACTACTTTCTGGGGCTCTGCCTCCACACCTTGTTTTTGTCCTGATGGCAATAATCCAACTTAAAGGGAGCAATTGATATTTCTGTAGAAAAATAAGATAATTGAAATGTTGGTGTGGGGACAGCCTCCCAGAGAGCAGTTTCCTGGCTCTTGGCCTCACGTGGAAAGGTGCTGGCTCAGGTAGTAGATGGACATCAGCTGTGACTAGATGGCCATTGGCTGTAACTGGTTAGCCATTAGCCACTGATATAACTGCCGCGGCTGAACTAGCAAGCATGAATTACAGTTAGCAAGTGAGGTTGGTTGGCAGAGAAGTGGACGGCAGGTTGCGGATCGTGTGGCTCCTGCTTCCTGTGTCTCCACCCCAGCCTCCAGGGAGAATATAGTGGTATGTCTCCCCTATCTATGGCTCCGTGGGTGTTCCTTTCTGGCCTCGCCATGGGTGGGGAGCGGGAGCTTCGACCCGGCATGACAATTGGAATCTGTGAAAACTGAAGGATCAGCTATTCATAAGAGATGTTTTCCCCCATTGTGGTAGATTGAAGGGCGGTAATGTGTGCAAGTGTGGGCTTGTCTGGGAGTTGGTGGTCAGAAAAAGAAAACATCCTCCAGTTTGATGGCATGTACTTTCTCAGATAACTGTAAGGCTCAGTCAGTAACCAAGGGTGATGGTTGAAGATAAGGTGACAAAGATGTCTGAAAAGAGGAGGTATAGTATACATCATAAGCATTAGAAGATATAATGTACCAGAGTGAGGTAGAAGGATTCAGGTACTTCTGTATAAAGTATGAGGGTTGATAGGAGGACTTTGGAGAAAAAGTATTGATCTCAGTTGCAGAAATTTCTCCAACTACTTTCAGTTTCTTTGGTGCAGACTAAGAAAAGGAAGATGAAACAGTTCATCCTGATTTGGTAGCCAGATGAGTATGAAAGAAACGTGAGCAGTTCAGGCAATTTTTATAGGAGCGATTTCAATGATAGACCATATAGTAGCAGACTGGTCAAATAAAGAAGGAAAACCAAGAGCTTGTAGATGGATGGTGGTGATGGAAATAAAACCACAATAATCCTAAAATGATCTAAAAGTCAGATTAAACTGAATTATTGAATTTTTGACTAGAAAAGACTTTAAATATAAGTTATTTCTTCCATCCCTTATTTTAGAGATGGATGAGCAAGGTTGAAATGGCTAGATGCCTTAGGAAAATCAGGAACCTGAACTACTGAGTTTAGATGAAGTGCCAAAAATGTATTTATCAGCATGCACAGAGAATGAAAAATTGTGGGACCAATTAACAGTTCAGATTATGAAAACAAACATTTCATAATGTAAATAAATGTTGATAGGAGACATTATAGTTTGGTAATAAGGAGCATAGAGGTATTGTGCAGGATGAGCTTATCAAGGAGACACATGACAAAAATAAATTTTATTCTCAGTCTTAAATATACTCTCACAAGTCACAATAATTACTGTGCTATGGAATGTGCTATGGGGTATTTAATACATGGATCACATGTGATTTGCTTTATTACTTATTTCATCTCTTTGGGTAAAGCCATTGAATACATCCACACAGTAAAATTGTTTTCTAGCACTTACATATATACAAGAAATCGGATCTCACTGCTCATTGTATCAGAATATGTCTATACATGTAAATTTATAATAATACAATTGACAGAAATTGAACATACTTAGAACCTAGTGTACCAGTCATCTATTGATGATAATACTTTAATTTTCATTTGTAGGTAGTCAATTCATGTTAACAAGTATGACTCACCCTTCAATTTTCAGATTAATCCTTATTTCCTCTGAAGCTGTTTTTTGTTTTTTTTTTCCTCCTGGAAAAATATGACTGTTTCATTTTAGTGTACATTTAATATGCCTTCAATATTGATTTTATACTCATTACTTGTAGTTACTTTTGGTGGGGCAGGGGGATGAAAGATGTTTATGTTCTCCCTAAATTGTAAACTGCTGTGGTAGGAACACAATATCCAGTGTTTAGTAGCAAGTGTGGAATAGACTATGCTTTCAATTTACATAAATTGATTGGAAGATTAAATGGGCAGTGGAATAATAGAGTTACACTTATAATAAAGGTAAAAGCAAAGTAGTATGTAGGACATTACAAGAAAATTTGTTAAACTGGTGAAACCTTTATGTGGCAGAGTCACGGAGAACAGGCAAGTTTATCCATATGAGTATGGACTTTATTTGAAATACTCTTTTTAAATTTTTTAATAAATAGGATTATTTAATGCACCTTATATCCATTTTTCCTCCCTTACTTGCTGAATCCTTCTCTTCCCAATGCATGAGACAGGATTAACACAGAATATTTAAAAATTGCCTGAAACCTTGTATGTTTCAGTGGCACAGATAGCTGTCCATGGAGTGTTATTCGACTCGAAAGTTATTGTCAGAACTTAAATCAGGTACAATCTCTAGAGATCTTGGGGACAAAGAGTTTAAGTGGGCTTTTAAAAAGCTGAAGGAAAAAAAGCACCCACATACACACCCACACGTGCAGTCACTTCTTTTGACTTGAGACAAATCTTTGGACATTGTATAATAAAGCCTATTATAACATGAACAATAGTTAAAGGACACATAGGACCGCAGGTGACTTCTTTTGCAAAGGAGGGTCCATTGTCTGTTCTATATTAATTACCCTTTGATTTTATTGCTACATAGAAGATGTGCTTTTTATTCTGTAGATTTTCTATACTTAAAATTGAACACTGCAAATACATTTGAACTTAAATAAAATGGCTTAAAATGGAGAAAGTAATCATATAAAACAACGGTTAATGAATAAGACTGTAGCTATCTGAGATTTAACCAAAATTTGATTATTATTGTTAAATGTGAGTCTTTGTTTCCCAGACTGCCATCTATTGGATTTATACTAAAAGGAATTTCGTTTTCTGTACTAAATCATGGAACTGCCGTGTTTCCCTGAAAATAAGACCTAGTTGGACAATCAGCTCTGATGCATCTTTGAACAAAACCTAATATAAGACCCAGTACTATATTATATTACATTGTATTATATTAGATTAGATTAGATCCGGTTTTGTATTACAGTAAAATAGACTGGGTCTTATATTAATTTTTGCTCCAAAAGACCCATTAGAGCTGATTGTCCAGCTAGGTCTTATTTTCAGAGAAACGCTGTGTTTATAATCTATTAAAATTGCTTTCTTCTTAGGGATTGTCTTTGTCTGAGTTCCCTTGAAAATACAGCTTCAAAACAAAACAAAACTTCGTGTTGATGCTGTATTTCTTGTGCAGCATAATCCCAGAACAGGAGAAAGAGAAAAAAGGAAGCACAGCTGAGCAAGCTGGGAAGAAAATACAAAGCAATAGGCTTCTGAGCTGTTTATTATTGAGGCGGGTTTGTCCTGACACTGTAATTGATAATCATCATCTAGTTTCTCACCCAGCTGTCAGAGTGTCCCCTTGTCTTTAGCAAGTAACTGGGCTGCTATGGGTTGCTTGATGGGTTGCTGTAACCCTGTGTTGAGTTATAGTTGCTGCACTTGCCCATTGCCAACGATTACTGAACATGACATACTAAGCGATGGCCCCAGGGAATCTGCTGGGCTTTGGACGTATTCCCTTGCTCAATGTTGTATTAAAAAACCCTCAGTCCATACTGCAATTCCACATGAATACCTCAGCCAATAAGCAAACTCCTCTTACCTTTTGATAATTGGAGCCCAAATTGACCAAACAATAACTACACCTTCCAAGCAGCGTTCTCTTAATGTGTCTCTTGTCAGATGTTCGCTTCTAGGAAACAGGACCCGTAAGCCAGCACAACTTAATGTTGTAGGGATGAGAATCACAAATGGAGAAGTGAGTCTGCATGAAGGTCCCCTTTTAATATTCTGTCCTGGAAACTGCTGGGCACTAGTGCCATGTGTTGGCTGTTAGCAGTTCAGTGCATACTCTGGATTCAGAGGGCAGCGCTCCAACCCTGTGTTGTGATAGGCCAAAGGTGGTAGTTCAGCTGGGAATTCAGTTGGCTGTTCCATCTTCTGTCAGGAAGGCTGCTTCTAGAAAAGATGACTGAATCCTGTGTCATGAATCAAATGGCATACTTTTTGTTTTGTTTCATTACTCTAGTTAAAATGTTTGGGGGAAAGATAGTCTGGTCTTCCACTTACGTTAGGCCAGCCATGCCCAAAGCTTTTTCATGTGAAACCAGTCGTTAAAATGGGTTTGTGTCCTGGCCTCCTTACACTTCTCAGCCTTTATATTCTAACAAAAGGATATATTTCAAAGCTCTCAGTCTTCTCACAAATATACCAAAAACAAACAAAAAAAAATTGCACCATTTTTAAGAGCTTTTTGTACATCAAAGATATTCATTGTTTTGAAACTAGATTTTAAAGTTCAACAAGTATTTATTATCTAACTGCCCTGAAAATAAATGTGGTGTTTTGTTCTTGTTATTCCAAAAATGATTACTTTGATTTCTGTTTCCTCACTTCATCCTCACTCACATATTATATTCCAGTTAGGAATCTGAGTTTGTTACTCTGGTTAAAAATACCACTCATCCCAATATTTTCATTTTAGTCAGAATTAAAGCTTTTAATTAGAAGTGATAAAACAAACAGTGATAACGGAATTTTGAGTGGGGGATGAATATTTCTGTTTCCTAGTACATTTAAATAAAACAGTAGTTGGTCTAAGTTTCTCCTAATACCTATAAATAAATGCCAATCGTTAGGTTTCTATAATTCAAAACTATTTATGTACTCTATCTGAATTAAATTAGCTAATTTGTTTTATGGCATAAATAATAATGGATTTCTAAAACTGTGAGTGGGTAAGGAAACAGTGTGTACTCTAAATTGCATATTCTTATACATTATGCAAAATAGCTGTGATCTTAGTTTTATAAATATTAAAGAGTGCTGACTGCATATTAGTAATTATAGGAAATATTATGCTTGTCTTCCAGGAACTTACATTTTAAATCAGACAATATCAGAAATCATCCAATTTTTATTATTTTAAACATTTCTTTTCAGATTTATGAAGTTTGAATATCATCGGTATTCAATCAAAATAAATTTGGGGAAACTTTGGGGAAGAATATTTTTATGAGAAATGAATTTGGGAATCTCTTGATAATATAGGACTTAATGAATAATTTTATTAACTTACAAGAAACCGCTCAGAAACAACCACTGCTTTTTCTACCAATGTCATAGGAGCATTTAAGAATTACATACATTTATGGTAAAATAATAAATAATGAATTTTCCTTATTTAAGTAGCTGCATACACTTCAATGAAACAGGAATAAATACGGAAGTATTTCCTAGTTATTTGTAATTTTTTTTATTTTCAACAAAAATTTCCCCCTATTTCATGCTTAACAGAAGTAGTCATGAAGATCCATTATGACAAAGGAAATATTGAAGAGTCTAATGAAAAAAATCATATAATAATCAGGTTAATATGTAATCCAAATACTAGTAAGTTACAGAAAAATGAGGTTAAAATAAAGCCGAAAAGTGTGTGATCTGAACCTATGCTTTTTGAAGCGCTGTTTTCATTAGACAGGAAGTCCGTTTACTCCTGTGTTTTAGCAATGCGATGGGACTAAAGAAAGAGGTTTTATCCCAGCCTTCTGGTGTTTCCACACAATTTATAGAGACTTTGGTAAAATTGTGTTGACAGCACTACCCTAACTATGTGTCGTAAATCAATGGTATTGATTTCAATTATGTCTGATTTCTGCTTTGGGGTTAGCAGCTTGGAGCTAGGGCCCAAGTTAACCATTAAATATGATTTCATGGCCCCTTGCTCACTCCACTTCTCACTTGATTCCCATGATGCAACTGTAATTCCAACGATTCCTTAGAAAGTTGTGTTAGCCTACTTATTTCCCTGGAACATAGGAAGCCCAAATCTCAAGGACGTACTGTCCTTATTTAATGGAGGTCCACATGGAATAATCAGGGTGAGAGAAAAATATTTCATAGCATCTGCCTTCCCTACATATTTCTAAAATACCTGCTTCATGGCCTAGCTCAGGAAGCGTGGGACAAGCAAACTCTCAAGGTTATTCTGCTCTGACCTGAGTTACACTGGTATCTAACAGGAGTGGCCTGTGTTTAGAGTTACAGTTCTCCCCAATCTCTTTCAGACACTAATGCATGAAAGTTAAAGACCAGATCCTTCCACCAGGCTGATATTTATTAGTCAGACACATTTTTTTGTTGTTTTTTCAGCAAGCTGGTATAAAATACTCTATACCTTCTGTTCTGGAGGCTTGATTTAAATACAAAAAACTCTGTTATGTTCTTTGATCAAAACTTCCTTAAAGGTTTCATTCTAAGAAGTGAAAACGTATTCTATAGGCAGAATTTCTTTTATCCTGAGGATCAATAGCCACCAATCCCCATTGGTCCAGCGGTAGGACACAAAATAAGTTGTCATCCCTAAGGTGACATACAAGTACTACATGGCTTGTAAGATGCTTAAGGTCTGCTCATGCAGGGGTAAGGAGGGTTTCTAAATAGTTCAAACATTTCACCTTTGCTGCCAATCTCAACAAAGATCTCATTTTTATTACCCATATTGTCATTTAGCAAGCGACTAATTTCATAATTGGATAGCCATTCGTTATGCTAAGCATATTGGCAAACCTTCTAATAACAATCAAATAAAAATACAGCTAAAGAAGTAGCCGGATCTGACATACGAGCTTTCTGATTAGAGTGTTGGGAGACGCGCCAGGAATATAGGCTGTCCTGATGCACTCACGGTGGCACTACTACACTCCCCCATTGGATATTTGATCACCCGTGATTCACTCAGGACAGAGCATAGAGGGAAACCTGTTTTTTCTTCATTTTACTTGACGTATTGGACAGAAAACCTAACACTGACGTATTAGGTCAGTGAACATTCAGCATCGGTAAGCGAATCTCCAACAAAGGATTGAGTGCATTCAGAAAAAGTGCATAATCTAGGTATGCTGAATTTGAAAAATAGCCTCTTCTATTTCTTATTTCAGAATGAGGTAATTATAAACCTTGTCAGTTGAAATTAAGATTATATGACTTCAGTGAATTTGGAGCTAAATATTTATTTGAGGCCTTTGAGGTAGACAGAAGTCTTGTAAAGGAAAACACAGATATTTCCTTCTTGGACAGTGTGTTTTTTCTCTGTATTCCTATCAGAGACCAAGGCAGAACCCACAGTAAAGGGAGCAGAAAAACTGACATTTTGAAGGGATAAGCATGAAATACTGGACTTCCTTCTCAGCGGTATAATCCAGCTTATCAGTTTAATGAAGCAATCAGGAATTTAGATTCCAAACACTTCTAAGGAATATATAAGTTCTTAGGACTATAATAACCAATGCTCTGTATTATTAAAGAAATTAAGCATGCCTCTTATCTCCATGAATTATAGCAGGAGAAGAGAAGGAAGTCCTCAAAAAGAAAAAGATATTGATTCATTTCTATATATAAATAAGGAAATGTATATTAAATGCATATGATATTTATGCGTACACACACACACACCCCATACCCATATCTATATGGATGTGTGTGTATCATTGTTTCTGAAGACTGAAGATGTGTTTAAGAAATATTGCAAGGTGACTCCAGAGTCCTGGTGACCACCTGACCTCGCCGATGACTATATATTTTACCTCAAGCAAAATATTTAGAGTCTGGGGGGCGCAATTTCCATTTCAGTAAGACTGTAGGAGAGGAAGGCATAAATGTCTAAGGTCATGAAGGTTCTGGTATTCTTTGATTCTGCTTATCTTCAATTTAAAACTTTTTTTTAATTTTGTGCTTTCTGCAGATGATTATCAATGGCTGAAACTCTGAGAAAAATAAATATTGGAAGGCTGATATTCCTTGATAGCTTTGAAAGTGCTTCTTGGAGAGAACTGTATTTCCAGAGCATACAGCAGAAAACTATTGTGCTTTAGGTCCTGCCTTAAAGCAAGATAACACTTCGCCACTCAAAGAAGGCAAAAAAACGACAGATAGAGGTATGTGATTTTTATTATCTAATACCACTCATAGCCTCAGTGACAAATGTAATTTTTATATGATAATACTTTAAAGTAACTGGCTTTTTTTTTTATGACTACAGTGTGTGTATATGTTGTTTCTACGTGTGTGAACTCTTTGTGAAACTATGTTTACTAAAAATGATTGTTTTGGATTAGTAAGCAGTACAAAATGAAAAATTTATTAATAAAAAATGCCCTCAAGTGAGCCTATAATTACAGTTTATTCTTGACATATGTTGCTTTTTACTTAACTTTTTAAAGGGATGCATGGTAGCGGTCTGCAGAGAGCCTTAGCTTTTATGGAATGGCGAGTTAAATGAAATACACAGTGGATGATATGCCACTGTCACTATTTTCTGGAAAAAAAATATGTGAAAATTGACTTGGTTATTCATAATTCACTATGTTTTCAATATTTCTTCTTTTCATTTTTATTTAACTTGAAAGAGTATTATACATCTAGCATTCTATGTTGAGACTTTTGGTCATACTGTATAATTTCGAGTCAATGAAAATATAAAATTTCTAATTTTCTTGTGCATTATTAAGGCCAACTTTTTCATTTCTAAAATGAGCTAAGGGATTAAGTTTCCTGATGAGAAATTTAATTTGTGTCTCAAAAGTTTAATCTTCTATTCTGAGTTTATTTTTAGTCTAGGCAGCTAGGCAAAGTCGAAATATTCTTTCCATGAGCTGTCCATCACTTGCATTGTATGAATAAACATAAATCTGAAAGAATGTATAAAAATCAATTAACCAAACAATCATGCATTGAATGCAAAAGATGTAAATATTAAATGCTGAAAACATATTCAACCAAAAAGCCTAGCAGATTGCTAACATAATTATTTAATCTTATGTAATTTATTTTTATCATGATATTTTAATCTAAGAGTCAACTTGAGTGTTAGACAAGGTAAATGTAAGAATTCTGGTTCATTATTCTTCAGTTTCAAAAAAATGTATATTTATGTGGGTTTATTTCTGGGTTTTCAGTTCTATTCCATTGGTCTGTTTTTCTGCCAATACCATGCTGTTTTGATTATTGTTGTTCTGTAGCACAAGCTGAGGTCAAGGAGTGTGATATCTCCAGCATTGTTCTTCTTTCTTAGGATTGCTTTGGCTATTCGGGGTCTTTTGTGGTTCCATAAAAATCTGATGATTTTTTTGTTCTATTTCTTTTAAAAATGCCATTGGGACTTTGATGGGGATTTCATTAAATATGTGTATTGCTTTGTGTGGTATGGCCATTTTAACTACCGTGTTTCCCCGAAAATGAGACCTAGCCGGACCATCATCTCTAATGCGTCTTTTGGAGTCCAATCCATGGGCATGGAATGTCTTTTCATTTCTTTGTATCTTCTTTAATTTGTTTTTAAAATGTCTTATCGTTTTCAGTGCATAGGTCTTTTACATCCTTGGTTAAGTTTATTCCTAGGTATCTTATTCTTTTTGTTGCAATTGCAAAAGGAATCTTTTAAAAAAATTATTTTTCTGAAATATCATTGTTAGAAAATAGGAATGCAATGGCTTATTGTACATTGATTTTGTAGCCAGCAACTTTATTGTATTTATGTATTGTTTCTAATAGCTTTTGGTGGAGTTTTTAGAGTTTTCTATGTAAAGAATCATGTCATTTGGAAAATGTGACAATTTAACTTCTTCATTCCCAATTTGGAGGCCTTGTACTTTCTCTTGCCTGGTTCCTCTGTGTAGGACTTCTGATACTATGTTGAAAAGCAGAGGTGATAGGGGACAGCCCTGTCGTGTTCCTGAATGTAGAGCAAAGGGCTTCAGTTCTTCACCATTAATTATGGTATTAGCTGAGGGTTTGTCATATATGGCCTTTATTATGCTAAGGTATTTTCCTCTTAGACCCATTTTATTAAGTGTTTTAATCATAAATCAATGTTGTATCTTGTCAAATGTTTTTTCTGTATCTATTGATATATGATTTTTATCTTTTGTTTATGTGTTGTATCATATTGATCGATTTGCATATGGAAAGTGTAAGACTTTCGTTGGTCAGTGTTTATACTAATACTTGTATACAGCACAAACTGCTCAAATAAAAGAAGAAAACGCGCTCAAAAATGAGTCAAGTATAAATGGAATGTGTGCATATGTCATCCTAATGATTCTCAAATACAACAATTAAAAAATCAAACTTTATCAAACACTTATCCATTTGAAACTAATACAAATAGAAGGGTTGGCAATGAAAAGGCAGAGTTTTAACTATTTGAATCTCTAATAAAATTCATTCTTTGCCATGATTCTGTAATCAGAACAGTATTAAAACTAGAAATTTTGAATTGCTCTAAAATTTAGTGTCAGAATTTTTGTATGGTACGTATGTCTTTGCCTTTGTACTGTGATCTTACCTCAAACTTTTAGTTGTCGAGCTTTATTTATAAATGAATAAATTAAGGAGCATCAACTCTGTTCACTTTAGTAAACCCTTGGCCTAATTATCTCTGACACAACTGTGTGTTCAATGTCATACACGTATGATGCTGTATGAGTCAGACACGGGGTAAACCAGGGCCTTGAATAAATATGTTGCATCTTAAGTCTCCTCTAAGGTACTTGCTCAGAAATTTGTAAGTGGCTTCTGCCTCCGGCTGACTTACGGAGGTTATTAAGCGGCCACGAATCTCGTAAGTTGCCAGCAGAACTCTCCTATGCACTCTTGACAATTTTCTCCTCCACCGAACTAGGATTTCAGTTTCTGAATAGTACAGTAAGCGCTCGGTTCCATCAATTATTAATAAGGATGTCTTATTAATAATAAGAATATCTTATTTGAGACCTCTTTCAGCCAATGTAGAAATAAGTTCCCAATAAAAAAAATAAAGATTTCCATAGGCATGTTTTCCATATTAGCTCATTTGACCTTTGCAACATTTTACCAAAGGCTAGATGAGAATGACTATTTACATTTAATTTCCCTTTAATATAATAATTAAACCAACTAATGTCAAGGGCTGAGCTAATGTCATCACGTTGTTTCTCTGTCCCCTTCTTTGTTGGGGTTAATAATCTTGTTTCACTCCCCATCTTTCAATATTGTTCATTTTTACCTGCTGTCACTCATATTCAAGGTCCACTGTTGAGGGTCCCTAAACATCACCTGGGAGATTAATCCCACTGTAAATTCTAAGCTGAGTCCTCAGGTGGAGGTAAATTCACCAGAGCCAAGAACAATAAACAGGCTTCTGAACCTAGGATTCGTTGATTTGAATAATTTCAATTTTGTTGTTTGTGTGCTGCTGATACTATTTATTTTAGATTTATAACCAGCTGTACACACTTGCTTGGTTTTTTGGATCTCTGCCATATGTACTTGTTATTTTAATACATTTGTTTTTTTTAATCTACCCTTATGCTAGCCTTGGCATATTCAGTTTCTCTTGTTGTTTATCTCACATCCATTTATCTCTGCCTGTCTCTCTCTGATATTAATTTAGCATGACTCAAACGGTGCAATAATTTGTCAATTGCTTACATCAACAACCGCCAGTCTACATAATTTCAGATGCCTTTGATACCATTTTTGATCCATTTATTTAATGACTCAGTTATTCCAAATTCCAGGAGTAATCGCTGGCCCTAAATGACTATAAGACTGCATCCCATTGAGTCTTAGACATGTGTTTGTATTGTCTGGTACCTTCTTGTCCAACCTCAGCGTATCTATTGTTCTGCTTATTTAATTGTATTTTCCCACATGTTATTTTAAATGTACAAAAAAATGGAAATATAATATTTATCCATACTGGAGAGGAAGAAGTTCAAACTGTACATCTTCGTGAGAGGATTATTAAATAATAGGTGGGCATGCGTTAAAATCAGCAGAGCAATTAATATATCTTTTGGGAGACATCCTATCAGGCTATGCAAATATGCTGTTTTATCCGTAAAAATGTGTTCACGAATTTTATCATTCATCATCGGTCTTGCCTACAGCCCTTAATGTGGATGTCTAATGGTGATTTTTCTATATCCCACATTCCTTCCACATTTGTTACTTGGAATTGTGAGGTAAGGAAGATTTGTCTTTTATCCCTTTGGTTAAGTCAGACTGATTCATGGTAATCATATTAGTTTTCTAGTGATGCATCAAAAATACTACACAAATTGAGCAGCTTAAAACAACGCCCCTTTAATATCTCACTGTTTCGATGTGTCAGATTCTGGGCATGGTGCAGTTCAGATGCTTCTTCTGCTCTGAGACTCACAAGACCGAAAACAAGGTGGCTACAGGGCTGAGTTTCTTTCTGGTAACTTCCCTGGTCACTCGGATTGTTGGCAGGGTTCAGTTCCCTGTGATTGTTGGGTTGAGTTTACTTCCTGGATGTCAGCCAGGCCTCATTTTCCCCAGCCAGAGGCCACATACAATCCTTGAGTACCAGTCCCCTTTCTAAACCAGCAATGGTGGTACAGTCCTTCTCATGTTTCGCTTCTCTCCTGTGCTTCCCTCTTCTACTGCATTTCTTTCTGAGCCCAGGTGGTGAGGAAGCGCTCTGCATTTAAGCATTCAAGTGATTAGACTGGGCCCACCTGGAGAATTGAGGCTGATCTTCTTAAGGGGCATAACCTTACTTGTATTTGCAAAATTATTTGTGCCACGTAACATAACATATTTCAGACAACAAAGGCCAAAGGGAGCCCACATCATCCCCACCAGTTATTTTTTATTTGGTTTATAAGCAAATAAATTTTTATTGTGTTCTGTTGCTCACGTTCTTTTAGCTTTGACCATTGGGAGCTCTTTCAGTTTGGGTCCTCTAGGTATCCTTTGGGCCTATCCTTCTCCTTTTATGAAGCTTTTTTTTTGGTTTTCTTTGTGGCACTACTGAATACCGTGGGCTCATCTAGTATTTTTTTCTGCCCAGACTTGTGGTAAGCAATTGCTACAAGGAGACCTGGTTTCTTTTATTCTGAATTCTGTAACACTCTCAAAAACACAATAAAACAAACAAACAAAAAGAGAGCGACCACGAGACGAGAGACAAACACCCAATTCCTAGAACTAAGGTAACACATAACTAAGAAGACAGAGAATCCTACAATTTCACGTTAGACGTGAACACTAATCCTTCAGGGTCACCTCTGTCCTCCACGACGGATGGGCAACTGAGAGAGAAACTGCCATCCAGATTCAGGTGCTAACATTATCCTATCACTCCCTCATGCCCTCCTTAAAATCTGGGTAACTCTGACCCTGTGTCCTTGGTCTATCTCCTAGCCTCTTGTTTTTTGTTGTTTTGTTTTTCCCTGGAACTTCTGTTGGACATCACGATGTATACTGTCTTAGCTTCTCATTCATATTTGAGGTTAAAATTTTTCTATAATGTGTTTCAAGTCATTGGTTTATTGCTATCTACAGATTCAGTTATTCCTTTATCTGCTGCTTAACCCACCCACCAACTGAGATCATTTTTTGATATTTATATATTGTCAGAGTTTCAATTTTATAATTTATCAACTATCAGTAAAGACAAAGATAGAAATAGCATTACCCTTTGTCGCATTGTACATATATGTGCAAATTCTGGTATTGCTTAAATATGGCTTCCTTAAAATGAACAGATGCTTTTTGGTTTTCTTTCTCAACATTCATAGTGATAAACGTTACTTATAAGCTGTATTCTGTGGGATACTCCACTTTAATAATTTGACAACCTTAGAATTTTAATTACAAACAAATTTGACTATTAATTTAGACCTTTCCAAATGCTGAGACCTACCTAGTTGAATGTTTGGTAATTTGCATTATATAAACAAGACTGGTGAGACATGAAGAGGTTAACTTTCCCTGGGGTACAGAATACGTGTTTGTAAAATGAGTATACAAGTCCCCTGGTGATCTGATCATGGAATATGTTCTCCTAACCACTATCCATTACTGCCTTGTAAACAAACACAGTTCTGCTAGGTGGTGTATCATGTAGAAAAGCCACTGTGGTCCAAAGGGGAACACAAGGGAACAAACCGTATGGTAGCTTCCTTCACAGAATTTACGTCTTATTTAGCATATTTCTGGCAAAGTCTAACTTGTTGAATCGAACAGTATTGTAGAGGATCAAATGTGATGTAAAATCCATTATCTTGTGGAGCAGGCAAAGATAGAGCCAATGGGTTGTACCAAAAAAAAAAAAAAAAAAAAAAAAAAAGAAAACAAGAGAAAGAATGAAATAATAGTTAAATGAGAGATGTAGCATTGTCCTATACTTTTTTTCAGGTATCAATGTAATATACTTTGAAAATTTTTTTTTTTTGGTTGGAGGGTATTTCTTTGACATTTGTGGATATGCAAAACTCACTCAATTTATAATCTGATACCTATCAACATGTATCCCCTCCTCAGATTGTTCATCACAGTTACGTTAATTGTGCAGAGGTCTGAATTGTGTCTGTTCTCCAAATTACACCATAAGGTTCATAATAGTAGGAGCCACACGTATGTACTGTTTAGTTTTTATATCTTTTCTCATGACACTTTCATGTCAATAAAATAATTATTTCAAAAATTAAAAATAAACACTTTTTTCTAAAACACAATTAACTACTGTCACATGAAGACCGAATACATTATAATTTTTGAGTTATGCTTTCCTCCACTTTTCTACTTGAGCTTTTATTTTATCTCATTTGTCATACTTTCCATTGCCATCCAATAAAAAACAAGAATGGCTCATTCACCCAGAATATTAATTTCAAAATGATGATTCCATAATTTAGAGTGTGCTCATCCTTTGTCTTCCTTAACCAAAACCTTATTTTTGAACATTTAAGGGTAAATTCCACTTTTATTAATATAAATAAAATGAAAGACTATTGGAATGCATGAAACTCTTCCTCTTATGTGTAGGGTTCTTTTCTTGGGCTAGATTCCCAGCATTGTAATTGCAAGAGCTGAGAGGGAACATTGGCATATTGAAATAGGATGATTTTCAGATTATGCAAATTGCTTCCTGCGGGCACCTCATATGTAATATTAATAAGGCAGATAAAGTTTATAATTATAGTGTTTTGCCATTGGAAACATGGAAATGCTTTATTAGATAAATTACATTTTAAAAATTATATTTTATAGCTATGATTTTCTGTGTGTCAGTGAGGTGTTCAGTAAGAATTTTTGATGCTAGTTTTTGCAAAAGCACTTTATTCAAAGGAAAACCATCGATGCTTCTTGTTATATCCAATCATGAAATGAATAGCCATTCAGGGTCCTGCCACTGTGTCTCTTGTATTGTTTTTTCGCATAGCACATCAAAGTTTAGATTGGAAAGAATTTGCTGAATTTTGCGGTCCAATAGTTGTATACTTAAAATTTACAGTTTTTTTCTTGCATTATTTCTGTTTTATGAGCTCTTACATTGTATAACAGTATGAACAAGTGGTAGAAAACAGTAACATTTTAGGTATAAAAAGCAGAAATGGAGTACCTATAGGGAAGTATAAGTCTTACAAAATCAACAACTACATGTCAACATCTATTACCAGAATTAATGAGTTTGGGACCAAATGGTCACAAAAAGATGAAGCAACAAAAACATCAGAGGTTGCCAGGGGTGAGGGTGGAGGGAGGTGAATAGGCAGAGCAGAGATTTTAGGACAGTGGAAATACTCTGTGTGACACCACATGATGGATACATGTCATTATACTTTTGTTCAAACCCATAGAATGTCCGACAGCAAGTCTGAGCTGTAATGGTAACTATAGATTCTGAGGGATGGTGACGTGTCAGTGTAGGCTCATCCTTGCTAAAAGCATATCATTCTGATCAGTGATGTTGATAATAGAAGCTGTGCATGTTTGGGGGCAGGAGATAGAAACAAAATCTCTTTCTCTCAATTTCATTGTTAACTTAAAACTGCTCAAAAAAAATCTTAAAGACATTTTTAAAAATGAAGAACACATGGCCATTGCTATGGTCCAAGAATTACAGCCTCAGCTGCTCCTTGCCGCTGATTTAGCGATTGGCCACCAAAATGCTGGCTTGCCGGAAGAAACAATGATCAGATGATGGCTCCACTTCTTCTTACACATTTCTTCTGGATGCAAGCAAATGCCTCTCACTCTAGAATGTACCTCCTCCAGATGTAGGCAGAGGATGTAGGCGAACAAGTAGTTTTGAGTGTTTCAGTGTCTGCTATTCAGGAAGCTACGCCAGGCGAGGATGAGAACGGATACTGAGAACCACTAAGACATGTCTTACCCTGGTTTCCCGCTGAAGAGCCATACAGCGTACCAGACACATACACGTAAATAAAAGAGACGTTAATAAGACAACTGTTACCATTAATAAATGGACTTTCTCCTAGCCTGTGCACACACCACACACACACACACACACACACACACACTGAACATTATCCCAAGAGATATCTGAATATCCTTTTAGTTACTTTATCCATCTGTGGGTTACATTATTATTATTATTATTATTATTATTATTATTATTGTAATTCAAAGACCAGCAAACAACCTGTAGCACACAACCTCCTCAAATGGTATGTGTGTGATTTGGGGAGAAGAAAGGAATAGATAACTCCTATTTCTGCAGCTGGCCATAATTAACATTTTAACTGTGTACACCCTATGTTCCCTTAGTTTTTCAGATGATAAGTGTTGTTTATCGGGGCATAGGAGAGACCAGAATCTCTATTCCTGAAGAGTCTAGCTCTCTTGATATTACACCTGTATTAGGGTTCTGTCATCAGCCACTTTCTTTTACCACTGGGCATAGCAGTTTGGGGAAGTAACTCAGAAGAGTGGTCACCGACCTGTTTTCCAGGTACACTGCCAAAGAAACTTGAAATAGAAGGTATTTCAAAAATGTGAAATCAAATGTATGTCATTTGAAATTTGACGTCTAAAGCTTTTCGTCATTAAAACAGTTCCAAAGTATAGTTTCTGAGGAGCTGTCATTATTGACTTTAAAGCGCAACTTCCGCTTTTGCTTAGGATCTAGTCGCAGGAGGGCTCACTTGCACCCTCACAACATGAACGAAACATCTGAGAGCTTCCTTGGGAAAGACTCTAATTAACTAAAACCCACCAAGGGGCAGGTCTGTGTGGCGCTGGGAGGGGCCCACAACAGCTTTCCTCCTTGGGAAAGCAGCAGGAAGTAGAAGGACTGCCACAGAGGCAGGTAAAAACACTGATGGAATGGATCACATTTGTAAACCATGATGGCGGTTTGGCAGGATGGTGTAGAATCCCTGGGAGGCCCACACACAATGGGAATCTCCGTGCAGTCTCTGGGGTGATTGACAGCATAGTGGGACACTGCAAGGGGCTCCTCTGAGGAAAGATTGCTGATGTGTGAGGGCGGAGCTGCACGGGGAGACATTTCCAGGCACTTCAAGCCTCACACTGAGGATGCAACGGCCATAGAAATCCCACATGGGAGGGATGTGGAAGAAGGCTGAGCGAGTCCTCCATAGGGGTCCTTAAGAATCCTGCCAAAATCTGATATTAGAGGGCAACTGAGAGAGACCCATGAACAACGTAAGGCATCTGCTACTGAAAGGAGGGTAAGGAAGTGGAAAAAAGAATGTCTACCCACTAAAGATTAAGCATAGAGTTTCTGCTGAATTCTAAATGTTCTATGTTGCCATTTTTTTTAACACTCTTATTTATTTCTAATTTCATTCTACTGTGTTTTGAAGACATACTTTGTTTCCTCTTCATACTTTTAAATATATTGAGACTTGTGTTGTGGCTTTGCATTTGGTCTGTCTTGACATGCGTCCCATGGGTGCCTGAGAAGAATGTGAATTCTCTGGTTGTCTGGAATGTTCTATGGACATATGTTAGATCTAGTTGGTTTATAGTGTTTTCAAGTTTTCCATACCTTATGGATCTTCTGCCTGGTTCTGTTATCCATTATGGAACATGGGATATTAAATTCTTCAGAGCTTCTTAGTCAATTGTCTATTTCTCCTTTCAATGATATCATTTTTGCTTCGTGCATTTTTGGGTACTGTTAATACGTTAATATATGTTTATAATTGATATATCATCTTGATATAAAGCTTTCAATATTATGTTTTATTGTAAAATATTCAAGTAACTTTTAATGCCTATTTTAACAGTAATATAGTCGTTTCAGTTCTTACGGTTTCTGTGTGCATAGTTTAATCCTTTTATGCTTGATCTATATGTAACTTGAATCTAATGTGTGCCTGGTAGACAGTATGTCATTGTTCTCTTGACTCTGGCTGCCTGGAATGCTTCCTGCACCATTGAGCTGGGGTGGCCTCCAGCCCCTCCTGGAGCGAATATGTGTCCTGAGCCTGGGAGCCCGGGGATGTGGCAGCTCTGTGTTCTTAGCTGCCATTTCAGGAAGTACAGTCCCGTCATGCTGAGCTGGTGGGGGGGGTGGGGGTGGGGTGGAGGTAAGGAGGGATGGTGTTGTGGCTCACAAATGTGGCTTTAGTGAATTTTTTTAAATATATGTTTCTCTGTTTCCTGTATGTTCTTAGGGCCATTCCCAGAGACTCTTATATATGTGTGATTTCCACTTATTATGTGTTCCTTTCACTGGGGAGATAGTCTGTCAGGCACCACGCATTGCCATGCTACAAATCTCGGTTCTTTTCACTGTAATGCTGACCTGCTGCCATCTGCCCCATCCTCTCCCAGAGCAGAACCATTGCTCACCTTTTCAGTTTCTTAGCTCTCACATTTTGCTCCGTTTATTAGACTCTTGACCAGCAAAGATGAGAAAATGAAAGCTTAATGGGAAAGTTGAGACACAATATCTCGCTCACCTTTCAGAGGCTCTATTTTTGGGGGGCATCTTGATCCCTGAAGTCCAGGGCACCTTCATAGCCCGAATCTCCAATGTTTTCTAGCTACGTGAGACTGCTCTTGTTATGATCTTCTTTTTCTTGACACCTAAGCTGGATACCAATTAAGATCCCACATGTATCTCGAGAAAGGAGCAGCAGAGAATGTTGGCTCACCTCTCTGCATTTCCTGTGTTGGGGCATTGACCCTTACATCTCAGCTGTCTTGGGTGCTTCCTAAGGCTTTCAAATGTCAGCATGTTTGGATTTCATCCGGCTTTTACAGTTGTTCTCGTTGTGGCATTTGCAAGCTCCTCGGTCATAGCCAGGGTTCCCTTAACTGTCTAAAAAAAGCTTAAATTAAAAAGGGTGCCATGAAGCATGTCCAAGGAGAAGTATCAGAAGTAGCTCATTCCAACTCTCGTAATGTACATATTCTCCTTGGAACAGATTGAGTTCTCTTCAAATATGACATTTTATAATTCAGTTTTGATGCTTGATGTTTTTGGAGGGAGTTGTTTCAATGGCCGCTTTCTGTTTCTGGTTGTTATTTTAGATGTGTGGATACTGGGGTTTGATTATTTCAGGTATTTGGAGAATATTGGCATTTGGAAAAGAGATAGCAGGAAACAGATATTTTGTGTATTGTTGTTTCGTTGTGTTTTCTATTAGAAAGTGAAGGGAATCCTGTGTGAATTTGGCCATCGCTCTTCGTATTGTCCTCACTTCAATTGAATTACATGCACTGTTGTCAGTCAGCATGTTAAACTGAATTGCCATTTAAGTCTTCAGTGAGATCGGATTAGTTCAGCATTATCAGAGAAACCGATTGTATAAAAAGTCAGGAAAACAGAGCAGAGAAGCATAATTTGATAGAATCAAAGCAAACATTCATTTTTAGAAGAATGACTAGAATCTCATTTTCTTTTTTGGAAAGCAACCAACAAGAGCTGTATAGCGACGAAGAAAGGAGAACACTCATGGTGTCTCCAGATGCGAGTTATGTTTTGTTACCGAGGTACATGCTCCGAGATTTCCTATCACATATGAAGCCTATGAAGCAGGGTCCATTAGAAAGGCCGTGTAATAAAGGAAAGAACTCATGCCAATGAGAAATAGGAGTGATTCCTAAGTTGTGCGGGGTTCTTGGTATTGTACCACACTTTAATTGAAGGGCTTTTCTAAGTTTTATAAAAAATAATTGAAGACAATCCTCCAGCATATGAAATCTGGTATTGATCTATTTATTCTTTCTTCTGTGTGTTTGGTGCACAGTGCCTTATACATACCACATACGTGTTTGTACATGTTTAAATTACCAGGCTTCTGGCTTATATACTCAAATTATGACTTTATGCTTATTGTTTTGAAATAATCTACATTACAGTTGTCTTATCTGAAAAGTTTAGGTGGTTCTGTTTTTACACATGAAATTTCATGTGCTGTTTATATTCTCCATTTTATAAATGTTTGATATTTTGAAGCCTATTAAGGGTTTGCATTAAACAACAAAACTGGTTACTTTTGTCTGTTTTTACAGCAGACACATGTCCCTAGAATTTTCTTTCGGTTTCAGTTGATAAAATGCTGAAAAGGGAACTGTTGATCATCTGGGATCTCCTGGTTGGGGAGTTAACATTTTAGAAAACAATGAATTTTCCAATTTTAGATAAAATATTTTTCTATGATATTTCTTTGTATCATATTTGGAAAACCTCGGAAAACGCGACAGATTTCTTCTTAGGTTATGGTCTGGACACCATGACTATAAGATGTAGGTTTGAAACTCTCTGGGAATATAGAGAGTGAGGTTTTATCTTTAGAACCATTAGTAAGGTCATTTCAGACAAAAACTGCCTCGTCAGGCGTTCATGTGCTCATATAAAAACTGAGTTAGCTGAAAACTCAGTTCTGGATAAATTAGTTATATTCACTGCTCTTTTATTACGATCGGAATACAATTACTAAAATTCTTATTTTACAGGTCAAGAAAAACATTGACCTTTTTTTTTTTTTTTTTTTCTAGTAAACATGATGTTTGGGGGAAAGGTGCCCCAAGTGACCAGTAGTTGTTTTCACTTGGGGAAGTCTTCATGACTGAGTGAACGTGAGAACAGGAGTTAGGTTTTAGAACAAAGATAGGTCCACTGTAAAATTATACAGTATTTCTACTTTAGAAAACATAAGAATATATGAAAATTCTTCACAGGTTGGTTCACCAACAATACACTATGCAGGGAGCCCTTGTACTTTTCAGCATACGTTTAGAAATAGCATTTATTCAGCAAAATCCATTTTAACATATTGCATTCCCTTTGACTGTCTTACGTTTTATCATATAGCAAACTGATGAAAATAGTCTTTGGTCAGCCCTAACATGTACATTTATCTCATAACTGGTCAGCATCTGCTCTTGACGGAGAATAAAAACAGCAATGCATCGGTTTTGAAGTGATGAATGTCAATCACTGGGAACCATTACATTGATGTAAGTGGGCTGCTCTGGAGAGCTGAAGCTAGCTTTCCTGCAGTCTCCCCACCAAGTGATGTGAAGAATCCTTTGACCGTGAATAATCAATACTTTGCATAGGGTACTATCTTACTTCATTTCAGAATTGTGGATGTCAGATAAGCTCACCACCTTCATTCCCTGTATTCTCCATCTGTATCTAATATATTTTGAATCCAAAAGACCTGATTGGAATAATTTGTCCCTCTTCCAGACTAAACCAAATCACTACTTGATAAAACAAGAACATAACCCCTTAATCAATACTGCATACAGTGGAGCATGCCACGATTGTGAAATGTCTGATTATGTTGCATTGTCATGACGTAGTTCATTATAATAAAATGCATGACATTTTTAATGTTTTGGAAATTAGAAGTTTGCTACTCTTTTTTTTTTCTCCCTTTTTAATGTGGTGGTTTAGCTTAATGAAATTTGATAAATGGCAAATTGAACTTATTCATTGCTGCTATGATTCATTTTAGTCACAACATGTATCTTAAAGGTCTTGATTTGATAGTCCTTGGGATATGCAAACACTGATAAAAATAAATGATTAAGTGAATATATTTTTAAAAGCATCAAAATACCATATGAAAATCTGTAAACAATACAATTTCACTACATTTACTTAAGTAAAACTCTGATTAAGAGCTCAAATTGAGAATAATAACCAACGATGGATAAAAGGCTACCAAAAAAAATGCCTGCTTTTTATAATGATGGTACCTTTCAAATGCAGAATTGAGCTTTTGATCGCGTCTGATATACCATGGAATATAAAGCCTGGCTTTTATTAATACATCAAATCCCAATAAAATACTGCCAGATAAAGTAAATTTTACAGAAGTGTTCTTCATTATTTTTATTGTAAGAAAAAGAAGTTGTTGATGAATGAGATTTGCATTCTACATGATGATGATGTGAAGACAAGTACTTTTGAGCTTTGACACTCGGAACATCTGGCTTCCATCTGGATGCTCAGGGTTGGCACACTTGCTGTCATTCCCCAGCCAAGAGAAAAGATGCAAGGGACCAGGGGTGCAGAAAGCCAATTATTTCACCAACAAAGCCCATATGCAACACCAGTGGTTACTGCTCATACAACCCAGTGGCCAGAAGTTAGTCTCCTCGTCATAGCTCACCCCAAGGAGAGAGAGAAATGGGAAAATTAGTGGTTCACCAAAAGAAAATCGCCATGCTAAATATCTTTTATTATGGAAGAAGAAGAAAAGAAATATGGGCTAGAGGAGTGTATCAGTGTCTGCACCAAGACCCTAGGAACTGCCTTAGGTATTTGTCTAACAATTCAAAAAACACACAGGAAATTACAGAAATAACTATGATGAATATCATTATTTCTCTAAAGAGTTTTGGTATTTCACGTATCCAAAATAATTTCGTATTAGAGGGCTCTTTAGTCAGGCCTTTTCAGGGTTGCACATTAGAGATGCAGTGTCACCAAGTGTGGTTTAGGACACTGGACTCTGGGAACCGATTGCCTGGATTTGATTCCTGGCCCCACGCCGCCTACCAAGGGGATTTCACAAACTTCTTAATCTCTTTGCATGTCAGCTTCTTTACCAACAAAATTTAAAGACAATACTAATGTGCCATTTCGTTTTTTGTAAACATTAGGTGAGTTAATATTTACATTTATGTCTGGAGAATGGCAACGCATGATGTATGGGTCAGCTACATCTGTAACTGCTATTATTATCATCTCTAAGTTTTGATATCTGTTCTATTGTATACTTTCTAATAGTTTAAAATTGTTATTAATTTTGAGAAGAGTATTACTCAAAAATATTTGTAAAAAAAGCAAACCCAAGAAGTGTGAAACAGTGCATATTTTAACTTATGTTTTCAATTTACTTTTCGTTTGTAGAGACATAATGTGATTGTAAGTTCAGGAGTACCTGTATAAAGAACATTTAACATAGAACTTATTAAAGAGAGGACAAACAGCCCAATAAAAAAAGGGGATGAATGGTTAGAACAGAACCTTCACCAAAGAGATATATGCATGGCAAGTAAACAAATGGAAAAATACTCACTGACATTGAAGAAATGAAAACTACATCTCAATCTGATAGCACAAAACACCCGCCAGCTGGCTAAAATGAAGACTGACTATATATTGTGAATGTTTTATTTATGCTTCACTAAAGAGAGCACCACTAAAGAGACATTTTCTGGGATCAATATTGTAACTGTTTTTAGGTTAAGAAGAGCAGCGACTAAGGTCAATGTGGCAGTAGTTAGCATACAAAAGTCAAATAAGTGGATTTCCTTGTTTTCTGAAGATTTTCATGAATGAAGACTTCATACCCCCCGTAAAAATTTAATAGTAATGCAATTTATGACGTCTTAATGCTATCCTTCACTCAGTATACAATCATAAAAACAGATGAATCAATCAGTTCATTTATAGCCTTAATTTCTGTGGACAAATTGAGGAGTCATTACAGTTAAAAAAAAAATAAATAAAAAGATTCGCAGTCCAGGAAAGGGCCAAATTATCTTCAATTTTTTTCTCTACCTCTTTGTGTATACATGAGATTCATACACTTACAAAGATTCAAAGGTAAAGTTTTTCAGTAGTGCGTCATTGCCAGAATTGAATTGGGCTATTGGTAGGCAAGAAAAAATTAGGTGTAAGGAATCTCAGTACATGCTTTTGAATGAAGTCGAGCATCATATTGATGGCAGCAATGGAATGTCTAAATCTTGATAGCAGCTGTGTAGCACACAGGAATCCAAATTACATTCGTGCCAATTGTCTACATTTTTTTGCCAAAACTTCCTCCTCTCTAAAGAAAGAAAACGTGATTAGAATTAAAAATATATGGACCAGAGTAGCATCTTCAGAATTTGATGGGAAGGAAGAAGATGTCAGCGATGCAAGGGGGCATCACAATGTGTTTAGGTTACAGGTGTTTGTTTATTGCTCTAAGAAGAAGGAAGCCGATAATGTTCCTTTTATGTTTAGATGCTGGCATCAGAAATCCATTTATTATTGAGTTTTTGTCTCATGATCTTCAGGGATTAAACTTCAGGGATGCTGAGAACAATCACCCCGGAGATGTGTAACATCTCTTACTGCTTGATTGACCACAGAAGCCTTAGGAAGAAGTGCTAGGGGGAAAATCCACCCTCTCGCTGTGTAGTTAAAAATCATTGATGCTGCGTGGAGTCAGCACACGAACAGGCCATGTTAACAGAGCACCGCAATTAACCTTTCCTATGCATTAAATGTGCAAATGTTCTGTGGGGCGCACGCTTAGAATAATTTTCCATCATTTACAGAAAATGTTAGAAAAATAATGTTCTACCAATAGCTAGGCAGTCTGAAGATTCAGTATGGATTTGCTTTTGATTTTTTAACAACTTACCTGTTTTTGTGGATAGGCGAAGAGCAACGGTTGTGTGTATGTGTATACGTATGTGCTACTGTTTCTCTCCTTTATTCCATTTCAAAAGTGCACCCGTCCTTCTCGAGAAAATGAGAGTGAAATAGCCATTGTTTTAAAGAATGCATTTATTTTTCAATACTAGTTTTATTAATGTCTTTGTCAAAGTCATTTGTCTTTATTAATTGAACACATTTACGGAACTTCTTCTTTTTTTATTATTATATCACTGTGAGGAGAGCACAACGTGACATTTACCCTCCAAACACATTTTTAAGTGTACAGTAAAGTATTAGTAATTGTAAGCACAGCTGATCTCAGGGACTCACTCCTCCTGTGTAATTCAGACCTTATGTTGGTTGATTAGCAGCTCTCTCCTTCCCCTCCCCCAGCCCCTGGTGGCCTCTATTATATTCTCTGCTTCTGTGAGTGACTCTTTTAGGTACGTCCCAGATAAGTGGGATCATGCACTACCTGTCTGTGCCTGGCTTATTGTACTTAGCATAATGTCTTCAAGTCTCATATATATGGCAGAATTTCCTTCTTTTTCAAGGCTAAGGTTTCAGAGTGTGTATATATCACATTTTCTTTATCCATTCATCCGTCAGTGGCCATTCAGGTTGTTTCAGCATCTTGGCTATTGTGAATATTGCAGCTCACGTGGGAGAGCTCTTTGAGATCCCGATTTCAGTTCTTCATAAATACACAGAAGTGGAATCACTGCATCATTTGGTAGTATATTTTTGTTGTTGTTGTTTTTAATTTTTTGAGGAATTTCCATATTGCTTGCCATGGCTGTTGCACCATGTTGCATTCCCACCAGTAGTGTACAAAATTCCTATTTCTCCACGTCGTCACCAATAGTTACCTTTAAAAAAAAGCATACCCGTTCTAATAGGTGTGAAGTGGTATCTATTGTACTTTTGATTTGCGTTTCCCTGATGATGAGCGATGTCACCTGGTCATGTAACATGAGGGTGCAGAGCAAGAGCATCATTCTGGCCTAAAGACACATGTAGGAAGTTGAAGGCTGACTCCAGGCAGGGGAGCTGAGTGTGGTGAGAGGGGGCAACGGGCTGTTACTGTTGTTACCCACCTTCCAGGACTTGTTCTTTCAACTTATTAAGTTGTTTATTTGGGTTTTTATTTCAATACATTTCAATATATTTAGCTATTTTTATTTGTATGTTTTATATATTGTTGATTGGTTTTCATTTTGTTAAGTTTGCTTTTCTTCCTCTCCTCTCTTCCCCCAGCACACCCCCTCCATTCCCTGTGAATATGTCCCAACACAGTTATGTCCCTATAGCTGCTCAAATAGTGTGCTATGAACTTGATTACTATTTCTTTTTTTTACAACCTTTTTTCCCTTAAGCTCTGTAGTTTCTCTTACGTGTATCTCTGTCTCATTTTTGTGCACTTAATTTTGTATGTATATAACTATTATATATATATATATATTTTTTTTTTTTGCACATTCCCCTATATAATTGCAAAATCCCGTGTAATTATATTTTCTATAAGATCAAATAAACCGACAAATCTATTAGGTTTTGTGTTTTCTTAGGGACATACTTCTGGAATTCTCTGTCCCTTCCTTTAACCATGGACTAGTTGTTCTCTTGGTCTGCTTCACATGGGCCTCTCCATTTATCTGTCTTTATTTCCTGGATCCAGCGTCTTCCTCTTTGGTTTGAGTGGAGATATCTTTTTGTAACTTCCCAAGAAAGTGTTCATGGGATGCAGTTTTTGAGAAGTTGACCATCTGAAAATCTTTATTCTACTCTCATACGTGATTGAATACTTGGCCAGGTAGATAATTATCAGTTGAAAATACATAATTCCCAGAATATTTCATTAAAAATTATATTTTTTATAATACACATGTGCACATACAACACACACACACACGCACACACACACACACACACACACATATTCTTATACTTACATAATGGTCAACTGGTATTTCACAAGGGTGTCAAGAATACACAGTGGAAAAAGGACAGTCTCTTTAACAACTGATGTTGGGAAAATTGGATACCCACATACAAAAGTGTAAAAGTGAACCCATATCTTATATCACATGCAAAATCAACTGAACACCTTCTGTATGTAACAGCTTACTGACAGCGGTGAACAGATGGAGGTAGTCTCCTTGTCCTGGAAAATAAATATGTGTGTGTATAATCTATTGAAAATGTTCTAGTTAGAACATATTGTATCTTATATATATTTGTGTAATAGACACCAATTTTGCTAAATAAAGCTACAAATATACAGAGGATGCCAAAAAATGTATACGCATTTTAAGAAAGGAAAAAATACTGTATTAGAATTGTAATACTCAATATATACCGATAACAAAAGATGAATACAAGTCATGTGTAAACATTTTTTTGGCACCCCAGTATATTTATATGTACATATATGTATATACACGAGGGAACCAAAGAAATGAATACACATGACTTATATTCATCTTTTGTTATTGGTATATATTGAGTATTACAATTTTAATGCAGTTTGTTCCTTTCTTAAAATGTGTATGCATTTTTGGGATATTATATATATATTTATATATCAGAAATATGACATACCTACATTTAAACATTTTTATTGGTTAGTTGTTTGCTACTCCGCACTCTACCTTTAACCAATGAATGCACTTTTTTCAAGAATTGATATAACAGTGCATAATGACAAGACTATTAAAACATATTAATTGATAACCTGGATTCAGTGTTCTAGATATGCTTAAATAAAAAATAATAGTAGTTCTTCAGTGATGAAGGAAGGTCTACATAACTGATAATCACATTTTATTTTTCTAAATTGATTAGTAGTAATAAGAATTCACATCAGTTGATAAAGAGGGAGGTTATATAGCTTATTTCAATTGATAATAGGGAGTTTTGTAAAATAATTCTAAATCAAACCATCTTTTCAATATAGTGCTGTGAAAATAAATCCACTGAATTTCATCATTATTAATCCAAAAGGAAAAAGCACATAAAGGTAAAGAAAATATTATAAATTTCATTATAATGGTACCTGTTGTATAATTTTTTAAAAATTTATTGGGATGACATTGGTTACTAAAATTATATACGTTTCAAGTGTACATTTCTATAATATATCATCTGTATGTTGCATTGTGTTCAGCACCCACAGTCAGTTCTCCTTCCATCAGTATATATCTGAGCCCCTTTACCCTCTTCTACCACCCCTCTCCCTCTTTATCCTCTGGTAACCACTAAACTGTTGTCTGTGTCTATGAGATTTTGTTTCTTCGTTTGTCTTGTTCCTTTCAGTTTTATATCCCACATATGAGTGAAGTCACATGGTTCTTGACTTTTTCTTTCTGACTTATTTTGCTTACTATAATAATTTCAAGATCCATCCTGTTGTCTCAAGTGGCACTATTTCATCTTTTCTAATGGCAGAGTAGTATTCCATTGTGTATATGTACCACATCTTCTTTATCCAATCATCTATTGAAGGACACTGGTTGTTTCCATGTCTTGGCCACCATGAATAATGCTGCAGTGAACATCAGGGTACATATATCTTTACAGATAAATGTTTTCAGATATTTTGTGTAGCTACCCAAAAGAGGGGTCGCTGGGTCATATAGTAGTTATAGTCTTAATTTTCTTGAGGAACCTTCTTATACATCAATAATTAAAAGAAAGATGCTTGTGGAAATGATCAGAATGCTTATTGAAATTGCAGCTAGAAGTACTACATTTTATTTCTGAATAATATGGCAGTATAAATCATAAAGTACTGTGGAGCTTTAATTAATAGTTGTTAATTGTGCAAGAAAAAAGTCAGTGTGTCGGACAATTCTGAATCATCAAGGGACTGGAATTTGACTTCTATTGCTATGAAAACTACACTGTGGAAAAAGGGATTATTTATTAATATAGGCAGTCATTAGCATAGAAAAATCTACCTCATTTCTGTTATCAGTAGTACTTCTTTAACCATGCTAAAAATCAGGCAATCTTAGAAACATAGAATAGAATCAGAGATGTATATGCTATACAAACATAATACTCTCACCTTTGCATATAGAACTCACTATTTATTTTATATAAGATATTTCATGCAACCTACATTCACAGACTTGAAAAGATAACACAGTGGTATTTTCAAATTAATATTGATTTCATCAGAGCTATTGAAAATACATTTATTCCATTTCACTTCTTTCATTATTCATAGAGTTCTTTCGAGTACTGCATTTTATCCACCTTCTGAAACTGAACACATTCTCTCTAAGACAAGGCATTATAGTAATGGGCGTATGGCCTCCACTGATGATTGTTTAAAATGATAGAATGCATCCATATTAGCAATAAAATTCCTCATTCTAACACAGGCAAGTTACATTTCTATCTTGAGCTAAAATAATAGTGATCACTGGAGAAAATCGGAAATATAAATGCAATGATCTATGCTATGTCATCTCAAGTTCACCTCCCATTGCCTTTCTTACAAAATATGCATGGAGAAAAATTTTCTTGTTTTAGATTGGCTTTTTTTTTAACTTTTCTATTTACGTCATGTTCTTAGTCACTATTTTAATTTACCTTCCATAATGCCTTTTCTGTCTTTTGGGGGGTTTTCTAATCATAAATTTGTGTGTTATGTTTTATGGCACATTCCTGTGACGTGCTTGACATCTGTAGTTAAGTTGTATAGTTTTATAATTACACACACACACACACACACACACACACACACATCAGGGGTGCTAAAAAAAATGTAGACACATGACCACATGACTTGTATTCGTCTTCTGTTATAGGTATATATTGAGTATTGCAATTTTAATACAGTTTGTTTCCTTTCTTAAAATGTTTGTACATTTTTGGGGGGCACTGTGTGTGTGTGTGTGTATGTGTGTGTGTATGTGCGTGTGCGTGCATATAATATTTGAAATAATTCCAATTTTACATGGTATCATATACAAATAAATATTTACTATTGTCTGAAAATTAAGACCAAATAGAGCGACTTACCTAACAAAATTATATCATATAACATGGATCATGTTTCTCAGTATTTTGGACAACAGTAGATATTTATGTTAAATGACCATTTTATTCTTAAAAATGAATTATGATGAAAAAAACATTCAGTCCTAGCCAAAATTTATATTGCTAAAAAGTAAAGAAGACATTTGTGCTGGATTTAGAATTACGGAAAAAAGCATATCATCGTTTTTTGGTTCACTAGAAAGGATCTACATAAACCCCTTACTTTCTACATGGACAAATTACATCAATCGAGGCTAATTGACAAGCCCGGTGTTCAGGTGTTCAAATTTAATAGTCTGAAAACTTCAGTATTTGAAAGGTTAGATGAAATAGAGGATAGAACTGAAGTTTTGCATACACAATCTCAGAAAATAAATAGAATGCCAAAATGTCACTAAGAGAAAAATGAAAATAAGAATCTGACTTATGGCTATTCACATTGTTTTAAGTGCTGTATCTTTTGACATATAAATAATTTGTGATTCATTTTCACAGCTATATCCAAAATTTTTCCGAATCACATGGAGCTATATAGGTCATCAGTCCAAACACTTGAAATTAAATAATGTTTAAAGAGAGTTCAACGTGAATATACAGTTTATCTTTCTATTTTTCCAGCCTTTCTAATTCTTTTCAGAAAATGAATAACCAACATAGGTTCATACTTAGTATGAACAAAAGTTCATACTTAGTATGAATAAAGGTTCATACTAAATTATTTTTTTCCATAGTTAAAGAGTAGACAGATTGAAACACAAGGGGACATTCTGTGATGATACAATCTATATCAATATAAAATAAATTCACATCTTTGGGAAGAAGAATATAAAATCCATTGCACTGCAAAATAAAATCAAGGTTGGAAATGAAAAATAAGTACAAATTGATGATTCACATATTTCTTGAGAATAAATTGGGGACTTTATATTTTCTGGGGAATAATATTGTGGTTTCCCTATAGGATCGCCAGATAAAATACAGGCTATCTAGTTAAATTTCAGTTTCAGATAAACAACAAATATCTTCTTTTAGTACAAATATGTCCCAAAAGCATTTGCAGGGCATACTTATGCTAAAAGAAAAACAAACGACGCTTATCTGAAATTCAAATTTCACTGGGCATTTTGCATATTTATTCCCTGTAATCCACAACTCTATATTCCCTGCCCAATTCTGCTGGTGCATTTATACTTTATCAGCTCTATCCCTGAGCAGAACAGCAGGTATTCCAGCATTACCCATCAGAGACAGCTCTAGCATACATAAGTCTGATCCTGTGTGTATCCTCTTTTCTAAAGCTCTGGGCTAATTTGATTTCATCTTTCTCTCTGCTGTTATGTCTCTCAGCAATGGTAGACTGAGTCTTTCCAAGGCAAACAGGGAAGCTGTAACCTCAAAGTTTATATCTGGGCTTAACTCTTCCTAAAGATTTATGTAATCTGAATTAGTTGTCAAATGTTTAATGCTGTAACTGTTTTCCTACCCTGAAAAATCAGTGTGGGCTCTATTTTTTTTTCTCACTTACCTCATTCAGTTGGATCATAGCCACATTTGCATTTAAAAAGAGTGAGAGGGAGAAACTAATAGTGAATATATGACTTCATTTCAGATTATTTTAAGTATTATCATGTATTAAATATTAATATGTGCCAGAAACTGAGGGTAGTATTTTACATATGTAATCATAATAAATCCTGACTCAGTTGTGTGAAGTAAATATCATTCCTATTTTAGACAGAAGAATCTGAGAAGGTGTATACATTGCCCAAGGGCACATTTGTAATAATAGGTTGGATAGTTGAAAAAAAGTCACCTGTAGAGCTCACATTTTCTTTTTTCACTCCATGTTGAATACACTGTAATCTTAATTTATTTATGAATAAAGGCATCTGGAAAGTGAGAGCATTAATTACAGTAAATAAGGTATTTCAATGTTTAAAGTTGTAACTTACACTTAAGCTGATTTTATTTCAGAAAAACGTTGTAAAGTTGTAACTTACACTCTCTGAATTTTATTTCAGAAAAACACTCTGGATTACTAACTAAATTCCCTAGTTAGTATAATAAAAAATGTGTGGTCAGAGACTCTTCTTAGGAACTCACATACTTGAAAGGATATATTACATTAGGTGAAAGCACAAACATGAATCCATGGTAGCAAAGATACAGAAATCCTGTGAGAATTTTTGCAGTATTGGACAAACCTTCTCATTAGAGACTTCATTGTAACTTCACCGTTACTATAATGTTTAATACTCAGGAAGAATAAACGTTTTGGTGTTACCAGCTATTATAAAGTGGCATCACATCGTACCAATTGTTTGTTACATTTTGGATGTAGAGGATTTGGGGGTAGAAAGGAAGAAGCAATCTTTTAAAACCAAAGGCCTGGAAGTATGGTTAGAGATCATCAAATTAAAACCCTGCCCAGTTTTTAAATTTTCCTTCACTGGTATACCTGTTGGGTTTTTAATATTCATCGTTGTTAGTTTTCATAATTTTCATACAATAATATTTTTTAAATCTCTGAATATGAAAAATGTCTGAAATTAGAAGGTGACTGACTTAGGAAAGTCTGAGATGGAATGACACACTAGTGACAGGAAAGGTATTGTGGCAAAGTAATGTGTCCTGGATTTTTCACACTATCTGGTGAAAGCCCTACTTTTCTGGGACATAGAGATATATGTGCTATAAAGCCAAAGACTGTTGGAGTTCACATCTCCTAGAAATATCTTGACATGCCATGAGCATTAGATCTGTCGTCATTATCTGGTTGACCCGAAAGGATCAGATAAGGATATATCTGTCCTTATAAAGGCCAAGTGCTTACAGCCTGGCTGGGCACGGTTCCTATGATGCCAGGAAGAGGACTTCAGCCCAGAAATTAAAGACAGCACTCGGCGGGGAAAACTAGAGAACCCTGGCACTCTCTGGCTCCGGGAGGCACTTTGCTATGTACCAAAGTATGAGAGTCAAATTCAGACCCATTCGTTGCCAGGGAGAGTCTCAGGAAGGGAAGGAAATGACTGCCTCCTTCATCTTCAGAAGTAGAGAAGAAGCTTTTTTCTTTACCCCTGACCTGGGTGGTGTCCAGTTGCTTCTGAAGCTGGTTCTTACCCTGTCACCCTCTGGATATAGATGAGGGCGAAGGGAAGCCAACACGTGTACTATTTACCATGAAGTGTTTAACACACATTTCATCTTTGATCCGGAAAACCACAAGAGTGTGTTCAGGGTAAAATAATTCATGGCGAATATTAAAAGCCAACAGACATATCAGAAAAACACTGCAAGAAGCGTGTCATGCACAGAACCTAAAATATGGGAAATGGCTACTTCACAAAGTGAGTAAAACTATACATATAAATATTTTAGACTTGTAAATATCTGAAATTTAAATTATTGTTCAAAATTTATGTGTCTGTACTTTTTATATTTGTCCGTTTCCTTTCATAATATAATTAGGTCACTTCATTAAGGTGACGTGGACGAGTGTAGAAACATAAAATGAGAGAAAGATTAAATAATGGCCTTACTAATTACTTAGAAACACTGAAATAACTTCTAAAATATACACAATTGAATATAATAAGATTAAGGAAAAATACAAAGGAAAATTAAAGATCTATTAAGAAAATTTTTCTACATCTATGTTAAAGCTGTGATACCTTGTACTGTGATTTGCCCACAATTTAGCTCCATTCTGTAAATAAAAACATATTTGAATGTAAGATTTATTTTATTGATAATGTAAAATTGTCCTCAAAAGAGTCACATACTTTCTTCCAAACGAAAGTTGTAGTAAGGAAGGAGACTAGAAACTACTAAAGAACATACGGCATTTCTCTCTGTGTTCAAAATTTATGAGTGTCTTCCCAATACCATGGCAGACTTAGAATGAAAAATTGAAAATGTACAAAAAACAAAGACGAATCAATAAATAAGGGGATTTTAGACATGAATAAGTCATCTAAAGAACGTCAGATTGAGTGATGGAATCCACAATGTCTGTCGAGGTGGCAATGGGCAAGCTGCAGAAGCTGCCTCTTGTTGCGACAGACATTGTGGACAGATACTGGAGACCTCAACCCCTGAGAAGCCTGGAGAACTGGGCTCAGAAAAGGGAGCAGGAATGAAGAAGGCCACGTGGCAGTCAGATCCGCAGCCAGAGGGACAACACTGAGTGAGTGCCCTGTGCCCGTGGCCCCTGGGCTGATGACAGGGTGCTGGCCCTGCCGACACTGCCCTCCTGCTGCTGCTTCTGCTCCATCTCCCAGAATGCATTGCCCCTTGTCTGGAGACTCACTGGACTCAGAGTGAATGAATCTAATGGTTAAGAGTAGACCCATGCAGACTGCAAGGGAAACTGCAGGACCAAGGAACTTCAAAAATCACTAAGCAATTTCAGAATTATGGTCTGACCAAAACAGAAGGAGGGTGTAGAGGGAGGGAGGGCAGCAGAGGAACAGGGATCAAAAAAATATGTGCCTAGATATATAGCAGTACCTGACTGAGTCCAGCTGAGACCACACTGAGAAGTCGAAATCATCCACTAAGATACCGAGATAATTGCTTTGGAGGAATCTTGAATAGCAGATGCAAAGGGCCAGAAATAGAAATAAGGTTGGTGTAACAGAAAAACAGCATCTTCTTTGCGGTTGGAGCCCAAAAGGGCTGGCTCTCCTTTGGTGGCTGATGTGGTTGGTGAGTTGCAACAGAAAAGGAAATTCCCATGTTTCAGAAGAAAATGAAGGACTGAAGACTACAGCTCTGTATCTGCAGCCACCCAGGGACTTACTGGACCCAAGCGTTAGTGGTTTCTGCTTTCCTGCCCTCGCAGGGACTGGAGCCGAGGTTTTTGAGGCTCCATGTGGAGTTGTGTACAGTGCTCTACAGGGAGGGCACCATAAAGTGCCATGGCCCTTAATAACCACAGGTGGCATTTGAAGGCAATATTTAAGGATGTTCTTCATGAAAAAAAAAAATGCAGGAGTGGAATACTGTTAGTGATGGTGGAAAAAATGGGGGGGCTTCATTGTCAAAAATCAATAATGATGATTAGTTGGAAGCTGTGGTTAAAAATAAGATGTAAATAGAAAACAGTAGAAGATAGGTTTGGAGGGAGTAATTACAGGAACAGGCTTTGAAGAGCACGTATTATTCAAGAGATGCTCCAATGAGCTTACATCCATCCAGCTGTATCTTGCATTATACTCCGTTGATATCCCAAATCCAGCTATTTTTTTCCTTTGCATTCCTCTAAATAGCTTTTCTTTTCTGCTGCATGGCCTTTGCATATATTTATATTGCCTAGAATAAATTACCCCACTTTCTTATTAGTTTCTTCTCACCTTTCAAAGCTATCAATTTTTAGAGACACTTTCACTGATGCCGTCAGCCATATTTGATGCAGTGTTAGGTGATTGTTAAGAACTCAGGCTCTGGCCCCAAAAGTCTGAGTGCTGTTCCCCACTCAGCCACATACTAGTTATGTGGCCTTGGGTAAATACATTAGCAATTCTGTATTTCACTTTCCTCTTAATATGGTTGTTGTGTGGATAAAGAGAGTTAATTCACATACAGTGTTTTGAATAGTGTTGGAAACATAGCTGAAACTAAATCATAGTTAATTATTATTACATATCAATTATCCTTTTTTTTTTTTTTTTCTGAGAGCACAGCTATCTTCCTGTTGTAACATCAGGACAAATTATAATTGTGATTCTTTTGTTTCTCTCTACCTCACCCACTAGCCTTAAATCTCCACGAAGGCAGGTACAATGGATGTTCTTAGTCACCATTATATCACAAAGTCCTGTTAAATGACTGAGTTGATTAATAAGCCAGTGAATTATTTATCTTTTTTATCATAATTTAGACATTTAGAAACTGAGTGACTGGGAATACAAAATATAGTTTACTGTAAAATTGTAAAAAGGCAACCGTGGGCTATCTCTGCATATGCCACAGCTACAAACAACGGAGCCCTGCACGTGCAGTGATGTACAGAGGCTTTGAGACTCAGACACGTAACAGACTGGACACAGTAGATGGGGAGGTAAAGCTAGATTCTTAGCGTCTTCCTGGAAAGGCCAGAACGTAAAACCTAGAAACGCCGGGAAGTTGAGGACTATGAGAATGGGATTTTTTCCAGTTGCATATCATATCAATTCTTTTATTGCTCAGTGACAGTGACCACAAATCTTAAGATGACTCTTCAGTTGTTGTGGGTTAGGAGTCTGCATGCAGGTGAGATGAGGCCTCTGTTCAGAGTCTCACAGGAGGCCGTCAAGGGGTCACATGGTCTGTATTGTCATCTGCAGGCGTGGCTGGGGGAGAATCTGTTTCCAGGGTCTTCAGGATCTCAGTCAAAGTTGCTTCTTTGCATTTGCATGACTTTGGGTCCTCACGTCCTCCTGGCTGTTGGCGGGAGGCCCCTCTCAGGCTCTAGGGACGGTCCTCATTTCCCTACCAGGTGGCCCTTTTCATAAGCAGTTTCCAGTACAGCTGTTTGCTTCTTACATCCATATAAATAATGTATTTTACAGTCTAGGGATGCAGAATCACAGGTGTGATATCCCATTCCCTTGCCATATAACATTCTAATTCCAGGAATACACCCTTACATACATGTACAAACAAGAATTGTCATACCAGCAATATTTGTAATAGCAAAAATCTGAACAAGCCAAAGCCCACCCTAAAAAATGAATAATTTATAGACTACTGTATAGTAGTGAAACAGGTGAATCATAGTCTTTTAAACATCAAATGGCAACACATCCAAGACAAAGCCACTGTGAATCCACACACAATGTTTGAAATATATTAGTTAGGTACACACACCAGCATGGTAAAAGTATAGTGAAAAGTAGAATGATTCGTAAAGTACTGAGGACACTAGATAATTCCTATCAGGGAAATGCAGCCACTTAGGGGCCCCAATGGGCTTCAGACATATTATTCCATATGTGAAATGGGGGGGTTTGGGTAAATCAGTGTTTGCCTGTACTATACACTGTTCTTTCAAATGTCCATATTGCGTATGTATGTGTACTTGTCCATTTAATATACTAATTTATATTTACACAAATATGTATTTAATACGCAGCAAATAGCACGTTTCTCAAGAAAGAGCAGGTTGGTGAACTTTCGCTCTTCGTGCTCTGAGGAGTATAGTTGCACGGCTCTGTTAGCTTATCCTGTGTGTGCATTTGCTTGGACTAGCATTGCTGGACTTCTTTGCACAGGGAGCCGCTTTGCGCTACAGAGTCTCGGTTACCCAAAGCGTTTGTCAAAACACAGGAAATGGCCCACAGTACATTTAGAAATCTTCACAATTATAAAACCACGAATGCTAGACTTCACCATGCAATGAATACAATAAAAGTTATGCACCCAAAATAGCATTGTGTTCTGAGTGTAGAAGGAGATAAATAAAAATTAGGCAACAAATTGATTCTAAAAAAATTTGTAAGTACTAGCTATGCATGCTACCATTTTGTGTCTATGTGGTGCATACTTTAAAAACTGGACTTCGAGGAATGCATGTTGGGTAGAGAGTCAAGCTGATGGCAAGAACAAGAGAAAATACTGCATCCTTTTGTACTGTATCCTGGCTACAATCTCATGAGCAGACAATTTATACAAGAAAATATGTTTAATTTTTGAAATCCACAGGCTTTGGTAACTGTTCCATCTTTGTCCTCTCAATTCCTCTTACATTTTTTGAGAATAAGGATGTTCCTCAAACGTATAACGTTCTCCTGAAAGATACATTCATTGAAAATGTAATATACAAATCGTAGCCCCACCATAGTGAAATTAAAAATGAAAATGTCATGTCGTTCTATAAAAATGGTGATCACAACGCCAGCTATCACTGTTTACTAGGGAGAGAAAGTTAAATTGTGCTCATGTATAGTTAAGAAATTAGGTAACAGATGTCAAGATAAATGGACTATATCGATAGTATGTAAATTTTTGATAAACATAGTCAATGCAGTGTTTCCAAAATATGGCCCTTCAGCAACTTTTATCTTAAGAATTTTAAATTTGCCTTTCCCAATCTAGGCTGTTCTAAAAGGACTTAAATGAACTGACATTCAAAAGTGGAGGAATATTAAGGTTTGCTGGGGAAACATGATAAATGCAGAAACTTTATTCCTGGTGAATAATGGATAGTGAAACAAACTACCTCACAAAGAAGAAAGTGTTAGAACTGCCAATCCTACAACGACAGGGGGAAAACGCTTCTGTACTGTCTAACCATCGACGAACGTGCCGACACCAAGAGAAGACTGGCTCTTATCCCAGCTGAATATGAACGAAATTAAAGGACTTACAAGGCGCAGGTTCTTGTACACCAACAGACTTGCATGCAGTATTAATCACACGAGGAAGTGTGGAATTGCTCCTCGTGGGACACAGAATTATTCCAGCCAATATGTTCCTACCCTCAGAGATGTGGATTAGGAAGAAAAATTGAAGAATGTAAGCTAGTTCTCAGAGAACTAGAATGGCAGCCACTTAATTGTAGTTTGAAACCCAGGGGGGATCATCGAAAGCGGTCCAAAGGAACGCCTTCTAGTTGCGAAACCGAGTGACAAAAAGGATGAAATGTTACCGGAACCTTCATTCAAGGGTCACTGGCTTATAAATCAAGGGAAGCTCAATATTTTGCCCCTGTATCCCTCATATTACTAAATCTGTTTCTTAATATTTATAGCACGCCTTTTATCTAACGGATTTGAAATCACTAACTGGGGTAGCATAGGGCGTAATTAAGGAATCACATGAAACAGGCAAGGAAATGAGTGCCTGTGGGACACCACAGGTCACCTGGAATGAGCTAATTTGTACAGTCGGGCTGTAAATTTGGTTTGGCATTAAATGGCAGTGGACTGTGAGCATCTTGAATTCACAACTAACGTCACATTCTTTTTTGCATCGCCATTGCCACGCATGTTTCCTACACTGAAAATATCTAAATTAATGAATGCACTTAAAATAAAAAAATAAGTTGTGATAAATTGTGTTTTTGAATTTAAAAATAATATTTGTTCAGCAAGTATGGAGTGTATGTGTGTGTCGACTGTTCCGACGTGAACAAAGCCAGACCACTTTCCTCGAGTTGCTCATAGCTCAGTGACTGAGTGAGCCGAGAAAATAGATGATCTCAATACATGGTAAGAGGTTCTAAGCCAGGGCAAGTTCATATGCTACATACACACATAAATGAGTACCTCACCAGGAGTGGGTGGCTAGAAACGTTTTCTTGACACGTTTTGCATGATCAATAAGTCAGAATTAACCAAGTGATGGGACAACATTCTAGTTACACAGATTAAAAAGTTCATACGCAAAAACATTTCTTTCCAGAAACTTTGGTGTCGTTCTCAGCATACAAAAATTGACACTGTAGTTTTCTTGCTTCGTAAATTTTGTGAACATAAATGATTTTAATTAACTGGAGCCAAAAAACAATTGGAAAATTGGAGCAATGCAATCTTGAGGAGCCCTTGATGTCTGGTGGGTAAGAACCTCCCCTAGGCCACTCTGTATTAGGTACTTGAACAAGCCGTACTATAGAAGAGCGTGTTAGAGAAACACCCGCATCAAAATGAGCTTTGGTAGTCACCATAGGAGGGGGCGGTTCACGTTTGAGGAATTAAAAAGACACGATATTCATGATACGTTTTTGCTATGAGAAAATATTTTCACATGCAACAGTGAGAGTCACATGATTGTTAAGGAATAGAACTTATAAAACAAGTTCTGATTCGAAACCATTATTAATGCAAGAGAGAAAGGCAGTTTCCTTGAAGAACGTAGGGTAAAATGGCACTCACTTGTTGAGTAAAACCTCTCAAAAATACTTTGAAATCTCCTGCTTTAATATTATTTTACTCGGCATCTAATGCTCCCAGCCTAACCATCCCTGAACATTGTCTCTGAAACAACATGGTCAGACGTGACAGGGCCATGGTAAGGATCCTAACGCTGCATAACAAATGGGGAGTCTGATACACAGGCCTCCAAGACAGCAGAGGGAGGCATCCTTGAAAAAGTGCAGAACTTGGGCAAGCTTGTCAAGAGCCCTTTTCTGTATGGAGTCATGGCGGTGGACTTCATCACACGACGGCGGATTAATTACCTGTCCGTGGGCTGTGCTGAAGCATCGCTGAGGTTGTCCCGGCCTCTGCTTGCTGTCATGGGAACGATGGATGTGTGTGGCGGGGACCTCATCCCAGACCGGTCCGTGTGCCCTCTCCGGTCACGTCCTCCCTGCAGCATGCGAGGGTCTAAAAGCAATGCCAGTGAAGAGCTTTCATAGACTTTTATCACCAGAGATTCCCAATGAATCTGAATGATGTTTTCTTGACAGGTAGGAAAGGCAAAACGCAGTAGTCAGAGAATCAGCCCGCTTTTCACCATGGCTGATGACCTGAAGAGCTATTCTAGGGACCAGGCCAAGTGGAGCCTGGTAGGGGGGAAGCTGATGTGGTGATGACTCGTTACCATATCTCTATGTCTGTTGATAGCTGCATTTTGAGACGATGCTGTTATTCCACACAGTGGTAGCAGCCGCCATCCTAGTGGGAATCTAGCAGTGAACACTAGAATAGTCAACTCCTGCTTCTAAGGGAAGTACAGGGACTACAGACAGATAAGCAACTAAACGTGTAGTGTAATATGCAAGTTCTTCCTAGAATTAGTGACGATTCTCTATAGAATGTTACAGGTATCATAAACATCTTACAGATTTCAACCGGCGTTATACGTGTGAAAGCCACATGGTTGAAACAAGATAATCAAATAATTAGCTATCAAATCATAATATCAAAGTGTAGGGCAAGAAATATTGTTGAGGAATCACTACTATAACTACAGTTGTTGTGGTATTACTGTGATTCCAACTACTAGCTGAGCTTTCATATTGAGCATTAATATGCACGGAAATGTAATTAGAATTTATATAAATCTCATTTAATATTCAGAACGTTTATGGAAGTGGATGATATGGTTAATTCAAATTTCAATATAAAATATTTTGCCCATGCATAGAAGCATTAACTAATTTATACAGTGTCACACAGTTACTAATAATCTTTGTATTTGAAATTGGGACCGAGACCTTTTTGATTACACTCTGGTAGCTAGTAACTTGTATTACAGAGGAAATGTTTTCAGTGAGAAATAAATGATGTCAGGTACTCATTACTGGATTTAGTTATCATCCTAGTACCATATACCATATACCATTAAGTTTTAATAAATTTCCTTTAGCTTTATCTGGTCAATTTGTCTGGAAATAAGGAATAAGCAACCACTTGTGTGTGTCCAGGGCATAGTATCTCTGGTCTCTGGGTGGGACCTCAACCCAATGCAAGAAATCCGGGATTCCTAATTGTTATTTCTTGCCCCTCATGCTATCACCATTACAAGCCATTATAATATAATTATTATATATAAAAATATCTAGAAGCTCTCATCTATCATCATTATTTTATTCTCATCATTATTTTATTCCTCATAAAAATGTAATTAACATGGCTGCATGATATATATGAAAGTTGTATAGAGACTAAATCATAGGAGAAAAATGTTTTTAGTATGTATACGAGTATGATGAATGTTAGCTAAACATATTGCAATAATCATTTCACAATATATGTAAGTCAGACCATTATGCTATATACCTTAACCTTATACAGAAAGGAAGGAAGAAAGGGAGGGAGGCAGGACTGGCAGGATGGGAAACAGGGAAGGAAAAGGAAGGAAATTACATCCATATCTCACAACATAACCAGAAAAAAAAACAACCTCCAATGTGATGAGAAATCTAAATGTAAAACCATATAAATATTAGAAGAAAACATGGGTGAATTTGTGCATTTCCCTAGATTGAAGCAGTCGATTTAAATGTGATGTAAATGTGACTAAAAATGTGAAACAAAAATGACACAACTGGCTTTATAAAATATAAACACTTCTTTACGAACAAAAAACACCCAAGCAAAGTCTAAAAGTAACGACAACCTGCAGAAGAATGCAAAACGTAAACGATAAAATCACTCTTATATTTAACATCTCCTAGAAATCAAGGTGGGAAGCTCAGGAGGAAAAACGACAGAAAAAATATGAAACAGTTCATAGAAAATGAAATGTCAGTGGCTTTTAAATGGAAGAAAAGAGAAACTCAGTCATAATAAGAAAAATACAAATAATAGCTACTCGGATATGCCATGTGTCTCCATGCAATATTGGCAAAAGCTAAAAGTTTGAGAATCACTGTTTGGCTTATGTGTGAGATGATTAACTTCTTCGTTTCATTGGATAATCATAAAGCAATATTTTAAGTAATGGTTTAGTAATACCACCGAAGAATGCACCTGACTACATTTCAGCTCCGACTGTAGGTATCAGTGAATGTGCCTTTTGTTTTCCCTTGACTAGATATCAGGTTCTTCAAAGACAGGAAAATCCTCAAGACTTTTTTTTTTTTCATCCTTACACATAATTTGTGGTAAGAAGAAATTAGTTCGTGAAATCCCTTTATTCTCAGGTCGCTTTCCAATCCTGTACCTAGAGTTGATACTTTTTATAATAACTGCGAACTATTTCGAGAGACACTTGACACAGGTCTGTCTTCATGTAAACCTAGGGCGGCAGGTAGTGCTCAAATTGCATTTACTAATCTTTAAAATAGATAGAACCTTACCTAATGAGATGGTTGCGTTGAAGATCAAGGAATATATGTTGAGTTCTTTTCAAATGATGATGTGCTAACCAATGTAGGTTGATTTATATAAATGAACCTATCAAATTCACTTTTCCTTTGCAATATCGAAAAAGTAGAGAAAAGGAATATTTTTTCTTCTTTATGGAGACTGGGTGAGTAATTCTGTCAAATTTAAGACACGTTCTGAAAAACTTTAGAATGAGCTCTCTGGAGGAAAAAATGCAAAACCTACCATATGTTCTCTTGTTTTTACCTTTTATGATTCATGAGTTCCAGAGATAGTTGTTACAGACATAAACTGCATGTGAAACTAGACAAATTATTTATTCTCAGGAAGAAAAATGGCTAAGGCCTCCCATTAGAGGCTTTTAAGACTTTGAGGAAATGTTTTGTAAACTCTAACCTCACCAAATGCCTACGCTTACCTGTGATATTGTAAGAAAACATTTTAATAATACCATAGTAAGTACTCATGAATATTGGAGGACTATGAAAATCACATATCTATTTAGGTATCCTGATAATGTATAGATTCAAAGTATCAAACATATTTAAAGTATTTGCATACTGTCGCTTATATGGCATTAACTAGACTTTTATGTACCAAGAAGTTTATATAAATAGAAATTATAATGACTATATTTGACTCACACATTTTATGATATCCAGAGCAGCACAGCTGCCTAGCATACACACAAAAAGAGTGTTGTGCCAAATTCTTTAATATACTATGGAACTCCTGCTAGAAAAAGAGGCAGAAATCATAAGCAGGTGGTATTTTTATTGTTTATTATTCTCTTGTTTCTTCCCTTTGGCTACCATTGCCTACCAGATGTGCTTTTTATCTTTCCTTTTAATTAAAAAAAGCTTTAATGTGATCTATATCTTTACTTGGTTTTATGCCCCAGGAAAAAAAAAAAAAAGAGTTTATATACCATTTAATCACCACGATAAAAAATAATACTGTAGAGTTAAAAGAAGACTAGTTTAATGCAATATGTAGAAAATAACTTTTCAATAAATATTGGATACATTTTCCATGCTTAAAATTTCAGGTTATAGCATATTTAATAATTGCGTATTTCTAATAGTCAATAAAATATAGTTATATCACTGTACATTTATATCAACCTTCCAGTGGTAGAACATTTTCAACATTAAAATGTTCTCAGTATCTGTATATTATATGACTTCAAAATATGAAGCTTAGTATTTTTATTTTCTTTGAGATTAGTTTTATGACCGACTCATAAAATATTTTTTTTTCCTTAAATGATGGGAAATTAAGGAAACTTAAAAGAGAAGTCACAGCCCTTAGTAGAGTTTATTTTCTGTTTAGGTCAAATATAGATAACTTAGTCATTATCTTAATCATACTTTTTAATTCATATATTTAAAAATAGAGAACCAAATAGAAAAACACATAGTGAATATAATAGGTGCTTCCTGTGTTAAATGCCATGACTGTGTAGAAAAAGCAACCGTCCTCGTCTACAGGGATCTCACAAGGTACGAGGAAGGGCTGGAGTGGAGGTAAGTGGAGGGAGGCATTCCATACATAACACTTGAACAGAATAATGAAAAATGTAATGTCCTGGTGTTCTTGAGACAAAGAAAAATGTCACCGAAACTAGAAGAATAAAGGAAAATATTCTGTAGAAAATCAAAATCATTTTTATCTGGAAACATGAGCAAACTTTTTTTTGTTTGTTTTGTTTTTTTAGATTAAGTGAAGGAAGGGAGCGATATCTGAGGCAGTTCCAAGGGAAGTGTTCCTAGAAGTTGGAAGGTGGGGTAAGGTTTAAAGGAGTTGGCATGAATAGGAAAAGTAGATGCTGCTAAAATTCCAGTGTGTTTTCTAACTCGTATGCACACACACGCACACACCTTTTTCCTGTGACCAAGATAAGTGAGTAGCTAGCTGAGCAGAGATAAGAAAGGAGACCTCCTTGTGCTTCTGACTTGGGGATATGTAGGGAGACGAATGAGAAGTGAGATACTTATCTATTTCTATGCAGTAGTTGCAATCTTATCAGACTAAAGCAGCAATCACATAACTACCATACAGTCTCCAAAATAACAAAAAGCACAGTTATTGTCTCATTGCACTGGAAATGCCATGTTGCTTTCCAAGAGTATTTAAAATAGAGTTTAAAAAAAACACAAAACAAAACAAACAAACAAACAAAAAACACTTCTGTCACGGCACAATAAATTTTGCAGAGCCAGCAATCCTGTTTACTTGCATAGATGTAACTTCTCTTCCTATATCTGCTCCTTCAAAATTAGAAATACCTATGGCCTAGAGCTGCCCTCCTTTTGGAGTGAGGTCATGTGGACCACAGATCCCAGATAGTGCATCTAATTTACACTCAATTTACAAAATATCAAAATTCTTTCAGTATGCATGTCATCTCTTCCTAGATCAGGCTTGCTATTTAATACTTTGGGTTGGATTGGAATGATGGTCTAGCTGAGTCTGGAGGCAGTGAGAGTTGGTTCCTGAAACAATGACCATCCCTTTGCCAAGAACTTAAGTGAAGGCATTAGAATTCAACTACACATCTTCCTGTCGCCCCAGAGGCGGGAGAAGGGGTGCCAGAGAGATGAAATGGACTCTGCCAAAGTCACCACTATCTATGTCCCTACTCTTTCCCTATCACTTCTATGAATTTCATACAAAAGACTATTTTAAATTACCTTATGATTTTGCTGCCTGCGTGATCAAAGTTGAGATCTTGAATTCAGAGATTGTATCTAATTTTTTCTGCCTTCTATCTCATATTGCCTTTATGATTTCAAGGAGCCACTGAGTAGTTTTCTGTAGCATTAATAATATTTTAATCCATTCTAATTTGATCATTTAGGTTAGAAAGATTTATATTCTCTAGGTTGGTATAAAATTGCCTCAATAATGTCATTAGTGTAATCTTGTATACGGATATGTATACTGTATCATCACTTTCATTGTTTCCTTTGAAATATTACTGGTTACACATATTTCATTTCTTTTTTTTTTTTTTGCTGGAGAAAGTTACAGCAAGTGACCTTAAAAGGAGGTTACATATGCATAATGCATAATACGAGCCATGTGAGTGATGACTCTCCCATTGGCCTGTAGAGACACCATTGGAAATTCAAATGCTGCAAAAAGCGAACATTCTTGGGAAAGCCAGTACTTAAACTTTTAGCTATTATGAGTGCTCATCTGATAATTATATTCAATTATTCATGAATTCTGACCTATTTGGTATTAAGTAAATACGGTCGACTCCAAGTAATTTATCTTACAATTAGAAACAAAACAAAACAATGAGCAGATTTGTGACATTTCTTCATGAAGTCTCACAGCAAATTGGAATTCATGACTGAGACTTCCTCAGTGAAAATTTGTAAGTAAATTGATACAATTCTTTGACATTAAACATTGTAAATAAACTAAAATTTCTATAGTAGCAGTTAAAACATATTCAAATTTATGTAACTGTATTATAAGATTTTTAAATTGATTATTTCTTATATAAAACACCGTACCCTGTAATGAGTAATCCAGTGATACCTCAGTTTTAAGAAAACATTTGATAAAAACTGGAGGATATAGTGTCTGCTTCTATGTACTGTTTTACTAAGGCGTTTAAATGTCTCCAGGAGGAAATCCCACTTTATCAAAATGAAGGCTTGATGGTACATAAATTCCTTTCCTCTTTGAGTACAATGTCAGTTACGCTGACGTTGCTATTAGCATGATTTTCATTACCTACAGCGATGCTCGGCCTATGAAAAACAGATTACACATTCTTCTACCTCACCATCACAAACTCATGCCAACCATGAAGGCTCTTGCACAACAACAACTTCTAACTTTGTTAGGCAACGTTGGTAGGATAGCGATGCAGAGATACCCTACTGAGCCGTTGTTTTATTTGGGTTCGGCTATGTGATTTAAAGACGAAAAGGTGTAAAAACATCCCATAAATTGGTTCTTTTCTACGTTATAAAAATGTTCTCAATTAAAGGCTTAGTCAGAACTTTTTATACATGTCAGACTAAGGAAGAAAAGTAGGACTTTTACTTAAAGGTGGCACATTTAATACGTGAATTTATTTCCACTTTACCCCAAACACAAATGTAATGAGCATGATGTCATTTTTTAATGCACAAGCCCATACGGACAAAAAGCCTGCAAATGGTAAAAATAAAAGCAACAACAGCAAAAATAAGGGCAAGTGACAATTATTGGCACGTTATATGTTTTATATGTATCTTGTATTTCGTTCTATGAAAATAAGATGTCTTGTCTTTAAATCTTTTGCTCTTTGTCTTATTCCTTCCATTTTTTTTGGAGATCTAGAATGGCTTACATGATTTTATAATAGATGCATACATTATTTACATAATAAATAATGTATGCATGCTCAAGAAATGGATTTAAAGATGTATTACTATACTTGATTTAGGATTAAACTAATACCAAAGTGAGAGGGGAGAACTAAGAACCTATAGGTCAAGTGAGATTGAAATGAACTCAGTCTATAGTTCTCAGAATAAGAGTAAATAGGGATGAAGAGAGAATTGATGTGAAACAAATACAGTGTGATAAAATTGGTTCAAATATGATATTATTGATTAATAGGCAAAGGACTTATGGTTAAATAAGGGAAGTTCTTAAATGAGAAACATTGGGGAAAGAGAGAAGTTGTGAAGCTGTGAAAGAAAGAAAATCAAGTTTCAGGAATGCTAAGAAACATGGTTGGTAAGAGTATTAGAAAGTAGAAAATCAACTCTAAATCTATGTACTTAATGACAAATTTGAGCATTATATGATATCTATATCTATAGATAGATATATATGTGTACATATGTATACATACATATATATTTGTATATATATAACAAATATGTGATGTGTGATAGGCACAGTTATGGCTTTGGGTGATGATACTGTGTCTATGAGAAGAGTAAGTTACTTAGTTACTAATGGAGATTCTATTAAACGTGCCATTGAACTGCTAACAATTACTTCTATATTGAAGAAACACTTTTATAGCATCAAATTAAATTATTTTTTTCCTGATCCAAACAGTGTATGAATTATAATTCATCCATAACTTCTGCAGTTAAATGCATCATTTACAGAGTTTATAGACGTTGTTATGAGACTGTGTCTTAAGAAATTTAGTTAAGCTTAAAGCAACACAGGAATGACCACAGTGCTGTATTACTCCCAACGTGTGGAATGAGCTCTGATCCTACACCAGCTCTTGCATTATCATCAGAAAGCTACACTTCAATAGTTTTCAGCACTGCCTGTGCTTTGTATTGGTGGACTTATCAGAGTAAATGGCCTTAATGTAGTATCAAGGTTTCCATATATAACAGCTCAGATTTTCAAAGTTTAATAAAATGAATGCAAATACAGCATAGGTAGATTTACTCTGGAAAAGAAATAATACCAGAAGCTGTACACATTATTATTATTATTATTATTATTATTATTTTGATTTATTTACAAAATTATGCAAACAACTTTGCAACACTTTTATTTATTATGCTATCCATAAATTAAATTAGGTAAAAGTTAAAATTTGGGGAAGTCAACATTATTTGTTCAAAGCAAAGGAAGTTTGTTAGTAAATTCTACAAGAAACTGTCAGATGACAGACAACTGAAATTATTGTTCAATTCCATGCCTTTTATACAGTATTTCTAGGTTTCCTTGAGTTACTTATAATATAGACAGTCTCACAGACGTCTTCTAATAGTAATAATCTGTATCCAAATAAATGAAAAATCCTGATCATTGTCGTAAGTATCACTAAATATTATATTAAAGCAGAAAGAATCAAGTACTCAGGGGGGATAAATACTCATGAAGACAATGTGATTATTGAAAATTGATAAGGTAAGTTTTAGCCCTTTGCCTAGTTACTTTGCCAACAGGTTGGGTATGAATCAAACTAAGTATAAAGGTGCATGGAGATCAGGCAAATAATTGATTAGCTCTTCAGTCTGTTCAGAGGCTAATGAGACCAATTTGTGAATGTATCAATCCCATAATTACTCAGGCTAATTACATTAATCACCTAAAATAGGTTCGTGGGAAACTGCTAATGTCTAACCTTGTGTTGCTGCCATGACCTTAGTTCAAGGAGGGAATGGTATCCATGTATGATTTGCTGTACGTGGTTTATGATAAGCAGGAAGAATAGGGGTTTTAAAATTAGATTGATGGATAAGTAAATGGTGGTAAACTCTGGGTTAAAAAGAAACACACTTGGGACTCTAGGAGCACTCCTTTGCATGAGGACAGGGACAGATAAATATGTAATGATAATAAAGTTCCAAAACTTTTAAATACCTTATTTCTACTCACATATTAAGGCAATATTTATTAACAGTGAAGGGATGGTCATCATCAGCCTGGAGCTTAATGCCCACAATAGGCAGTCAGAAAGGGGAGACCGCAAGCCCAGTGGGACCCTTTGGTCCCCAACTGCTCTGGCACTTAAGCCACAGGAGCCCACAACCCTGATAGTGCCTGAAGTATCACTGGTTGAGAGAGACAGTGTTTGGGTCCGTTGGCAGGTCCTATAGGTGAATCACATCTCAGAAGCTTAAGAGTTTTAGAGCCCTGCCCCCATCCATATGTGGATATAGTTTACTTTTGAGCAGTAACTTTTGGCTTGTTACTGAGCCTGTAGTAGAGACTAGATGCCTAGTCCTGGGCCACCAAGAGGCCATGCAACCTGAGTTGTCCGTCTGGAGTCTTGGGGAAGCTGTGTGGATAGACTCTTTGGGTCCAGGATCTGAAGATGCTTTTCCTCTTCAGGACATGGAGACAAAGAAACACAGATTTAGGTGTAGATACAGAAACAGTGAGATATGTATGTGTATCCCTGTCATCTTAAGATGTATAAATGTATATATCTATATAGCTTCTTTTATTCAAGACGAGGATTGTGTGGTTAACTTTAAAATAGAGTTTATCTTTAATGATATGGTTGTCTACATATAGAAGTAGATTGTGTAGGATTTTGTGCAGCTTTATTACTCAGAAAACTAAGAGACATCAGGAACTGATCTAATAATGGGAAATGAAAGAAGTAACACTCTGTACAGACAACTGTAACAAATCAGATGCCCTTAAAATAATCAGTGTTTTTAATTAACACCAATAACAACAATAATAACAAGAAAAAAAACTGTCAGAAACCCCCTTCTAAGGAAAAGTATCTAATAGCACTCCACTATTTCCCTGGGAACTTGAATGCTCTCAGTAATAAGGTAAGAAATATTTTCTTCTACCTAGAAGCGTACGAAAATAGATTGCACCAAAAAAGTTTCAGGTCAATATTTTTATTTTTTATTTTTTCAATTGCACAGCTTATTTGATTTTTTAAAGTTCTTCTTACATTGTTTTTGCTGTTTAAGACTAAAGAATTTGTGAAGACTGAAGTAGATGTAGTTTATTTTCATTGAATTGTACTTTTTTTAGAAATGTTACTTACGTTTATCATAAGCAACCCTTTGGAATTTGTTTCAGAGCACAAAACTGAAGTAGTGGTCAAATCTAGGCATACAAAATAGGCATGGTGTATTTTCAATGTTTCTGATGTTTATATCCAATTTTATAATTACATGTTTAAATTACCCTTATTTTTAGGGCACTCAATTTTGCACAGCATTTGCTTTATATATTTTGAATTAAAAACTATGCTTTCTTTTCTTTTTTTTTAATAATATAAATATTTAAGACAATCGACATTCCATTTTACTCCATTAGATTTTACTGGCCTGCCTGCATGATAGGTATCCGTTTAGACCTTTCCCTATGTGTGTCCATAAATAACTGGTTTTGTGTATACTTTTTATTTTCATAAATGTCATCATGCTATACAAACTGTTATGCCCATTTTCAATTGGCAATAGTTTTACTATGTATGTAGTGATTCAGCTTTATAGAAAAAGGTAGAAGTATATGGTATCTAAGTTAGGACATACTGATATTTGAAATGCAGTAAGTAAGGCCATGGGAAACTATGCTCAAGACCCAGGCTCTGGGCTCCACCTGGAAGCCCACCCCAGGCAGTAAGGGCTGCCACCAGGCCGTGGGAGAAAAGCAGAGATCAGGGGAAAATATGAGCCCCATACCTTTCTCTCTAATTTATTCAATGAGGCTGTCCTAAATATTACATGGATTTGAAAGACTTTTACAAGGTTGTAGGTGTACTGAGTTCTTACCATCGTTTCTCCTAATGTTGCTTAATTTTCTGTTATTAAGCAATGTCAAGGAAACTGTGTACAAATAAGCACAGGGGGATAAAAGGTACTGTCCTTTCTTCCCAGGACTCCTTCCTCCCAGTGAAGAACTTCATTCTCTAATTTCTAAAAGTAACGACTCCCTTAGGTTGATGGCTAGGCCTGTGTCAGAAGACAGGTATCCCTTCATGTCATACCTCAGTCCATTTCTGGTGCAAGTCATCCACGCGTTTCCAAGTAGGTTTTATTTTATTAAATTATCACAAAAGAGGTCACAGTGACTTAAAAGAAGTAGGTAGCAAAGCCGGAATATGCTCAAGTAGACTCTAGCCTTGTTGGGCTTGAGTTTTACACAAGAAGGCGACAAGGTAAGCAATCCTTCCTAGGAATGCGAGATTAATTCAAGGCCCACTTCCCCATTCTTTAGGCTGTGACAGGTTAACCGTTGCTGCCTGAATGTAAATACCCAACTAGGGACATTTCATACCAAATGAGTTTTGCAACTGATATTCTGAGAATAGGCAGAATGAAACCCTCGATTGTCACTACATATAAACACAATTCTTTGTCTTTAAAACATTCTTCTCAAATGTGTATCACTTGTCTTTCTACGGCAAAAAATGATTTGTAATGGAACTCACAGCACAATATCTCGCTGCCTGTATTAAATTATAAATCCTCCTTTTGAATGCACGAATTTGGAGTCATACCGAGTAGCAGCTATACCTTTCAGAGGCAGAAAGCTTTGAAGGCCAGGAAGCTTTGAGAATGAATAAACATCTCTAGAGAAATATCCTGACAAAACCATAATGAAAAGGTCATGCAGAGTTTTTCTGATTTAGTATGAGCTGTGTACCAAAATTAGTTTAAATTACTGATAATTAGAAATATTATATTTAAAGAGGAAATCAGAACTACCTTAATACTAGATTAAGCACACTGGGGTAAAGTTTTAACAAAATGACATCCCTTTAATACTGGCATTCAGATTTATTCTCAGAGCTTTTTAGGTTTCCTAAAGATGAAGGGCACAGAGTTTTGCAGTTTCTATTTTGTTGTAACTCGAGGCCAATTTTAAACTATTATTACTTTAGGAATCATGACTTATGTCGGAAGGCAGGAATAAGAACAGAATATAAGTTTACCAGCACATAAATTTAAATGGATACATGGACAAATCAGAAGTATAGAGCTTTCCATAAAAATAGTAAAGTGTTTATTAAAACATGTCAACACATTTTTTTAAAGAATAAAATATTTAGATCTTAAGTTTTATGAAAGAGCAAAATAGAAAGTACAAGCCATCGTGTGCTTTTTATTGAACTTCCTTGCAAGGTTAATTTAAATATCATAATGTGCAGCTGAAAGACTACTGACATGGGAGTGACATTTTTATTCCTGCTGAGAACTTATTCTGAGCAATATTCCTATCAAACTAAAAGAACTTCAAGCAATCAATCAGAAGCAATTGCAAATTTGAAAATACAGCTGGGTTAAAATCTCGACAATGCTATTTGTTAGTTTGTTTACCAAAGAGAGGCTTCTTCATTTCTTTTAATGTACAGTTCTTCACCTATGAAACAGAGAAACTTGTGTTTGCGTTTCAGGGTTACTATGATATGTAAATAAGGTCATAGGCTGCTGCAGTGGAGCTTCTCAGTAAAGGTTACAGTATATCATCTTGTCAATCGAGTCACCAGATCTGGAAATTTCGAATCCTTGGGCCAAGGACTTCAGTATATTTTGATGACTACAAATATACTTTGAGTGGCCCTAACACAAACTTTCAAATAATAAAATATCTTAAGCATGGTACAAGATTTGTCTAATGTACCAGTTGACTCTGAAATTGGACAAGAGAATGTCTTCAGTATGGAACCATCTGCAGAGTTTGAGGAAAAATTAGTGAACATCCTTTGGCTAAATCCTGGAGGTTTTGATCTAGAAAGTGACCTAACTATAAAATTACCTAATTTGTATGTGGAGGGAGAGGAGAGGTAGGAGATACCATCGGAGTATAAGTGCATTTTCCTGAGATTAGCGTTTCATCTATTGATGAAATTAATTGAGTATTTCTAATATATAGGTATAGTCTGTGTTTGAGGAAGAATTGTTGCCTCTCCCTTTGCCTACAATAATCATTTACAAGAGTAAAAGAAAAAGAGGTGGGATTTGTAATCTAATAAGATTACAGAAACATATTTGCTATGGTCTAGTCAGATACCTACATTGTGCGTATATTGGACTTTGTATACTTTATTTTGGTATGTGGGGCAGGGGATAGCTGGGCACCTGATGTTAAGTTGCTCTGTGTTGTGTGAACTGCAAGTGTGAGACCGGTACCTGCACCGGTATGTGTTTATGTTTGCATCTGTCGGCACGCTGTACTCCTGCGATTTGCTCAAATGTGTTTAGTGACAGCATTTGAAAAAGCTCGGTGGTTCAAAGCTAACTTGTTTTTCCTGTGTGAGTTATTTTTTTCCACTGTTACGTATGTTTCCTCACCTTTTATTTGTACCAGAGCCTACAACTGCTGTTTTCAGCATTTGTATATTACGGGTAATTTATCACTGTGCATGTAGATATCTAGAGAGGCACATTATACAAAGGACAAAGGAAAAACCTGTAAGTTACTATATTCCTTGAACTCACCTTCCTGTTGTTATACTCTTTAAGAATAGGAATAGGGATAGAGAATTGTGAATTTACTTTTTTATATAGATCGTAAACATCTCATCTTAAGGAAAGTCTTAGCATATAATCAAGGTTCACTGTATTATCCTCTTTATGTGTCAGTGGTCAGGGTATAGCTTGAGATTTAATATTTCAGTTGTCAAGAAAAATAATTGTATCTTACAGAGTCCTTCAATTTGAAAACCTTAAACCACTGTCGTGATTATACATATCATGAAAATGATTTAAGGTTATGTATTATATGTGCGTATATTCACATATGTTTACATTTATTTATCATTAGAATTTTTAAATCGCCCAAATATGCACGTGCCCATGCACACATACACACAGTTTCAAAAATATATGTATACACATTTTAAGAAAGGAAAACTGTATTAAAATTGTAATACTCAATATATATCAATAACAAAAGATGAATACAAGTCTCGTTTGACTTCTGCAATGACAAGAGGTGCTCAAAGTGGTTCCCGTCAGCGTCCAGACACCTCTGATTACGACGAACTACTGCTTGAGCGACATTGACCCAAGCGTCCACTTGTGTACATTTTTTTGGCACCCTTGGTAGATTTTCCTTTACCCGTGGTTATTTGCCAATATTGTCGGTAAAAGTGTGCCTACAGTATATAGCCATTCATAGTAAATGAACACTGAGATGAGGATTGTCTATATTAAAGTGACAGTGTTAATTTTTCAACTCAAGGACAAAGGCATTATTAAAAAAGACAGGCAGAGATGTGTGATATTAATGTCATTATATAGCAAATAGAGTAAAAAACATAGATAATATCAAGTGGACACTCAATAATAGCAATAACGGGCTCAAACTTATTGTTTTGCTGAACACTTGTGTTCTTTCTTGCTTTATTCTATGTCAGATATTCACAGGAATACCTATTTCCTTATAAAATGTATACCTTATTGCATTTCCTGTCTGCAAACAAATTAAAATGAGGAGAATGTGCTACAAAGAAAAAATCAGCAGGCAGTCTTGTTGGACACCCAAGCTGGTATGGAGATAAAACTAAGAGACTTGAAGCCGCCTAATTAAAATATCTATTTAGAAAATATATAGCTGTTCTAGAAGCACATACTTATTGCAAAGCACTCCTGGGAGGTTCTCTTTTGAAATTTATTTTTCCTATAAAATTTAGAGCAACTTCAGAAATTTCCCTTCTCGCATAGAGACTGGACGAGAGCATTGAAAAGTACAGGAAGGAAAGTTTAAATAAAAGAGACTTGCAGAAAGATAGTTTTCTATGGTTTTCCTCTGTGTTATTTTTTATTTTTTTTACTATGCATCAGCTTTTGTTTTCAGGAATAGTACATGAGTTAAATTGGGCGTGGACTTGGCAAGGGCATTGATGAAATCAGTGGTTTTTAAAAATGCGTGGAAATGGTCTCACTGTTGCATATTAAAATGCAGCTGTATTTTATATAAATTCAGTAATATCAGCCTTCAAAACTGATATGATAAAGATATCAGCAAGATACGATCAAAGATAGAAATAATAATTCAATTTTTATTTCTATAGTGGCAGAAACTCTAACGAGAAGATTACCCAACTGACACGTATTGGAAAGGTTATTTAGAAAGTGAAATATAAAATCAGGTGATGAATGTACAGACGATTTGCTTAGAAGTCACTGAACTTGAGTGAGTAGGTGAAAACCTGCAAATACTGAGGATGGAGAGGGATTGGGCTTTTGCTCGTACGTCCTGGAACAAGTTGTTTTTCCAGGACAAGAGGCAGTGGTGTGTCACTCCTGGGAGCTATTCGGGGGCCTGAGAGCATGGAAGTATTTCTTAACCACTTTATTGAGGTCATCCAATCTGCCAAGGACTAATTAAAACTAGATATGTGTAAGTTATTAAAGTTACGACCCAGTAGTCTTTTTGCACTAAGTAGCCTGCGGAATCCCTACCGCTCAGGGGGCCTTGACGTCTGCATTACCATTTACTTCCTCAATTACCACTGATGTAGCTTCAGTAGAGAGAGAATGAATGTCAGTCTGCCTTTGAAGCTTGAAAGTTAATTTGATTTTAAACTTGAGACCTAAACTCCATGAACCACAGGTGTCAGAAACAAATACCCGTTTCTATATTCTTGTGCGATGCTTCCACTTCTCAGTGCTATGCATAAACATGTACAATGCACCCTCAGAAATAGACTGACTTCTCAATTTGTTTCTACATAGTGTCAAGCAGAAAAAAAGAAAAGAACCTAGAAGTTTTAGTGACCCAAGGATTTCCACACTCAGATGCTTTGACATTATTAAAAAAATAACCACATGAATAAGAAATGTCTTTTTTTTTAAAAAAAACTAGTATGTTATCTAAAATAAGACAAACGTGGTAACTTAGTTTTAAATTTATAATTATAAAAGACTGCATTTTGTCTGCATTAATCTGCTTATTTATGTGATCTCTTTTATGTAATTGTTTGAAAGGAAGTCTGATTAACATGGAGGATGCAGGAGATCACCTTCCCAGGCGCACGGCAGGCATAAGATGGTGTTTAAAGCCATTCAAATGAACAGGCACATGTATGATGAGAGTATAGCGAGAGGAGTCAGAACTGAGTTCTAACCTCAGAGAAGTGAGCAGAAATTAATAATAATAATAGTAATAATAATAATTTTAATAAAAACTGTGAAAAAAGGGCATTAAAGTAAGAGGAACATCGAAACAAAGTGGAAACTAATGAAGAAAATATTTTAAGAAAGAGGGAGTGATCAACTGTGAGAAATGATTCTGATAGGTCCAATAAGATGTATCCTGATGATTTACCATTGGATTGAGCAATAGTATGGTCACAGGTGACCTTGAACGGGTTATTTTGGTGAACTCAAGGGGGGACGAAAATAAATTTTAAAATAAATTCCAGGGGCAAGTATACATTGATGACAATAATTTAGCAAGTGTTTAACTGTAAATGGGGAAAGTAGCTGTAATTTTACTGATACACCATGGAGATGAGTATGTAAATAAGAAAGGAAACATTCATAGTAGACATAGAAGAAATGAAACTAAACATCACTGCATCAGTGGACTGGAGGCCCAGTGGGCTCAAGTAGTTTTTGAAGTAAGAGGACCAGTGGGATGATCTGGAAGGGACAATTACTGGTTGAAAGAAGAGGTACTAGAAATTGATGTAATGAAGTGTGCACAGCAGATAATAAGACTCATGAATGACCATGGAGTGTGGGCTTAGGGCAGAAGACATAATGATTGGATGTGGGTACATCAGGAACTGGCAAGCTCGTTTACTGGTGGGCACATCAGCGTGTTGCTGAAACAAACAAAAAACCAATATGAAAAGAGTAAGTTTTGAGATATGGAATCTAAAATTTTCAAGTAATGAGTTTGATTATATGCTTTGCATATAATTATATTAAGCAAGAGTGGTATAATTACTATTATGAAACAGGTTTCTCTGGGGGTGAAGAATTTAAACCGATCAAGAAAATATGGGGGATGACACAGTTTCAAGTTGAATATATTTAATATTATAAGCATATAGATTTGGGTATACACATGTACAAAAACAGTGAAGTTCTGTAATTTTGTTGTTATTGTGTAGAGTCACTTTTTCATTTGTTCTAGTTCCTCAGGAAAGTTAAATGCCATCAAAATGTTTAATAGAAATGAAAAAATGGAGTGGTAGTGATTCTGAGACAGAATTTCTGCCTAAAATGACCTTCCTTAGGCATTTGCTAAATTTCTGTCTTTTAATTTTTATATTTTCGCTTTAAGAAAATAGATTTCCATTTGAAATTTCACCATTTGAACTTAGAATCTTAATTCCAGAATTCATTTTCCCCCCATTGACATGGAAACATGAGAAGTATATGATGGTGAAAAAGCGAACCAAAATTGTAATACACGTAAAGTGATTTTTAGAATGTGAATGCAAAACTCTTATTATTACGGTGTTTAGATTTTCAGAATGTTGAATTTAATATAATATGTTTTATTCTTCATGAAGAATAATATAATTAATGTTAGCTATGAAACAGTGAAAAGTGTGCAAAGCACTGAGCAGCCATGCACTGGCGTATATCATCGTCATTAATCTCAGAAACAATGAGGTAATTGGGACAGGATCCAGAGTCTCTGAATTGGAATCCTCTTTGTCACTTACTGTGTGAGGCAGTTAGTTACCTCACTTTGCCTAGTCATCTATAAAATGCAAACAACCATTATCTATTCCATTGAGTTTTTATGAGGAAATAGTTCAAACATATAAAACATTCAGAATGCTTGCAAAAATACTGTTCATTATTATTTTATTAGTATTAATTTTGATAGCAACTTCACTAGTCAGGCATTTATTTTCTCTGATGGAAATATTGTGCAATGGATAGCTTTACCTGATGTTCACACGATTTAAATATATCAGATATATTCAGAATGTGATATATCAGACCTACTGGAATTTGAATGTATATACACTGTCAAACAACTGTAAGTGACAGAGCCAAGATTCAGGTTTGAATTCTGCTCAATTCCATCTCTGCTCCTTCCATCTCACCACTGTATTCATCTCGTCTTATATTCATAATATAATTTCACTTACATGGCAGGTCAGATCTGAAAACTAAATTTGTAGAGTTTAGGCAATTGTAAAAACAATAAAATCCTAGAAAAATAAAAATAAAAAGACTATATTAAGATGCATAAATTTAGATATCTCAATGCGAGATATTTAAATTGAAAACAGATGACACATACATGTTAATAAGTTTTAAATACTACATAGTGTTATTAAAGTTAGTGGGGGAGATATGCCAGGTTAATCTTTGACTTATAAGTTACAAGGATGAGATAAAGTCTTCAGTAAGTGAGTGAAAAAATAAACTATTGAAAACTCAGTACTTTTAAGGAACATGTCAATTAAGAGGAATTTATGCACTTGTATTTTATGGGGGAGCCTACATTCAGATTTTAAAGAGAATATTTGGGTATAATGGCTGAAGATCTCTATGTATATCTAAATTCAAAAAATATTGTTATGTTTTAAAAGTAAGTGGTTTTTAAATAACATAAATAACAAATATACGAATAAATTAATAAGTAAATATGATAATATTCCTCTGGGGGAAAAAGCCCTTCACTCTATGTAACAGAGCCTAATATATTCTCGAATCCAACCTCTTATTGAATGATAAGAAAGCTAGCAGTAAGAATGTGTTAGAATCAGAAATAGATGACAATAATTTAAACATAAGATACAGGTAAATAGCTCCTTTTTAACAGCAAAAACAGAACAACAACAAATTCTCATGCCTAATTTAATGATATATAATAATATACAATATGCACAGAGGGTGAACAACATTTTAATAAAATCACGAGTAGTTCTGATCTGTTACTTGAAAAACAAAAGGATCTAAGGGAAATTTTTGAGGCACTTTACCTTATGTCATGGGCTTTTGAAAAGGACATTTTTAAGCCCAGATCCCTACTGGTTTTTAACAAGTTGTCATGCTTTCAGTTATGATAAAACTAAAGTACTTTGATAATATTTGTTTATTTTTATTAAATTTATTGGGGTGACATTGATTAGTAAAATTACATAGGTTTCAAGTGTACAATTCTATAAAATACATCATCTATATATCACATTGTGTGTTCACCACCCAGAGTCAGTTCTTCTTCCATCACCATGTATTTGATCCCTTTTACCCTCATCTACCACCCCCTCCCCCGCTACCCTCTGGTAACCACTAAACTGTTGTCTGTGTCTGTGAGTTTTTGTTTCTTTGTTTGTCTGGCCCTTTGTTTGCTTTCAGTTTTATATGCCACATATGAGTGAAATCACGTTGTTCTCGACTTTTTCTGTCTGACTTATTTCACTTAGCGTGACACTCTCAGATTCATCCATGTTCTCACAAATGGCAGTATTTCATCTGTTCTTACGGCTGAGTGATATCCCATTGTATATATGTAGCACGTCCTTTATCCAGTCATCTATTGAGGGACCCTTTGGTTGTTTCCATGTCTTGACCACTGTGAATAACGTTGCAGTGGACATTGGGGCACATATGTCTTTATGGATAAAGGTCTTCAGGTTTTGTAGATAGATACCCAGAGGAGGAATTGCTGGGTTGTGTGGTAATTCAATTCTTAATTTTTTGAGAAACCTCCGTACTGTTCTCCATAGTGGCTGCACCAGTCTGCATTTCCACCTGCAGTGTATGAGGCTTCCTTTCTCTCCACAGCCTCTCCAACACTTGTTACTATTTGTCTTGTTGATGATCGCCATTCTAACTGGAGTGAGGTGATATCTCATTGTGGTTTTGATTTGCATTTATTTCTCTATTCGCTAGTGAAGCTGAGCATTTTTTTGTATATCTGTTGGCTGTTTATTTATCTTCTTGGGGAAAGTGTCTCTTTGAGTCCTCTGCCCATTTTTAAATTGGAATGTTTCCCTTTTTTCGTTGATTTGTATGAGTTTTTAATATATTTTGGATATTAGCCCCTTATCAGAGGTGTTGTTTGCAAATATCTTCTCCCATTCGGTTGCTTGCCTCTCTGTTTTGTCCATGGTTTCTTTTGCTGTGCAGAAGCTTCTTAGTTTGATACAGTCCCACGTATTTATTTTAGCTTTTCCTTCCCTTGCCCTTGAGGTCACAATATTTAAATCCGTTGTGTAGTACAACACACGATCATGATAAATATGCGGTTTGTACTCTCACTATTTATACTCCCTGTTCTTATTTGTAATTTACTGTTAAAAGAAGCCAACAATATCTCGTTGGAAATTCAGCACTTGAACTTGAACCGCTATAGCTCATCCCAGGATTTCTTTTGATTCCTGTAATAACAAATGAGATACATAAATAGATGAGAACTAAAGACCTAAAGCCAGAATTTCTGTTCCTGCCAAGACAGAGGGGTTACATGTTGAAGTTCTTGCCATTAAAAATACACTAAAAATGTCATAAAATAAAATAACTTTTGTTACTGGGCTTTTTTTTTTTTTTTTTGAATTAAGAACAGTAAGCATTATCTTAAAGACAAATAATGACATTATTTATATAATAGAGGAATTTACTTTGGTGCCAGTGACAAAGTGGGGGAGCCAAACCAGAGACTAATGTTTATTATTACTGAGAACCTATTTGATTAAAATACAGTATTTATAATAGTTAAATAATTTTATTTTATGACTATAACAAAATTGTAAAACAGATTTTCTGGATATTTTTGAATTAGTCTCTGAGCTCTTTATGCTCCCCTATTAGTCTATTTATTCTTTGATTTGAAAATTTGAGCTAAATTTATGTCTGCATCACACCACCAATTCTCAGAAATATACTCAGGTGAGATTCTAATAATAATGTGTCCATTCTCCAAAATTAACATTGAGTCTTCTATGCAAATCTCGTTAGACATGATTCAGGAAAGTGTGATTAACACATTAATTTAAATTAATTTAGATAACCATCTAAATGCCAAAACCTTTTAAAATTCAACTCATTCCATCTGACTTTCAAATCAGACGAGACATATGGCTCTAAATGTATATTAAACACCATAAAATGAGAACTCCATAAAATAAGAAGCACTGGAACACTTTCAGAAACATTTTAACTCTTTTGAAAACATATGCAATACTGTCTATTATGAAGAGAAAACAAGATTAAGATACTAACTTTATTTTGTTGACCAACCGGAACTTTATTTAAGCATTACAAATTAGTTCAGACATAGCTCTTCATGCAGAAACATTTTTAAAATCAGACAAAGACACGTAAATATCTACTGATGAATTCCACAGTTTTGATCACGGCTCTTTCCTCTGTAGCCCCGCCCTCTTCTGCAGGTGCTGAGTCTGTAGTCAGTTTGCTCAGCCTCTACCAGGTACGCAGCCGCTTCTGAGGACATACACTTGCCAGTAAATCAGGCATCTGGCTGTTAGCCGGCGTTTTTCTAACTTGTGGAGATGTCAAAGGACAAATTATTTGTGACAATTATTCAAACGAGAAGGTTGACTGTATTCAGACAGGTGGTCACCATAGGTAAGGGACTATTGCAGGGGGTTTGTCATCGGATGTGAAGACTGGGCTCAACTTCGATTTCCTTCCTCCAAAGAAAAAGTGGAATTTAGAGCCAAGGAGCAGGCGTGTGTGTGTGGTCGGGATGAAGAGGTAGTGACTAAAAGGAGACCTCAGGGCTCAGGGAAGATTCTGGTTAAGCTGACCGAACAGGATTGTTACAGAATGCGGGCCAAAGTGATGTGACATTACTAGGAGCAGGGGAGGGTCTTTGGGAATGAGAAATTTGGTCAGATGTTGAGGGTGAACCCTGAATCAACAGGGCTGTCGCTAAAATGAGGCTCTTGCAGACGTGCCCAGTGCCTGAAGGATGGGGCCCAATCAGAAAAGAGCTCCGAGCCCGACTGGAGTTTGATCAGGGAGAGAGCCTCCCATTTGACAGGACCCATGCAACTGCCAATTTGCAGCCATCCTGGCCCTCTACAAACAGCAGTCTCAGTCAGTTTACTATTAAACTTTTATGTCTTGTTTAAGTTTAGTTGCCATATAGTATTATATTAGTTTCAGCTGTGCAATGTAATGATTTGACATTTAAATTCCTTACAGTGATCTCCACACTAAGTCCAGTAACCAACTGAAAAGGGTAACAGTTTACGTAGGTGGAGAAAAAAGAAAGGAGAGAATCTTTGAGAAAAAAGATCAGTTTCATTCTGAACTATTATCGCCTTAGAAATTCAATTTCAAATTTCTTAAGACGTTAACCACTGTTTCTTAAGACGTCAATAATTTGGACTATGATGAAAGATGTATAGAACAAATCGCTGTCTCTTCCCCACGTGGCAGACAAATAGCACTTGTTTAATCTCGTTATCTTGTGGTTAACCATTCTCATCCCTCACGTACATTTTAAGTCATTAGAAGCACCAAATAGAACTGTAGTTCAAATTTTGGATTTTAAAATTTGTTTTCCATCCAATAAATAGCTTTCACATGTCTTAAAATCGAGGGAAGAGAAATGCAAAGCAATGCAGCATTTTATTTTTAAATACAATATATTCAATACAATGTAGGTCAACAAAGATTGACATAACCAGAATTAGAATATAACTTCAAATACAAATATAGCAGAGTTTAGTCTTAACTTTATTTAACAAGATGTAGTTGTCGTATGCCTATTATAGGTGAGCAAACAGAAAATTATCCCTGGTCTCGCAAAACCTATATTATAATTAGGGGAAAGGTATCAGAGTCTCATAAATAAATGTATAGATACATACATACACATATATAAATACTCAGATGCATCAATAAGTAGAAACAGCATGCATACATACAAACGTACATAAATGCATGCACACATACATACATAAATGTGTACATACATGAATGCATGTGTACTTACACATACCTACACACATGAATGCATACTTACACATACCTGCCTGCACGAATGCATGCATACTTACACACATACATGTGTGCATACATACATCAATGCATGCATACTTATATATACATGCATACCTGCATGAATACATGTGTATTTACACACATACGTACGTATGCACATGCACGAATGCGTGCGTACTTACACACATACCTACATGCACCATAAACTCTTTAGTATGGTAGGAGGGCATAGTGTCTCACTGTCTCAGGCTGGGGGGTCTATGTGGTCACAGTCTGGGGGCTGCAGGTTGCAGCATTGAACATGTTGGTCAGGAAGGGAATCATTGAGAAAATAACATTTTTCGAGGGTGTCAGGAAGGGACAGAGAGATAAAAACTCCTCAGCACGCTGCCTGGAGGCCTTCTAATTGATCTCCACGCATCTACAGTTGCCTCTGTACAATCTGCTCTTACACAGCAGCTTTGTGGGGTTCAGGACCTGTTCCCCAAATGTGGCAACTTCTCATAGTATTTTAAGCTGAATGAGGCTGAGAAATCAGCAGTACAGGAAGGTCACCCTGAGTCCCCTCCCTGTCCCCTAAACAGGACATAAAACCCTGCTGTGAGAGGTGCCCTCCCCATACCCAGAGGGAAGGAGCATCCTGATCTTGGGGACAAAGGGATTTCTTGGGGACAAATCCTAACAGACAGGCCTTGCTAAACCCAACCCCCATTTTCCACCCTTTCCTCACACTCTCTTGTCCATCATATTTTTCCACCACGGGCCACTGTTTATCAAAGCTAGCATAGGGTTTCCCAGCTCTGTTTCTTCAGGTTTTCATTTCCCTGTGTCACATACAATGTGGGTTAAATAAATGTGCATGCTCTTCTTTTGTTAATCTGTCTTTGTCCTTTTAGTTTTCAGAGCCAGCCTGGGACCTTAAGCGGGTTGAGAAAAAATTCCCTCCCCTAGAAGCGCAAAGGCCTGAGTTTTTCTGATTTTGTATAGACGTGATGTGGTGTGAATGGAAAGTGCAAAATGAAGTTACCGCATTGAATAGCCATATGTGCGCTTATATGTTCATTTTGACCACAGTTACTTCACATTAGAATTCAAATGTACTTATTTTCACACTTCTTGCCAATGTGACAGTCCTTGGTATTTAGCACGTTTGATGGAAAAAACGAATATGTGAACTAGATGAACAGTCCTTTCCATTTTCTTCAAATGTAACGTTTGTTAATTTACTGTTGCATAGAGACATTACCTTAAGTGTGCACTGATCACATTCTCCCAATTCACTTCAGCAGTTATTTCCCTAAACAACTTTAGACAAACTGTTTGGTAATTAGCGTTGTTTCACAGTGGACCACAGCGTCCCCAAATCTCTGTTCTTCCATGAGAAACTTTCGAGTTTTTCTTCTGTGCGCTGCTTGCCGATACACAACTTCCCATCATGTACGTAGCTGTCATTCATTCATCAAACCTATCCCTCCCCCCAGCATTGTGCTTGAGAGGCGATGTTTCCCTGTTGGCTCACGGGCTGTGTTCCAGAATTCTTTTTGGTTGATATAAATATAGCTGAAGTCAGCTGGTGAAGGGGAAAGGCAATTTCCAAACTAAGCATATATGTAAAAAGCCAATTCTCGTCACATATCCAGACACATTTTAAAAATAATTCCCTCAAGGAAAAGGGTAAAAAGACTTCCATGAGTTACGGTGTGTCAAAACTGACAGCACTATTCCTTCTTCTGTGCTTTACCTTTTTTAGTAAATGTTTAATTTGTATCTTCACGAAGGGCTTTCTATCTTATTCAGATAGGACAAAAGAAAGAACCTATGTTATTGAAAGCAACATTAACAGGTTTAAGGATTCATGATATTAGCTAAATAACATAGTTGTAGTTAAAATTTTAAGACTTAAGTCTTACCTGCCCCTATGGAAAGATACTTGAAAGATTATACTGATTTGTTCCTATTAGAGGACGTTGCTTTTATCATTCCCATCCCTCTTTTAACCTAAATCTAAAATAAAGAGTTTGTACTTTTCCCAGACATTCTAAACTCTTACTGTCACCAGTCCTTGAACTATTATTAAAGTGCTTTCTAGCCGACAGCTATTACCTTCTTTCGGTGAAATCCCCTTTGACTTTCTGGGAATACAAAATATCAAACTAATAGGATGTGAGTGGAATTCCTTTTGCTCCCAAATTGGTAAATAAGCCCTACAGCAGATGCAGAGGCTTCTAGAAGAGTACATTCTAGTGAAAATTATAACGACTTCTGGCCACACTCGTTTTAGGGCTGAGAAATCAGTAGCCCAGAGGTCACAGAATTCCTCCTGAGCCTTGTAGCACATGATTGCTGCTTTCCCCAGATCTTCTCTGCTCACGTGACTCCCGCATCCGTGGTGGGCAGTTTGCAGCATGCTGGCTGACGTCCGCCTCTCACACCTTCTCCTGTCCACTTCATGCTGTGTGCTTTCTCTGTCACCACAGAGCTTCTTGGGCTGTGAGCAGGACTGACCCATACCTACTGAGGACTTTCCGTCCCTAGGGGGTCATCCTCAAGCAATAGAGAAGTAGACTTGGTCACTTCAGTGGATGGCCCATTCCCTGTGTTGGTTGGCATCGACCCTGGTCACCCACAGTGGTAACCTCAGGGACAGCCCTTTATTGGTTTGCCTCCCTTCCCTTTATTTTGTTCTGCCCTTCCTCATTTGTGTGCTGGCGGTTACCTTTCAACTAAACTGCACCTAAATCTTTGACTCCGGGTCTGGTTTGAAGGTAAAGCAAGTTAAGATAGCCCAAAATTATAAATCAGTGGACTGTTAGAAGGACAGAGGGAGGAAATTGTGGAAATTGGGGGAAAACTGAAGCTCGTCCTTCCCATTCGCTTGACTGGAGTGCACCCTTCTTCACTCAAGCTGGGTGACAGCAGCTCCAGGAAAACCCCTGGCACGTGGTTAGAAAGCCTGAAAGATGGTGAGACCAGTATCTCAGCACTCTGGGAGACATGAGTGAGAGTATTTCTGTTTTTCCTTCAGTGCCTACCTATGGAAAATAATTTTTAAAAAAATAGAGTGACGTGGTAGATGAGGAAAGCACAGTGGTGGAGAGATTAGCATTTCTGCCGTTTCCTATGGGACAGTGGGCACAGAGACCATAAATGTGCCAGGGCCATCTTTGTTAGTGCCCCCCACACAGCTTCTCCTGGACTGTGGGACTTTAACAGGAAGAGGCTTTAAACTGTATCAGGCGGGCGAGAGCTAATTAACTTGGAAGGCTGAAAGGACATAGGTTGCCTGTGTCGGGGAGTTCCCTTGTGGGGTATGTGAAGAATGTATGCAGATCGCCCCATGAGAAGACCAGGGCTTGAATTTCTATAACCTGTACATGTTGGTAAGTAGCCTGTGTCAGCTAGAAAAGCTAGGACCCTTGGAAGAGAACAGAATGCATGAGAGACAGTATGGAGTATAGGACATCCAACTCTCCATCCTCGCCAAATCCTGTCACGGAAAGCCTGATCATTTTGGAAGAAGGGAGGGGACTGGACTAGGTTGGAAAATGGCCTGAGATAAAGTTTAAAATTGGTTTGACTGGGCTTTTTAAAAATTTGAGATTGGCCTGAATGCTATGGTATGTTACAAAGTATTAATAAAGGAAATTGGGTAGGGTTTTCCATAAAAGTAGTGCTTAGCAAAAAAATGAAGCTGTTTAATGTTTGTGTGGCACAAAGTTCATACTCTTCAGTAGTGGTTATGCATAGACATGTCAACACACACATATATTCTCTTTTCCATGTATGTACACCCATGCAGGGCACACATCAAGATAACGGAAAGGACTTGTTGGGAAGGTGAAATTAATCAGACATTTGAGGTATGCTTGACTGCCATTTACTTGATTAATAATAATTGTGTGCCTACTAAGTGCCTGCAATTGAGCTGTGAATTGGGCGTTTATTGGTAGCAGTAAACAGACTTTAAAGGGACTTCAAAACAAAACAGCCTACCTTGGGCAGGTTGGAGGAGAATTGGGAAGCTGAGCTCTCAAGGATCAGAAGTTGATAGATAGGCAAAAATTAGTCCAGGTGAGAGTGTTGAGCAATGAGCAAATGTAGCCGGAAACATCCCAGGCGTGGAGAAAACCAGAGTCCTGGGCACCACCTTGGTGTGTGTCAATAATTTAAATAATTTAAAGAAGGGGGAGAATGTGTGATGGCTCCTGGAATACTCATTTTAGTAACTAAATGGCTTAAATTTCTGATATTTGCGGAAGACTTGTAGCAAGAGCCAGGCATGGGGTGGAAAATCATCCTGCCATTCACGTTAGCAAGAAATGGAATTCTTAGCTGTCATCCTTGAGGTCGATTACATGATAATATATTTTGATTAGTTTAAAAAAAAACATTGACTGATTCTTTGGCATGAGTCTCTGTTCTAATACTGGTTGTCATTTTTGGTTACCCTAAGACACCTGAGTCACTAAATATGGATGGATGTGGTAGTGACTGCTGGTTAAAGAAGGAAGCATAGGGATGGAACATGAGAAAAAGTACAAAATTCCATGCGGTTCAAGAGAGATTATTTAACAAATAGTTCCAATCAGGGAGAGATTGGAAAGCGTCTAAAACAAAGGTGGCCCACATGAGTGAAGGAGGCTCACTTATGCTGTCCACCTTCGTTTTAGATGCTTTCCAAAGGAGGCTGCATGAGTGAAGACAGATTTTAAAAGACTCGTGTAGACAATATGGACTGTGGGTTATATGACCAGGGAAATACACAGGAAACTTACATGGATAAATAACAGTATTGATTGGAAGAATTATGAGGTGACGAAATCATTTTTGTTTGTTTTTTATAAAAATAAAATAATAAAATAAAATATAAAATAAAATAAAATAAAACCTGCCTTTAGACCCTCAACATAGTTGAGAAGGATTGACAATCCTTATTTTTAGGAAAATGAGCAAATGAAAACAGATGATAGAAAGCAACTCTGTTTAACTTGCATATTGTTGTCTCATTCTATGAAGGAAGAAATGAACAAACTGACAAAAAAAAAAAAAAGATTAAAAAGTTGTTTGAAAAAGGTACTTGAGGAAATTTCTGTATAGACAAGCATCTGACATAAACGTATTTTCAATAAAAATACTTTAAACATAAATAAAAGAAAAGTTACATCGATAAATTAGATAAGGTCACATATCAATACCCAGAATGAATTTCTGTAAGTAATAAGAGCTAACAATGATTCTAGGTCCTTTAATATATGATATCACTTACTCTTCATGAGACTAAACTTAGGTGTCTTTTTTTCCATTTTATAATGAGTCACCTTGGGATTTTAGAAGTTAATATTGTAACAATCTAGACTACCTAGGGTTTAGAGTCAGGTCTATACCTATTACAAATACTGTAGCATTCAGTCACTGATGCATGATAGAAAAATGAAGAAACAGTTTGAATAACTTTAAATTAAAAAGGCAAAAATCCAGAAACAATACATAAAATATTTAGTGAGTCTAAACAAATAAAACTGAACACATGCAGAGTCTTTTGTTTTCTTGTAACAATTGGTATATAATTAAAAACAAAACTATTGACTTTTTAATAACATTCAAAAGAAATATATATATATATATATATATATATATATATATATATATAAATAAAATTAAGATTATCTATGAGAAAATTAACACATATTTTAGTGTTAGTTAGGTATATTGTTCACAGTTATTAGAATGGGAAATTTATAAAAGTTTTGAGATGAAAAAATAATTAAAATGGAATGCATTTTAATATTATGTTTGAGAATGTGGTTCTAATAGAAGTAATCCCTGCAAACATTTTATGTTAGTAGGTTACTTTATTGCCAGCTAGTCTTAGTTTGGTAACATTTCTATCTCCCATCTTTCAGGCCAGTGGAGGAAAAGTTACTTTACTTTGAATGACAGTCTCACCAAGACTACTTGCAGTAGAACAGGGCAGGTTTTTAAAGAGAACAGTAGAGAATAAAAAAGTATAAAAATATCTAGTATATATAATGTATTCTGGTATAAAATTCAGCAAGATGGACTTGCAGAGTGCTTTGAAATTCAATTTAAGTGCTTAAATTGTAGTAATTTAAGACAGAATGAATCTGACATTTTTATTTCTGATTCTAATTCTGAATGTATACTTTCAGTCATAAAAAAATTGTATTTTTACCTCACTAACCTAAGTATCTTTTATAAGAGCTATATTATAAAATTTCATTATTATCTCTTTTTATGGCTGTATGTTTCATAGGGAGGAGATTTTCATTATAAACTTTGCTAAAGATTTGTAGTTTTCTACCATATTTGACCTGTCCTGCTACTCATATAATTTTTAAAAAGAATATGTCCTTGCTGGAAAATGACTTTTCAAATGTCACTTTCTTCATGTGTAAGATGAGTGGTATCTGTCACCGAATATTTCCCTGAAGACGTGCATAACATCACCACATTCAAAATGTTTTAATTCATGTGCAGCTTTTCACCATATAGTATAAAATCCTTCAGAGGACATCTGTTTTAGGGTCCATGAACAGAACATCCAAGTAAACTGCTCTGAAACTAAAGTTCTCTGATTTTCAGTTTCGTGACAAGTAATAAATCTTTCAACTTACTTAAATATTTAACAATAATAAATACAAATAACTAATCATCACTGCCCACAGCATTGCCAGTTTTCTAATGTTTATATATTTGACCCTTGAACAACGTGGGTTTGAATGGCATGAATCCTCTTATAAGCAGATTTTTTTATCAGTAAATTTACAGTCCTGCGTTTGACATCTGCATAGTCAACCAACTGAGATCCAAAATGATACTTTCGATCAGTGGTTGGGAATCGGCAGATGCCGAAAACTAACTGTGTGCATTGATCTGCGCCATTTTGTAGCAGTGACCTGAGCATCACTGATTTTGGTATCCGGGAGTCCTGGAACCAACCCCCTGTGGATATCAAAAGAGGACTAGTTAAGTTTTTGGAGAGTCAATAGTTAAATTCAGATTTTTGACTTTGCAGGGGTCTGCACCCTTAACACCCCCACACACACTGTTTAAGGGTCAACTGTATTTTAAAATTCCAATTTAAATATCAACAGTTATCCTTGAGCGATAAATTATACAATGCAAAAAGCATGAAATAAAAGGAAAGAATCAGTCATCTGAGAGGCCTGACTACCTGAGGCCTGGGCATCATTCCTGGTCTTCCATTCCCATTTCTTCCCAAACTACTTGACTGGCCTGATCCAAAGAGCTGCTGAGATCTCTGGGGAAATAGATGTTGATGACATGCCTGGCTCATTGGAGCTCACATGTGGAGAACTGAATCAATGCACTCACCCCTGTGACTTTGGAAATCAACTGGAGGGTTTCAGAACCAGGAAAGAGAGGTCCTATCAATAATAACAATAATAAGAAGTGTTTGAAATAGAGGAGACACAATTTTAAGTAAGAACCAAGACATAAAGCCAGTTACATATAGTTATAGAAAGAACAAGGTGAACATTTGGGCTTGGGAGGGAGGAACTATGAAAACAGGAGTATTTAAGGAATTTAAAATTTTCTAAACTGAAAAACATCTAAAAACTAAAATAAAATTAAACTTTTTAATATTTTATTTTTTATTCAATTTATTGGGGTGACACTGGTTATTAAAGTTATATAGGTTTCAAGTGTACATTTCTATAATAGATGGAAGAAAGACAAAAGTAAATACACAATAAAAGGGAAAAGAAGAGGAAGAGGGCTTAGAAAGTACAGGGAAGAGTGATAGGGTGCTTAGACCACCTTCAGAACCAGTGACAAAAGAGGACTCGGGGAGAATGGAGCCCCTACTAAGAGAGCTGTAGGGGGGAAAAACAAAACAAAAACAAAAACAAAAAAACAAACACTGTCCTCAGGGAAGCATTTGATTTCCATGACAGCAGAAATTCAAATAAAACTAGAGAGAAAATTGTTGCAGTTACACGGTATTATGCTGATGGGGGGCCAAGAATGGTTGCTGAGGTGGGAGAGGGGGGTTTGGTTGCTTCTTCATAAGTCATAGCTCCATGAAGATGGAATAATCTTTGAGGAACGCTCTGGGATTCTTAGGCTCTTTGATGTGACATGTGGCAAATGATGGCATCAGCCTAGATGATCTCTTGGATGCAGTTGTCTCGTTTTGCCTAAGAACAGTGGTGGTGATGGTCATGGGAGGTATTCTTGAGGAAAGCAAAGAAAGGGGTTTGGGTCTCCTGTGCTGTCTGTTTGGTGAGGGCCAAGCCAGTGTGAAGAATAGCAAGTAGAGCCTAGTGGGCACTTTCTAGTGATCATTCCAGTATATACCACAACGCATATGAGTTTCTCTCTTAGTAATATATTTATGGAAGCGTATACCTGTATCTCTGTATCTCTCGCTACCAGATATCCTGGCTATATAGATACAGTACTGGGTTTTCTTGCCAGAGATAGATGATAGATAGATGGATAGATGATAGATAGAGAGATAGATAAGAGATAAGATAGATGTATATACATATAGACATAAATATACATACACAAAAATAGTGTTTTACATATTTTCTATAATGTTATATATGTCAATAATTGCCATTATTTTATCAACATTGAGCTATGTTTATATAGTATTATCTAGGCTTAGTTCTTTTGATTTTTTGGGGGGTTCAAGAGGAACGTGTCTTACTGTGAAAAACTAACTACTGCAATGATAGTTTTGCTCAATTTCATTAGACAATATATGTATTTCACATATTTACATGTCCCCTCTTCAAAAAAAGACAACAATACCAAAAAACTTGAAAAAACAGTTTATTGAAATCTATTTTATTTATTATATAATACCAATCTTATATTAATTTTTGCTCCAAAAGATGCATTAGAGCTGATGGTCTGGCTAGGTCTTGTTTTTAGGGAAACATGGTATGTGTCACCCAAAAATGTTTTAGACACCTGTCTGCTTTCTTATGCTTTTTGCTACAGGCAAAATGTCATCTTGTTAAAGATGATACTTGTGTGTTTCTTGTTTGGGCATGTTATGACAATTCAGTCTCAAAGTAATGTAACTCTAAAAACTCTTTTAAGTATCTGATATCGCATACCTTGCTCTTTAAAAAATGTAAACAAAAGTGGGAAACGGCACAATCTCTTCATTCTCAGCCTTAGGAGAATTTCTGAGGCATACGTATGGTGTGTGTGTGTGTGTGTCTGTATGTACATACGTACGTGTGTATGCACATGTTACTATTGAGGCCACATTGGGAGAGATCACAGTCTATTTCTGTTAGCTGTTAAAAAATAATGAAATAACTATTAACAGATATGAAAATTGATAAATATTCATGTGCAACAGCTGAAAGTCAGTTGAAAAATTAGAAGAAACTTTCATGCAACGGAGAGTAATATTTTTCGGTGAATACGTATATATCAAATGTCACTTAGCCCAATAAATTATTTAGAGCTTCTGATAGATAATCGAAACGTCTGAACGTGTTATGCTTTAAAGCCTTGCTTGCTGTTAACAAAGTGTGGTGTACACCCCATTGAACAGGCTCTGGCTTATCCGAAACATTGTTTTGACGGTTCGTGGAGTGATAGACCGCTGAGTTCCAGGTTCTATTGTGGTGATTGGCATTGATTGCAAAAATATTTGAATTGAATGGAAGCACCACAGTTTGTTTCTGTTTTTCCACAAATATCGACAGCACCAAATTGTATTTTATTACCCACTTTAGTGAAAAGTACATATTTTCGTTAAAGTAGGAAAATGAAGAAGGTTAGAAATTGTTATTCCAACTATGTCATTGTTGGTTTTTCTTTCTTGATCACACTTGATTCTGATTGATTTTGAAGAAAAATAATACATTTCAAAGGCTAATTTTAGATCAGCCGCGTTCAGAGTGGTATCAAACAATTCATTTCATTTTCATGGCATCCCTTCGATTTAAAGCCTTTTTATCTATTTTGGTGTGCTGAGTGATATGATTTCATTATGCATCACTTCACAATTGAAGCGGCGGTGCCATAATCACTTACATTTACATTTATATTAAAGTTTGTGAGCTTAGAGTTCAAAACTGTTAATAAGTAGGGTAATATATTCACAAGTAATTATTAGTCCTTCATATGGTTTGGGTTTGTTGAAGACACACATTGCTACAGCCTCACCCGCATATCATCAAGAATATGTGAAAGGACTGACGTCAGTTGAGAGGGTACATTTCTTTTAATAAAATCACGTTGCCAAAATCAGTGTCTGACACTATCCTCGAGATAAAATTGAGAGCCAGCCCCTTTGCAGCCACAATATATAGCCAGATTGCAATATGCTTTGACTTCCAATGGCCATTCAGTTCCGTGTCTATTTAATATCTACCCCTCCCTCCAATCCCATACAGATATACACCAGTCCCATAAGTTCATAAAATAAAAGTTCTGGAAAATAAAAATGCTAACAGGTGCTAAACCATGTGGGGGGAATTAAAACTCTAGCGTATATATTATTCTACTGTAAATTTTATCATTTGACTGTATCACCACTTACCTCTCTTAATGATATTTTTTTCTACCAAAATTTCTTGTCATCACAACATGTTCGTTGAGGATTTGTGTAGTGTCTCAGAATTTCCTCTTCATCACAACAACGGGGATATTTTGCGGCTCGAGTCATTGGGTTCGTCTAATTTACTAGCCTTACATTCCCTCGACCTCGTCACCCACAGTGATTGTCATTTGCACCCAGCCATTTATGCCTGGAAGCATCACTGTACATCCGTGTTACACAGATTCTCTGAACGCTTGTCCAAAATCCACACAGTTTACTCCCTGACAATATCTTGTGTTATTTCCAGTGTTTCCATTCTCTGTTTCTCTTTACAGCTCTTGTGTAAATAGGTAGGAACTGTTCTTTTTTTTTGTATTTTATCCTATTTTTACCCTTAGCTATTATTTTTCCCTCAATGTTTTCACTCCATTTAAACACACACACACACACACACACACACACACACACACACTTAATTTTTTCCTATTGGGTATTTGCCATAATAAAGTACCACAGATTCAGTGGCTCAAACCATGAAAATTATTATCTCATAGTTCTGAAGATGAGAAGTCCAATACACTCCACTCATTTGTCTTCTGTGGGTCGCAGAAAGCAGGGACTTTATGAGGAGATCTGATTCTGGGCTCATTCAGGTTGTTGGCAGAATTGAGTTTCACGTGTGGTTGTGGGACTGAGTCCCTGTTTCCTGCTGGTTGTTGACCGGGTTGCATTCAGCTCCTACTTGCTACTTGCGTTACCTGGCCCAGGGTCCCCTTGCACTGCATGTGACGCCAGCAGTGCCCGGTCACGTCCCCATGCCTTTAAATCTCTCTGACTTCCCTTGTGTCTCATCTCGCTTGCTTTTCCTCCACCACAGCTCTCTGAGTGACTCTACCTACCGTGTTCAAAGAAGCAGAAAACCGTGACCCACAATTGACATAACTGAGAATCAGCAGTAGCTTACCACAAATAACCCATAAGTTGGACTAACAAACAAGATTTTAACTACTTTAAATCACTAAAAATTGGCTAAAGGTTAGATGGAAGTCAAGATGATCAAAATGGGTAAACAGAAGGAACTTTCCAGCAGAGCGAATGCAGTTCTTTCCAAATAAGAAACAAAGGCAATTCTAGAACTAAATAATGCAAAAGACAAAATGAAAAATTGGCTAAAGGATATTAAGGCTGAAAGAAACTTATTCCAGGTAGAAGCCCAGATCAGTAGAACTAAATGAGGCACAAGAGAAATGGTAAATGTGTGCATTAATATAAACATTGTTTTTAATTTTTTAAATAAGTACTGATGTATAATGCAAGCATAACAACAATGTATTAAGAAGTTTATAAAATATTTACAAGTAGACTGCAAGAAGATGAGAGTACAAGGGTATAAAAGCGTGAAATGGGACTCTGTAGTGTGAGGTTTCTCATACCCTGTGGGAATTCGTATAATATTAATCCAAAATAAAACTGCCTTGGAACCCAATAGAAGGGCCTGGTCCTCGGTCACTATTATCAGCTGTGTGATCCTGGAAAAACACAGGCCTTAAGAGTGAGGGGGTATTGCCAACGCTGCATGTATACAAAGTTCATCAGTGTCACTTTGGTATATCCAAACTTCCTTTGGTCTTCATTGTTTTTAAAAAACTGATAGCTATCTTAAATGATACAGGAAGATTTGTTAAGAGTTATACAGAGATGAATGGAGAATATTTTAATGTTTAAGTTTTATCCATTTCCCACATGTTTAATATTGCTAAGAATGCAGATAAAATCTACACGTATACATTCTAATTCCAATGAAAACGACAAGCATTTATTAGCATCATTATAAGCTAGACAATCAGCTACATCCTCATGAGTTATTTAGAGGTATTCTCTCATTAATGTTCCACAGCACCCAATGAGGTAGAAATTTGTCTTTAATTTTAGTACATAAAAAATGAAACTAAAATATTAAGTAATTTAGTTATGGTCGCAGCTCATAAGTGGTAGAGTTGGGTTAGAAATTAAATCCATCTAACCAGCATCTTGTACTAAAGAGCACCAGTGTATCACCTCCCTCCTTGGGCCAGCACAGTGGAACTTGACGTTTGAATGAGATGGTACATCTTGTCCTTGAGATTCTACATAAGATTTCCGTTGAGTGTTAATGGAAATATATACAAGTGTAGAGCAAAAAACAAATACAAATTGCCAGTAGGTTCTGTGTTAACATAAGATCAGTGAATCAAGCCTAGCCATAGGCACATAGTCACAGGAAAGGCCAGATAAAATGAACAAGGACACAGTACCTCGATGGTACTTCAGGCTAGAATCCAAAATATGGGGAAAGCAGAAGTACTATTGGCCATTTTTAGTCAGTCTCTTCAAGATTCTCTTTAGTGCTAGGGATTCACAGGAAGTATTCCAACTCCTGGGAGTGCAGCCACTAAGAACAAGACGAGAATAGAAACCAACGCAGAATTCATGTCCTTGAAATCAGGCTTTGTAATCATACTGACATGGGTATGGATTCTGGTACCATCCTTACTAACGTTGTGACTTCGAGAACGTTGCATAACATGTGAGCCCCAGTTTTGCTGTTTCTAAGTAGATAACAATAGCGCTTAACTCACGAGACATGGAAAAGCACTGTTTTACATAAAAGACACTTGAATAACGTTGACCCCCATCTTCTGGGTCTGTGCTGGTGTGGCCTCACCATCCAGTCTGGGCTGAGTAATTAACCTGGAACCGGACTGGATGGGTGCCCCTTAGGCTGTCAAACATTGTGCGTGCAGATCCTTCATTCTACAATCCATACAGATCTCCTATTGAGAAAGACTCGACTCGACCTACTTATTACTGTTTCTGTTTTTACAAAGATGATATTCTCTATGCACCTGAGAAACGATTTGTTTCTGGCAAACTGCAAATGAAACACCTGCTTGCAAAATACATATGGGGAGTCTGCAATAGCTCGTATATTGGCAGCACATCTTGCCTGGCAGTTTCTGTAGGTGTAATGAATTGGGAAAATGTGTTTTTTTACAGAAACTTAATGACTTTCCATAGCACAAGTAGGTAGAAAAAATATGAGGAAACTGATCATTTTAGCACCTGTGTTTGTTTAATTCTAGCCAAAGCAACAACCTGATGTGTGTGTGTGAGCAAAAGTACAAACATTGGTTGAAAGAAAATAAATGAAAATTTGCTTGATTTCTAACTCTGAAAAAAAAAATGCAGCAAGTTTTGAACAATTAAAAATATCCCTCAAGGACACTAAATAAATCCCAGACAATATCCCTTTTTTAAACATCTTGCTGAAAATTTTTTCAACAGATGTGATTCTTGTCGGTAGTATGTAATGAAACACTTTGATGTTTATGTATCAGGATTAAGAATTGTGAATGAATGTGGTACAGATAAATACTTAATTTCTTTAATATATTTCAGAGTAAATAATATTGAACATTTTACTAACAATTCTTGTTAGATTCATAGAGAATTGTACTTTTTACACAAAGTATATGCATTAGAATCAGATATAGACATACCTAGCCAAGCTGTTTATTAGGTATTTACAATTTAACAAGTTACCTACCTTTTCCAACCCTCAATACCTTAATTTCTTTTGAACAACTGTATTGAGGGATAATTAACATACAAGTAACTACACATATTTAATGTATACAAGTTGATGAATTTGGACAGTTGCAGACCCCTCCACCTATATAAGGGCAGCTATTCCCACTTCATAGGTTTGTGCCTGTGTGTGTGTGTGTGTGTTTGTGTGTGTGTGTGTTGTGTGTGTGTGTGTATAAGTGTAAGAAAATTATGTTTTAATATAAAACAACATATGTAAGACACTTGATGATAAGTGGTAGCCATTTTTTAAATTTATTGGGGTGACAATTGTTGGTAAAATTACATAGATTTCAGGTGCACAATTCTGTATTACATCATCTATAAATCCCATTGTGTGTTCACCACCCAGAGTCAGTTCTCCTTCCATCACCATATATTTGATCCCCTTTACCCTCATCTCCCACCTCCCTCCCCCCTTACCCTCTGGTCACCACTAAACTATTGTCTGTGTCTATGAGTTTTTGTTTCTCATTTGTTTGTCTTGTTCTTTTATTGTTTTAGTTTATATACCACATATCAGTGAAATCATATGGTTCTCTGCTTTTTCTGCCTGACTTATTTCATCATTTTTAATGAATTAGAAAACCTTATAGATATCAAACTTTAATCAAAATTAACATAATATCAGATATCTCGAATAATAAACTTAGTAATTGATTTTCAAAAAAACACACCTTATTTTTGTATTTTCAAATACTTGTGCTATTTATCTTTTAATCAACCAATAAAATAACCTATGATGCAAGCTGTTGTGAATGATACAAAGGTTGCATAATATATTTTTTGACCTCTTAAGGAGGTTGTATTCTTGTTGAAACAACAAGACTTAGACTTATTAACAATGAAAGAGTAAGAAAATAAAGTGCTGGGCTGTTTGGCATAATACATGGGCAATGAGAATCAAAGACTACTGAAATCAATGTGGTCCAGAGTCACCAGGATGGACCATTTTCAGTTAAAACTCAAACATTTGTCGCTTATCAGTATATCCTCTTGGCTTCTCTTTTGTCTTTGCTTGCTATTTCCTATAAAAATGCATTCATCTCTAATATATGTGGGTTTCTAGAACGCAGCATATTGGTAGCTCACCTCGGAATGGCTGTATGTCATTACTGATGGGACATCTGTCAATTAAGTAAGGTAGTCCCAGTAAGAAAGCAGTTTTGACCGTGTGCTTGTAACCAGAGAGCTATTTATAGACCCCAGTGGTTGATGTGCTCTTATAAAAAGGTAATGGCATATCGGCATATGAACTTCTATAGGATCATATTTCTCAGTGGGGCCACTAGTTGCCGTTTGGATGGGATACATCGCGATTGTGAAGAATTGTCCTTGCATTGCTGGTCTTTAGCATCCCTGGTTCACATTTAACACCAGCAAAGTGTTCCATCATTGTCATAACCCAGTGCAACCCAGTGGGGTTCCAGGTACCTACATATGATCCAGGGAATACGTGGGGATTCTGTCCAGACATTTTACAACAATCTTAAACACACACACACACATACACACATGCACACACACACACACACACACACACACACACAAATCATGTTGCTTTTATGTGACAATCCATGGCCACATTTCCCTCTTCATACCTCTCAAACATTAAAATAATATCTTTCAAACAGAGAAGATGCAATCAAAATATCTACTCAAATATTCTCATCTCAGCCTTACTTACTATTTATAATACCCCCAGCCAATATTCTTTTAATCGCTATGCTTTTAAATACCATTTAAGAGATACTATTCACACAGTGTCTCCTATTTAATTTTCATAATTTACTTTTTTCTTTATTGTTTGTGGTATAATTACTCATGTGATTTTAATTTTGTTTTTTGAGCTCCTCATCAGCAAGGTTTCTGTTTTTGTTTAGATTTTGGTGTTTTTATTTTTTGTCTCTTGAGAGCCCAGAGTGTCCCAGAGTTTGGAAACACACCTGCACAGAAGTTTTTCCTGTGCGTCTGTCATAACTCTGAGGAATTTTATCACAAAAGGGTATTTTGTGTGTGTGTGTGTGTGTGTGTGTGTGTGTGTTAATCCCCCATATTGAGTACCTCCAACATAAAATTGGTAATAATTCAGACCCAACATCTCAGGATTTTCCCCTTTGAAACTCCAGAAGATTCTTTGCTTCCCAGGAAGCTCTCTTAGGACCCTATGATCAAGATATATGATCTCAGTACCTCTTCTCAACATTATACTGGATATTACATAGTATGAGCAAACAATAAAGATAGGAAAGGATGATCTAAGTAGAAAATCTAAAACTCTGTAGAATAAAATTACTATAATAAATAAATTTGCTAGTATCACAAGATCAAAGTCAATATCTAAAAATAATTGTGTTTCTACATACTAGCACCTAACTGTTGGAAAACAAAATTATATATACATATATGTGTATATATAAACGTGTGTGTGTGTGTGTGTGTGTGTGTGTGTATATATACATATATATATATATATATATATATATATATATATATATATATGTTTATATATGTTTACACAGGGCAATCACTTCAGCTTCCTGTTACATTGGAAGTGGGATATAGTTTCCTGTGTTTACCTGAGTTATCAGTGTGGCATATATCTACATCTGATGTCACACTGACTACCAAACATTCACCTTTTACTTAACTCGTAATTTTTAGTTCACAAAAGCCTATATTTTTTTCTAAATTTTTAGGGAACGATAACTACTGACAAATGTTTTAATATATATTCATTTTTGTCCTCATGTCCAAATACTCTTTGATGACAGAGAAAGGAATAATGAAGCTGATAAAAAATATGAAAAGATCTGGGCAGCATTGTAGCCTTAACTAAAATGATTTATAAAAAGAATAATTCCCGCTTTCCATTAGATGGCTCAAATCCTTTGGGTCATTGGAATATTTACAGACTTGCTTAAATAAAATCTTGCAGGATATATTTTCATGAAATTTTTTTTAAGATGACTTATGAAAATATACATAGAAATATGTGGCAAGGAGATACTGATCAAGATCAGAGGGTGAACTGAAGTAAAGAAAACTCACAGCTGGGCTATGATTTATTTCCTTATACTTGGGGGTTGCACAGGCAGTAACTGAACTAGACTAGACCTTGTAAATAAGCTAATAGAATTTACAAATGGAAATGTACTTGAGAGTTCTTTTAAATAATTGCATTTTGGCAAGAAATGATTTGTCTGTCAGGCTCTCTTATTGTAAATAAACCCAGAATTTAAGGATTTGAAGAACGTGGCCAGCTGGAGAAGGAAAATTAGTCAAGCAGATGGAATAAAAATACTAAAAACACCTTCATCTAACAGTAATTTTATGGACACATGGTTAAATGCTCATGTTTGTATCATCCCAACGTGGGAGAAAAGAACATTTTGAAACTGTTTCCAATGGGTTTTGGCCTCTTCAGGAAGAAGTTGGTACTTCTATATTGCTTGAATCATTTGAATAGTTGCTAAAGTTGGGTGTTGGAGATGATCTATGATTTATGTGAGTTGTTTTTGACAGTTCAGTCATTTTATGGTAATGCAGTAACGTTGGTTTAACGTTTGACAAAAATCAATGAAATTACCACATTAATAGAAAAATGGAGAAGAAATAAGTCATTTCAGCAGATGCAGGAAAAGTATTGACAAAATTCAATACATATTCATGACAAAAATATGTAGATCAGAAATATTGAAATAGATACTTTCAGTTCAATAAATGTAGTTTTGAAATCTCTAAATAAGATCATACTTAATGGTGAAATATTGTTTATTTTCCCCTATGATCAAGATATATGATCTCAGTACCTCTTTTCAACATTATACCAGATATTACATAGTATGAGCAAATAATAAAGATAGGAAAGGATGATCTAAGTAGAAAATCTAAAACTCTGTACAACAAAATTACTATAATAAATAAATTTGCTAGTATCACAAGATCAAAGTCAATATCTAAAAATAATTGTGTTTCTACATAATAGCAACTAACTGTTGGAAAACAAAATTACATATACATACACATGTATATATAATTTAAAGTAGCATTAAAACGTAAACCTCTTTGGGGGACCGTTATTCTGTGTCACCAAGTACATAGGAAAATACTGGTATGGTGACAAATATCTATAACAAATATCTCACTGGAGAAAATGGTTGTTTCCTGACTAGGTTAATTTGCTCTATTATATGTTTTCAAAAGATTATGTTTAACCACTGGTTTATGCAGTTATTTAGATTCCTGTGTCATGTATCATCAGTAAGTCTTTGATATCTATCTTTAAGCCATATTTTAAACTTGTGTGTGTATAGTCAATGTCATAATTTTCTGGCCTTGCATTCCCAGTACTGAATATGGTGACTGGTGCATTTGAAACATGAAATAAATGAATAGATTAGGGTAACAGTTCCCTTTATTAAGTAGGATTCATGTTTATAAGTACATAGTTGTTTTGATGCATAGCACTGGATCTGGAATGCTACAGTGAAAAAGATGGTGTCCTTTGGGTTGGATGGTGGGCTGCCTGGTTTATAATCCCTCTTCCATTCCCTACTTATGTGGTCTTGGGGAAATTATATAAAGTCTCCATATTTCAATTTCCTTCTCTCTAAAATGGCACTGTTCACGGGATCTATCACATGAGCTATTGTGAGGATAACTATAAAACACTTAGAACGCTGTATTCTATTGTTATTATTATTACTAGTATTATATTGGAATAGTCAAGGGGCAATGGATTAATTACATTCTTTAGTTTTTTCACAAAGAAACATATTTTCATAGTCTCTGTGTAATTGCTAAACAAAGTACAAAAATTGTAAAAACACATACAGTGATTGATTTCATATGTTTACAAAAGTTGAAAGGAAATTGGGCTCTACCACAATCTAGGAATTAATCTTGTTGAAAATTCACTTGACTTACGAACACTGTAAGTTGCTGGCTTTCCTGTAGCCTTAGGCTATAATGAAAGATCTAAGGTTAAAAGCACTCTATTTAATGTTAATCTCATCTTCACCTAAATAATACTTATTTAGAGAGATTTTGAAGTAAAATTCAGAGTGCAAATGATATATGAATAAATGACTTAATTTTAAGAAAATGTATATTAGAAAGAGCAGAAAATGTAGAAATATTGTAAATTGTAACAATTTTGCTTTAGCTTACTCCAACACAACTAAGTTCATCATATTTAAAGACAGTTGATGCATTAAATTCTCCATGTTCATATCCACTATATTAGCAAAACTTTCAAATCCACTGCACATTGTTAGTGACCTAGATAAATTTTATTGCAATTGCTATTAAATGTATATTCTAGAAGACACCAACATCAACAACAAATTCAAAAGAAGCTAATACGAAATATTCAGTGTGCATGTTGTTGGATAGCTTTACCCAAAGTTTTCTATTTTCTATTCAATTTCATGGAGGATGGTTTCTTTAGCAACTAACACTCGGCCACATATTTCCTTAATAGAACATTACTGAAAAAAAAAATAATGGTCAGGTTTTATGTGGCTGAAAATGTGAGATTTTTTACCACTCATTGAAGGTATTATCTATTATTTTAAAATATCAGTGAGGTGTTTGTAATTTAACACCGCTGGGCATTTAACATCTAGTGTGGAGTGTAGTTAAAGAACCATGTTTCCTAAAATTGTCACCTTTAAAAAGAATGCAAAGAACTTGCTGAAATTATGATAAGAATTTGTCTCTATTGTCAGTATCCACAGCAGAAATGTAAAGGAAATGAACTTGCTGCTAGAATAGGTTTGAATTATAATGATAAATAAAGCTCCTTATAAAAGATGAAAATTCTCATGAATGTTCCTTGACTGTGTATTAAAATATCTATTGTCCTGCAACCAATTTTAGTAGAATTGGAGAAATAAATTTATAAATTGATCAGTTATTTTGGAAGTTGTTTGTATAATATAGGACTGTGTGTTTACTTAGGTGTATAAAAGTGTTCAGCATAAACTCCATACATACGTACTCCCTTGAACCTCTCTTTCCTTACGGTGTATGTATCTACAGAAAACAAATGTTTCCTTGGATTCCAAGGAAATGCTTTAAGATGAATTTACTTCATTTATTTTGAGTTCTTAAGGAAGAAAACACACCATTTACTTGTAATACTTTAAAAAGTATATATGTATATACACACATATGTGTGTGTGTATTTTCTTTTTGCAACGAAAACCTGTTTTATTTTTTCCAAATGCAAATACAGAAGTTTGCATGTTTTGCAAATATTGCTTCAAAGCAACATTTCTATATATAGGGCCTTCTGTTCTAATAGCACATAAACATAGATATGTATCCACAGTGCAAATATATATATTTTTTCAATTTGAGTTTTTTTCTGTTAGTTTGGAACTCAAAGTCACCATGGTAGAGATCATAGAAGTGAGGTAGTAATGCCATATTAGCTTCTGTTATTTTGGGCTATGCATTCATTAATTCTGTAAATATTGAGCACCTTATTTTTTTTAATTTGGCATTCATCTATAAATATTGATAATTCAGTGACTATTATGAACTGATTGATTACCCTGGTGACTTAAAATGTTAAAGATAGTTTATAGGAGAAAAGATAGAAAAAAATAACATGAAAATTCATGCAAATGGAGAAACAAGGCTACAAAAGTGTAGAGATGAAGAAATTTACTAAAAATCAACATTGTGGTTGATGCCCTAAATTCAACCATTCTAATCCATTGTAAAAAGTACGTTAGGATACTCCTTTTCTGGTTGGACCTTGGTTATTTTAAGTCAATTACAGTTCTCGGATGTGCCTTGATAGTTTTGCGTTTGCTTCTTTTTTATTCTGTGGAGAATGTGGGCCTAATGTTACCCTGTAAGCACATTCCTGTCATCAGAGACTGGTCCACGAAGCGACACAGGGCCAAGCCAGTTTATACCCCAGTAACTGAGATGTGGAAAACTTTCCTCAGTACCGAAAGAATGAATAATAGTGTGGTCTGAAGATCTGTGTTCCACGCAAAACTCAAATATTGCCATTATAACCCCCAAGGTGATGGTTTAAGGAGGTTGATTGAACCTTTGGAAGGTCATGAGGCCCTGAGGGTGGTGCTCTTATGGGAGAGGGTTCCCAGAGCTGCCTTCCCCGTCTGCCACATGGAGACATGGCAAGAAGGGGCCATGTAGGAACCAGGAAGTGGGCCTTCGCAAGACACCGAACCTGTCAGCATCTTAATCTGAGATTTCCAGCGTCCATAATTGTGAGGAATGAATTTTTGTTGTTCATAATCCACCCAGCTGATGACATTTTGTTATAGCAGCCTGAATGGACTAAGACAGATAGTCTTAAAACCCGTGAATGAAAAAGATGGGCCAGTCTCCTCCTGGCCCATATCCTATAATTATGAGCAGGATGAGACTTAGTATGGAGCCAAAATTGTAGATGGTAGAATGAAATGATTGGGAAAAAACTGGAATTCCCTAACCATGTAATTTAGCTGTAACCATGGCCAACCATAGAGCCAGTTGTCACTCTAGATTGTCTCTTTTGTGAGACCAAGTCCACTTAGTTTTTAAAGATAATTTTTGTTGTCTTCTGTTTCATTTAGTTAAAATAATCCTAACTGATACAGAAGCTAACAACTTTAGAACAGATATAGCAGGAAACAACTTGAGAACACATGCTAGTACATAAAAAATGTGACAGATTGAAAATATCAGATTTTCAAAATTCATAGTATTGATATTTGTGAAATGCTATCTATGGGATATAAAAAGAGATAGCTACAGATGCTTAGGAATCACTGTGAAAATCTGAAGATAGGATTGAAGTGAAAAGCAGAAGGAGACAGGATTAAGATGAAAACTAAAGAACGGGTGAGATTTGAGGATTGGATTGAGGCTATATTAAGTATAGAAAAAAAAAAGGCAACAGAATAACCTATAAGGTTAGAAAAATAATCATGAAAATTTGCCCCTAGCGTTAAGAGAATGGCTACTGATGGTATATACCAAAAAGTTTAGAATATTCTGTTTTTCCCAAAATCAAAATGTGCATAAATAATGCAGATATATTCTGATATTAAGTTATAGTTAGATTTTGTTTTTAATCAGTGTTTATGTGTTATGTGAGATTGTCTTCAATCTGAATAAATAACTTCTCTATCTCTATATAACGATTGAAGAAGATATATATATATATGTGTGTGTGTGTATATATATATATAGAGAGAGAGAGAGAGAGAGAAATAGAGAAGTTATTTATTCATTATGTGCTCAATAATTTGAACATATGAAAAACACTTTGGGAGTCAAAATTCATTTACTGAAAAGGAGGGCCATGTACATTAAATATATAATTCAGAACATAAATTATCCGCACAATAGAGTAAAAAAAAATAAATAAAAATAACCAGAAATGACTCTTATATAAAGGCATTAAAATTTACAAGTTATTGTAAGAAATGTAGTTATAAAATGTTTTTCATCATTATTTAATTTTCCTCTTATATTCAACTGTTTAATGTTATATTTTAGCCGGTATTGTCTTCAACAATTTTTCAGAGAAACATTAAACAAAATTATACCAAGGATTTCAAAATAAAAATCCAAAAGTAAGAAGGAATTTTTTTCTTAAATCAATGAAAATGAAGACAGAATTCACGCATGTACTTAACACACACTAATGATCTGTCTATTTGTGTCATTGTCCAAAGCTGCCACTCCCTTGTGCCTCCTCAGACACATAATTGCAGTAATTCTCTGGCAAATCCTGATGAGATAGTTATCTTGATCCATAGTGCTAATGAATACATTGTATTAGAATTAAAGTAGACAATGACCTTTCTATCTTAGTTCTCAATTCTCTGATGATTACCATTCTGAGTTTTTACATCAAGTAACAGGTAAACAAAGTTAATTTATGAAGACATAAAGAATCATTCTAAAGTGTTTTTTTTTTTTTTTTTTTTTCCCCTGGTAGTACATAATATTTGTATCTGTATAGCTCTGGTTTACTGGCATCCCTGTTTTTTCTCTTTATAATCACTAGGAATGGTGGATTTTCTCTAGTAACAGTTTCTTTTCTTGCAAAGTTAATCCTGTTTTGTATCTCTGTGCCTTTTATTCCACTCTCTTCCTTTGCTGACCTTCTAATAATTCAAGGATCACCTTTCAAGTAATTCATGAATCAACCTTTTTTAAAAACCTGACTGTGTCACCTGTTGATCTGTGTTTCATAGAATTCTGTATTTATATATTCATTTCCCACTAGATGGTATTGGAAATAAATACAGATAATCATGAAAATTGAAGGGACAATAAAGGAATTTTATGAACAATTCTATGTCCACAAATTGGATAACCTAGTTGAAATGGACTAATTCATTGAAAGACAATCTGCAAAAACTCAATAAGAAATGAATGCTCTATATAGATCTTTAATATCTACTAAAAACAATTGAATTAAAAATTAGCAACCTTTTAATACACAAAGTGCCATGACCAACAGGGTTCACTAGTTAATTCTGCCAAACATTTAAGGAAGAAATTGCAGCAACACTCTGTAATCTCTTTCAGAGAATAGAAGCAGAAGGAATCCATTCTAATCCATCCTATGAGGCTAGCATTATACTAACACTCTAACCAGACAAAGAAATTAAAGGAAAAGAAAACTGTAGACCAATATCTCTCATGAACATAGATACAAAAATCTTCAAGACGCTATCAGCAAATAGAATCTCAAAATGTATAAAAAATAATTATACATCACAACCAAGTAAGATTTATCCCAGGTATACATGACTGATTTAGCTTTCAACAAAATTAACATTCATTTGTGTCAATAGACTAATAAAAATACAGTGTTCATATCAATAGATGCAGAAATACCATGTGACAAAGTAAAGCATCTATTCATGATAAAAACTCAGTAGCTAGGAGTGTAATGGAACTTCCTCAGTTTGATGTAGAATATAGTATACAAAATAATCTGCTTAATGGTGGGAAACTTGAGGCTTCCCACGAAGATCAAGGACAAGGCAGGAAGGTCCCAAACTTGGCAGCAAACATGACCTTCATGAGGTTGATCGATGATGGACTGTGGTGCTCCAGACAAAGGAATGTAACTCAGCGCTGAAAAGAAATGAGCTATTAAGCCATCAAAAGACATGGAGTAGCCTTCATTGCATATTACTCAGTGAAAGAAGCCAATCCGTGGTGGTTACGTACTGTACGATTTCAAAATGTAACATTCTAGAAAAGGCTAACCTATGAAGACAGTAAAAAGATCAGTGGTTGCCACAGGTTGGGGTAGAAATGGATGAAAGTGCATAGGCAGAGCAGAGAGAATTTTTAGGGCAGGGAAAATACTCGCTGTGATGTTACAATGATAGACATATATTGTTATACAGATTTCCAAACCCATATTTAACACCAAGAGTGAACCCTAAGGGAAACTGTGGACTTTGGGTGATTATAATGGTCAATGTAGGTTCATGCTTGGTGGAAAAACCAAAAATGTACCGTTCCAGTGAGTGACGTTGGTAATGGAAGAGGCTGTGCATATGTGGGGTTGGAGGATATGGGAAATCTCTGTACCTTCCTCTCACTTTTATTGTAAACCTAAAACTGCTTTAAAAAGTAAAGTCTTAAAAAATAACAAGTTATATTTTATATTCCAGTATAGTTTAAATTAAAAAAATAATAATATTGGCTTCTTCTGTTTTAATAGTAATTTAAAATTTTAAAAACCTTTCACGTCTACGTGTAATAATTAAATGAAATTAAAACAAATGGAGGAGTAAGTAATGGTACCCTTTAATATTTAAAGATTTTCCTCATTTAAAATAATATGTTGGCATATTAACAGGTACAATTGAATTATTTTAATATCAAACCAGTACTGTTTAGTATAAAACTAAGTTTCTATGTTGAATAATATTCTCATCCCAAAGGGTGGAGAAGAAAGGAAACACTAATTTGCAAACTAATTAAACATTGACAAAATAACGTAGGGTAATGTGAACTGAAAAATGATGAGACTTTAAATAAAAAAGATAACACATTATTTAAAAAAATTTTCCAACCATGGTAATACCTAATACTCTAACTCCATTGCATACACAAAATAAAACAATTTATCAGTTGTAGAAAGTTTTGGACTTCAATTTTTTAATACTTGATAAAAGGTATACATAAAAGCAATATTTCAGATTTATGTAAGACATGAAATGTGAGCAATTTAGGGCTAAAATTGAACTAAGCTTTACACTAATACAGTAAGCTTTTTCTTAGTGTAATGTCCATGATTATCTAGAGATTTTCATCAAAAGATCAAAATAATGAGGTGATTATGCACAGATTCAAAATTTCAATCACACCATCTGTAGGTGGTCTTGATAATGAGATCTTCATTGCCTAATGGGGATGAAAAATTGGCAAGCTTATTTCTTGCAAAGTTAGAGGAAATACTACATCTAGGACAGTTTCTCCAATCATGAAATTAGCTTCTGTTTTCATTTCGCTCAAATAACTCTCTCTTTTTAAATATGAAAATAAATACTTCAAAGATACAACTAAGAGGTTATTTGTCATGTTGCTGACACCTCACATAATTAAATATACAATTATGCATCTGAAATTTTACAAATGATACACAACTCGCACCTCCAAATTTAATCTTGATTTACGAAAGTTTAGTTTATGGACATGTTTTATGAGTGAAACAGGGATGAAGGGAATGACTTAGAAACAGTTATTGAGTGCCCACTGCCCTTGTCTCTCTCCTGTGAGGCTCAGGCAGCAGAGTGACCGTGACTGACTGACCATTAGATTTTGCAGGGAAAATAGGTAACCCTCAGGCCTACCGTCCTTAGGAGTAGGTGTTGCTATGGGTTATAATTAGTTCTGCTACAGTGAAGACTAAGAACTTGGAATATTGTCAAATAAATTGTCAAACTCTAGTCTGTTCGGGCAATGATCATCAGTCAATCCATTTAGTAGCTAAAGTGAATGTATTCCCTGGAGAAATAATGTAGACCACTCAAAGAATTCAGAATTTGCAAGACAAAAATATTCTTAAAAATAATAGTATTGGTCCCAGGTCAATAATAACCCCAGAGCATCTATCAAAATAAAATTTAAAGGTATTTTCAAGGAACATTTCCAAACCTTGGGTCACACAACAATCCTGTTGAATACAAGTATATATCCCACTGAATACAACCTTTGCTTAAATTATGAGTAGTAATAATTGGTGATTACAGTACAGGGAAAGTGAAATGACGGACAGTGATGTCAAAGAGATGGGAGGGAGGAATTGTACACTTTATAGTGAATCTATGCTACACATAAAATAATATAGTGTTATTAGATGAGCGAAAAATAACATTGTAAACTCTTAAGGCAATTGTTAGCTAAAAAGGAGAGAAAATGGAATCATCTAAAATGCTCAATTGAAATTAGAAAAGCCAGAAAAAGAAGCTTCTGTCAGTGAACAGAAAACAATTATGAACATGATTTATGTTAATCCAACTGTAGTGATTCAGTATCATCAGTCTAAAGATACCAATTAAAAGGTAGAAAGTGGATTTAAAAAAAAAGACCCAACGGTATGAGGTGTACAAGGAACTTACTTTAAATATAAAGACTCAGAAACACTCAAAGTAATGGGATGAACTCCTGCTTCTGGAAAGATGAAATATCACCTTTTTTTTTTTTTTTTTTTAACTTCCTTTTCATAAGTACAATGAAAACCCCTGGACATTTTATATAAAACGAACAGAAGAAGACTCTGAAAGATGCAGAAGCCTCAGGGCCTATAGAATGACGTGGTGAAGAGTTCAGTGGATTTCCTTTTTATCTTATATATTCCAGACTTGGAGTTGAAGAACTCAGCAAACTGGGAATGTCTAAGGGCATGGGGAAAAAACAAAACAAAACAAAAAAACAACTCCAACAAAAGCCTGGTTCTTCTAGCTAAAGGAACAAAAATGGAGCAGCCTAGCAAAACAGAAATACTAGACAATAATTGCTCTACTTCAGGAAAATAATACAGAGGACACTGTGACTCCCACCTCCACCCAGGCCAGCAAATGCTGAATAGGGAACTGAGACTTGCATCTTTATGAGGGTGTAAGGAGCTTCCGCAGCACTCGTGGTCAGAGACCTCTGAGTAGAGACACTAGACATCAATGTCCAATTGCCAGGAATAAGGTTCTCCTCCCACTGTGATATCAGTGAAGACCAGGCTGGGAGCTTGGCCTTCTAGACCTACGTGGGTATAATGTGGAGGCTTTTACCCTCACACCTGGTGGCATCAAAGGACGTCTAGGTAGAGTCAGGACTTTGAACATCACCCAGTGGAAACAAGGTGACAGTCAGCGAAGATCCCGTGGGAGCCCAAATTCCTATGCCTTGCAGAAAGTAACAGGGAGGACAGTCCTCATTGGGTGTCTATAAAAACCAGTTGTGAATCTGGAATTCTGCCCCCACGAGGGGGCAGTAAATGACAGTCTTGCCTTCCTTTGCCAAAGGGCTGTCCAAAAAACGCCCGCTTAAATGACACAGTCTTTCAACATATTCATGAAATATCCAGGGTTCAACCTTTTCATACAAAGAACCAGGAGGATCTCAAACTGAATGAATGGAATCAATCATAGATACCAATGACAAGAAGAAGTGATACTGGATAATTTGGCAAAGACTTTAACGCAATCATCATGAAACTATTTGAAGGAGCAATTGTAAACATAGTAGGAACAAGTCGAAAAACAGAAAGCCTCCAGAAAAAAAATAAAAAATGTTTCAGGAAAATAGAAAATATAAAACAGCAAAATGCATGTTTTAGAATTGAAAAATACGTAACTGATATACTAATCTCAGTGAATGGGCTCAAGAGCAGAATGGAGAGACAGAAGAAAGACTCAATGGCATGGCTTAAAAAGTAGTGATTACCCAAATTAAACAGTAGAGAAAACAAGATTGAAAAACATTGAACAAAACTTCAGGAATTGCTATTATTATTAATGGTTAGTAAATCCAGCATTCACATCATTGGATTTCTATAATAAAAGGAGAAAAAGGACAGCAAGATTGAACAGTACTCAAAGAATGGGAGGAAATGTCCCAAATTTGGGGAAAAATACTAAAAACCCCAAAGAACTACAGGTATAAGAAGATGAATTAAGCCAAAACACAATAAACCTTAATAAATATTAGCAAGACAGTTCCTTATTCAGCTTTTGAAAACTTGAGACAGAGAAAAAATCTTGAAAGCAGTCAGATAAAAATGACACTTTACCTATATGGACAGTGAATTAGAATGACAATGGATTTCTCATCAGCAGCCATGAAATCCAGCAGGAAGTGGTACCATATATATATGCTGAAAGAAGAGAACTATCAACAGTATCCTATACCCAGTGAAAAATATGCTTTAGGATTAAAGGAAAAAAATCAAGACCAAGATAATTTGTTAATAACAAACATACTCTAAAAGAATGACTAGAGAAAGTTCTCTAAATGGAAAAAGAACGATAAAAAATAAAACATTGGCAGATGAGGAAAAGAGAAAGAACAAGATTAGAAAAATTTTGATAAATACGATAGACTATCTTTCTCCTGATCGTCTTCTCAAGAGTCTCAAGAGTTTGCCAAATTACTCTTGGTAGTGGAAGCAAAAATTATACTCTCTATACATGTTTTTTTTCCATATACAGGAAATACTTAAGAGAATTCCAAGAGTTAAAACAATGTTAGTTCAGCACTTGAACCCATCAATTGATTGGAAATTAATCAAAAGGATTTACCATACTTTTCAGGATAAAACAATAGTGTGGAGGGTGACAAAGCAGAGGTTTCCAACACATTGCAAACAGGCTCTTTGAAAGTATCCCTTAATATACATTTGAAAAGAGTAACAGTGTTTATATCGTTTTTTGAAAGTCCCTTCCCTTGTTTATTTTTAAGTTGACTTATATGTTTTATTATCTCTGAATTTTAATATATATTTGAATAGTTTGGATACTAGTCCTTCATCAAATGGGTGTGCTGCAAATATTTTTGCCCACTATATAGCTTATAGCTTATCTTTTCAGGCTTTAAAAGAGTCTTTCATAAAGCAATAGTTCTAATTTTGGAAAAAAAGTCAATTTGTTGATTTTTTTTCTTCCATGGAGTATGTCATCTTTTTGATATTGTATCTAAAAATCTCATTACAAAACCTCAGATCCACTATTTTGTGGAAGCTGTAACTATTTTCCTCCACGTACAGTCATTCACTGTTGTCTTACTCTAGAATGCCTGAGTTTTTTTCATTACAGTAAATGGAAAAAGCAGGTAGATCCATTATTGAGTAAGAAACTATGGAAACCGATTGTTCTTGTTAAAGAAACATCGCATTCTTACAGGTGTAAAAGATGATATGCTCTAACAGGTTTTGTGATGTTCAACTTGAAATGAGTCCAAAGTCGCCTGGTGAGGAGGTGACACCAACATTAACTTTTTCCAAAGCGTCAGCGGAAGTTTGGCCAATTTATAATAGGAAAGGGGGCCCTCTAGTGAAGCCCCACTCCAAGATTACTGTTTCTAAGTTAATTGTTCTCGGTTATATTTTCATATAAGAAGACATAAAGGTAATATTGTTTCAATGAATGTTTGCCTCCAGAACAGTTGATCCCATAGGGAATTAAACCTCAGAGTCAGGACTTATCATCAGCTGGAAACTTAAGAAGAGTAAATACCAGGTAGAATAATTCCAGGATCAATGTTCTTTCAAGTTGTTGTTATTATTATTTGCTGTCCTATTATTCAACGTAGGCCTGCTTAGACCTATGTATGTATCGATCGCAGTCCTACTTGTTCCTACAGAGTATCAGTCGATCCTAGTTATTCTCAGATTAGCTATTTGCAAATTCATCTACTCAGTGAAATTGTCTGTAAGACCAGATCAGTGCTGGCAGTGTTTCATACTTATTCAAGGAAATGCAGGGAAGGACAGAGCCTTGTGTCACCCTCTGCACACATCCCTAGCTGAGGGCTGGACAATATAGCGTCTGCTTGCTTCTCGTTTCAGTTCTTATACTGTACACAGTGTCTTTTTTTTTTTTTTTTTTGTCCAGTCTATTTACTGCTTAGTTTTTAAATTTTGGGGTGAGTTTGTTGATGATTTTCCTGTTTAAAATATTTCCCCAAGCCTATTGGGGCAGGGCTGTGTGGTGTTCTAAGCACAGATAGGCTATTCATGCTTATCAAACACAGGGTGTGTTTTAGATATCTATTGAAAAAAATCTGTATCCATGATGTCCATGGATGAAACATAGCACAGAGTGTTAAATAACTTACTCAGGGTACACAGCTATAACTGCTGGAATTGAGATGTGAACTTTCTTACACGTTCAGCCACTTCATTGTGCGAGGGAATTTGCCCTCTTGAATGGTGTATCTCGATATTTCTAAATAAAATGAAAGAAAACAAAAATTAGAAGAGAAAAAAATCTTATCTTTTTGGAACTTAAAATGTATCCATTGTCACATCATATGTTCATTTTAAGGGCAACATACTACTTTTAGAAACAGACATTAAATTTAAACACTTTTACATTTTCAGAAGTGTTGGGATTATTTTTACTTATGTATACCATGTTTACCCGAAAATAAGCCCCAGTTAAGATTGTCAGCCGGCAGGACGCACTTAGTACGTTATGACGATGTTCCAGAAGAAGATGACATGACTATATTTGAATAAATGTAGATTGTTGTACATGAAAAAATAAGACATCACTTGAAAATATGCCCTACTGAGTCTTTTGGAGCAAAAATTAATGTAAGACTTGGTCTTATTTTTGGGGAAATACGGTATAAGGCCCAGTCTTATTTTCAGGGAAACATGGTAGTTGAATTTAAATAGATTTTACTTTAAAAATCTGCAACTACAAAAATAGTTTTAGTATTCTGTTTTATTATATTTCCTTTAGATGTTTAACACACAAACTAATTATAGAAGTTAGAATTGGGAAAATTACTAAGGTACATTATGGTATTTAATTTAACTTCACTACTTTTACTATGGCAACTTAAACATATTCAGTCAAAATCTAACATGCTATATTCTTTCACGTAAATTAATTACTCTAAGATACAAAATGACTTCATTTAAAAAATTGTTATTCTGAGTATAAATCAGATTTAGATCCATGTCTCTGTTCAGTTCTGATAAAGCCTCACTGGAAAACTCTAAGAATAAGTGAAATAGTTCACCACAAGAATACAACAGTAGGAAAATTATCTCATTTATTTAGATGATAACTTTGCCTTCTTGCATGAAAGTAATTTTGTGGGTGTATGGCTGTGAAACAATGTACTATATTCCTCTCCCAGAAGAATCACAAAGGGAAATAGGATACATTAAATCAATTTTAGTTTCCAGTGGTACAAAAAAATTTCATCTTCCGTTTAATGAAATTGTGGCATTTTATTTCCGTTATTAATGAGTTACATTTTTGGAATGAGCCAGTTCTTACATTTGATCTCTAAACATCTTAATCTGTAGGTTAAGCAAAATAATAATATCATATGACCTAGTTTGCATTTTATAATCTAATCTATGAAAATAGATGTCATTTCAAACATATTAAATTACTGCTAAGGAAACTTAGACTATGGATATGAATCTCCGCTTGTATAAAAATTCACTGTATGTGAAGTTGTAAAAGTATTCAGAATTTTTAGCACAAAATGACACTATAGCTTTTGATTGTCCTTTGAAAAGATGAAGACATTATACAGAAATCTGGATGTCCTACCAAGTAGTTCGAGAAATTCTCATATAATTCTAAATCCTTCCTATAATATATATGTATGTGTACACACACACACACACACACACACACACACACATGCACACACACACACATACACGAGGTTGTCTATTCCTCAGAAAATTAGAGGAGCTTTAAACAGTTTCTGGGGTGAAAGGTGTTGGTGTGTGTGTGGAGGGAGGGGTGCGGGAGAAGAATAAGGAAAGCCTACGCATAGTTTCGAAAACTAAGATTCTCCTGCAGTGAACTGTATTTGTTTTCACCTAAAACTTTGACATAACACCAAACTTCAAACTAGATTGAATTGAACCCATACAGAGTGAAAGATTCGATGGGAAAAAACCCTAAATGTTTAGTCAGCCAACTGAATAAAGCCTACTGACTACACAGTAATGGGCTGTATTGAAGAGATTCATGAAAGGGGCAGAATCCTCTAGAGCAGCTAGAAGGGGGCTGGACGTTATGAGGGGGCTGGACCGAATGGGAGATTTTGTAGGAAGCAGGGTGGGGCAAGGGAGCTACTAACAAGAGGAAAGACTATTTTTAAACCAGGATGACTTTTGCGGGGAAGGGAACTGCAGTAGTTTTTATCATACAAATCACCTCTTCTTTCTGTGGGGGATGGAGAGGGCCCAAGTGACAGGTGACCTCATTGATGTTGACCAGAAAACTCCAGACTGGTTGATTAAGATTATGTTTCTGGGAGAAGCTGAAACAGCAACTAGGTCACCTATTAAATCTAGGTTTGCTCTCATGGGCTTTAGTACGAGGGACGTCGTTTTGGGCCTGTGGTGTTTGTTCTCCATAACACCAGTAACAATAAACTATTTGTGGGAAACTGTGCTTAGGTTTTTTCTTTTCCTTAGTTGCATAGTCTAGTCTGATGTCTTGTATCTTGTGACAAATGACACAGACCCAGTGAAATTGAAGCACCTGGTTCATCTCTTCTTAAACCATAGGATGCCATCATAGTCACCTTGTCATCAGGCAGCACCTTGTAGATTCATGATATTCCACTTGGTGCCAAATGCTGTAGAAACCATAGAGGTTGTTTGCCTTGCGGTGTATATGGAGTTGGAATAATACATTTCCCATCAACCCAAACACAAGCCTGTTGTAAATTCAACTAAGAAAATGGAAGCAAAGAGTTGACTAAAACTGTTGCCCCAGACTTTCAACGTGGCCAAACACCAGATTGTAGGGCCTGCAAAGGAGAACAGCAGTAACACCCATCCCTATGACCTGGAGTCAGAATCCACTAGGACTCACCCATCCAAGGGCAGGCACCAGGGTCTTCGTTAGCAGCAAAAGTTATGTGTGGATCTGAGACCTGCTTTCAAGCTGAGGCTAGGCTGATCCAGTCAGAGTAGAGCAGATGAGTCGCTGATATAATGGATCAGACCCACAGATACACCACCTTGCTGTCATTGATTATCTTCCATCTAGCTTTTTCCAACACTACGAACATTTGGAGATGCGTATAAACAGTACTGGAGTCTGTATCCGCTGCAAGTTGCACAGCCCTACAGGACATCCCGATGGCTTCCTGGGACCTCCATTGGTTCTTCTACCCTTTTCGGAAGAGGACCTCATTTCCCTCTCACTCCTGCTTTTGCTCTCTCTCCCTTCTTATGCCTCTTTTTCTCTGTATATACCTGTTCTTGCCTTTATTTGATATCTGTGGCTTCCATAAAGATGCCTCTCTGCATGATGGAGTTTTTAAACTCTAATTAATCTTTTAAATTCTCCTATTTCCTAAAATAGATGATCTAGTCAGATATATTGCCTTCAGGTGAGGGTGGGTAATAATTCAGGAAAAGAGATTGATTAAAATACATACATATATATTAAATATTGATTAACATAAATAGACATAAAATAAATATTCTTGATAGATTTTGTAGTCTGATGTGTTCGTAGATTGGTAATAGGAGTTGTTGAACAAGCTTTTAATCCCCCAAATATATTAATACCGTAATATTTGAACGATGGTATCAGCCTGGGAGGTCTTCCATCTGGAGTCAAATTGGTTGCGGTCACATCATTGATGACTACTATTTCCCTACATTGTATGGCTATCTAATTGCTTTATTAAAAAAAAATTAAAAATTGCAACCGGATGTTAATAGAACACGAAATTTTTAAACAGTGAATACATACTACATTTAAAGGCATTCTTTTTATTACTTATAGAAATAATTTAGTTTTGCTTTACCTAATCCTCATTACCACCATGAAAATTAAGTAAGAATAAATATGTTTTACTACAATAAATAAGTAAATAAAAAGCTCGAAGCTTCCACCAAAATGTATACCATCATATTCTTGCTCATGGTAGTTGAATTTCCAGCAGATTTTTTAATGATGTCTAAACAAATAATCCATATAAAATGACTAGCCAGATGTTTAATGAAAAATTAAAATATGCCCAGAGCTGTACCAAGCACTACGGATACTAAAATCAATTAGAAATTGACTGTTGCCTTGACGAGATCTTAGTCCAATTGTTGAGATAGACTCTTGGTGTAATAATTACAACCCATCGTGTTAAAGGATGTGGTTAATTAAAGAAGTTCTGTGAGAGCACAAAGAAGGAATCACCCCACACCTAAGTGGGGGCTCACGATATCCTTAAGATAATTTGATCTTGCCTAAGAAGAGAAGAGGAGGCAGAACTTCGAATGGAAAGCAGGAAATGTAAATGCACGCCATGATGGTTCCACATTTGCTGGGAACGTTCACATAAGAGCTTGGGGAACTGAATCCTGTATCATGAGTACAATGCAGCAGGAAGTGGTGAGCGCATGGCAGGACTTCAGTTCTGTGGGTTTAGGAATCTAAGGCAGCCGGAAATCTCTCCTGGCTTGCAAATGTCGGATCCCAGTATGACCTTTGCTTTAGGAGCTGACCTGCAACAATCCAGCCTGCAGTCTTCGCTTTAGGCTCTGCTGGGACTGAGTGGGACAATCGCTCATGTTGGGGATGACTGACATTAGTATCTCTAGGACAAGACGTACTTCGGACGGACCATCATGTCAGCTGATTATGACAGTAACTAGTGAGGATCCCTAAAAACTTCTCAAAGAATAGTCATGGATGTGCAAAACCACTTCCCTCTAAAACATCTCGATGCAAGTTGCATTGCTTCTCAATACCTCATGGAATTCTCATTTCAATCAGTGTATATGTGCTTTTGAGGGAATTTAAGGTGAGGAGAACTTGAGCAGCCGACAAAGAACACACCGTGAATACTGAACTATGGACCATTGACCCAGACAAACGATATTTCTTACCACTAGGTTCTCCTTTCTGCAATGCAAATACCACCACTACTATTAATAATACTAATAATACTAATAGTACTTCCAGATTATTTTGAGGTTTCAATACGTGAATCATTAAAAATGCTTAGGACAGTGTCTTGTACAGAGCAAGTGCTATATAAATGTCAGCTGCTGTAACTATTCTAACTTATCAATGTTAGCATTATATTAAGGAAACTTTTATGTCTTCCTGTCATTTTTCATCAAAATTGTAATAATCATTGAAGGGATAAATGTGATTCGATCCAGATCATAAAGTATCTTTGGACATTATCTTCTGTTAGTAGGCACATATGAGTTTTAATGTTAGGAAAATGACTCCTGGGAGCCTGCAGATGGAATTATGTGTAACAGTGACTATGCAGAGTCTAGTCAGAAAAAGTCTAATAAAATAATAATTGGAAGCATAATAAAAACCTAAAGTGAGGCAGTGGCAGGAAAACTGCTGTGACTGGAACAGATTTATCCAATAATTGGGGGAAAGGCCCGACCAAGGAAATGTGGAGAATGAAGCTACTCAGTGTGTCTTGTCAGGCAGTAAGCTCTCCAAAATTAAGTACCTTTCCTATATTTATCAGATATGTTTAAGAAATATAATATTCTCTTGGCTATAGTAGTTCCTCACTATGTATTTCTTTAACAAACTGAAAGTGTAATGAAGGCTTTAGTTTATAACAATCATGGGCTAAAGGTAATTTGAAATAAGGAGATATAAAAGTAGGTTTTGGATAATCCGGATAGGAGGTGATTTGGGCAAATCCAAAATAAAATAAGATCTAAAATAATGAAAAAAAGATTACGGATAATTAACGACCTAGATTTTTGATATCACCCTTGGTGTTAAAGTGGTAACAATGGAGGTTGTAAACCAATATGTTTCCCTTGATTTTAGAAGATTTCAGAATTTCCCATTAGAAGAAACTCATTGTGTAAAGCCTATTACTCCACGCTTTACATTGTCCACATGTGCAGGAATTAGAATTATTTTACTGTAGGGCCTGGAACTGGTTTGTGAATCATTTCATTTGAACCATGACTTCTGTGGGTCTTCTTTTCCTCCTTTGAAGAATAAAGTTCTATCTTACTCACACTCGTGTGGTAAGGATGAAGGACATAAACTTCAGGAAAAGAGTTTTAAAAGTTAAAAGAATAGTAATAATAATGTCGTAAAGTTTAACAGTAACATTTAGCAGGCAAAAATCACATTTATTGGAAGAATGGAGGTGAACTTACACTTGGATGACATGGGCATAAGAAACTCCCAGGCAGACCTCAGATTTTTTTCTAGAAATTGGATATCTATAAATGGAGCCAAAGTACCCTGCAACTGCTCTCATGAGACTCTCAAAGAAACACGCATATAATACACTGAAATAGTTGTTGGATAGAGTCTCAGACTGAGTTTTTCTTAAAGTACACCGCACATTAATTGCTATTTTTAATTAAACAGCCACTGAGTTTACGACACTGTAATGGGTGCTTTACACATTTCATCTGATTGAATCTTCATCATACTTAGAGGTATGTAATGTTAACAGTACAAACTTTATCTGATAAGACGAAAGCCAAAAAAGGATAAATAACCCAAGGTCATATAGAAGAAAGTCAGTGTTAGGAGCCAGAGTTGAAACTCACAATTGCCTGATTAAAAATATATAGGTTTAATTATACGCAGCAATGCTTGTATATGACCAGATTATGCAATGTAATTAGAAAGATGAATACCCCACTTAGAAAAGAATTATGCAAGGCAGTGTGCAATTAAGTAAAAACAGTTTTGCACAGTAATCAAACGATTATGGGAGTAACAGTGATAATAATTAGAAGTGATAATTGATAATAATTGGCTTTGCTAGAATAATCAATGGATTTAAAGAGCAGAGATATATTTTTTCTGGACCTTTAACAATGGGGAGATTGTATAAGAATTTTCAGAAACAGAAGGGACAGCATTATCGACCAATTGTCTTTGATATACTTCTTAAAGCTAGTCTCACTGAGGTACAATTTTTATCTCTGTGATTACGTGTTTCACTGTAATTGTATAGCTCCTTGTTATCTTACCAAAATTATTTATTTGTCCTTGATAAAGAAGAAGCCATTTACAATCTTGCAAAATTGAGATCTTGTCTAATTAGACATAAAAGAAAGAATCTATTCTCTCCATGTATAGCTGCTTATTTTGTGCAGCCCAATGAAATCTAGTAAGTCCTAAGGGGTTACTATGTGGAGTTATTATTTGGGTTCCAAAATAATCAGAAAGCTTCCCTAAACAGTAGACTACAATAATCATAACATCCAACGTGCCACTTAAAAGAGTTTGGAGAAGATAAATGGTACGCTGTATCTATAGCACTTAGTATTACACGTTTTGATACTGACATTTTTATGAGTCAGAGTGTTTTGAACGTTGAGATTACCTTCTTCCGCCTTTGTCTGGACAACTGCCTGACAGCTGATTTGTGAGTTTGTGTCACAGTTGGATGGTGTGCACCCACCTAAGAAATAACAAACCTAGGGTTCTCTCAGAACAGATGGAAGGCGCTCCTGGACGGTGTCACCTACTTGGGGGGATGGTAAATGAACTGAGGAATTTGGGTTCTGATACTGACATCGTTGCAAGCAGCATCACTGCAGAAGTCATCGATGACAGCGGCCACCTCCAAGTATTTGAAACTCTTAGTGCTCTTTCTTTGACAGTTGGAAAATAAGTCCTGTAATAACGATGGGGCTCCGTTACCATGCTTTTGGTTTGTTTGTTTTTATTAATTTTTCTTAAGAAATGTTCTTATGCTGAAGAGGAAAAATGTTGGGTTCTGAGTGGGAGTAGAGGGCCTATATTATAGATAATGAAAAGAAGGGCTATTTATAAAATACATACTCAGCTTCAAGTGTTGTAATTTCAAATATTTTCCGTGAAAATCTTCATCATGTATAATTCCCTTTCATTAAAAAACAGTCAAATTTGACAGAAATTATGAACACCTGCCTGATCCATAGTTCTAATTTTAAGAAGTTCAAGACATATAATTTGGGTTTTCTCTGCCTCCCATGATTTCCTTCCCTTTTTTCTCAGAATGTTAAGAGTTCTTTCTGGAATGGGACAAATTATGTTATGAGACATCATCTACCCTTTCTGATACATTAAAAAAGTTTTCTAACCCTATACTCAATTGCTGGTATAGTGTTTGAAGTCTGATTTTAGGTCATCTCTTCTCCCCGCCCCTCCCTTAATTAAGAGAAGTAATCCTTGGAACGTTGAACGTATAATTTGAAAGGCACTGTTTTCAGTTTCTTGAATTATTGCTCTTATGAGCCTCATTTACAGTTGACATGCATTTAGGCCACACATAACTGATATATAACTGATTTGCTATAAACATTCATATTTTAGCTCTCTCCCGTCTCTTTTTAAAGCTCATAAATGAATTAGGGTGATAAGCCTGGGCATTTTTTTAACATAGTTTTTCTGTCCCAGCTGCAACCTTATTTGCTATCCCAACTGATAATCTGTAAAGCTAAATTACATACTAATTAAATTCATGGATAACACTAAATTGGGAGTAGTTGAAGAAAGAGATGGAAAAAAAAAGCAGTAACATAAAAGTGTGATCATGACAGAGAAATGTGAGAAGGAAAAGAATGCTAAAGAATGTTGGACTTCAGGAAATGTGATTTCTTAGAGAAAGTTACTGGATTTTCACCTGTCTTTACCTTTATTAAACATGTGTGTGTGCTTGTATAAATCCTGATCAGAACCCTACAAAATAATGAACAGGCAATGATTATTGTTCTTGAAGCATTGGACAATAGTAAACCTTTGGTTGTCAGTACAAATACCTTATCTGCGTAAGACCGTGTGGAGTAAATTACAGCTTCCTTCCGTATGCTTATGGGTTGTTTTCTTTTAGGTTAGGTTGCTTTTAAGATATCATTTATTTCTAAGTATAATCCTTTTTTATGTGGGACAATGTATAAGATCTTGAAGACGAGATCTACAAGCCACAGCTTTTGAAATTAACTTGATTTGTTAACACTAATAACATTCATTTTTTGCTTCAACTTTCTTAAGGATGCTGATTTAAAGAAATGCTAGGGGAACTCATACTGTATTTATTAGTTTTCCTCACCATAGTAATCTCAATCAAAAGCATTAATAAACACCTAAATGAACAGCTTGATATTCTATGGTTATTAGGATAACAAAATGAGTAATAGTAAGTCCTGATATGTTAAGTTTTGGCTAAGACTCTTGTGGCAAAGAAAGAAGTGAATTAGCATAGTTTATGGGTGGAACTAGAGTTTGAACTTAACTATTTTGATTTACATTTTGATGCCTGGTCACTGTACCCTGTGATCACTATACTACATTTCTTAGGACCAATATTTTCTTTATATCTAGATATAAATAACCTTTCCCTAAAACATGTACTGTTCTTTAACACACTGGAACAGGCATCAGTCTATCGGCCATGCCATTATCAATCTTCTGCTCAGCCACTCCCTACAGATTACAACAAACATTCTGCAAGGGATGGTGACATATAAGATGGTATTTTTGTTTTCAAGAACTTACAACTAAACTTTACAGATTAAAGAAAAAAGCATACTCAAAAATTACAGTAATAATAAACGCTGTTAACTACTGTTTGAGTATTAAAGATACAATATTCTATTAAATTTTAGAAGACAAAGAACTTACTGATATAGAACCACTGATTAAAGCTTTATTAGATGGATGGGCTTCAAAGCACAAAAACCTATAAATCAATAGAAAGCAAGAGAAAAACATTATACGTGGAGGGATTCAGATAGAAAATGGTTAGATGTGAAAAGATGATTTGTTCAGTTTGAATAATTCTATTGAAATAGACATTGCTTTCAATTTAGCATGAGGACAGTTCATAACACACTTTTAATGACAGAACAATTTATTACTTCAAACATTCAGATAACTTGAGTAAATTTTTATTTTATTTTATATTTACAAGGCAATGTGCCAAGTACTGAAAGGAACTTGAGAATTTCTCTGTAGGAAGACTTTGGGACTAAATTTTCTATCCCTGTCGAACATACTACAAGGACCTTCATCATTATGAATGATTTCAGCACCAGTGACTTCAAAATCTGACCTATGAAAGAAACTGATAATCTGGCAGGGGCATTGTCCCAGAAAAGCACTCTTACAAAGCTTGGTGGGTTAAGCAAATACATGATCTACACCTTCGGTATTGAACCTGAAGGATTGCTACCCATTTAGACCAAACGCAAAGCTCCTTAAAATGAGACTTGCAGAATAATTCCATGTTTCATCAATCATGGCACTTAACAGCGAGTCTCAATCAATGAAACTCACTTTTGGAACACATACAAGTATAAACCAATGTTTCTCATCATAATTTAGCTGACTCCTCACTTATCTTTCTTCGGTATCATCCTTGACTGATGATAATACTCCACTTACTTGGCTCTTTTTTATTGGGTTGTTTCTCTCCCAACATCCTCAAAGGGACTTGGGTATAAAGGATGCGTGTATCACTGTTAAATTTCAAAACCATGTTCCAAGGGCCAAGATTGAAAATTGCATGTGATGTATGTATCACTTGCTTCGTTCACCTGCTTACATGTACAGGTCCATCTAAATCTACAACCATTACTCATTTTTCTGTCACTAAACCTGATTTAATAATATGGAGTCCTTTCTTATTTACAACCAGCCGACATCCAGCTTGTATTAATAAGTTGCCCTAGTTTGAACCATAACATTTAATATAGGCATTAAAATTTGGTAGGTCTGACTATGGAACGAAAAAGTGATATTTTATAAGATTTATGTGTCTAAAATATGCAGACTGGATTGGAGAAAAGTAGAAAAGAAACAACAAAGACTGTGACAATAATTCAAAACGGGTGACATCAGCCTGAACTAGAGTAAACATACTACCACGACTGACTATCCTAAGAAAGAAACAGATGAAGAAGCATAATAATTTGGAAAGAAAAATCAACTGGACCTGGTGATTAACTAAAGGAAGAACAAGAAAAATAAAAATGCTGTGTTATTTTAGAACCCAGTAATTGAGAGACAAAAGTATCATAAGAAGAAATTAGAAAACCCAGAGAAGAATGTAATTACGGTGAAACGTGGAGTTGCTGTTATGCTGGCTTAATTTGGAGCTAAAATATCCAACTGGAGACATTTTGCATGAAAATTCAAAATCAGAATAATGAGTAAGATTTCAAGACTAAGTATTTATATTTGGAAGTTATGAATGCAGACGTAATACATGAATCCATTATGACAGATGAGATCTAAAAATAGAAGAGAGGATAATAAAGGGCTGAAATCTGAGGGTTATATTGACATTAGGAGTAAGAATGGAGCCAGTAAACCATATAGAGAAGCGAGGCCAAAAAGGCGAGAGTAAAATACAGATAATGTGACCACCCCCGCCCCCCAAAAAGAGACAGAGAGCTAGAAAGACAGAGACAGAGACAGAGAAAGAGAGAGGGGGAGGGAGGGAGGGAATAAGATCCATAAGAACTGGGTTGTTTTCAGATAATGAGTAAGACTGGTGTCTAGTTAGACATCAAAAAAAGCACTATAATTTTGAGTATAACAGTCATAGTTATGATAAATCTCTGTATTTGTTAGTGATCATACCTGTAAACAAACAATAGTTCACATTAAAGCCAACAAAAAACACAAACAGGAAAAAAGAGTCCTTAGTACGACACATATACAAGAAATTCTTGGCAGTTGCATTGGTGGGTTGCTGTCTTGTCTCTAGTGCTGCTTATTTAAGAAGTTCAAGGATGCTGAGTAAAGACCAGACACTAGATTTATGTTAACAACATTTTTTTTTCTGTTAGTGTTTCTTTCACTTTTCAAACAAGTGATTCTTAATAACAAAACTGTATCTTAGAAACTTTGAAATAGTTGTGGTCAGTTGGAATTTTAAAGCAAACACATGAAAATAGCAAAAATATTAAATAATAAAGGATATTTTCATCTAGAAGGTAGCTAACCAGTGGATGTGTGGTTAAAATGGGACAATTTCCGAAATATTTTGAAAAAGAGAATCCATTAAGCTCTCAATATTTTAAATGAATATTATGTTGTTTTTAGTTTGAGAAAATGCATATTACATTTTGAAAATTATATAGGATGACTAAACAGTTAGTTCTAGCTTGAACAAAATAAGCACGTAAGTGTAAAAAGAATGTTTTATGTGTTCTAGTGAAGGCATCTACAAAGCAGTTCTTTATACAGAAGAGAGATCCACCCCTGCTTTACTCTCAAACCTACATTGACCTCCAAGCACATGTAACAACCTGTATAAGATTTTAAAAAAGAGGAACCATAGAGAAGGCTAAAATCCTATCAGAAGTTTCAAATTTGATTAAACCTCAGAAATGATCATATAATTCTCTGGGACAATAGAAAAGAATCAAATGACTGATACATGACGCCACATATATTAATCTCAAAAGAATATGATAAGGGGAAGAAGCAAGACTGTGTGATTGCATTTAAATGGCATTCTAGAGAAGAGAAGTCTATGGATCCAACAAACACAATGTGATTGTCAAGTGATTAAAGGAGATGGAATGGATGAGAAGGTGCATAAGGGAACTTTTGGAGGAGATAGGTTATTCTATTTCTTGATTTGGGTAGTGATCACCCTTTGGTACTGTACCCCTTGGAAAGAACCCATTAAATGGTCCTTCTAAAAAGTAGTGACATTTATTAAATGTAAAATTTAGTTTAAGAAGTCTTATTTTAAATAAAAAACAAAGGATATGTTCTATCAGGCATGAATAAGAATGGTTTATCTGAGAGTGTGTGTGTGTGTGTGTGTGTGTGTGTGTGTGTGTGTGTACTGGTTTATCTGGTATATTTATATACATATGAGATTTTGAATGATGCTTTAGAGACTAGAGTGCATGTTATAATCATTTTCCTTAGTGGCTAATATAGTAAAGGGGTTAATCCTTAAAGTATTGGACCCGTATTTTAAACTATTAGCTATATTTTTTGGATTAACACAAATTCATTAATTTAATTTTCCTATTATGCCCCATAAATAGGACATTCTATTAACTTATTTTCTTTCAAAGATGAGTAATTTAATATTAAAAATAGGTCGGCCATTTGTGCAGGGATTGTTGCACAGTGACACATCATTAATATTATTATTATAATAGTTTCATAATGCAGATCAGGACCAGGTTCATGACCATCCACATACTTCTATCAAAGACGCTGTATTTAGTGCCTTTTTCCACTTTTTTTTTTTCACTATTATTACGGAGGCACTGTGGCAAAGGTTGTTTTCTAATTTATTCCACATTTTATTTCCAACATGAGGTGCTAAACCTATTGAACCGTAGACCTTCGCTGAATTGATCTCTTCACTTGCAGTATTTACCGCTCCGGCAAATTAGGTGAACAGAATAACCAGCTGTCGACCTCCAGATGCAACGGAGTCAAACTGCATAAATTGTCATCCTTTCAGACACGCACGTCCCAGTGCCTTTATCTGAGAACTTGGTCTCCTGCCGCTGTAAATAATTTCCCTCTGTGGAAACTAATTTCATGCCATCTTTGTTTTATTTACTTAAAAATAGAGGATATTTGTGATAAAAGTGTGACCAGAGTGGCAGTACAGTCCAAGTGTTTCGAAAGGACATTTTGTCCAACCCAAATTTACATGTAAAATCACTTCCTTTAAGATTATGTGTAAAGTAAATGAGAACCACCTTCCCTTAATATGATCATCTGTATCTTAGAGTATTGCCCATTCATTGAGTTGCATAGTGTATTGGTTACACTTTAATTTTAACTTTGCCAATGAATAAATAACCAGAAGACCTTTTTGTGTTGTGTTTAAACTGAATAGTGTTGATTTGGAAAATGGATAATATAAATAAATGACTATTGCAAGTAAACTCAATGACCAGGTACTGAAAATTTTCTAAAATTAGAATTTCCTTAAGTCCCTGTGTTTGCTTAGAAGAAAACACCATGCATACCACACACTCACACACACACAGGCGTGAAACACTTTGGGTTGCCCCTGAGGTACAAGGCGTGAAATAAGAGAGTCAGTGCAGTTTAATTGAACGAAAACGGTCCAAAGATAATCACTTCGAAAGAGGCAGTATTCTGTTGACACTCCATGAAGAGACTGCGAAGCCCAAACATGGACAAGTGAAAGACAGAGAACAGCACAAAGGACTTACGTAATTATTGAAGCGTCCGAACTTGCCATTTTGGAACCAGACCTTCATTTGAAAAATTGATGATATTACAGCTATAAATAGATTAATCAATAAGTAGCTAAAGCTGACTGAGACAGTCAGGGGCCAGATGGTCTTTGCTCAGTGAAAATGATAAATGGAGCACAGAACTCTATCGACAGTCGCTTCGGGAGTTTTCATGATTGAAAAAGAAGACTTGATGTGAGACAATACTATGTTAGTATTCTTGATTACAGAAACTTTTTTTGAAGTTAATAGGGTGCTAATAGTTTAGCAAAAATAGAACTATTATCACAGCAGTCACCAACAGTGCCATTAAAAATGGGTTCAAAATGAGGGTGTTTTACAAAATTCCTAGTATCAATTCTAAAACAAAGAAACTAAACAAAAAAGCAATGATGAGATAATTTCTGACTGAGCAATTCTTCGTGTTCTCGGGTATCAGATAACACTGAAACAGATATTTTCAGCCTATCTAAGATAAATTTACTTCTATGAGAGTTATAACAAATAAATCAATCCTTTAATTATTACACCACTCATCTGAAAAGTAGCAGCCCTCTTTTAAAAAGCAGCAAATGCGTTGGACCAATATTATTAGAAAATAGGGCAAAAGAGGTGTCATCTTGCTATCGTGCATGGCCTTTTGTGTTCTGTTAGAGATTATGACGAACAATGTTTTCACTTCACATTTCATTATGGCAGAATGCTACTGCAAACCAGAAGAATTCAAATGTATAGCACCATCTTATTTGTCATTGGATAAGGGTATACAGTGTTTGGATTTCTTTAGCCCTCAGAACTTGACATATGGATTATTATTGGGAAACTGGAGATGACGTAAATTGATCTTAGGGTGTCTGGTTAGCCCAGACCGCTTATCATATAAGTAAGTACCTTCCAGGGCCCTGCTGACGTGTGTATGGTATTACCAAGAGAGGATTCTAGCCTCCAAGTTAGCACCACGTGACCATGGTTCAGCAATCAAAAGTGGCTGGATCGAGGGTTGATACATGCTTGAAGATGGCTCAGACAATACCTCTCAGCCTCTTGGTAATGGGGCACAGGGACACTTGATGCAGTGTAGTCCTTCCATCTTCTCATTTTGGGGTCTGGCCACTGCACGGATGCATTCCATTTTACCCAGCTTCAGTGAGCGTCGCAATATCTTTATAGCTTTGTCCCTTTCTCCCACCCCCTCTGGGGGCTTGCTCCGTAAAAGACACTGGTAATGGCACATCTGAGCAGACACCTAAAGAACATGAAGAAGTAGGGCATGACGAGGCGTTTGGATATCTGGAGAAAGAGTATGTCATGTAGGAAAAGACCTGGAGGTGGGAGCATGCGTGAGGTCTTGGGAAAGAGCAAGTGAGGCAGTTTTGTGGGAAACTCAGAGAGACGAGAGATGAGGCTGCTTGTCACCCGCATGCCTGGATTGTCTGATCACACAGGACGTTTCAGAGCATTGCAAGTACATAGACTTTTACTTTTCCTGAGCTGTTAAAACCAAGGCAAGATTTTGAGCAGAGAAATGAGGTGATCTAAAATACATTTTCACAGGGTCACTGTGTGGGTAAAATTATGTTGTAATGGGTCAAGAGCAGAGGTGTGGTGACCAATGAAGGGACTGCTGGAATAGTTCACTAGTGATAGAGGATGGTGCATTGGACCAAAGTGCTAGCAGTGAAGGAGGTGAGATGTGGTCAGGTCTGGGTGGGTGTCACACGTTCACCCAACGATATTTAGTGATAAATTAGATGGGGGGTGAGAACAGAAATAATTAAAACATGACTAAGATAATGGCCTGAGATAATTGTAGGATGGAATTAAAATACAGAAGACCACAGTGAAAGCAAGATTATGATTTGGGAAGGGGTCAGCTGCACATTTTAAATATTTTATTTTGGTACTTTTAGTGCAATCCTAGGGGAAATATTGAATAGCCATTAACTAGCCACTAAATGTATAAGACAAGAAATCACATCAGAGTCCAGGCTGGAGTTCTGCGTGTGAGAATTGTCAAAAAAGAATAGTATTTGAAACCGAAAGACTAGATGAATTCACTTAGGTTAAAAAAAAAAGAAAAAAAAAAAAAAGAAAAAAAAAGAAAAACAAACAAAAAATGTATATAGAAAAGAAGGCACTTCAATATTTAGAATAGAGAAAAGGTACAAATGAGAGAGAATAAGAACAGATAGACATTTTAATGGACTGATAAACTGCAAGGAGAGCGCAGTGATCTTTAAATAAAGTGATACGAGAATACTTCAATAGGGAAGGCAGGGTAAACATTGCCCCATTTGTTGACACATCAAGTAAGATGAGACTTTGAAAGTCTAAGGACTCCAACAAGAGCTGTTGTGGCTTTATGGCAGGGTGAAAGGTTAGATGTCCAAGAAAAGTTATAAACAATGTAGCAAATGTGAATATGTACTAGGTTTATTATTATTTAGAGAATGGCAGATGTCAAGAGTTTGGCTTTTGTTTTAGCTTATATGTTTTCAGGTGGTCAACATTGCTTGTCAGTGTGCTGAGAGGATAGGTTTGCTAGAGGCGTCAAAACAGCAATGATACAGCAATGAGAAAAGAATGGTTGGGCGATGACCTTGAGTAGGAAATAGTGGAGAATTGATTTTTACATAAAAATTTTGGGGGGACACAGCCATTCAAACTATATAATCTGTTTCCTAGCTCTTTAAGTTTCTTTATTGTTACATTCTTCTCCGGTTTTATGGGGGCTATATAATCTTGAATCTCTCTAATATAGCAATTAAAGTTTTTCTGTTGTTGCTTGGTTTTTGGGTCTCTCCCATTGCTTGGATTAATTTTGTTAATTCTGATATTAATTATTTTGGCTGTACCGTGTTACCCCCCATCCCACCATTTAGGTGTCAGATAATCACGACCCCACTTTGTTTGTTACACATAAAACTCAAGTGTCTGCCATGGGTTTCCTTTCATTGTTGAAAAAGAGGTGTGCTCTCTGATAGAATCTGCCTTAAAGCAGAGTTGTCTTAAATGAGGGTCAGAGGCAAGAACTTACCCTCATGCTGCAAAGCCTGCAAATGTCAAAGGGTACTGAAGGTCCTCTGGTATTTGGCTAAAGTGGTTTGTAAGAATGACGGACTCTTCAGAACTCAGTTTCACCAAGAAGCATACTTTTTCTTCTCTTCAAGTATGTGAATAAATGTTAGTATCACTTTCAATGATCTTCATAGTAGGAAGGCAGACCTAGCAAGAGGAAAAATCACAATTTCTGCTACTTCTGTATGTAGAAAATGATTTGTTTATCTTATTACTAAAATCAACTGAGTGAAGCCAAACTGGATATGTCTGAAAGATTTGGTTGGTGCATGTTTCAAAAATGGTACATACATGCTAATGAAGTAGAATTAAACAACTAAATTTTTTGGTTATATCAGATTTTCTTATATACATTAAAAACTGTGTATAGAGCTAACCTAAATTACTAATTTGGAGATCATGGAATCCTTCCAAATTGTGAAAAATTATCATAATATGTTACAGAACTGTACTAGGAAACACACCAAAAAATTATATGACGTAAAAAGTAGTATGTCTGTTAAAATTTGTCAGGAAAACAAATCTTAAATATTTACAAATTTTGCAAATACTGATACATAATTTTATTTTACATGCTTTCTAAATAGAAATGTATTACAGAATGGCTCTAAATCTTCTGTAATTAAATGGGCTAACTTAATATGTTGTATTAATATTGGTTAAACTATGATAAATTAACATACAGATATTATGTATAGATATTACATATATGTAATACTTCTAATTTTGAGTTTTAAGGTGGAATTTATACAGCAATGCCCATCACTTTAAGGATTATAATATAGCATCTGTACTCAAAATTAAACCTACTGTTTTACCATTGCATTTTCATTATATTTTCTCATTAGTAAAATCTGGCTTTTCACATTTATGAGGATTCTCCCTCTTTTAAGTAAATACTGTGTCTCAAGATGATGAACAAAAATTCATTATTTTCTCTATTTTTGATGTTTTCTTAATGACTGAAAGTATACATTGTGCCTATCTTATAGATAATTTCTTATTCGTATTTTTATATATGAGATGGCTACAATTGAAAGTTTTATTTTGACCTTAAATTTGTATAATTTAAAAATGACTTCACAAAGATGCTTCACCAAAGGTGGCTCACAAATATTTACTGGGATATTTGTTATCACTGAGAAGGCATTAGAATTATCCTTCATGTGAATGTAATTTCCCAAAAGAGTGGACAGTCAGGTGAGTAGCTTTCCGTGATTTAAGAACTCTCGGGAGTGGTCGAAGAAAGAGTATACCTTTGAAGAATAGAAGGAAGTATTCCTTGCCTTGTAGAATTACAAAGGGAAGAAAAATTGCAGCCTACAGTGCTGATTTTCTCATACTGGCTCTGGAGCAAACAACCACAGGAACAAGAAAATTGGATGGTTTTACAATTTAGTAGACCCAATTCATCAATAAATACCTTGACAATACAACAGTTGGGACTTTTTGCCTCAAAGTCATAGGCAGTGATTTTCTTCCCCTCAGAAAATTTGAGATATCAAAGGAAGCAGTATCTGTGTACTTTTAGAAAACACTGCTATGGGTATCTCTCTGAATTAAACTATAGAACAAAAATATTCTAAAAGCAATTTGTAGTACTGGTCCATACTCATATATACTTTGTGAAGCTTTTTGGAATGCATGTCAAATATATAAATGATATAGGAGATGGTTAGACTATTACTTTTGTCAAATAACTTATATTTTGCTTTGCTCAACTATGCTTGAGTTGTAAATTAATATTTTTGTCCTTTCTGATTACTTTCTTCTTGATACCGTCCACTAAGTAATGAATTAATCTCTTAGATATCTGCTTTTTCATCTGTCTTCTCAGTTCTCTTTTAGAAACTCTTGATTCTATCACTCATCATGCCTAAATAGCTGATAATTACATTGTTACTTCTGAGGCTATACTGTCTATTTCCAATCTATGTACCATATTTAATCAAAATTGTCAATTATATATATTTGGGATATAAATCCCCGCTTACAGGTTTATAACTCTTGCCCAGGCATAATTACTAATAGTGCTATGTTTTACTCCAAAAGTTTCCCAGTTCTGTTGATAAATTATACGTGTGCCCTAATTTATAAGTAGGTATGTCACTTCCAAACCAGACTTCTGAAATTACACCAAATTTTTTTCCAAGTACAAGATCACAAAATTATATCCAATATGGCTAGAACTTGTTTGTTTGTTTTGTACATTCCATTGCATCTAAGAAGAATGCTTGGAACACTCTGATTTTAGAGTATTTTTCCATTCTCCATTTTTGTTACTCAAGACTCTTCATCTTTAAAGGACTCTTTACGCACTAAACACTCATTACACCTTTCCTCATTTATAGGTGTTGATTTTCTAGAGTGAAAATCCAGGGTAAAGCCTGGAAGGAGCAATTACTACATCCTGGGTAGAACGTGCTCGTAAGAATGATAAGCAAGTTCAAAGCCACTTTTGCAAAAATCTGTTTTTAGAATTTTTAGCAGGGATAGTACAATAACTCCCCTTTTAGAGAAAAAAGTTAAAAATAAATAAAAAATCAAATTAATTCTGACGGATGAAAAACCTACCCCTAAGAGTGGGAACTATTTATTTCTCATTATTATAGACACATTGGGAAAAACTGAAGCTTCCTCTGCACCCATGCCCCCAATCCTGCTTCATATCATTTTACCAATAGATTATTCTATTCATTGGAAGTAGTTATTGTAGTAAACTAGTCTCAAATTAAAATATAATTTTGGTCTATCATGTTTTACATCAAGTGGAGTGAGTATACCTACTGATTCTTTCAGAAAGTATCGCTGTGTACCTTTCCATCTATGCCAATCAAAATTCTGAAAGCTCCCCATGAGTCGACACATATTAGAGACTTTTATAGAGAGAAAAGAAAACATAAATGAGAAATTAATCTCCTTGTTCCCATACGGAAAAGGAAAATTCCTTTCCCTCCCTCACATGTCTCATGTTCCTCTCATTTTTGATCATTTAACTTTCACCTGTAACTTTTGACCTTGTCTTTCCCATTTCTCTGAGCATAGTTGAAGGACACCAAGGAAGTACGGGCTCTCTCATGTTGCCTGAGTACTCAGAAGACCCAGGACCCCATCATCTGCTCCTACGTGGGCCTTGGGGGTGTCCTTTTACTTAGGAAGCCTCTCTCTTACCTTCAGTGCATCTAGTCTTGGTGGTGTTTGGAAAACCCGACTGGCATTAGAGTTCACTGGGCACTTAGCATGTGATTCCTGCTTCTCCGGTCTAGATGGGTGACTCCATTTGCACCAAGAAATGTGAGTTGAGGTTCTGTGACTGGTTGTTTCCACCACGAGCCCTTCCTCTCCGCCTGCGTTACCTCCGGTTGAACAAAATCCCTGCTAACAGCATTTCATGTTGTGAAATGATCAGCATCGTCCTTCTCGTAACACCCGTCCCCACACACAGTTACACATTTTTTTCCTTGTGACGAGATCTTTTAAGATCTGTTCTCTCAGCCACTTTCAAAGACACAATGCAGTATTATCCGCTGTCATCAACGTGCTGTGTGTGACACTGCCAGGATTTATTTATTTCATGACTGGACGTTGGTACCTTTGACCCCCTTCACCCATTTCACCCGCCCCCCACTACCGAGCACCTACCTCTGAAACCACCAGTCTGTTCTCTGTGTCGGCGTTCCGGTGTTTGTCTGTCTGTGTGCTTAGGTTTCACTTATAAGCAAGGTCATACAGTGTCTGTCTTTCCCTCTCTGACTTACTCACTTTGTATTATGATCTCAAGGTCTATCTATGTTGTTGCAAATGGCTGGACTTCCTTTTTGTATGGCTGAGTAATATCCCAGTGGGTGTGTGAGTGAGTGTGTGTGTGTGTGTGTGTGTGTGTACAAGTGATAGTGTAATTAGTTCACTTGCATGAGGTACAACACGTATTTAGTGTCTCTCCAGTACTTCTTCAGGTAAGTCTTTCTCACACTGATGCATGTTGGGTATTCCAGTCAGTTTTTGGATTGCTTCCTTGCTGCCAATAAAACTCTAGAGGTCATACCAATTAGATCAAGTGACTATAATTTTAAACCATTATGTGCAGTCATATTAAAGAACAGGGCATAAGAGGAAAATGTTGATAATTGTACTCCACCCATTACAACACTTAAATTGATTTGACTTCAGGGTGAAAGCTAAAAGCATGTTCAATGTATTAAAAAGCACAAATCTATACTCTATTGTTCAGCACACCATTATTACAACTAGTGCATCATTTTCTCTTCAGACTTTCACTGCAGAAAGTTTTAGGGAAATGATTGCAATCAATCTTTCAATAACTTGAGCATAGTTCTAAAATCTCAGATCTGTAGCTGAAGGAAAGATAGTCTTTCTTTGCCTCAATTTCCTTATGTAAAAAGGTCACAATTTTAGCTAGATTGCTAGTTCAAAACTCCCCCCACCTCCCGAGAGACACACCCTAACTATTAACCACCAACAAATACCTACTAATAAGGAAGAAAGAGGAGCCAAAAGGGTGGTAAATTTATTACCATCCTAACTTGCCCATTTCCAACCAAGATGCTCTTGATACGTTTATTTCATTGTAGGTCTGAGTAAGATTTATTGAGAATACTGGTTTCTGTGGAAAGAAAACAGAGGAGGAAAGAAGACAATAATTACAACCACTGAAATGAAGCATATTTCAGATATGATATTTAATTAGTAACAAACTAGGAATTGGAGTTCTGTGGCTATTTCCCAAACTAATGGTATATTTAATACATTATTCATATTTTAATGTAATTAGATGCCTGTAGATCATAAAAAATATAGTTTTGTATATCATTTTTAAAAATTGTATATGAATATACATCACTTTTGTTTGAGGTGCTTTATCTATTGCCCTGGGATGTTAAATACGAGAGTCAGCATGCCAGTGAAACTGGGTACCATTTCAGGTTAACACTTTTGATCCCATCAGCTTTATCCATTGTTGTCTTTTTGTCAGGGGGTGGAGGCAGAGGGGCAGGGAATTTATACAATTCGTAGCATCCAATAGCTACCTGTGCTTCTCAAAAGCTAATTGTATTTATAGTCCTTTCCCTCCACTCACCTTCGCCGGAAGAGCAGATTTTTCTCCTTCTACTGTGTATATGATTTTTTTCCTTTCCTTTTTGTTCTTCCTTTCTTTCTTTCTTTTTTAGTCCTCTGAAGCTATTTTTGGGGAGAAACTAGAGGAAAGTCATGTTCTAAGTAGAAAAACACCGCAAGGTTAGCTTAGCAGTTTCTCTCCCTCCTCCCTCAATCTGATCTTCAGTTATTGGTAAATACGGCCATAGTTCTTTGTGGCCATAATGGTCCTTTTACAATGTGGGACTCGCCCGGGTCCCTGAAGTTTGAAAACAGTTTAGGGACTATTGCATAGGTAGACAAGGTGATAGCATTGTGTCTATTTGCCACAGGCAGGCAAATTAGAGGACTCTATCGAATCTCAGACATTAACTAGGTCTTAGAAGTAGACGTGATGTCCTACTGTGTGGTTTGACTTGTTTCATGAGTGAGGAAGGACAGGAAGACCTGTCCTCCTTTTACAGGTGTGTGACCATACTGGAATCAACTTGAACTTCTCAAGTACCTACCTGTATTTTGAATCAGAAAACAGCTATGTCCTGACATTCCAGGTCTACTTCCTTTCCTAATATATTTGTTATTCAACAATTATTTCAATCATTTCTAATGATTTTCACAGTTTCCACATAGTCCAGTATTTATTCATAGTTATTAAATACCCCCATGCAAACACTGTTATGCCTGAAATGTTCGTTTTAGCTCCCATACTGATTTGATTTGATGTTTGTATATCAAATTTATATGTCATTATGAAATGATCCCCACAGTAAGTCTAATTGCCATCTGTCACCATACACAGCGCTTACAATATCAATGACTGGATTTCCTATGCTTGCGTTATATCCCTATGACTTATTTATTTTGTAACTGGAAGCTATAAAATAAATTCCTATTTCACCCACCCCACCCAACTCTTCCCCTCTGGTGATTACCACATTCTTTTTGTCGCCCTTTCCTGAAGACACAATATTGCTAAGACCGATGTTAGAGAGCTTACTGCTTATGTTTTATTCTTAGAGTTTTATGGTTTGAGGTCTTATATTCAAGCCTTTAATACAGTTTGAATTTCTTTTTGTATATGGTGTGAGGTACTGATCCAGTTTCATTCTTTTGCATGTAGCCCTCCAGTTTTTTCAGCACCATTCATTGAAGAGACTGTTTTTTCTTCATTGTATATTCATGCCTCCTCTGTCATAGATTAATTGACTACATATGCATAGGTTTATTTTGGACCTCTCTATTGTATTCCGTTGAACAACTTATTTCAACAACTATGCATTTCAGTAATATCATTTCAAATATGGACCCTAAAATGTTGATACTAGATGTGTTCTGGGTTTCCTTTTATCTGTTTTATTACAAAACTATTTATTCTTTTTAACACCAAGATTATGTTTTGTAAACTGATATATCAAATTTTTATATTTTCCCAATATAAAATGTTGAATGATAAATTGAATTTATCATAATATCACCGTGGGTTTTCAGTGTAAGTATTAAATTCATATATACTTTATGTATACTTTTAATATGAGTGAAACATTTATTATGAATCATGTTCAGATCATTCTTGCATTATAAACTTTTAAATTATACCTGACTGTATTTATTTTCCTTTATGCTTATTTTTAGTGGTAAGCTGGTTTTTAAAATTCTAAATATTAAGGACCTCTTCTGTAAAAATTTTCTAATACATGTTTTACCTATTTATAAAAGTTTATGAAAACAAATGCATATTTCCATTTTAGATATCACTACCTGTTACCTGCTTGAGAACAGAGCATCTATTTTTCTAATCTGCAAACTGTGTGTTTAACCCTTAGTGAGTCCTCAATGATGTTTGTGGATGAATAAACGTTTCTCAGACCTCATTGACTAAAACGTGAGCAGAGCTTCTCTCTCCCAGAATTGTAATATGTCCTCAAATATGATCTTAGATGAATGTATTAAAACAATATGGGAGTTCTGCAAATTATTTGCAGGACTCTGAACTAAAATAATGCTTTTGATCAGTTTCATAGGGAGAAAAAAAATCATGGTGATAAACCTCGCCTTTCTCTAATAAATGTGAAAAATACAAAGCATTTGTTGGAAAGCAAAAGTCCCAAGATTGGTAAATGCAAGTGGTATTGAATTCACCTTTTATAGAAGATTATTTTAGAGATGTGGGTTTCTGGAATAATTGGGGTGAGATAGTCAGAGACTGTTTTTGGTGAAAGAAACCTTCTCTACCGTATTTCAAATCTCTTTGGAATGAACTGGGGGGGAAAAAACAGTTGAAAGTGCATTTTCTTCTAAGACTGAGCCAGTTGTCTCATCTTTGCATAAGAAAAAAAAAATGAATTTTCCACTAATAACAGAAACACTGAAGAGCAGTGCCTGAAGACAATACCCGGCACGTCAGTCCCTCCATCTCAGAATTCCTAGACTGATGGATATACCCCCAAAAAGCAAATAGAACTAGCTAATTAATAAGCATATCATACTGAACATTAGACTTCATGTTTAATAAACTCCATCATTCATTTATTCATGTAATAACTATGTATTTAGGCCCTCATCTTGACCAGGCAGTGTGCTTGGTACTAACAATGAGTACACACAGGAGAATGCAATGTGGTGGGAAGACAGATACATGTGAAATAATCACACGAAGAAATGGAAAATAGACATCTGAACAAGGCTACAGATGAAAATAATGAGGTGTCATGAAATTTTAATAAATGAACAAGGAGATAGTATGTGATTTACTTAGCCAGAGGTGTCAGAAGTATCCCTATACAACCTGCAGTATATTTCATTCCTTAACTATGGTAATAGCTATGTTTATTTGCCTGTTAGTGTGTTGAATATTTCCCCAAGCCAAGTATATTTCAGAAATGATACTTTGAAATGCACACAAGGCATCAAGTATTAGAGTGGAGACAGAGTTTGGCGGGTGGGCATGTATGCTTGCAAATGGATTGTCATGTTGGTACAAATGTGACATCATGAAAAAATGTTGGTTCCCAAACAAAGCACTTGTTACGTAGGGATAATAATGATTCTAAATATAATACCATTCAAATTTGTCTTCAGGCTGAATCTTTAAAAGTACACATGGGACTGCTGGGAGGCAGTGAAGAATGACACAGACAGAAGAATTCCACTAATACTGGAGGACACCTGAGGCCAGGTGGCATTTTATGACTCTGTATGGTACTAACCCAGGGGAGGGAATGATGCCGTGGTTTCTCAGTTACTGCTGAAAATTTTCACTATAATGTAAACATAGAGCGGATCTATTACAATTGTGATTTAAATTTAATTTGGCTTGCCTTTTAACCACTTTGCTGAATCCTCATCCCTTTTCCTCACTTGTGCCTCTTTCCAGGTTTCCCAGCAAATTGAGTTGTCCCACTATTAACTCAATTACAGCAACTGAAAACTTGGGCTTTGTATTTTATTTCCCTTTCCTTTTTTCAGTTGAATATCAGTTAAGTCAACGACTAAGTTTCTACTTTCTTACATTCCTCCAAATACCTGACTATGTTTTTAATATTTTATTTCATTTTGAATTTTCCACAAAGTTCGGTACTTCCCAAGCTATCTGTGGTGAAGGATCAGACACACCTCTCTCCGATTCAGCATGGAAAATAAGTTCATAAGATGCAATAAATACAAACACTAGAAAAATAAAATACAAACCATGAAGACATGTAAAATGGAAATTCTGGTTTTATTAGATGCAAGAGGAAGAAAAATCACATTATAGTAAATATTTTCAGGACAAACATTATATGAGAAGAAAAGTATAAACGTTTTAATGCACTTTTTATGGAAACTATGCATACAGGTTATTAATATAGATAATTGCTTTTGTAATTAATACATCTTGCTTGCTGCAGTAATAAAGAAAATTGATTCCCCATATTAAATACCTATATGCAAACATTGAACAAGCCCCTTTGTCATGTAAAAACTCAAAGTATCAGTATACACTGTGTTGTCCAATTTGTGCAGAGTTTGACAACTGGAACTCAAAAGTGGAAAAACTTTGCTTAACTCATCTGTTACATTGAAGACCACATCACTCCTAGAAAAGGAAGTATATCTGTGCTGTGGCTATGTTCTGTCTTAGTAGCTTATATTAAAACAATCAGTCTCCCAGAAATGTATTCGTGGGTAATGAGAGATTTTAAAGCACCTTCAGTGAGCTTAGGATATTCATTTTTAACTTTTATGAAAAAGGAAGCAAGTGTCACTGTATTTTCAAAATTCATCTTTAATTTTCCATGCAGTTTCAATCCTGTTTCTCCTGTAATTATAATTAAATTTGAAGTATCTTTCCATAGAAGAAATGAATACGGGATGTTATACACTTTTGAGTTACAATTATTAAACTCGTCTTTAACTATTACAAATTGAAACATGATCCTACTACTGGTCTCTGTAAGAATGACTCGCCTTATGCGACTGTCAAGTTGCGATGGACGTTTCCAGTGGTGACTCTCCAATTCCGTGCTTGTATTGTAGCCTCCACATGGTTTATGGACCAGCAGTGAACCATGAGCCACACTGGGGATAGCCCTGAGCGACAGTCCAGCTCCAGCTTTTGTAGTGTTCACTTCGTCAGTTGTGACCCTTTGAGTGATTGTAAAACTGCACTCGGGTTTCCATTCCCTCCCCAGCTTTAAACCTTTCATGGCTGTTTCCAGAAAATGGGCAGATCTGGAGCATGAAGCATAGATAAGAAAGTGGTGGCACTTCTGCTCTGTTCAAAAAGAGTGAGAGGAACAGGAAGAAGCAGCCTCAGCCACACCAAGTCTGGAGCAGGAAGAGAAGTATGTAAACTGGGGACCTAGGTCAGGGTCTTGAAGAAATACATCCTTAGGCTGTGCTGTGTTTTGTTGTTGTTTGTTTCCCTGGAAGTCAGGCCAGGGACAATCTAGGAATGAAGGATTTCTGTGTCATTAAGGGTTATAACCTCTCCACTGTCACATGCATGCTTTGATCAGCCAAGTGGCTTACATTCTTCCGTTTATTTTTTATTCCTCAGTTCTTTGTCATTTTAATTTTTGCGTACGTGTTCTTTACAGGACATAAGTAGAACATGGGCTCAGGGGTCCTTGGTGGATCTCAAGAAGTGGGAAACCATTTCACTTTCTTTGAAGTGACTGATTAGCATAAGCCATGCTAAAATCGTTTCTCTTCATTGTCAGTTACTCACTGGAACTACCAAGTCTTCAAACTAAAACTTCAGGGCTGTTTGAACTTAAGTCAAATGCATGATGCTACCCTGAGCCGCCATTATTCTTATTTCGGTGTCCAGGGGAAATTATCGCCAACCTCCTGTATCCTGTTTGTGCTGGACATTCTCCCATGTCCCAGTCAAATCCCCTCTCTCCCCTTTCACAGTTCTGTTCCGCTTCCAAAGCAGCTTCACGGCTGTGTGAATAAGCTGTCTTGCCTTTGGCTTCTTTCCTGTGTTATTTTCCATGAAAGGCGCCGCAAGAGATGAGAAAGGAGAGTGAATTTGAGTTGTTCATCTTTCTTCTTCTCAGCGATGTCTCCATGCATTGGCTCCATCATCTCATCACTCCTTCTCTACAGAAGTTTCTTTTTTCCATGTTCCAATACTTGCTTCCTGCCCATCGCCTTCAACCCTAAAGATGGCCAACATGGCCACTTTAGTTCTCCCAGAGAACCACGTTTTCCCAACTCCGCTGACAGTGTCTACACCAGTAAATGTCCTGCTTTGATTTGCCCTGTACACCCTGGCAGGTCACGGACTAATCCCGAAATTAGTGTGAGGAGTGGCCTCAAAATTGGATTATATGTGTTTGGGTTATATACACATTTTACGATCACTCAAATAAATTCCATATGCATTATTTTAAAGCTGTAATAATTAAAGCAGAGTGGGATTGACCCAAGTGTAGGAAAATGGATCATGAAAAACAGAATGAAGGCGCAGATAGATCACTATATACACATCCACCTGTCTTGTGACAAAGGCCACAGAAATTCAGTGAGGAAAGAATGGTGCTGACAATAAATGGTCCTTGGTAAATCAGAGATCTCTCTAAAGAAAGTAAAATCTAACACCTTTTTCTCTCACACAAACATCCTATTTGACATGAATCACAGACTTAAATGTGAATGGTTAAATATAAAGTTTCTATATATGAAGACATTGGAAAATATAATGAGCTCCACATAAGAAAATGTTTTTAAATCGTTTATAAAAAGTACTGTATATAAAGTAAAACAATAATAAGTTTGGCACGGGGCCAGAAATTATCCATAAAAAATGTTTTATACTAAAATTGTTCAGAAGAGACTAAGAAGAAAAATAATGAAATTGCCTGAGATTGTTAAACCAATTAAAAAAGGCTGAAAGGTTTGTTTTTTAATTTAGGAAAAGAAGGGGCTGACTACTTTTTGCAGACATAAAATAAAACAATTAAAATACCTGTGGATGATTTAATTAGGCAGTAAATTAGAATGTGTTAATAGTTTTTATTGAAAAATTAGAATTCCATTGGGAGGAAAATATTTTTAATAGTATTAGGGCATCTAGGTTAAAAATGTCCTCTCTATTTTTACCTGTGTTTTTTTTTTACTTGTCCATTAACTCATTCAACATTTTTGTATTTACCTTTATGAGTGGTTGGGGGTATTATATGGCAGGCTCACAGTTCTCTTTGTCCAAATGCCCATTCTCTGGTGGATGGGGCAGACAGGTCCAAAGGTAATTACAGACAATGGAAAGGGATGTTGATAGGACTGTGGTCCAGTGATGAATTACCCATCAGTCATCCTAACATGTTTTCCATAGTTCACTGAATTGGAGGAGATACTGAATTTAAGAGATGGCTAATCATTAATTGTGTAATAAGACATTAGATTTAGAGCCCTTGCAACATAGAAACCAATGTTCCGAGTTTACTTTTTTCTTCAAATTGCCATCCACTCTTCCTTGGAGTCAAAATTTCCCAGACTCTGCACATTCATCTGTGATGGTCGCATCTTGCCTTCTCTTCTACCATCTTTGCCAACTTCTAATCAAAATATAAATTCACTTCTCCTTTTTGACAACTCTTTATTTTGCATGAAAAAATAAACATCATGTTTCAATCTACATGAACAATGTTTAGCCTAGCAAGGGAGAATGTTCAGTGCATGGGAAAGAGATCCAGCACATTATGTATGATTTTAAACAATATTTTTAAATGTTAAAATATCATGATTGGAAGACGTTTGGCAAATATTAAATGTCAGTCATTGTACTACATGCTTTTGAAAATGTTGTTTATTAAAAATATATATTGTCCACATATCATAAATACAATATTACTGCATGAACTGCTTTTTAAAATTAAGGTAAGCAAAGCTAAACAGCTTAAAGACATTACTAAGAGAAATCTTTCTATCTGAAGCAAAGATGATGAAGAAGATAAATTTTTAAACATGAACATATGTTGTTTATTGAAGAGTCTGAAAAATGAAGTAATTAGGTTTTTGCAATTTTTAACCTTTTAAACTGCAATTACTTTATCACCAACCTAATGTATTTTTTATAATACTCACATATCTAGCCCTATTATCTGAAAGTGCCACGCTCTCTTTCAAAAGATAGTAATGTGTCTGAATGCTTTAAAATAGGTTTATGTAAGATGTACAAGGGATTAGTTTATATTTAAAATGTGTTCCAATTTCTATATGTATTATAGTATTACCTAATTACCAACATTTGCTAGTTTCAGAAATACACATTTATTGATAGTAAACTGTGTTCTAAAAGCATACCAAGTACCAAATAGTAAATTATTTAATATAATCTCATTGCTTGTGGAGACTTCAGGTTTAAAGAAAAAGTGAAAAATAATAATGCCTCCAGTTTTATTAAGCCTCGATATTTCAGACAAATGCCATTCTCTTGTTTCTTTTATGAGACTTCCTCGGTGGGATAATTTTCATCACGTCTGTGTTGATGCAGTCAACCTATGCTTATCATTTCTCTTTGGTGGTGAATCATGAAAGTGGCGTTTGGCATTCTCTTTCTGTTCCCCATATCATTTAATTGCCCAAATAACAGTGTGCAGCAAACAATGAGTAGCTCTCATTGGCACACAGTAGTGTTAAATTCACTCACAAATTTGTGGTCTGATTGGGGCTTGGCTTGGCTACACTCTAGGTCATGTGTGTACAGCTAGATGTAGGTCTTCAAATTGGCTCTGCTGGATTCATTCCCAAATCAGTGGCTGGCTACAGTTTTCCTGTTTATGGAAAACCTCAAAAGGAGCCATCCATGACGCACCTGTCCTCCATGTTTCATTCTCCAGTAGGTTAGTGTGTAGCCATTTTGCAAGTGGTAAAGAATTGAGGTCATTCATGTAATGAATCTACCCCATATTATGGGACCTAAACGACCAAAAGCTCTCTTGCTGACTCTTCAGTAATCTGGGTCTGCATCTTGGATACAATTTAGATTCTCTGGATGAGATCTTTTCTGGTTCACCTGCAGACAAGCAGGCTTCAACGGATGTGCTTTATTTATTTTCCTGTCCCTGTGAGACTTAAGAAGTTCTGAGAACTTAGGAAAAGACTGATTGTTCTGTATCCATGGTAACATGTGGCCCCCCATGTAGTTCAATCAGATAACAACTTGCCTTAGTGGACATGCTTTGCAATGTCAGCCCCTCATGTGTGAATGTCAGTCAGTCGAGAATGGGATCCCCCGCAAGGAGCAGCTCTTCAAGGAGCAGCCAGTAAAAAACAAGAGTCTCTCTGGAGTACTCAAACATCAGAGAGCGTGCCAATCATGCCTCTAAAATTCAAGCAACCTCTGACCTGCACATGTCCCAGAACACCTGGAGAAAGTCTGCCCTCCGCTCTACACAGAGCAGCATAGCTCCCCCCCTCATGGAGTAAGCAATACGTTCAGCGTTGTCTATTTCTTTAGATACTGAGTGGGGGTCTTGTCAACATGGGTGAGAAGTAGCTGTGAAGTACCATTGTACCTCTTTAGTGGAGTGCCATCCATCCATCTCTTGCTATGTCTGGATAGCAACTATCTGGATGGATTTGAACACAGAAGTAGTCTACTTTTGGCTTCCTCTCTTTGGTCTTCATTTTTTCTAGCAATTTTGTAAGCATGTGTAGTCTTTGCATTAAATCCCTTTCAGCCAGAAACAGCTAAAGCCCCCACCCTCTTTTTTTCCTCCCTGTATTGTGCATGGAACACTTTTTGGTACATGTTATTATATTTTTTCTTTAATTATAATGAGCTATTTATTTTTGATCTATCATAACGAAGTGTTTTTGTATTAACTATGTTTTACATTCTGTAGATCCTAGGGCAGTTTCTTGTCTATATCGGGTGCTTAATAAATATTTGTTAAATTTAGACAATATATATAAGCAGTGATTTAATGATAATAATTAACTATTTCAGGATTATAGTCATTAAAATAAACTTTGCATATTTTATCAAATTTTTTTTTTATGTGTGGTTACCTTTACATTCAACTAAGAGTACATTTTGCAAAGGTATTATTCTCTCCCATTTCATCAAAAGCAGCCAAATTCTCTGCAGGAGTTCAGCACTCTATATCTACTGAAAATTAAGCAAATATATTATTTGTATTCAGTTATACTTTGTCTTATCTACCACTAAGAACCTTATCTGAAATGCCAGCATGAACTTTAAAATGCTTTTTCTTGAGCCAGAAATGCAGTGTATTCTGACAAAATACCTTGACTTGAGTTAGTGAACTTTGTAAAAAGTAGTCTGCACTGGTCATCGTCTCTCTCTCATACTTTCCTTGGAAAATTAGGATACGTTGGATATTCTAAGTAGTGTTTGATTGTCGTTGCTACACCTTTAAGATAATTATTATTTACATAGACTTGATTGACAGGTTAAATGTTATCATTAATTTTTTTTTCTATTAGATAGCTGCTGTTTATCTTTGCTCCTTTTCTTTTTCTATTTTTCTAATCTATTTTTCATTCTATTCTCCTAGCCAGTCCCCTCTTAAATTCTGATGCCATCTTGCTGAAAGCCTAGCTTCAGGCTCCACAAAAGTCAAATCCGTTTATTTAAGACACCCATGAATAGAATTACGAAGCAATAACGTTTCAGGTCCTCTCATCCAATCAGAAAAGTAAATGAATGAAGGTCTCAATATAATTGTAGCCCACTTTATGCACATATGCCTTTGCACACAAGTTTCCGTGAATAACAATAATAAAAAAATAAAATAAATATGTAGACTGCGCAACTCAAGTCTAATCCTTACGAAGTATGAAAGGAAAACTTCCGGATGATATTTGCCCTAATATAAGTGAATTCCTAGCATATCTCTTTGTCAAATTGTAGTTCATTTTATTTGATTTTCTAGCTCGTTTTATCATGTGTATTTCACAGAGGTAAACTATAATAACCTCGGTAAAGAAGACTTATAAAGGAGACGATTTCATATCTCTCAAAGGTGTTATAAACATGACTTATTATTTGATCTTAAAGGAGATCTCTTACTCCCTTAACTATGACCATAAGCTACAGTTCCCTTTGCATTTTTAAAGGCAAATCTTGAGGTATCTCTCACATTGACATATGGGTAAAGTAAAAATTCATAAATATAAAAATATCCATAAATTTATGAAACACAATTATAGCAGGTTGTCCAGTGCGAATTCCTGCTTTATTTTCTTTCTTTTCTTTTTTTTTTTAATTAAATTTATTGGGGTGACAATTGTTAGTAAAATTACATAGATTTCAGGTGTACAATTCTGTATTACATCATCTATAAATCCCATTGTGTGTTCATCACCCAGAGTCAGTTCTCCTTCCATCACCATATATTCGATCCCCCTTACCCTCATCTCCCACCCCCCACCCCCTGCCCCCCCTTACCCTCTGGCAACCACTAAACTATTGTCTGTGTCTATGAGTTTCTGTTTCTCATTTGTTTCTCTTGTTCTTTTGTTGTTTTTGGTTTATATACCACATATCAGTGAAATCACATGGTTCTCTGCTTTTTCTGTCTGACTTGTTTCGCTCAGCATTACTCTCTCAAGATCCTACAAATGTTTTCTTATTTTTTTATTTATGACTTTGAGAAAATGATACTGACATTGGGAAGGTTGCTGGGCATGAAATCCAAACAGTTGGCCTCCTGTAAAGCTGTTGTATGGCAGATACTGCAGCGGGGTTAGGAAGAGCGATTGGAAATGACAGCTATCTCCAGCCCAATCACTCTGAACCAGTAAGCGGTGACAAAGTTTGAGGCGAAGTCCATCTCTTGTTACAAAACAGGAGGAAATGTCTCTTTTATCCCAGAGGCAGCGAGAGCTGCCATGATGAGTGGAGATCCTCAGAGCCAACAGAGATCCGTTCAGTTAGTGAGCACCGAAGAGATCAGCAGGAGACAACAGCAAAAAGGAAGCTTCTCTGGGCCTTGAGTGACAGTTGGCGGGGAAGGTCGTCTTCGGCAGAGCTCGGGTTCAGCTTCTGTGCAGTGGACGCTGAGCTGTGCTACAGCAAACGCATAAATCAAAGCAACAGGAAAATGATTGACTCTCTGAATGATGTGTCCAAAACTAACTTAAGGTATTATCTGTTTCCATAGAGAAAAGGATAAATGATCTTCAACAAGTGGAATTTATGGAAAGAAACGTGTTTTCAGAGGATAAAATAAAGGTGAACTCCTAAATAGTGACACCACTTTTAGGGACTTGTATGTTGTTGAATGACAATTACTAAAATGAATCACTGTAATTGTTTAACATTTGGTTCCAATGCCTCCATGGTAACTGCTTAGGTTTTTATTATTTACATTCTGTAATGGAGGATGTGTGGCTCAGGTTTATGCTACATTTTAAGCACAGCTAACGAGTCTTAATTTTAATCAAAGTGTCTCTTATGAAAATAAGAGAAAAGATTAAAGATTAAGAAGAGAACAAAGAAGGGACAGTGAAAGCCCCAGGCAAGCAATTTGCTATCGATTGCGGCGTTTAAGCCAAATGATCTTTGAGTAGCAATTTCATTACAAGTAGACAGATGAGAACTAGAGCACATATGTTTTTAACCTACGTCAAGTTTTCATGTTTTGAATCAAAATTTGAATCCCATATCACAGGATGTTTTTATTTTGAAAAAGCTAGAGTTTTGGAGGCAGGTAATATGCTGTGCATTGTGTAGTCATCGTTATTGAATGCTCACATCATTTCTGTGGAGTTGCCACTAGAATTATGTATGTGTTTTCAATAAGAATGTGACACACAGACATTATTTAACTTATGTAAAGTAACACTGTTGCTTAATGAGAGTCCGAATTTAATCTGTGCAGTGTCCAGACTCCGCTCTTGTTGAACATTCGGTTGTTGCTCAAAGTAGTCACTGATCCCCTGCCTTTTTGGGTTTAGAGTGTCTGATAAGTTGCCTTGATAAGGGAATGTGTGTAGGAATGACACATGTCATTTTCAATGGAAAGCTTAGGAGCTAGGCTACCGGTGCCACGCATCTCTGCTTCTCCCATGAGACTGGTGAGATTACAGATAAAGGTCATTCAGTCATCCTGGGTCCCAACATGACAACAGTGTGAAGCAGAAATTGCTCCTATCTCAGAAGAACCCATAGAGTAAAAACATTCACGGTTATGTGGCATTAGGAACTTTCACTGTGGATTACTGCTTATTTCAACGGATGCAGCTCTAAACCACTATACTATTTGGCTTTTCAATACATAGTCTGCATATACACCTAGTGCCAAATCACATTCAAGATTTTTATTGGCTGGTACCTATATCAAATAGGGAGGATGACTGATCATTTCCTTTACTTGAGAAAACAATATCAATCATTAACAAATTAATGAGGAGAAAAGTCAAGTCTTCTACTTGATCTACTCATCAAAATCAGGGAAAGACAAATACATGAGTTAAAACAAAACACAGAATTTCGTATTAAATAAAGAATGTTTAAACAACCCAAAGCAATCAGATCAGATTTTGCAGCTGAGTCTCAAGAATAAATGGCCCCTTCTTGCCTCTCATTGTATGTCAGCTTGGTTGTCTTCTATTTGGATATATATTACCTGTACACATTTGTGGTTTTTATCCCCTGAGAGAGACTGACTGACTTTATCAGTTCTAGTTTAAAAAACTCCTTAGAAATGCTCTTGCTAGGTTGCAGTGTACAACGCTGGACCATGCAACTGTGTTAGTGAGGATGGGTCGTCATGGCAACCCTTTTTAATGACAGTCTTCCCCTCCTCCACCACCCACACAGGACCTACTGTGCCAGAGAGAGGGATCCACGTAAAAACACTGTAGCTAAAGTTCCAATTCTCAGGCAAGGAGAAGACAGATCCTTAAGCAAGTAACCCACCATTGTGTGGATTATAAATCCATCAAAGAATAATTGTGAAGTCATTTTCAGTAATTTAGATGTTTTCTCATTATGGTGAAGAATGATTATGTGTGAGAGGATCGTGTCATTAATTGGGACTCTTGCGATTTCAATTTCTGACTAGGCAATTATGGTGGTTATGACTAGTCTTCCACTAAATTGTAATTTTATGCTTCCCTCTTACCAAAAATAAGTAAGTAAATAGCCCATGTGGTGTTTCCAGGTTGTAATTTTTGTAGTTAACAAGGTCTTTCTAGACCCTACTTGCAGCTAGAGATGATGTGGTGACATAGTTCTAGCCAAACTATGTAAGTGAAAGTTACTAGGGGCAGCTTTGAAGAAATGTCTTGAATGGAATAAATTTGGTACAGATTCTTTGGGTTTTCAACTATGTCTTTTGATTTTTTCCTGGAATGCAGATATCAGACTTAGAGAGGCTGGGGGCCTCTTGATGTTTTGAGAAGGAGGGTTGTAGGGTGGAATTAGAGTGGACACCTAGGATCATTAATAACAAGCTGAGGGCAGCACCAGCCACTCTTGTGATTGCATGAGTCACGTAAATACCAGTATGCTTAAGTCACCTTAATTGGATTATCTTTGACTTACACCCAAATATAAATCGGAGCCGAAACAGTCTCTTACAAGGAGATTCTTTATAAATTATAATTGTGGCCATGGAGATTGCCTTTGCGTCTCAAACAAGCCTTGTTTAAAATACAATGTGTTGTTTTATGTAAATAATAATGGCACATTAAACTGAAAATGTGTTCATCTTTTTTACTTTAGAAGACAATCTAAAGTCAAGTTCAGTTATTACATATAGAGATGATTATTTAAGACTGTTTTTCTCTGAGTTTATATTTTCCAGGTGACATTTATTTCTCCTTTATAACCATCATAGTCCCAATTAGACTTCCTACGTTCTTTAGACTGCTATGTTTAACAAACTCCAATATGCATAATACAAAAAGATAGAGGAAATTACACAATAATCATAAGAACCTTTCCTATTTAAGAAAAGGGAAAGCTTTTCACAAAAATGGTGACAAAGTTAAGAAGGAATCTCCTGGTCCTCCCAAAGCTGAAGCCAAAGTAAATGTATTGACCGCTGAAAGGCGTCCATGGACACGCAAAAGTAGATTTGTGTGCCTTCCACCTTCTAGAGGACCAAGACACTGCAGCTCTGCAGGCAGTCCCAATATCCTTGGAAGAACACCTCCAAGAGAAATCAACTTGACCTCTATGCCATCAGCAAGTTCGCCCTAACCCTTGAGAAGTTAGAAGACAACAACACGCTGTTGTGTTCATTGTGATGTGAATGCCAACAAACACCAGATGTGGAAAAGCTCTAGGTCATGGCCAAGGTCAACACCCAGATCAGACCTGATGGAGAGAAGAAGGCACATGTTCCACCAGCGCCTGACTACGGTACGTTGGATGTTGCCAACCAAATTGGGATCAGCTAGACCGAGTCCAGCTGGCTAATTCTAAATATAAAATTCTTTCATTGTGGAAAAAAAGAAAAGGACAAAAAGAATAGAACAGAGAGTGGGCACGACTCCACAGCATACACGGTAATGTGCTGGAGAAAATACCAAGGTCTTCCAGCTATGAAGTAAGTGATTGCTTTCATCAGAAATCAACCCGCTCTTGGTAATGTCTCTGAATGAATATTTTGTCTTCTCCCTCCATGTTTACATCTAAAAGGGTATAGAGGAGGAATTCACTTTTCAGAGCTGCATGGTGTTAACATAACAGTCAGCTTTTTTTTTTTTTCACAGTCAAGAACGGGCTTGTATTCAGAGGGTGAGAAATGATCCATTCCTGTTTGTCAATCGTCTTTGTCATTCATGTCTAAAAAACTTTCTACTGAAATTTCATTTCAAGTAATTCAGAACTAATAACTGCAATGACTGTAGTTATCCTTTCACACTTTGAATATGGACTCCTTTAAAAAAAAATTATTTGCGTTACCAAGACACATCACTGCTCCTTCTACAACGGTTAGAGAATAAATTTGTGTGTTTTTTTCCTTAGCCCGGGCTGAGAACAAAACCTACCACATTTTAAACTGAGGGCTCTGTTATAGTAGAAAGAGCAATGTAACATGAGAGAATGAAGGTGTCCTGACTGTCCTCTGTCTTACTTCAGTGCAGTCCATTCCAGACTTTACACTTGGCCATTCACAGTGACCCACTCTGAGATCCGATCTCTGCATTATTAAAATCTTGCATCATGCATACTGTGAAAACAATTGAAGGTCGTTTTGTCAAATACGGAATGGATGTCTGTGTATCAGCATGTGATGAGAATGTCTCCTCCAGCATGGCTAGGTTTGTCTGGGAGCCTAAGTAATTTTACTAGATCTCTACCTCTCGATTGTATGGTCACCTTGGCCATTGTTTGCATTGCATTCGATTGTAGATTTTCTCCAACTGGAGCAAAAGATGGCTGCCATCCCCATTACAGTCCTCTGCATGTAGAACTCCTATTCTAAAATAGAAATTATCTTGGACAATGTCTGTCCATTCATTCTAAGAAAGATTTGGGTTGTCTCAGCTCGTATTACCTGCTTACCCTGTAGAAGCGATTGGGAACAGCGCAAGCTATGACCTGTCCAAGCAACAGAGATTGTGGCCTATTTATAAATGAGCCTCAGAAAAAGTAGGGAAATCTTGGTTTGTTTTCTTTCTTTTTTTCTTTCTTGCTTTTTCTTTTTTTTTTCAAATTTCAGCTTTAGTGAGGTAAAAACTGGCATGTCAGGTTGTAAGATAAAGTGTATATCGTGGTGATTTTATATGTGGGGCTCCTCCAATCTATGCCCTGAGGGCTAAAGCCTATACGTCAGGAGAACTAGAAGTGGCCTTGAGGAGGCTATGGCTGGACCTTGAAAATCACAGCTCTTGCTGCCAGTTTGCAGAGAGCACGGCCAGCTGAATCAGTGTGGTGACAGGGGCTCTCTGTCTGGTATCCTGCGCATGTCATTCTGATGTCCCCTTGGCCTCTGTGTTTCCTGACTTGAAGTCACCTGTTCATAGCATCATTGTTCCCATCTGTGTGATATGTTGTTTTTCCCCTGCTCTTTCAACTATTTTTGTATGTGTTTGTAACTTTTACCCATTTTTGCTATGATGAGAGTATCTATGCATATTAATTTCCTATAGCTGCTGCAACAAATTACCACAAAGTTTTTAGCTAAAAACAACACACATTCACTATCTCATAATTCTTGTGGTCATAAGTCTGAAACGAGTCTGATGGGCCTGAAATCAAGGTGTTGGGGAGCTGTGTTCCTTCCGGAGACTGCAGGGGAGTGTGATGTCCTTGCTTTCCAGATTATGGATCCATCTGCGTTCCTTGGCTTGTGGTTCTATTTTCCAATCTTTGCAGTGATTCATTCCAGCTCTGATTCCATTGCCATGTCTCCTGTTTCTTATACCGGCCCTCCTACCGCCCTTTTACAAGGACATTTGTGATTACATTGGGCCCACCAGGAAAGCAAGATAATCTCCACATCTCAAAATTCTGAATTCAGGCACTTCTGCCAAGTCCTTCTGGCCATGGAAAGTAAGCTGTTCATGGAGTCTGGAGATGAGGAATCTTTGGGGGGTATTTGTCAGCCCACAACAATGTGGTCGGCTGATTTTATTTTATTTTGAATTTCTTGAGTTTCATGAATGTGTGAATCAGTGTTACAAACAAATCTGGGAATTTTTAGCCATTGTTACTGTGAGCATGTTTTCTACGTCTTTTTTTCCTCTCTTTTGCAACTAGAATTTCCCAGACGTGTGGGAACACTTAATTTGTTTTACGAGATTTGTGAGATTTTATTTTCTTTCAATCTTTATTTCACTCTTCTCCACTTTGGAGAACTGATCTAGACTCAAGTTCACTGCTGCTTTCTTCTGCAGCCTCAGATTTGCTGTTGATACTACCTAATGAAATTTTCATTTCTGTTATTAGAATTTGTAGCTCTAGAATTTCCATTTGGTTGTTTCTTATAGCTTCCATTTTTTTTTTTTTTTTTTTTTTCTGTTAATTTTTTTCTATTTGTTGCCTCAGTAATAGAATAATTTCCTCTCCTTCTTTGGACACATTTGTAGTATTTTTTGGAGACTTTTCTCTGCTAAATCAATTGTCTGGCCCCATTCAGAATCAGTTTCTGCTTACTATTTTCTTCCTGAGAATGGATTTCATGTTCCTGTTTTTGTGCATGTCTCCTATTTTTTGATCGAAAACTAATAAATTGTTGTTTGACTCAGATGTAATTTCCTCTTCTTTGAATTGTTGGTATTAATTTCAGTAGACAATTATTTTGTCTTTACTGCAGCCACTGGTATCTCTTCTCAGATTTTATTTCCTGGCTCCCTACTGGTCTCCTCTGTGTCTGTATCGTTTAGAAGTCACCCAATTTCTGTCTAAAACAATATATTGTCATTTGCATATGTAACCCATGGTGACTATTGAATATTCTCTCTTATTAATTTAGTGTCCTCACTCTGTGTCATGAATTACCTTGTATCTTTTACACATTTGCTACTATAAAAATGTCACACACCGCCCCCCCAAAAAAAGAAAGAAAGAAAAAAAAACTTGGAAATCTTCCCAAAATAGAAACAATTAAAAGAAAAATCACCCAATATTCACAAAGGAGTTATATTTAAACAACTCAAGTCTCAGAAGTTTCCACTTTATGCTGCCCAATCTCTGTGTGGCTGAGAAATGCATTCAAAAGTGCATGAAGGTTGCATGTACCCCAGGTTTTCAGTTTTCATCAGCGTCCTCTGGCGTTCTTTGCACATGTTTCTAGTTCAGCAGTCACTGAGGGGGCGTGTTGCTGCTGCTGCTGCTGTGGTTGCTTTTCATCTCAGCCTTTCCAGAGCTCGCATCCCCAGGGTCTCTCCAGTAATATCCGCTCTACTGTGTCACCTTCTCTGGATGAAGACATTCTCTTGGAGGAGTATGGGAATGGTCTGAGACAAGAAGCCCACAAACGCAGTCACTGTGGCTGGAGGCAGTAAAGCTGTTCAAGTTCTTGTCTACCTTTGGTCTTGCAATCGTTGTTTGCGTTAATTTTGTCCCATGTTCCACTCAAGTGAATCACCCACCCTTGTGGGGAGTCATGCCACCATTACTGGCAGTATTGTGTGCGTTGTAGGGTTCTTCTCCGTCTCCTTCTTCGTTTTAACTGTATTGATCAATTTTTTTTCATTATAGAGGAAACTTTTCCATTACGGACACCACAGGTAAAATATTAATAGTTATACCACCTGCAAGTATCAGGGCTACAGTTTGAAGGCACATAAATAGGTAGGCGAAATAGGGACTGGAGGATAATCCTAGTAATTTGTACTATTTGTTCACCATTATTTCCTCTCATTCTTTGTCACGCTTCCCTGTAGATATATTTTCTCAAACCACTGAATTGGAACTCTTGGACATTGGACATGCTTTGACTAATGAGGTGTGAAAAGTGTGACATTTGCTATATCTGAGCAGAGGATCTTAATGTACTTTCGTAGTTTGCTGTACTTCTTACTCCTGCCTTTCACCATAAAAACAAAATGACACAAATGTCAATACTCCTTCAAATTGAGTCCTAGGAAGATGAGACACGTAGACCTGCATCCAGCCAAGCCCAGAAATACCAGGAAAGAAGAGTTGTAGCTGACCCATATCCTTTATTTAATGTAAGCAAAGAAAAAAATTATATTTGTAAGGCACTGAGCTATTGGTGATTTCTTTGACTAGAGCAACACGTGACTATAATAGCAATCTCTTGTATTTCCTTGAATATTTAAAATAGAGGGCATACTGCTTCCTACCCTACAAAGTAAATAATAAGAATATTATTAAATTAAATATATATTGAGAATTGAGTAATGGTTTGTTGGCATGCAGACAAATCATCACAAAATCTTGGGCAAAATTATTAAAGATTCCTATCTTATTATTGGCTTAAATAATTTTGAGGAAATCATCATAGTGTTACTTAGATATCTATTCCATTTTTATTGCAGCTAATGATATAGTATATTTATATGGCCTCACTGGGCATTTGTATAATAAATCCAATAAAGCTATGGTGATTATTAGTCTCCTGCTATTAGCAGCAATATCTTATATGTTCTCAAAGTGTCTCTTAGGCAGTGGAATAGAACAAATGGTAAATTAGAAATAGGAAGCAGGGAAAAATTAAATATCTAAAATGAAATATTTAGCGTAGAGTATTTTACGCTAAACATTACTTAAGCAGTATTAGCTCAACTGTTGGGTTGTAGCCCCTCCATTTATGAAATTGAAAAGTGCTGTGACAGCCACAAGCAGTTTGTAAGATTTAAGGACAGAAGAAAAACTGCCCAGTATACAAGAAGAGATTCTTGGGCAAAATTCAGAGGATATAATTTTTAATAATGGCTCTGTCTCTGACAAGTTTATCTATCTGATTGTGAACAGGTCCTTTCTCCCTCCGTATTTTCTTTTGAAAGATTCCAAATCAACAGAAATGGTAAAACACAAACAATCCCTAGAAAAAACATCACATATACTGTTCAACTTGATGCTACCATTAATTAAACATTAGATCATTTGCACAATTAAAATTTACAACAAATGTTATTGCCAATTAGATTCATTTTAAAAAGAGTATGTGTTTTTGGCATTTGTATGATTTTTTAAAGAATGAATCTCTCTCATCTGATTCTGCACAGACATTTTCCATATTAATAGAGGAAGAAATCTTGCATTTCCGCAGATTTCATTTCAAATTATTTGAACAGTGGGTACTCAGGGCATTTTGGAGAGAGTCTTGTTCTCGTATTATCTCCTGCAAATGAAGAGAAAGCAAGTGGCAACAAGCATTGCACTTCTCTCCTGGCTTGCAAGCAGAATGGTGGGAAAATAAATTGCCTGCGCCATGCTGCCTTGTGATACACGGCTTAACAGTAGGTGGCTGTCCTCTGATCATTGGCTGTCTGCCTGAGGGAACAATTCACTGCAGTTCAGAATAGGGACTCCTGGAACTTTATCATTGGAGCAGAGTGCAAGGACTTTACTAGGTGTGACACCCCAAGGAAAACCCGAGAAGACTGGAGTACTCGAGGCTATTGATTATAGGCAAAACAAAACAATAACAACAACAAAAAACACAAAAAGACCTAAGACACAACCCAAAGTTATCATTTTCTAATAGATGTTCCCCTCAGGTATACTCTGTCAATGCGTATAAATAAACTTAGAAAGCAAGGCTATTTTTTTGTGGTCAGGCTATTATGAGCTTCACTTTGTAATTCATTTATTTTATATGGAAAGCTGCAAACAAGTTTATCCATGGTTTCGGCTTACCCATTAGGCACTGTTGAATAATAATATATTCTTTCCTTACTTTGACTGCAGACCTACTTTTTTCTCCATAACCCCTAACATCCCTACCACTCACAAATTTGGGAGAATTAATCAGAAATGGTAGAAAATAATGTAAAGGATAAACATTTTTACTTGTAGGTAATAAAATATTGATATTGTTTATTTTTTGCTAGGGTCCTGCTAGGAATTTTGAATATATTATTTTTCTCACTTTAAACCTCCTTTTCTAGTTTGAGAAAATCAGAAAAAAAGCAAGGCTGAACAGCTAGGAAATGCCAAATTCAGGTTTTAAATCTTAATAAGTCTGACTATAGGATTCGTACCAGTATCACCCCAAACAACTTACTTAAAGGATGCAGTATTTTATTATGTATCATTAAACATATATGTAATTTGTACCTAGAGTAAAGATAATAATAGCACAAAAGCAGTAAACCATATATATATATTAAAAAGAAATAACAGTTGCATTCTGAAAAATGCATTGTTAGGTGATTTCATCATTGTATGATCGTTACAGAGACGCTTCCACACACCTAGATGGCCCAGCCCTCTGCACACCTGGGCCGAACGGTGCAGTCTAGTCACCTGGGCTGCAAACCTGCACATTGTGTGACTGTACTGAATACTGTGGGCAACTATAACACAATGATATTTGTTATCTAAACATAGAAAAGATACAGTACGAATACTGTGTAAAAGGTAAGAAATGCAACACCTGTGTAGCGCTCTTACCATGAACGGAGCCTGCAGGACTGGTGTGTCAGCCAGTGAGTAGCGAGTGGACGTGAAGGCTGGGACATCACTGTCCCTCACTGGCCACTTTGTAAGCACTGCACACGTAGGCTGCACTCACTTGATACAAAACAGTTTTCTATCTTTGTTACTCAATTACCTTAGATCATATTGTGACTTTTTTACTTTATAAACTCTAATTTTTTAAACATTTCAACTCTTTTGTAACAAATAAAACATACATTATACAGCTGTACAAAAGAATTTCTTTATATCTTCATAAGCTTTCCTCTATTTTATTTATTTATTTTTTGAACGTTTTTATTAAACACTAAGACCCAGACACACACATTAGCCTTGGCTGACACTGGGTCAGGACCACCAGCCTCACTGTCTCCACCTCCACCTCTTTGGGGCAACAACGGGCATGGAGTTGTCATCTCCTGTGACAACACTGCCTTCCTTCTGGAAAACCCCCTGAAGGACCTGCCTGGGGCTCTTCCTGAGAACGTGGTACTCTTTTCAGAAATACCTCCACAGTGGATTTGTTTCCTTTCTTGGTTTCTTTTTTTTTTTCTTCTTTTTTTTTTTCATCATAGATTTGCTTGGAAGCAGATAATGCACCATGTTGGGTCCATATTTTCCAATATTTTAAGGAGCGCGTTGAGGTCTGAGAAAGCTTCTGCTAAACCCTTCACTGTGGATTTTCTTGGGGTGGTGGTTCTTCTCCTGCAGTTTCCATTTCTCTTGCTTCTTATTCAGCTGTGTGTTCCTGTTCCACATCCATGAACTACTCAGTCATTTCCCCGGGAACCACCCCTCGGAGTTCCTCAGTGCTATTGCTCTGTGACGTTACAATGGCTACACAGTCACTAGGCCATAGGAAGTTTTCAGCTCCATCATAATCTCACGGGCCCACCATTGTATAAATGGCCTGCTGCTGACCGAAATGCTGTTATATGGCACATGATTGTGACTCTCTAGAAGTCTAGAACTACAAGTCCTGGCCTCGCCAGCTCCTTGCCAGTGTTGATCCCCAATCACTGTCACCATGAAAGGACACCGGAGTTTTCCAACATTACCTCAGGTGTTGTTACCGTCCCAAAGAGAACCACTGCACTAGTTACCAAATAAAACCTAGGTGGTTTAGGATTTTTAATGAATAGAGTATGACAAGTAGTGATTCAGCTAGAGTAAAATATCTGTAGACAAGAAAAGACCTATAGACATGCAGAACATTAGATATCTTTCCTTAGGCAATTTTCATTTTAGAAGTTGCCATGGGAATAAGACTGGAGAAGATATTTTAAGGTTTACATAAAAGAAAATGTGTGAGTTTGTCTCTCTGAGACTAATTTGTACTGAGCATTGCCTGATATCCGTGGTTTGGTAGCTGGAATGTGGGTAATAATACTATATCCTGCGATTGCTTGAGCCAAATCCCGTCTCTCTCTCTTCTAAATAATCCTGAGATCTTAAGTAGCCAAGGTTGATAGCAGGATGAGTGCTATTTTTGGCAAAACCTGGGTTTTCTGTTCTCTGGGATACAATATACTGGCGTAATGATTTCTAGGAAATTGGATATGCCAGATGGCATTTTTAAAAACTAAAGAGAAAATGCTATGATTTGACCTTTCTTCTTTGTCCATAAAAATTACTGAAAGAAAATAGGGGGATGGAAATTATACAGATGAATACTGAAACGTAAAACAAAAATGACTTTCAAACCCTAGGGATGGCAGAATATAAGCATGAAAATTACAAAAATAGACTGAAATATGAAAAAAAAAAATGACTTTCACACCCTATTGATGGCAGAATGGCCAGACTTGGTGACTGACGCTATAGCAGCCTCGGAAAACTGAGTTCTGAATGTTTAACTGAGAGTCATAAACCTTATCAGTTTAAACTTTTATTTGACCTTTTACGTACTTTTTCACTCATGGCCAAATCTAATCCTAATTAATACAGAATGTCATGCCCGCACATAAGTTATTATAAATGACTGTATTCTACATAAAAATCACTGCACTTAAATAAACACCTGTGGCATTAAGTCAGAGGCATGACTGCCTTAAATATTGTAAGCTGGCAAAGTGATCATTTTGCCTCCATTGGAGGAAAATATTTGAGCGGAACTTTAGCTACTGGTATCCTGGTGCTGTGCTCTGAATGTTGGCTGCTTCTGCTCTATTTTGGCAAAATCCTACTAGAATTAGTCAGTTTACAAACAGAGACGCAGAGAACATGCTGCTAGGTGAGGGGTGGGTGAGGATCTCTGTTCTACAACTTGAGTTTGGTGGTTTTAAAATCGCCTATATCCCAAGTAAAAACAAAAGTGCATATTATGCCTCGTGGCGTCATTAATATCATGGTGCCCCAGCAAATTGTCAAGCGCCTTCATTAGCGTTCTCTGCCAGACCTCAGGGGCTAGCCGAGCAGCAGAGATTGGATTCAAGGTGCTTTGTGCTTCAGATGGCTTCAGAAAAGCTACCAGTCAGGTGGCAGTGGTGGTGGCGGCCCTGGGCAGATACCAAGCCTAGTTCGTCCAAGAGCAGGGTTTTCAGGCTTTAACTGGGCCTTGCAGTTATTTTCCTGTGGTCGCTTCTTTCCAGAATAACCAGAAGCAAAGAAAGTGATTCCTCTTTAATTTTGTGGGAGTTTACTGCCACAGAGACTACAAACCTAACCAGAAATATTCTGTAATTTTCAAATCCCTGAGAAACCCTTGGGCTGTCAATACATGCTGGCAAGACAGAGGTTGGGAAGACTGTGCGACCATTGAGAGAGGTGTGCTGCTCAACGCCCACCCCACACTCAGCAGGGAGCCTACCGAGCATGAAGACCTTCCCCAGAAGCAGAGTCGTGGTCCCTGCGAGGCGTGGGTGAGGGGCTTCTTCCCAGTGCCAGGGCTGAACCAGGCAGCTCTCCGCCTGCACAGAAAGCGACCTCACTTCTCCTGCTTCATGGGGGTTGTTGAGCGCTGCGACCAGGGACCGCTCTGTGCTGCCTATGTTCCCCTCCCCCAGACAGCCTGTTCCGGTCTTGTGTGTCAGGGACACATGACATGGCGTTTCTTATGCAGGTCACAGGACCGTAAGGAGGTACACTTTATGGTGCAGAAGGCGAAGGAATCTCTTGATTCCTGAGAGCATGGATTTTTGAGCTGAAAGCAGTAACCAGATGGGATGTCTCCCTTGGGAGCATGACAGTGGAGGTTCATGGGCGTCCAAATAGACAGGCTGTGGCAGAGACTGATCACTGTGCCTCAATATCTGTTCTCTCCTTGTTCTGTAACAAAACCCCAGGCTTTTACCTGGGCACGTGGCTGCCTAAGTTAGAGTCCATTCCTTAGCTTTCTTAGCAGCTGAATATAGTTACCTGACAAAACTCCAGCCAATTATAAGTGAGCGGAATTGGTCTAACATCCTCTAGGAAGCATACTTCAAAGGAGAGAAAATGCCCCCCTCTTCCTTCGGCCTTCCTGATGGCTGGAATGTGGATAGCCTGGAGCTGTCAGTCACTGGAAGCAAGAGAACAGGGGCCAGCCATAGCCTAGTGATGACGGAGCAGACAGGGAGAAAGTTCTCGGTTCTTTGACAGCCTTGTGTAACTGCCATAGCCAGCCACAGAAGAGTGACCTCTGGAGTCTAGACAGATGAGAGTTAAAAAAAACAAACAAACAAACAAACAAAAACGTGGCTTTCTACAATTTCCATCCAAACACAGTGAACAGTGTTCCTTTTGGTGTCTCAGGATTCAGATAGGTCCTGAAGAAACTCTTAGAAATAGGAACAGGGGACAGTTCTTTAACAATTTGATACCGGTCCATGTATAGAAACCTCAGCTGCCGTTTGCTTAGAGCATTCATTCAGGGCAGATAAAGGTGGCTATTATTGATAAAATAATCTTTGGAAAAGCTCGTAGTTTCATTATTTTGTGCTAAACCAGGCAAAATAGTGTCTGTCCTTGAAATAATGTGTCATCCAAAATGGAAGAATAGTACTAAGCTTTGGAGGATTTGAGTGTGTTGTTTATATTTTTCTCATGTAATGAAATGGATGGTGTCCTGGCTATTAATTTTATATGATGAGTTCCAAAAGCAATCAGAATAGAAATGTATAATGAAGCTGTGCTGTTTTTTATTAAAATATTTATCTACTTTCAAGGAGACAAATACTCAAAGCATAGAACAATCCTTACATCCTCTCTCCACTACATTACCCAACTCGACTGCTTTTTTTTTTTTTGCCTCGCTTTGTATTTTTTAAGTTTCTAGTCTCAGAGTCTTACTCTAGCTTCAGGATGACAATGAATCCATGGTTCCATGAATAGCTCAAAAGGAACTGCCAAAGATAGTTGTATTTAGAAACACTAAATACAGTACAATATAAAACTTCATAAAAAACTCAAACGCTTCTCTTGATTCAGATAGCTCAACTGCAAATTGGAGAGAGAAGAGCAGTTTAATGAGCAACCTTTGGATCAAATATACTATTTAATTCACTCTTTTGCTCACCCAGGAAATTCATAGTGCCGATTTTAAAAGTTCTTCTGGTTCCCAAATGAAATTATTTTTGAAATGTCAAGTAAGTCTTTTCACAACTCAGACTTTAAAATAATGGTGATAAAGAGTGGGACAGGAAAACTACAGATATACCATAGTTTGTTTCTTATTTCATTTATATCTGCGTACAGCTGGTTCATTAAAAACAGGTTCTTCTCTGGAAATTTTTGGTGGCCCAAAATAAATATGATTTGTGATTTTTGAGATTTGCCTTGATGTAGTTTAGAAAGGCTATAGTCCTGGGACATGGAAATAGAAATTATGAAGCCTTAATTTTTAATTCAGATACACTTAATATTGAAGTCAAAAAGTACACAATTTTCAGTAGCAGACTCTTTGAGATAGTGGGAAATATTTTTAACACAATGATTTGATACATATTAATTGGGGTAAAAGCTGCAGAATAACTCACTTTGGAGACATTCTTATATGAACATTAACTACGGAGGGATACAAATACTCCATTGTAGATTTTTTTGCACTTATTTTCTGTCTTTATACCCCAATATTCAGTCCTGGCAAATTTTCTTAACAAGAAGTTCTGCTTTAAGTCTCTACCTTATTTTTGTCGTTATTCAAACTTATCCTTGAGACCATGGGGCTTATATACATGTCCTTGTAGGAATTTGTATTTATGAATTGTCTTAAATAGGACATTTACTTTGAATATACTCATTCATCTCGTAATTTTGTTTTTAATTAAAGTTTATTGGGGGGACCATTGTTAGTAAAGTGATCTATAGATGATGTATTACAGAACTGTGCACCTGAAATCTTATAATTTTTTAACCCCTGGTAATTAATTCTGGATGTTATAATAACTAATTCTACTAGGAAAATAGTCTTCACATTTTTGGGGTGTTGGAGGAAATGCCCACTGCTCTTCTATCTACTATAATTGCAGTAATTAAAAAAAAATTGGTTATAGAGAATATATTTTTGAAACACCATACAGGCCTTCCATTTCTGCTTCATAAGTGGCAGGATGGGACTGGCTGCAATCGCAGGCTCTCCTGAAAGGTGTAGGGTAGTGTTTCTTAAACTTCATCTGGGAGCATATAAAATGCAGATCATCGGGCAACAACCATACTGACTGACTGAATTCTTTATTCCCTGGGCCCGAGGTCCCCTGTCGTTGAAGAATAGTCATTCGAAAATGCAAAGTCATCTTTTGTTGTTTTTGGTTTTGTTTTTCCTCTTGTGCTTTCATTTTCTGTGGACCAGTGCCGCTGCAGGCCTGTAATGTCCTCCAGGAACAGACAGATGGCCGCCTGCACTTTGCGACTCGTACACTGGATGTGTGTGTGTCTTTCCTCTTCTTTATTTCCTCACCTACATGTGCCATCACGCATTCATTAAGAAGCACACTCAAAATAGGATCTAACTTGACTGTAGCTGGAGGAAACCTCATGCTGACCTTAGGGGCGTGACTAGCCTCAAGAAGGAAACGCTTATTTGGAAGTGAAAGCTACAGAAGTATATATAGTATTTCATAGTTTACTTATCTATTTCTAGTATGTTCCTTGGAGATATGCTTATCAAACTTCTTTTAATAAAATGTCTTAAATTATCACTTATTCAAAAAAACATTTCCCCAATGATAGAGGATAAATGCTTTTTTAATAAAATCATAGTGAAATTTCTAATGGCCCAAGTAAGTAGGTCAGGCAAGCATTACTTCTTACTTTTTCAAATAATGTTTCGTAGGACTGTTAATAACTGGATATGACCCAGCTTATAGACACACGAATATGTACATGCTTATTCACAAATGCCATCTCTTTCTCATATAAATGTTTTGTTTTTTAATTGAACGAAGCAGAAAATAAGATTAGGATATAAACTGAGAACAAAAAAAAATGTTAAATTTTTTATTCATATAGAAACCTAAGGTTTATAGGCTTTCATTGAATTTGCACTGATAGGATCATTAGAACTTGCTGTTGTCTTAGGAACAAAACTAGCTGTCTTAATTATGACAGATTTTTATTTTTAATCAAGTATTTATGATTATGTAATCTATAAGAACAGTTTACAAGAAATGAGAGTTAATATTACCGTTGTCTGCTTTTACTTTTCACATAAAGTAAAAATAGTTGGTCTTGTATCCTTATTTCCATATGCCTATGAAACTGACTTGTAAACATATTTTTATTTAACAATAAGAAAATTAATTCAGCTTTGTCTTCAGAGATACTGTGTCTACACAGTCTCAGTGGAACTGTTTACACCTTATCTGTCCAATTAGATTGAAGTACTCCATTAGAATGGAGAATTTGTGCCATTTTTATCTAACAATACACAGAAATCCATGGATTCTCAGCTGTTGAAATGTTTATAACATGTCCCATTTAAAAAGAGCAGCTCTTTTGTTAAGGTCACGATAAACTAAATGATACAATTTTAATTGGCTTAATTGACCCACTTACTATCCACATATCCTAACACAGGTGGTGAACAGCTCCACGTTCTCTGTGCTGTTGGAATGTAACTTTAAGATTTGATTTCCATAAAGGCTAGCCAGTTTGCCCTTTGTCAAGCTCTCTAGCCAAAAGGTTGTCTGCCTCATTTCCATTAATAAAAAGAACGTGTTTTTAAAGTTTAACTAGATTATCTTAAGGGCAAAAAGTGAACATCACGGTGAACTGTGGTTTTTTTTTAAGTAGCTAGATTTGCAACTCTGAATGATTACTTGCTCAACAAATATAAGTTTTTTTTTTTGTATTATTTCCCTTTTCATTACATTTTTTCATTATTTTAAATTACTGAAACTAAGGAAATGTGTAATAAGTAATGCTTTTCAAATCTGAGCTCTAATCAAATGATTTAATCAAGCAAAATTTAACAATAATAAACATAAGTAACTCTACAATTCGAATTATTTTTCTTGTCATGTAAATAAATACATATACATATACATATACATATACATATACATATACATATACATATACGTATATGTATAATATTTACCAGTAGAAACAACTGAGTTGAGTTGTAGCGATAAAATCTAATTTAGAGAGAAACTTATAAATCTGAGGTCAGGGTTTTCCCCAGAGGGTCATTTCATAAAGTATATTAGTTCTCTACTGTTTCTTCATCCCAAATAGATTCAGTGTTATACCACTAGCCTTTTTGTAAATGCATCTTGTAAATACTGAGTTTTAAATGATTAACAAGTATATTATTTATGTTGGTGGTCCTGTTATTTACAATACACTTCCTTAACATTCATAGTTACCATATTTCATGTGGACCTCGGCTGAGCTGAACAGCCTTTACCTGGATATGGGGCCATTTCTATCAGGTTGTTAGGCTGATGCTTGTGTCGATAGAATTGGACGCTGAGCTGGGTTTATATTGTGTTCTCACCACCTTACCTCAGTGCAGCCCACATTTCAATGTCCTTAATGGTTAGCTCTTCTTGTGTTTAGGGTGTGGGCTGGGGTCCTGAAGGTTTTCCCTTGTTCTGCCACTTTCAGCTTCATGGCGCACCTGTACCACAGGTAGACTCTCTCTTCATGCTATCAGCTCTCTTCCACCAGTAGGTAAGTGTTGTTACTTGAGTCAAAGCTTGTGAGAGGGCAGGGTTTCCTGTTGGCATGGTCCAGCCACCATCCTAGGGAGAACACAGTTTCCTGATTGATATCTCGCATAGCCTTCCCCTGGCGGCAGTCCATGGCAGTCAAACCCTTCACTGCATTTCTGTTTGGTCTTGGGCATGAGATGTGTGCCCTTCACCAGGGATAAAAAGCTCCTGCTGGTTTAGGTGTAGGGCCCTTTGCCCAAGATCCTTTGTTGTTCCCTCCTCAGAAGAGGCGTTTCCTTTTCTTTCTTCCTCCAATCTTCAGAGGAAGCCTGACTTGATCCTGGGTGCCAGAAGGTTGCCTCTGCCCGCTACAGACAAAGACAAGTTTTGTTTTTACTCATCTTCTAGAATCACCTGATTTTTTCCCCCTCTCTCTCTCTCTCCCCTTGGTTCTGAAAGACAGAACCTGAAGCTGCTGCTCCTGTCTTCACAGCTTAAGAGTCTGACTTCTTAGGAGACAAGGTTACGGGTCTAAAAGCATGCCTCTGCGCCTAGCAACTACCAATCCCCAGCTGCACATCTGTGCCGCCATCTCAGGCTCTCTAGGGGACTTCTGCGCTGTCCTTTACTCACAAGCACACGGTGGAAACTCATGGGAAGAAGCCTTGCTAGTGTTTGGAACCCCATCTAGTATCTGGTACCCCTAGTGTCTGTAAACTCACATGACAGCTCAGCCTTGACCTCAGGGTGCATTTAAAATGGTAGCTGTTTCTTCTCATTTGCTCTTACCATGCCGCCACTGTCCCCACACCCTGGCAAAATGGAAAGGTATCTCCCATCTTCCAAGGACTTCTCCCTCTTTGGAAGTCAGGGTGTTCGGTTCCTCTGAAGCCAGCTCGCCGAAGTGCTCGAGATAAGTTATGACATCATAGGTTATACGTTTGTTCTTTTCCCTCTGGTTGCAGGAAGCTTTATTTACAGTGTTCTACACCTCAAGTCTCCGGCTGACTTTTAGTTTGGTTCCTTCTCTCTGATTTTTGCCGTTTCTTTATGCTATGTCTTCATATGGCTTTCTTCATGTGTCTTGTACTCAGGGTAGTTTGAACTTCTTGAATCTATAGGTGTCAGAGGCAGAATAATGGGCTCCCAAAGACGTCAAATCCATAGAAATTGGTAACACGAGTGTGTTCCTTGGAAAAGGGGAATTAAGGTTGTCAATAATCTGAACTTAAGATGGGGAGACATCGTGGATCCTCAGGGAGGACCCAGGATAATGTGAAAATGAAATACAAAATGGAGACAAGCCTTGAGAATTCCCTGAACTTTCAGATGGAGCAATGACGTTTTAATAGTTTAAGTAGAATTTACTATAAAGTACAGCACAGGGAATATAGTCAATAATATTGTAATAACTATGGATGGTATCAGATGCATACTAGATTTATCAGGGTGATGACTTCATAAAGCACATAAATGTTTAATCACTGTGGTGTACATCTGAAACTATTATAATATTGTATGTCAACTATAATTAAAAATAAATTTAAGAAAAATTGTATTTACTTAACAATTATAAATTTAATTCAATTTTATAAAGATTTAAAATACAATGGTAAAAGATGGCACTTACTTTTAATAGGTTAAAAAGGAAAACTATTATTTTCTTCGACTCATAAATACTCTCCATGAATGTGAAGTTATATGGTGAAAATGAATGTTTCCAATTGGGCTAACACATTGTTATTAGAAGTATAAATTCATGTAAATATGATAGGGTATATTATTCAATGAGTGGCTGAATCTTGCTACGAAATATCTTTTTCTGAAACTGACAAGGAAGAAAGTAGAATTAATTAGGTCAATGCATAGAATATTTCTAGTTAAGTTTAAATATATACAATTCTCAACTGAAAGTGACTAACAAAAAGCAGTCTTGTACCGTGTTTCCCCGAATATAAGACCTATCTGGACAATCAACTCTAATGCGTCTTTTGGAGCAAAAATTAATATAAGACCCGGTCTAATATAATATAACATAACATAACATAACATAACATAACATAACATAACATAACATAACATAACATAACATAACATATATATAATACCAGGTCTTATATTAATTTTTGCTCCAAAAGACGCATTAGAGCTGATTGTCCGGCTAAGTCTTATTTTCTGAGAAACATGGTAGAAACTTAAGAGGGACATTTTCCTATTGCCTCTAAGAATTTATTCATTCTTTCCTTTATCTGACAAGTATTTTTTGAGTACATACTACTACAGCACGACAAGCGTTGTTACAAGTAGTGGCTATACTGTAGCCATACAACTTTATCTTTGAATTCCTGGACTTTACTTTTTAATGGGGGAGAAGTAACATATAAAATACACATATGAATATCAGGTTGAAGTGCAATGAAATAAAATAAAACAGGGTAAGGGGTAGCAAGTGCCAGAGAAGGAAATTACTGTTTATATCAGTTGAAGGCACCAAATGTTTCATAAGTGATGATTGACCATAGAGCTAAAAGAACAGGAATGTGTGTTAGAGAAATATTTAGGAGAAGAGTATTCCACTGAAGTAACAGGAAGTTCAAATACACTACAGTATTCTAAATAAAAGGGTAAACCTTAGCGACTTGAGTATAAAATGTAACCAGATGTTATATATTTGGTGTATGAGTTGGAAAATATTAATATTGTGAAACTGATATATTCGTAGGACGAATGGTAAAATCAGAGTGTGCAGACCTAGAAAATGTTAGGGAATCAGGGTCTCAGAGCATGACCCAGAAAAGAAAACTTACCTGTTTGGTCATCCTGAGTGGTGAGTTGATATTTGAGAAAGGTCCACAGTACTCCGGCTTCCCATGCAACTTCCAGAGTGAAGTTCTGCTGTATAAAATACGGTTGTCTAGAAAGTCAACTTCTGAAACCATTTACTAGTACTAGACTGCAAAATACTGCCACTGGTGTTTCCAGATGTCAAAGTACATTGGCAGAATGCACAACCAGGACCCTTCTTGGGACACTTGTTACATACCCTTCGGAAGGGCTGCTCCCGAAGCTGAGTCTATTGATACTGACATATTTTAAGTACATATTTATACATATTTGGAGTTAGTTTTGTGCCATCAAAGCAAATGTGTGAGTACCTGTATTTTTGTAAGTGCATTCTTACATTCTACTTATTTAACCATTTGAGTGATTGGGATGCCTTCATGATTAGCATATAAATGAAAATAATTCAAGAAAATGGAATATTTTCTCTCATGGTTTTATTTGTCAAATTCACATCAGTTCAGCATAAGCAGGACTGAAGTGACTGCCTCTTTAATGCATAAGGAGCTAAGTAAATGCTCCGAGATTAAAGGATTTCAGCAGAAAGGAATTCAAACTTTGTTAAGCAGAGAGTCACCATCTTTTTTCTAGCAAAACTTTTTGATGAAGATTTCTAGCTTTGTTTTTTGTTGTTGTTTGTTTTTTAGAATCTCAATTGAGATTTTGGATTGGCCCTTTTTGTTTGGGGTTATTTGGTGCCATTTTTATATAAATTAAAATTTAAAGCCCAACATAACTTATTTATTAATTACCAGCCCTCTGTCTGTTATTTGTTTGCCATTTAGTAGTGAGATATTCCTGAACTTTGGCAGAAATGCTATATTAAGTTACATGACATCTATTTTACAAAAAGGTAGTAAACCTCCAAACGTCTCTTTATCAGTGAGCATATTATGAAGACAGAAATGTTAGGAACCTTCCATAATTCCACAATATTTTGTAATTTCTATAACATATCATGATATAATTTGAAACCAGCTTTGCACAAACATTGTAATCAGCCCAACACTTCTTTCTTCTTATCCTATATCTTCCTGCATCTCTAGCTATGGTTTTCCATTAAATAATATTGAACAAGATCGCAGAGTCTCCATTCTAGTTTCAGGTCCACCCTTTACTACCATTATTGTCTTGGATTTTTCCAAGTCTCTTCTATAAGATGAGGTGATGACTAACATACAGGAATCATGATGTGTTATGTATGAGAAGCCATTACATAGCAGATGATAAACAAGTGGTCCTTCTCTTTCTCCTTACACATTGAATGATTATTCTATTAAATGTTGGTCTTTACTAATTTCAATTTCTGTATCCTTAGGTGTATCTTACTAAATAGCTTTTGTAAATACTCAAGGAAGAGAAATCCTTCCCCTCTTCACACATTACTCTCAGAACTTTGACCATCTCTTCCTAAAGTCTTATCAAGTTTCTAATGTAGTGACACTGGTCTTTGGAAGAGATACCGAGTTTTATAACAGAATGGATTTTGCGATACAGCCAATCACTTCACTTTTGTAAGATTCCAATGTTATCACTTGTTAATCCTGTTAACATCGTTTACCTATTTATGGCTTGATTCAATTTTAAAACTTTGAGGCTGTTTCTTAGAGTTCAAGGTATCTTTAAATCAACTGGATAGCAGGTACTTAGATGTTTACCAATGAGTGACATTGTCCTTCCAGGTTTGGGGGTGTCAGGAGATATCATATTTGAGGGGAATAAAACAATGTAAATGTTTTAAATTAAAATGTTTTAATTAGTAACATTGTAGTAACATTTTTGTTATTAGTGTAGTAAATCTTTATAGATTAGTCCACATTATATTAAATATTTATTAAACATGTAATGTCCAAGAAAAGTAACATTCAAAATTAAAAATAAGCCATAATTTCAGTAAAGACTTACTTTGAGTTGATCATTTAACACATGGGTAATATGCCTGAAAAGCATCTATAAGTGTTTATAAAACATTATTAGTGAATTTGGTAAACGGTTCTCCAAAACCAGTGCTTTGTGGGGTTGTGGAGTGCTTGGTTACTTGTTGGGACCTCACTTGCTTGATACCTCTACTAACAGGTCATAGGCTCCTTGAAGATACAAACAAAAACAAAAACATAACCTGTTTTATGGGGTATATCCTCAGTGCCTAAGTCAGGAATTGCTGTGCGCGCACACATACATACACACACACACACACACACACACACACACAAACACACACACACCTGTTAAATACAGCAGCCATTTAATAAATACCACTTTGATAAATGAACTGGTAAGGACACATGTGCTATGACTTAAATAAACTTTACATATGGAAAGAATCATTTTGTATTTTAACTTTGAGGTAAATACTCAAAAGACTTTTTAATCAGCCAACAGTTTTTAATCTGCCTTTTTCTCTTGACACCTGAATTTCTTGTAAAATGTCTACAGATTTTGCCCTATTATGATTAGTGATGAAAGTTTCATTCAGCCAGACTGAGTTGTCCTCACAACTAGTCACAATGATTTATAATTTCTGTTTTTTTGTCTAACGTAAAAATTTTACATTTTCAACAAATACTCAAATATAGTCTGTGAGATTTTTTTTCTTTTTTTTTTTCTTTTTAACATCTAATTAGAGATGTGATGAGTAAAATTGCCTATGAGTTCAGAAAGGGCCTCTGCTTTCTGCACAGATGTAGTTAATATTCTGGTGTTCATATTATGCTCTCTTATTTTTGACAGAAAAATGATCATATAGTAGAACTTAATTAATTTAGAAAATTATAATCATGCTTTGACATAAAAATTATAAGTATAGGTTTAAAAAAGAATGGCTACCCTGCTTCCCCGAAAATAAGACCTAGACAGAGAATCAGCTCTAATGCATCTTTTGGAGCAAAAATTAATATAAGACCAGGTCTTATATTATATTACTTAAGACCCAGTCTTACATTATAGTAAAATGAAACCGGGTCTTACATTAATTTTTGCTCTAAAAGATGCATTAGAGCTGATTCTCCAGCTAGGTCTTATTTTCAGGGAAACACGGTATTAAAGGAAAATATTGAAAATACACACTTCACAATAAGTTAAAATTGGTATTATTTGTTTAATTTATGTGATGATGCCAATAGTTATCTTGCTGATTTTTATTTTTTTAAATTATTTTTCGCTTTTGTTTTTTGATGGGTTATACAAATCTCTAAATAAGAATTCTGATAAAGGCATGTTGAAAATAATATTTACTAATATAAAAATAAATAGATTAAAGAATAGACATCTCTAGTTTATTACTTGCTTGTACATCTATAAATAGCCTTTTCATTTTGTAAATTAATTCAAATTTTCATATTAATTTAAATAAGTAATAGGTGTCACCTCATATTGTATGTTAGTTATTATAGAATGATCTATATGCTTATGATTCATCCATATAGTTTCTGTATGTTTCTTGTTTATTTATAGGCATCAATTTTCCAGTTAGATGAAATGGAATCTTATCTCCTATTATGTATTCTGAACTGTTGTTCTTTTTATTGAGAAATGCAATTTATGTTTGTAAATTTAGTATCCAGCAAGCTTAGCAAATTAAAATAAATATTAAATTATTAGATGCATACTATAGTAAAATACACATATTACTAGTATTTAATAAATATTAGTTATTAAATGAAATTAATATTTCCATGTTTAACACCCATTGATATATAATGATAATATTTTTATAATATTTCCAATATTAAAATGCCTCAAGTCTATTGTTTAATATCCATAAAAGTGTCCAAAATATTGATGACGGTGGGTGTGCTAATTGCAAGAAATTTGGCTTAGGTGTTAGGACCAGATGACTCAACCAGAAACCTCCGCAAATATGTTTCCTCTTGCCATCACTGTCTTGATAGGTGTCTTCTTAGTGTTCATTTTCTGTTTTGACTTCTGTTCTCTAAAGTCTCTATTGCTGGAGATAATTATCTGTGGACAATTGCAACTTTTCTGCCTTTTATTCAGTTTTTCCTGCTGATAGTGAGTTTTAGGGAGGATCCAACTGTGTGGCTTCCTTGGGTTACCCTTTTGTGTGCTGTCACTCCACATGTGGTGATATTAGCAAGATTCTGTGTAAAGCAAGGTCCAGTCATTTACACAATCTGTTCCTAGGCAGAGCTTTTCTGCCCTGATTACCTTTCTTCTTTTGTCAAAACTGCTGAATTCACTGAAAGCCTTAAAACTTGAATATCTTTTTATTTCCTATTGCAGGTTAGATTTCAAGGCAGACTTACAAACCCCAATTTCATGTTCCACTTAGCAAGGCTAATGCTGCCCTGCCCTATAGATCTGTCTGTCTGTCTGTCTCTTTATCTATCTATCCATCCATCCATCCACCTACCTACCTACCTACGTATCCATCATCTATCTAAATTGAGGTAAGTCATTTCGTTAAAAATAGTAATGCAACATCATTTTTATGTAGTAAACACTTATTATATATTTTCATATGTAATATGAACGTTTTGAATGCATGGCCTGCTGAGAGAAAAAATCACAATGAAGTGAAATCAATTCATGTTTTCAGGAGGCCTGTGAGCTATTTCAATAAATTACTCATTTAATTTAAATAATGTTATAATAATCCTAAACAAGCTAACATCTAACTGAGTAGAAACCTGTACCTATGCTGAAAATACCAAAGGGTGGTTGTTAAAAAGCCCTCAAACAAAAGAGGAACTTCACTTTTGAAGTGTAAACAACCACGTGTGCAATTTCAGAAGACACAGTTTTAATATCCAATGGACACTGTGAGGGCATCATTCACCGGAAAAGAAAACAAAAGCTTTCCCTGAGCACAGATATTAACAGAGAAACAATAGTCCAATGCGCTTATCTCGGTGAACAGTAGTCAGTGGAGGTACACACGACGAATATACTGATCTCACTCTAGCAGCTTTCTCAGCATTTGGGGCAAGAAAACGTTTTATTCTACAGAGATGTACTGTGCAGTGTAGAACACGCAGTGTGTGATTGAGCGGAGGAAATTAATATTGCTGCTGCTGCAGTAAGCCAGCTCCCCAGCAATCCCCGATTCTACACTGGCAATCTCTGCGTATTTCATCCTTATTCATTTTTATCTGCTCATTTGTGGGATGCCTAAATCACAGCAGATTAGATTGAGTTACTCCAGGTATCTTTTCTTCCTTGACACCTTTAACACTCTGTCCAAAACTCACCATTAATGTTCCATTCCTAATTTTTAATGTTTGGAGTGGCTCAAGTATTTATACTTCTATTTCAGTTACTTTTCATCACTCTGTTGTGCAGCCACACTCCTTATGCCCAACCACTGATGTGAGGTCTTGGCTCAGCCTTTGCGGGAGAGAAAGGCCTTTTTTCTTATTCAGTCCCAGCTCCCCCAGGGGCACTTGACATTGGCTACTCAACACAGTTCCTTCTTCAGAAGGGCTCTGGGCAACGACATCAGGTTCACTTCCCACTGTCATCAAAGGGACACAGGCCTTACTGTGTGAGTCTCGAGAAGGGGCTGATCACAAATGTTCATGTAGTTTTAAAACAAGAGCCTTTCACAGATGATCAATTTGATGGTCAAAGTCTTCAATTTAAGTAACCAAATTGCTTAGTTGCAAACATCAATTCATTCTAGCAAAGTTAAGCAGAAAAAGGATGTTTGGTGGGTCACACAATCCCTGGAAAGACGGCAAAACCAAGCTTGACTGCTAAATGTTCTGGAATACTGCAGCCAAACATCACTGCCACGGTGTTTTGCATTCCGGGCACCCCACCAGACCTGTCCCGAAAGCACCAGGTACCATCACACTTGCAGTCAGAAGGCCTTGGTGACAACTATTTTTCATCCTCGTCATATATGTGGGAGTCGGCCTGGCCTGGCTGCACACAGCTTTACCAAGTTTGAAGGTACCTCTCTTTGTTTTCCCTCCAGGGGTTAGAGGTTTATTTTTCTTAAAATTGGATAAACATTTCTACTGAAGTATAATAGGCATAGAGAAAAGTCCCTAATTTACACCTTTATAGTTTGAAGAAATACTTCAAGATGAATACACCAGGTAAACACGACTACATCAAAAGTATTACGTTACCAGTTCCCAGAAGCGTCATTCTTCCCTCTCCCATTCCTGTAGAAACAAACACACCAGGTTTAGTAAAAGAAGTGCTTGAAAGGAATTTCTCCTTGCCCAGTTTGACGGCCTTGACTTCTAACTCCATCATTTAGTTCTGATTTTTAAAAACTTTCGTACATGGAAACGTGCAATCTGCACTGTTTCTTTCTGGCTTTTCCTGTTTCCACTCAACATCATGTTTGTGACTCCCATTCAGTCTGCTGGGTGTGGCTGTAGACTGCTCCTTATCATTGCTTGGGGTGGTTAGGGCGTAGGGGGTGCAAACTTTCAGCAATAATGGTCAAAACAATACAGATCACACTATGAAAGGTCGTGTTTTTGTCTTGTTTTTGTGTTACTTATAAAGTCATGTATCTTAAAGGAAATTTATAAAATACATTAGAATTATATTCAAAGAATAATAGGTAACCAAGAATAGAAGATATCTACTGTAATTCTCACTCAACTCTAATGTAAAAGAGTTATATTTTTGTTTTAGGAATTAAAAAGTTTGCAAAGGTCATGAATTATTGAATCATTTTTTTTTCTAAATTTATTGGGGCTTGATAATTGTTAGTAAAATTACATAGATTTCAGGTGTACAATTCTGTATTACATCATCTATAAATCCCATTGTGTGTGAATCATTTTTTAACAGAAGAGTTTCTACAACTGTGTAGAAGAAAAAAGATATACACAAACATATGTGTATACGAGTACACAAGTGTAAAGCGTCTTTCAATTTTATGTGAAATAATTCAAAAAAATTATTATAAATAAAATTTTACCTTTTGACACAAGATGAGAGAGGTAAGAAGATATTTGTCATAAATAGAATTTTTATTTTGCTTTTTAAATACTCCCTTTACTAAACCTACTGCTTCTACAAACTATCATATTTTAGGTATAATTTGCAGGTATATATGTTCATGTATTAATAGTTACAAAGAAAATAACCATCTCTGAGCACATTGACTCTTTTTATATAAGATTTATAATCCCATAAACTAATCTTCCTTTTTATTTTTCAGCAGTATCCATGCCAAAACCAAACAATTTCCTTCTGAGACTTGCTTGAAATTCTAAGAATAGTGACCTCAGTTTCCAGAATAACTGTAATGATGTCTGGTAAAGATTCTTAGAAGCAGCCTAACATCCTTGTACTTTCTCTCCCCTAGAATTTTTAGTCAAGGAAATGTTAATATAACAAACACAGTATTCAAGATACCAGGCATATGAAAGGCAGGTGTAGGAAGTGGAGGTCATAGCCTGAGTGAGATGAGAGAATATGACCGTTTTGAAGCATGGTGCATACATCACATCATGTGTCCCAGTTACGCCGTGAACCCCTTCCCCCCCTTCTTCTCCCCTTCCCAGGATTTTACCAAAGCAACTTCTGGTTGTTTCCAAAGCGTGAGTTTCCTAGAGCAGCACTGTGTTATTTGGGAAGGCACCACAATGTTTCTCTGCTTACATTCTTTTGTTTCTTGAAGGAGATAGAACTGCAGGTGAAAGCATTCGCCATGTCCAGATAGACCACTTCAGATTGGCAACATGCAGCATAGCACAGGACGACCAGTCAGAAAAATAGGAATCCCAAACCTTTCTTCACCTTGTACTAGCTTTGGGCTTTTGAAAATTAACTTCTCTAAGCCACTGTTTTCTCAGGGATAATTTGTTTTTTGAGGAATTAACTATGATATTTTATGAATATCTATTTGGTACTCTGTCTTCTTTCTATTAAAAACTCTCATTAAAAAGTATAACCTTATGTTCCAGACTGCTAGGGACCGTGTTGGTTTGTGCATGTTTTCCACAGTTCATTGTTTTGTTGTTGTTGTTGTTGGTTTTAATTTTTACTGAAATCCAATTTACGTGTAACAAAATTAACCAGTTTTAGTAAACACGTGCAGTCATGTATCCACCACCATGCTGAAGTTGTAGAATATTTCATCACCCCAAAGAATTCCCTCACCCCCTGGAAGCTGAGACTTCCAACCACGTGCTGGTCCCTGGCAGCCACCAAACTGCTTTCTTTGCCCATTTTTTGTTTCTTTGACTGTCATATAAATTGTTTCTTTCAATTTGCGGTCTGCTTTAGAGATGCATCCATGTGGCATGTTTTAGTAGTTTGTTCCTTTTAATTGCTGACGATTATTCCATTTTAGGGTTATATGTGAATTGATGGGCGTTTGCATTGTTTCTGATTATGAGTAAAACCACAGTGAACAACTGAATCCCAGTCTTTGTGTGGATGTGTATTTTCATTTCTCTTGGGTAAGTTCCTTGAAGTGAGACTGTTAGGTAAGAGAGTACATTACATCAGCATAAGGAACCACCAGACTATTGGCCAAAGTGGGGTACATCACAGCTTTCTTGCCAGCTCTGCATCCTCGCACCGTAAGTGGGTTTAACTTCAGCCACGAGTTGTGTAATGATAGGATATTGTGGAGTTCATATTCACTTTCCTGATTACCATTACTTTTGAACATTTCCTATGTGTCCATTAACCAGCTGTGTATCTTTCTTGGATGATGTTTCACAGATGTAGGAGTATGTTATCTATTCTGGATATGTGTCTTTTATCACATTTAAGTTTGCAGATAATTTCTCATTATAGAGTATGCTATTGTAAGGTTTCCCTTCTTGGAATTCTGTTTTAATGCTATTATAGTTTCTCCTTTTACATAAACATTATTTAAAATGGTTTAATCCACTTAAATTCTAGATCAATTAACACTGTAAATACAGCAACATGGCCATTTAGAGACTTTAACTGGTTTTGTGTTGTTTTCGTTTAAAATCTACTGTGGCAGGATGTTTCAATGACAACTATAAACACGAGGTCATTCTCTGCTGTTTTTTTGCAAACCCACGTTTTTCTCTAGACATGCCTGAAGCCATGGTACTGACCCTGGGCAATCACAGATTAAATGTTCTAATTAGTGATTAAAATAGTTCTGTATTAGAGTGTGAAACATATCATGGGCAGCCTGTATCCAACCTGTAAATATCTTACACACACACTCATTTACACACGTATATAATATAAATTCCAGATAGACACTTTGGCTCTTATTTCTGTGCTTTAACGTGTTTTAGTTGTTGGGCCAGATTATACAACCAAGGTTTGTCTGAATCACCAGATGGCGTACAGGACACCCATTCTCAGATGAGCCTGTGGTTTCTGAGACCGGGGTAACTGGCAACTACCTTGGTGCTTTCTGGCCCAGAGAGAAAGTGTGTTGCGTGCCACTGAGTGACCATTTGAAAGCGGTTCTTGAATGGCCAGTGTTGTCTGGTCATTCCCTGTGCTTTTCTCCTCCTACTGAATAGTGAGTGCGCTTCATATTTTTGTCGACTTTGTAGAGTCTTATGAATCCTTCCGATAATTCAAAAAAGCATAATTATTGTACGTGACAGCATACTGCAATATTTTGGTTTCTTTGTTACACACATTCTTTTTTTTTTTTTCCTGAATAAGACCAGTTCCAATTTAGGTTGCCGTGAAATTCTACATTAAATTATAATTGATAACAGATTTCTAACAGCACAAGTTATTAAATATGCTATTTCATGCGACTTTGCCTCATTTTCTCTGCATTTTCTACATATTCTATGAAAATAAATTTAGAAGTTATTTTATCTCCATATTTAACTTTACTTTTAAGTACTGCTTAATATTAATATATATATTTATAAAATATGAATAATACTTTAATGACAAACAGTAAATTAATTGTCAAGTGATCTTTTTGATAATTTTCAAGTAGTGGTATTTGTGGTTTTTAAAAATTAAGGTACTAAAATTACTCAGAAATCAAATGTAGAGTGGCTTGCATCATCAGATAATTGTTGTTTCCCCTCTCATTCCATTCACCTGTTTTCCTCGCTTTTACTGTATTCACAAACTGAATCACTCTCCTGGTTCTGAGCTAGTTACCATCCAGACAAAAGAAAGGAAGTTAACTTAATTAAAAAGAGTGTTTAGGACTCAAGAATTCATCAGTCATTGTCCACAGAATACAGCAGGTCCTCAAATAATGTCATTTCATTCATTGTAGTTTCGTTATAACGTTGATGAGATGCCCTCAGAACCTGAACTCTTGTTTATAACGATTAGCCTATGGTAAAATTGGCTTCATTATACATCATTTTGCTTCAAGTCACAGAACTTATTAACGATGTTAAGTGAAGACTTACTGTAGAGTCGCAGGTGAATGGTTAGATTTTGGGGAAATGAAGATCTGGGTTTGAATTTGGTCTACTGCCAGTGACTTGTTCTGTGACTTTGGACAAATTACCAAAAACCATCTAAATTCCTGTGTTCTCATTTATAAGATGGCAATAATATTATTTGAGAAAATTCAATTGCATAAAACATACATATTGCTTGGCACATCTTCTGGCACATAGTAAGCTGTTATAAAATATTAGTCATGATTTCAATATAATAATTCTCCAGGCTTTTCTATGCTTTCTCTATTCTAAGGTCATATATCTCTTTTCTTGTCTCATTATCTAACTTTTATCCCTACAATTTTTCTCCATTATTAATAAAATAGCTTCTTTGCATGTATTATCGTCATATACTAGAGCCTGCATAAAATAATTGTATTCTGGATCCTTCCTTTTATGATTAACTGGAATTTGGGGGAACTTAATGGAAATAGTCATGGTTTTCATTGTGTTATTTTAGGACATTGTTATTGTCAATTTTGCTGTGTTTTTATAAGTAGGCTTCTTGTGCCGGCACATCTGACAAATTACTTTTTAGTTTTAGTTTACAATTGGACCCAAACAAAGGACGATAATACCATGGACAGATACTTTTTATTTTTTCTGTTTACTGATGTTTATCAGTAGCCAATCACAGGGCCTAGAACACAATAGCTGTAAAATACTATTGAATGTAAGGATGAAACCAGCATCCCTCGACTACTGTTTTGGAGAGAATCTGTAAAAAAAGTTACATTTCTGGTTGGCAAAATTATTCTTTTAGGCTCTCTTGTTTATATTATAGAAAGAAAGCTTCTCATTGTTTTGTCAGTTCTTTTTGAATATATATTTTAATTAAAAATAAAATATTATTAGTAATAAGTTAATATTGACTTAGTTATTAACTGTGTATGGTAAAAATGTGTCTTACTGTACATAAATTAGTTTACACAATATTTTAAAAAATGATAATTTTGTATGATATCCATGTTACAGAGAGGTGTAGTAGTTTATCCAATTGTATATAGTTAGTAAATGAGAACTGTGATTTAAATTTAATTTTGTGCGACTTCAAATTGCTCAACCTCAGACACTTTACTACCAGATTTCTTAAAATGCTTCTAAAAATGAATTAATTCTGAACCAATATATTTTGAATCGGTAGCCAGAAAATAGATGTTTTTGCTAAAACTGCATTATTATTTTTACTAGGAAAACAAATGTCCTTTTAGTCTGTAGATTTTTATTAGCCTTATTTTTTGTGACACTGCTTTTAATCAAAGAAACAATATGTACTGTATCAACATGAAATGTATAATTATTTTAGAAACAACAATATTTAGTAAGATTTTCTCTTTACGGACCCAGACTCTTTGAGAGACCTCTCTCTCTCTCTCCCCATGACTTAAATGAAACAGACATTTCACACGGCACAGGTTCACCACTGGCACTATTATGATGGCAATATGCCAAACTCCACATCACAGAAGTTAATAGCATTTTGAAACCAGAAAGCTGTTCTTCCGTTGGTCTTTACACGAATAATGAACATCTTTCATGAAAAACTGAAGCAAAAAGCACATCTCTGAATCATGGTTTCTAATTCTCTCTTGCTTTAAGGAGACTGTACCAATGTTTTTGTAATCTTTTTGTTGTTGTTGTTTGACCTCCGTGACCTCTTTGTCTCAGCTTACTAGTCTTGAAAACGATGGCTGTAAAAGTGCGCTCATTGTTGTCAGACCTGCAGTAATTGAAATAGACAGGGAAGTAGAAACAGCAGCCGTGGTGTTATTTTATAAAAGAAATGAAAACACTTCATGTTCGATGCTCATGCAGATGCACTTAACAGCGTTTGACAAACAATCTTTGTGGTATTGCCGCAGCGTTGGGTAGGGGTTGGGAAAGAGAAAGTCCCCCCGCCCCCCCATTCAGCTCCCCAGTGACCACGTGGATGCTCTGAACAGGCCAGCCTGCACACTGAAAACAAGTCGTCCTTTTAAAAATGCGTGTTGCATAAGTAGTGTAAGTGGATTCCTGGGACTTCTTTTGAACTGTTATGAATATGCTTCAGGTTCATTAAGCTTTCAAGGGGCTGTTAAAAGCCTGCATTAAGTCCCAGGGACTGCGGTGAGTTACTTAATTCAGAGCAGGGGTGTAAAGGGACCACTCGGGCTTTCCAGGGAAGTGAAACAAGGCAGCTCAGGCTGAACCTTTGGCTCCTCATGAGCTGAAAAAGGGGCACCGCCTCCTCCAAAGGAGCAGAGACGGTTTAAATTGTACTTGGCATTGATCATACTGTTATGTATCCTGCTAATTGTAAGAAACAAATTCCAGGAAACAATTCTGGGAAACAAAACTGTCCTTGGAACAATATCCTGACCCTTCTAGGCTACTAATATGTGGGAAGTATGTTTCAGTTAATCTCCTTTATTTTTTTTAATCCATTCCATTTCATAAATGAGAAAATTGATGCTCAGAGAGTTTAAGTTTCTCAAAATCAAATAACTATGAGAAAAGATTTAGAACAAAAACAGTAAAACTGATCAAAGCAGTATGGCAAGAAAACATTTCAAAAGAATGCAATGTAGTGTTTCCTGTAATTCGGAAATCTCCAAGAAATAAATTTTACAAGGTAATATATGTCTGTCTCTCTATTATCTATCTATCTATCTATCTATCTATCTATCTATCTATCATCCATCTAACTACCTATCATCTACCATCTATCTATATCTGTCATCTATCTGTCCATCTATAATCTCTTGATCTCCATCTATGCATGTCCATTTGCATACTCAATTGTGTCAGAATTTGAAAGGTTACTATTTAGTAGCCATGGAAGGAATTAAAAATATTATCAAAGATCTTTTGGTTTGGTTTCTACAAAGCTTTTAAGAAACAAATAATTATTAACTTATTAAATTCCTCTGTAGGGAGGATGAAGAAACATTTATTATTTTATTTTGTTTCCATGTACAAAACAATATAATAGTTAGACATTTATACCCCTCACAAAGTGATATCCTCCCCCCCCCAATCTACTATCCATCTGACATCGAATACAGCTGTTACAGTTCCATTGACTGTACTCCCATTCCCTACCAGTGTTTTGTACTCCACATCCTGTGAGTAAATAATTATAGTTGACATTCAGTATTATTCAGCTTCAGCTTCAGGTGTACAGCGCAGTGGTCAGGCATCTACACCATCCCTGAGGTGGTCTCCCCAATAAGTTCAGTGCCCATCCGACACCCTACAAAATCTTTACAAGATTATTGATTATAGTCCCCAAAGTGTGTTTCATATCCCCATGGCTATACTATGACTATTCATTTGCACTTTCTAATCCCTTTACCTTCTTCCCCTTCGCCACCCCCTCCCATCTAGAAATCATCAGGTTTATTTCTCCCCTACATCTCTGAGTCTGTTTCTGTTTTGTTTGTTTCTTTGCTCTTTAGATTCCACATATAAGTGAGATCATACAGTATTTGTCTTTTGCTGTCTGACTTATTTCACTTAGTGTAATATTCTCTAGGTCCATCCATGCCGTTGCCAATAGGAAGATTCCATTCTTCTTTATGGCCAAGTAATACACCATTGTATTAATGTACCACAGTTTCTTTATCCAATTGTCCATTATTGGTATTTCAGTTGTTTCCTCATCTTGGCTATTGTGATAGTGCTGCAATAAACATAAGGGTGCATATATTTTTTTCGAAGTAGTGTTTTGAATTTCTTTGGATAGAAACCCAAGAGTGGAATTGCTGGGTCATAACGTAGTTCCATTTTCAATTTTTTGAGGAACCTCCACACTGCCTTCCACAGTGGCTGCACCAATCTGCACTCCCACCAATAATTAATGAGGGTTCCTTTTTCGCCACAACCTCTCCAACACTTGTTACTCTTTGTCTTGTTGATGATCGCCATTCTAACTGGGGTGAGGTGATGTCTCATTGTGGTTTTTATTTGCATTTCTCTGATGATTAGTGATGTTGAGCATCTTTTCATATGTCTATTGGCCATCTGTATGTCCTCTTTGGAGAAATGTCCATTCAGTTCCTCTGTCCATTTTTTAATTGGATTGTTTGTCTTTCTGTTGTTGAGTTGTATGAGTTCCTTATGTATTTTGGATATTAGACCCTTATCAGAGGTGTTGTTTGCAAATATCTTCTCCCGTTCGGTTGGTTGACTCTTTGTTTTGTTGTTGGTTTCATTTGCTGTGCAGAAGCTTTTTGTTATAGTCCCATTTGTTTATCTTAACTTTTACTTCCCTTGCCTGTGAGATCAAATTCATAAAACCCTCTTTGAACCCAAGGTCTATGAGTTTAGTACCTATGTTTTCTTCTATATAGTTTATTGTTTCAGGTCTTATGCTTAGGTCTTTGATCCATTTTGAGATAATTTTGGTATGTGATCTTAGTCTTAAATTTTACTTTCGAATAACCCACAAAAGATGCTGTGATTCTATAACCCACAGCTAGAACTTGGTCATCCAGAAACTTTAATACAGAATCAGTTTCATAAATGATCATTCTGATTCCAGTGTACGGTCTTCCAATACTTGAACCATAAAAACAGAGAAAATTTCTTTAAGCATAATAGTGACATTATTTGTCTCCTTAAAATCCTTAGTGAGTCCCTGCTGCCCTCATGGTTAGGTCTAGATTGCTTAACACTATTTGCAAAGTCCTCCCTGATTTTGCCCCTGCAGACCCGCCTCTCCTCATTCTAAGTAACTGCTTTTGAAATGTACCCTCCAACCACACATAGACTTCTTTACGGATCACTAAAGAAGTCATATTCTTGGCTGCCTTCATGCGTTTGCACATTTTCTTACCATTTCCTAGAACACCCTCTTCACGCTCTCAGCTCCCTAAGCTAGACAAGTTTCTCCTCCTGAGGGATAATATGGAATTACTAGACAACGGAAGCTTTTGGAACAGTCAAATCAGTTTTCCATTTTAGGTCTTCAGGCCTTTTACTAGATACAGCACCAACTCATGTTTTATATTGAAGGTTAAAATAGATTAAATTTGTTAATGAAGGATTGTTTTCTGGCACAAAACAAACCCTCAAGAAAGCATATACTATTAGTAGTAGCAACACTGTTAATACTAATTGGTTTTGTGAAACATGCTGATATTTACTGGAGTACAAAGCGGAGTTTGACCTTAATAATGGATTACATGTTGATTTGGGTGGTTTGGTTTATTAGAGAAGCTGAGGAAAAGTATGTAGTTCATCTGAACTTTTAAAAAATATTTAATATATTCACCAAATGCCTTATTTCTCACATTACTTTCTGTAGTGGAAAATATAACAAAGTTTTAAAAAGTCCTGTTACTTACTGTCAATCAGTTAAATCAGTTATTAACAACTCTGATTGCAAGGTTGATACAACAAACTGTGAGGTATACTTATCTCAAGTGAGGTATGAACTATTTGACTGTTCAAGTCATTGCCGTCAGCAGCAGTAATGGAAATAGAAACACCACTTATTGGACAGAAAAATAAGATAATTGTTTTTGTCGAAATCCGTAAATAATAATACTTATATCACGCTATCCTCTCTGCAAAAAAGAATTTTTATACAGTAGATTTCTCCTGTATTTGTTGTCCCAGGTGAACTGTGCTAGTTATGAAAAAATAAAAAACACAGAAATGTGTTTCTTTGAACCATAATGACAGCTTATTTCACTGAGCAGAAATAATGATGAGTCCAGCCTGTCCAGTGCAGCTGGTCTAAATTGCTATCCCAAAAGCTATCATTATTAAGTGATTATCCAATGGGGCATGGTTTGACCACCACCACTAATCAAGAGACACTTGCTCAAGCCACATTCCCTTAGACAAAAACTAAAAAGCAATTATTTTCTTTAAGGAGTCCACATCAATTTCACTACATTACAAGTTACAAACATGGTGAGGGGAGATTATTACTACCGTTTGCACAGTTGTTATTCTGCAAATATAGGTAACAATGATGGAAGAAATCTCTAATATTAATAATGACCAATGAGTACTAGTACAGAGAAAGAGAGAGAGAGAGAGAGAATGAGAATAATGCTAAATTAAAACACCAATTTATTGAAAAGTAACTTTCCCCTGAATTGTTTCCAAGATATGACATTTATAAAAGTATCAAATATATTTATCTTAGAATACAAGAAAGAATGAAACAGCATTCAGGAGGGACCCACCAAATTGAGGAGCAGATACATAATATAAAGAATTATTTTTTCTTCCATGAGCACTATTGAAAAAAAAAATGTATAAGGCCACTATACATCTAAGCTTCATGCACTTTAAAATTATTTATGTTCTACGATTTTTTTCATTATGCTTTTTAATTTTTATGCTACAAACTGTATGATTTCATTCCCTGTAGTTTAAGAAAAACTATTAGGCACATTTTTGGAGAGCAGTGATAAATCAAATTTAAGAACTTCTAGATTGAAATGGTCATTTGTAATTTGATTATTCCTCTTGAGTGCGGTCAACTCAATTAAAAATTTTAGTTATATATGAAAATTGATAAGCTATATATTCACTTAAAATGATCATCAAAGTATTGGAGTAAAGCTTCACAAAATATTCAACTGAATATAATATTCAATAATAAACATTTTAGTATGTCTGTAACTCAAATTTGAAGAAACATTGAGAAGTTAATAAAATAAGCGGTATATTGTTATAATCACAGATTGCATTGTCGTTTGTTAGATAAAGGAAAATGCAATTAATCAGTGAATAATTTCCTTTTATAACCATCCCAAACTCAACTTTATTAAAGAAAATTCCAGTTGTTTTGTTTAGAAATCACAGCTTAAAAGGCAGTGGGCGTCTGAGCTTGACACTTCATTATTTCCCAGCTTCAGCATGAGGTATTACAGATATCATTAACACATCTACTCCTGGGAGAAAACTGGAAGGAGGCAGCTCAAAATTCTCATTAGTTTTAGGAGGTGAAAATTGTGACAGTCTGAATAAATATATAGTGTTAATTACATTTTTAAACATTTGCATGCCATATTTTACTAACAAGAGAAAGGAGTGAGGTGAAAGAAAACAGTCTAAAATACGTCTCAGGTACAATTCATCCAGTTTTGTTACAAATTGTTTCTCTACCGAAGAAGAGATGAGCACTTACAGGATTAGAAGGAGGAGAAATTTGGGGAAAAAATTATTATTCAGTAATCTGTAAATATAAAAAGACCTATTTCTGTTTATTTGCATCAAACCCGCAGAAAGAAAGTTCCTGAGTATGTTGGGTATTTGCATTTATTGAATTCTGAAATAAGACCAGCTCCTAACATCTGTAGGGTTCTCTCAAGTATAAAAATGAAGGATCCCATACCATGTGTCTGCATATTAAAAATTGATAAATCATGAAAATCTGTAAAGCATGAAAACATTACATAAAATATGTTGTGTCTTCCTGTCGTAAAGATTATACTTCCGTAACAATGTGAATGAAAGGCAAGCTTAGGGTTCAGAATTCTTGGGTGCTCAGAATTTTGTACCAGATTTGGAGACAGAAGAAGAACCAACCAGGGTGAGCGTATCTCTTGAGCTCCATCGATTCCTCAACCATAAGGAGTAGCAGGGACAGAGGGAAACATTTTAAATGATAGGGTACTCTCTAAAAGATTAAAGTTACTTAATGAAATGTGAGGGACAGGAAAAAAAATATATTTCCTGAGACTTTTATGTTGAGTTAAAAAGCAAGGAATCCTTTTTAGTTTTGGTAACATGATGCTCTGACATATAGTTTCATCACTCTATACCTATGAAAAACCCCAATAAAATTTTGATGACATATTACATTTCCTTAAAGTCTGCCAAGAGTAACAGTATGCAAATCAGTGAAGATGATTACTACCTCAAGAAATTGATCAAAGAACGATCCAAAATAGATATGGATAAATCTAAATAAAAATAGACTACATGACAATACAAAAGAAAGACATGAATTACAAACCTAATTAGGTGGTGAAAATAATGACAAATGATGCCAAAGAAACTAGAGGAAAGGTGTAACATGTGGAAAAGTGAGGAAATATGTATCCTTCATTAAAATTCTTGAAATGTTAGTTGAAACTGTGTACCCAGTCGGAGACAAATGATCATCCTCCTGAAGTCAGTGTCTATTATTGATTCAAGAATGTTTCCAAGTTTTAAAAACTGATTATTACAATTACAAAAAAAATTAACACATAATGTATGACTTCAGCAGGGCTAAAATGGACATAGATCGACACTGCTTAAGGTACAAATTGACTAGCAAGAGCCGTAAGCTAGGAGTCTCTTCACCGCTCAGCTTTCCTGTGTTAATGTGATGCTCACTTACATCAGCTCTTGTCCCAAGACGAAGCCACCCTGTTTGGTGACAGTGAGATTGTGGGCCATATTTTATGTGTTTGAGGCTTCCATGATGTCGCGTTGCATGGTCCTCTGCTCCCTGTTCTGTAAAATTTCTGTAAATTGCTGTTGGGTAAGACTAGTGTGAAACTTGATGGACTATCTGAAGCTGAAACCCACTCCTATGGTCTTGTAGCTACTCCATGGTAGTCTGGAAGAAAATCCTAGACAACAGAGAAGCATTGACCTAAAATCTCCCGCCCCCGTTGTTTTTTGTTTTGTTTTGTTTTGTTTTCCATGCAGAAAGGTAAATCTCATCCATTAGTCCATCTTGGCCCAAAGTGGCAGTCTCAGCATATTCATTTACTATTAATTTCACCTCTTTGATGATACATGTCAATGAAATGAAAAATAGGATTATGAAAAAAATAATTATATGAACAGTGTCTGGGAATAATTGCAACATACTACACCGAAAGCATTGGCAATAAATTCATGAGCCTTATATGCTATGAAAAAAGTATGTATGTGCATATGCGATTTCTTTGCTAAGGCAAAACTTAAACATTTAAAAGCATTTGGAACATATTTTTAGAAATTTAAAAGTGGACATATCAATCTATGAAATGTCATTAATTGTACTTTAATTAATCTGATTAATGAACATGTTGCTATTAACATTTTGCTGAGTATGTAGACATTTCATTCAACCAGTTTTGAAAGTTTGCTGATAAAGATGGTGATTGTATGGAGGGAAAATATGATTTTATATATATGTATATGTACATTTTTTTAAAGTGTGCTGTTAGCGATTTCACATAGAATCTTCTAGAAGTGGGTGGCTAATGTGGCATAGAGGGTGTCACTATTGGAAGTAAGGGACCTCAGAGCCTGAAAAGCCAGAAGTGTGGACAGATATCCTCTATGTGGATCAGTAAGTCTCCCAAAGTGTTGGCCATATAGGGCTGGGGAGAGAGATATGGTAACCCCCGTGCTGTCAGTCAGAGGCACATAACTACATTAAGAGAGGCTTGTACGGATGGCAATTCTAAAACCCTTTTTTTTTCCCCCAAAGGGCAGCGTCACAGGAAGTGCCTGGACGTGACATCCACCCTTACCCAGGACTCCAAATGTAAGTACGATGGGAAAAATGATATAAAATCCGTTTACTGAGTACCACAGGGATTCTCGATTGCCAAAGGGGTGGGAGTGGAGGAAGCTGGCTTCAGAGAAAGCAAAAAGGTGGGAGGGCTGGTTCAGTTGTGATTGATGTTATTAGAGGATTTTCCTTTTGACGAAACTTCCACTTCTGAAGGGACTGTTGATGGAGTTCCACAGGCCCCAGAGTGGTGGGTGGCAACCAGAAGGCAACATAGGGGATTGCACAGAGGGCTTGTGTGCTCTGGCTGGTGTGAAGCGTCTGTCAGTCCCGGTGGGCAATTAGGGGAAATTCAGCTCTAATGATTCATTCTGGGGACCGGGTTCTAAGGCGGTTGTATTTGTGGCCTTGGAAGGAATTGATGAATAAAAACAATGGCCAGAGCGTTGCAAACAAATCCATAAGGCACTGCAGCAAAAAAGGAGAGACTTTATTCAGGTGGACAGTTTGCAAGCCGGGAGACACAGCCTCCCACGAAAACCAAAAGTGTGCCCCGTAGAGACAACAGGTGAGTACCTTTTTTTAATATAGAAAGTTCCTGCCCAAGTTCCTAATTAGGCACATTTTATGTAAATAAGGTATCCATATTCATAAGGTTTGATTGGTTTAAATTGTGCAGTTTGATCGGTTGATATTATGTGTCCTGATTGGTTGTTATGGAGCAATTCTGATTGGATGGGACAGGTCTCAATCCATTGGTTGAAAGGCAAAAACAGACTCAGCAGATGTGAATGAGCAGGGCATAATGTGGGGAGCTGAGAGTTGGGTCAGAGATTCTTCCCAATATAAAGAGAATCGGAGAAGCCCCTTTCATCAGATAGCTGCTAGACTTGCATTATTTATAACATTTGGGCTCTTGGTTGACCATAGGGAGTCCATCTCAGCAGATAAATTCAATTCTGTCTTGGGGTTCACCTCAAATGAATCCCTGTTTTCAAGGGTTCGTAGTGTCAGATAATTTGGTATCTATGAAAAGAGTGCCTGCAAATCTGATGTTTGCTGGGGTTGGGGGTCTACATACCGGGCACACTGGGGACATCTGTGTTGTTAAATATTTGAAACTCATTTAAAATTTAACATGAAGATACGAGAACTTAACTTTTTGCCATCTTCCTTATTTTATTTTTTTTACTTAAAAATTTACAAACTGTATCACGCATTTTCATTATATTAGAATTCTAGAGTCAGACTGATATTAAATTGATAATAAGTTGTAATAATCTGATCATGAGCAAAGAGAAGGCAAATAAGGAGAGATTTATTACCAAGATGCCAGTAAGCCAGTAGTTCTCAAACTACATAACAGTCCTCCAGCAGCTTGCTCAAAAGATACAATCTGGGGCTCAAACCCAGAGATTGTCACTTAATTGTTAGAAGAGTCAAAATTTGCATTTATATCAGTCTCTTTAAAGGATTCTGATGCAAGTGTTCAGAGGACCAGATTTTGAAACCCTTCTCCACCCCCGAAAAAAAATCACTGTAAGGCATACAGTAGAAAGACCGAGACAGTAAGTGCCATGCTATAAATCTTGAAAGTTTTCTCAAAAAGCTAGAGCCCACCCTAAGATATGAATCAGTCCCTATTATATTTCTAAACACATTGGAAAATGATCTCCGATGCGACTGACCATCAACTTTCTGTGGTCTCTGCATCTCAGTATGACCCTCTTCTATACCCCTCCAGAGAACCCTGTCGTCAACTTGCCCTCATTTTCTTTCTGATCAAATAACAAAAAGAGGGAAACCTGGAAGGTATTGGGACCTTGGAGCAAGTAAAGGAATTGAAAGAAGAGTATAAAATAAAACTGTGAAAAACGTGTCCTTGAGACTTGTTTACAAACCTTGGCCATCACACTCTAAACATGTAATTGACAAACTCCTGTCTCTTTCTGAAATGCTTCCTACACAACAGGAGGAACGCACTTAGGCATAATAAGCACGTTTACATCAAGTGCTTACAGAGGAAACTGTAGGTCATATCAAGGTCAGTCCAGGCCATCGAAAGTATATTTGCGTGTGCCCCTCAAGGAATCAGCAACCAATAAAGATCTCTTCACTCTGGAGTTTCTCTACATGTTCCTTTGTGAAATGTTGCCACAAGAAATCATTCTCATTGGTTTCATTGTTTTTGTGCATGGCCTGGCTTAATATTTCAAAAGCCCTACATTTTCTCGATGGCATAAAAAAGTAGACTGTGATATGGAGAATTATAAGAAAATGATAAATAATAATATTTTAACAAAAATGAGGAATTACACCAGAAAGAATAATGCTTTTTTATCTTCAACAGGTCTAGGCACCAGCATACCATATGTTGTTTTCTTTTTTTCTTTTAGATGTGTAGGATATATAAATGGCAAATGAACACATCAATATAGGTAGCTATTTGGAAATGTGAATTAAAACCACAATGACAGTAAAACAAAACTTACACATACACACACACACAAAAAAAGAGAGATCACTGCACTTCCCAGAGTGTCTGTTAAACTCACTAACACCCAGCCTGGTGGTATAGGCCAACTGGTTTGTACCACTTGTTTATTCAGTGATTCCACTATTTGGCCATGCACTTTCTAATTTGTTTACTTCTTTTTAATATCCAGTTTGATAATTCTCCTTTTCAACTGAAATGTTTACAGTTTTCTGACATATTTGAATATAGTTACCATAGTAGTATCTATTCTATTCATTCCATGTTTTTTTGTAGTTGTTCCTTCCACTGTACTTTCCTGCCTTCTTTATGATAAACTAAGTAATTTTTAGGCTCATTTTCCCTCTTATTTATTTTTATATCATCTTTTAATAGTTATACTGGCCATTATTACAGTGTGCATAGCTGACTTTTAAAATATGCCATGAAGGTGACTTTCCAATTCAGAACATAGCAGAGAATTTACAATATCTTAAACCCTTGACGCTCTCGTAGAGTTTTGCTGCTGCTCTCTGACTTTTAATGCCATATATAGTATAAACGCCAAAGTACATTGTTATTTTTAATAGATCATCATTTTATATTTTAGTTTTGCCCGTATATTACCTTGTAGAGTTCCCTTTTCCTTCCTGCACAACCAGAAAGAATTCTGAGAATCTGAACGAACCACTACGTTGAATGAGTGAGCTGGGCGGGGGATGAATGGAAGGCAAGAAAAGGTGGGTGAATGAGTGGGACCTACAGTAACAATCTAATAAAAATAACATCAAAGAAACTGGTGGGAAACCAGGGAGTGGAAAAGGAAACTAAAGACGGATACACCATAAGCAGAAACACCGAGCTTGACTGAAGATGTGATGTAAATAGTCTAAATATGTTACGTATGATGATAACTAATATGTTCTCCACAGCTACATATATATGTTTTTAGCTGGCAATTTGTTAGAAACCCAAATAGAAGAACCAAAAATTATGATTGAGGACAGATAAAATAACTGAAAAATAGGGCTTTATTTTTTCCTTTTGTAATTATTTATTTTCTTCTATTTCAGTTGACATTTAATATTATTTTATATTTGTTTCAGGTGTACAGCCTAGTGGTCAGACATTTATGTAATTTATGCAGTGATTCCCTCTGGGTTAGTCTAGTACCCACCTGGCACTATACATAGTTGTTGCAATATTATTCACTCCATTCCCTCTGCTGTACTTTACATCCCTGTGACTATTTTGTAACTACCAATTTGTACTACTTAACCATTCCATTTTTCTCACTCATTCCCTCAATCCCCCTCCCCTCTGGCAACCTTCAATTGTCTCTATCAGTCAATCTGTTTCTTTTTTGTTGTTGTTCATTTGAAAAATAGGGCTTTATTGATTTAAATTATACAATCAGAGCCACCAGCTTTGATTCTATTTGATTTATATTTGAATCACAAAGGTTTCAGAAACCTGAATTATAATAACTGAAAATTGTTTAACAGTGTGGATGAAAGTTTTAAGCAAACATTTCTCTTTAAAAATACATTTTGTAAACCATTTGAAATTAAAAAAGAAAATTAAATGCCCTTGTAGAAAGTTTTAGGAATTCTTGATAGAGATTTGAAGATAAAAAAAGGTTTTTAAACATCCATTTTTTTTCATAAGCTTGATAAAATGTTGTGTTCCACCAGAATTCTAATATACTAGGAAACCCTGTGGAGTACAATAAAAAAGATTTCTGTGTAGTTCATGTCTTTTTTCTGACTAATGGAAAACAAATGAAATGATGAAAAAGTCGCATTAGAGTCAGTCACACATCATAAATTGTCTTTCTTAGTGTGTCATTGCATAAATGACTTAATGTGCCCCAGGGGAGAATTCCATTAGAACATGTACCCTCTTCATTCAGAACTTTAGCTTCATAAAACAGGAAAGATAGAAAAGTGTGGTGAGCCCCTTCTAAACAGCTTGATGTTATATTAGGTACAAGCAATTATAGTTTGAAAAAGTTACAAAGAATGGAAAGCATTCCTTCCATAATAGTCCTTGAGCAACAAAAAGATTAAGATTTCTTTGCCTAGACTGCCTAAAAATAACACCAAATTATACTTTTAAATCTCATACAAATTCCATTGTAAGTGTGTGGTAGCAATATTTCTGCACACTAATCATAAAAATATTACATTTTCTTTTTCCGTAAACTCATCTTGTGAGTGGTTTTAAGTGATGGGCTCAATACCAGTAAACCCTGCGTGAACTACTGTATTTGGCTGATTCTAAGTGATAATCTCTCTCTCTTCCGCCCCCTCCCTCCCTTCCCGCCCCCCCCCCCCAAACACACAGAAAAAATTTTTTTTAAATCCTCTTAAATGAAACATAATGAAAAGCATGTTTACACTTGTACCATCTTCTATGTAATACTTAGAACCCATTGTTTGTAACTCCCCTCCCAGCTTTGCAAAATGACACACACTAGTTTGTATGCCATCAAAACCTAGTAGGTAGGCACCATTCAGATAGAATTTAACTTGCCTGGCCACATTCCACAGCCTTAGGACTTCCAATTATTTATTTTACATTATAGTGACTAAAACTTTTCATATTTATAAACTATACAGGAGACAAAATTTTAAAGATGGTCTCCATTACTGGTGTCAGTAGAATCTAAGCTACTAGCTAGGCATGGCATTTGTCATTGTGTGATCCTTTTATCACCTAAATTATGTCTCTCTTTATTTGAAACTACTTTTGAAAGTGTCCTTTTATTGATAGCTGTTCTTTAGAAAAGCCATGTCTTAGCTGTGAATGACAAAAAATAACATTATATTAGTAATATGAGTCCACATTAAGTTACCCTTCTGACTTCCATTCCTGCAGGACTTCTACTCTATTTTCATAGGCCCTCAAATCCTTTCAAAAACATTTTCTCATTTATCCCACTGTACTTGCCTCACCTTTTAGCTGTTGCCTAGTGACAACTTTCATAACTTGAGTATCTGATTTACTATCTTTTTGTCCACCACGGATACTGTGATTTTATTGTACAAACACATTTTTGACACAGGAATTTTCCCAGCATTTCCTAAATTCCACTGTTGGAATACTTTCCTTCTCCATATTTTTTTTAGCTTTTCATACTCATGGTCAGACTCTAGCAAAGCGTTATACAATAGAAATATAACATAACCACACTAAACAATAGTGCAGCAGACACACACACTACACAGAAATTGATTTTAATTGTATATTGTTTTAAAACCAATGTAGCCAGAATATTTTGGATGTTGCCTAAAATATCTGTAGACAAATGCCATTACTTACAACATGCTTTATCCATTCCAAGACTAACAAGAAATTTTATTGTACCTAAGCACCCTGAAACTTAGGAAAAACTGGAGGAAATTGAGAGAACTATAAATAAAACAAAATCTATTTTCAACTGCTCCAATTAAAAAACTTTTTGAAACGGAAGTCAACTGAGTTATAGAATATAGAATGACACATTTCTTTTATAACAGGAATGAGATTAACACCTAGTTTTTCAGTATTAACAAGAAAAAGATAGGTTTTCTCTTTTTAGTGTAATATTCTTGATATGCCAGTGAAATGTTAATTTCTTTTCTCTGAAATAACTTCAATATAAATAATTATAGAACATGGCTTTCAAATCTTAATGGGATGCCTTGAAACATGCAACTTATATGAAATAATACTATTGTTCCTTCATCTGTTACACTTTTCTTTATTATTATTTCATATTGTTCACATATGTTGTCAGTATTTCACCAAAAGTTTTGTAAAGTTGCATGTATACCTATTCCTACTTTCTTCTGCTCTCAATTGACTGCAGCTCTGTCTTTGTATCTTTGTATTAAAAATTCCAAAACTCCATGTTATAGCCATAATCTCCATGTATCAATTAGTTGTTGCCTTGATTACAAAATTTTTATATTTTATAATTTAAACTAAATATGTATTCCCTTTTATGTCAAAAAATACTTGAATATATCAAGACATAATGTTTGATTTAAAAGAAACATAACTAAAAAGAGATATTAAAAACTGACAGTTCTGGTGTCCTACCTAGCAGCTGTTGAACTTCATAAGGAAATTGTGAAATTAAAATAAACTGTTTTATTTTATTCCTATTATAATATAATATAAAAATAATATAGACAAATACAGGCATCTCAGTTTTAAAAAGAAAACTCCCTTTAAACATGTCTTGAATCAGGAATTAAAAACATATATGTAAATTCTGTAGAAAATGTGTATATTTACCTGTGTGTATTGACGGATTTTTGATAACTCTTTTGTGGAGTTATTTTCACATGTTAGTGGGAATGAAATTGAAAATTCACTGGGAGGTTTTTAAGAATTCCTATCAAACTGAAAGTATAGCTTTTAATCTAAAAATTCCATAATTAATTTCCTATGATATAATTGAAAGTCTTCAAAATAATATATTTATAACATTAATTGTACAGAATTTTTTCTTGTAATAAATATCGGAAGCAATATAATAAGTAGAGCTCCATGAATCACACCACACCCATGGACACCTCTATTACTACTAAGGAGAATGAGGAAACCACATGTGTCCTAGTGTAGAAAGATCTACAGGAGAGAGTAGTAAGTCTAAGTAGCTAGTGTAGAACAATATGTACAGTTTGATATAATTTGTCCAAAACAAAACAAACAGTCAAGAGATACTAATGAATAAACTTACTGTGCAATGCATGAAATAGAATTCAAAGCATAGAAAGAAAAGTGATGTTAGAAGCTGCCTCTGGGAAGGGCAGTGCAGATTTGGGGACAAAAGTCCAGAGAAATGTATTTTAGTTCTTGTGAATTTTGTAACATGAGCATGATGTATTGAAATGGCATCACTATTTTAAACTAAAAATAGAATTTGAATGAATAGAATGAATAGAATGTATCAACTGTATCTAATGCTTGACTAATAAATAAGAAAGGAGTTTCATATTTTTAAAAACAACCTTTCTTAAGATTTTGAACATAACCATATATATTTATATATCCATTAAGATACAGGCCCATGTAATAAATAACTCTTTAGAGCAAGAGAGCTTAAGGATGTGGCCATTAAAAACAATTTTTCACATGAAAAGTTCAATTGCTGAAATTAGTATATTTTTTTTAAAGAACAGAGACTAGTCACTATTTAGATTACTTATTAATAAAAGGAAAATGTGTTTGCTCCTAATTAAACTTTGAGAAGTTATGTATTATTATCATCTAATAGTTCAGTGAGAATATGTGTTAAAATGAAATAAAATGAGAGAATTAATAGATGAAAGTGAGAATTCTTTAAATATGTGTCTGGCAGCGTAGATCACTTAATGCCATCACAGTATATTATAATCTGCAGAGCTGTTAATTAATTTGAACATTTTAGGCTAGCCTTTTAAATGGGGTGTTTTAAAAACACATCCGAGTGACTTTCATTTCAGACATGTCATGAATGCATTTTAGCTTTTTATTTGACATGAGAGCATAATAATAAACTATGGTATTTGGAAAATTCATTCTATACGTTTGTTTCCTAGAAGCCAAAAAAAAAAAGAAGAAAGAATATAAAATGTAGAGGTTACAGCTATTGAAAGAAATTTAGAGATACTCTTTTAAAAGGGCATTGTCAGGAATGCTTTTGTTTGTAGCACTATGAAATATTCCACTTAAATTATTATGTGAGGAATTTAGCAGAATGTCAAATGATGAGAGTCTGAGAGTGTATTAAGAGCTTTATATAGTAAAGTTACTAAATAGTGAGTGATGTATAAATTCGACTACAATTTTTTCTCAGATTGAAAAACAAAGCAATAATAAAAGGCGAATAATAAGTACAGTTTACGGAGAAAAATTTAACTATCAATTAATATATCAGGTCGTCAAATGATGACATGTAAGGGCGAATTGCATTAAGAAATATTGAGATACAGGAAATCATTTTCCCTATTTTGTCATTATTATTATAGTCCCTCACATTCTTTTTTTCCCTTTTTATTGACATCGTTAGCGTAGCCAAGCCAATCATGTATTTCTTCAACTACAAGGCAAAAGTATGAGTTCCTAATACAGCTATACACTGGCTCCTTTGACTGCAGTTCCAGAGAACTAATTGAGGGTGACACCCATGTGCTACTTGGAAGACACTGCCTGCTGTCAGCATGATTTCACTCCTTATAAAATTGTCACTGTGGTTTGGCCTGTCTCTTTCGTTAAAGGTACCCTGTACTAAAGGGGGTCAAGCGAAAAAATCATTTTGATAATACATTCCATGATGGGTGACCTCTCTTCAAATGTGTGAGGCCTGGCTTGATTATATTACCCCATCGTTCCTGAGGAAAGAGGACCCTGTTTCCCTGAAAATAAGACCTAGCCGGACCAGCAGGTCTAATGCGTCTTTTGGAGCAAAAATTAATACAAGACCCAGTCTTATATATATGTGTGTGTGTGTGTGTGTGTGTGTGTGTGTATATTGTGTGTGTATATATATATTATATTATATTATATTATATTTTATATTATATTATATTATATTTTATATTATATTTTATATTATATTATATTTATTATATTATATTATATTATATTATATTATATATTATATTATATTATATTTTATATTATATTATATTATTATATTATATTATATTATATTATACTATACTATACTATACTATACTATATTATATTATATTATATTTTTTTACTTTTTATTACATTATACTATATTATATTATATTATATTACATTACATTACATTACACTACACTATACTATACTATATTATATTATATTACACTACACTACACTACACTATATTGTATTATATTATATTATATTATATTATATTATATTATATTATATTATATTATATTATATTATATTATATTATATACCGGGTCTTATAGTAAAATAAGACCGGGTCTTATATTAACTTTTGCTTCAAAAGATGCATTAGAACTGATGGTCCGGCTAGGTCTTATTTTCAGGGAAATACGGTATGCATTCTCCCTGTTAGGAAGTTTACAATGTACAGACATACACATTCCGTACCAGAGAGCAAGGTTCTCGAAATACAGAGGGTGCCAAAAACTATATATACACGTTTTAAGAAAGGAAAATACTGTTTTAAAACTGTAATCCTCAATATATACCAGTAACAAAAGATGACTACAAGTCATGTGTATACATGTTTCTGGGGACCCCCTGGTATTTTCCTCAAGCCAGAGACATCAGCATGAACATCTCCAGGGAATAGAAGTAGAAATTATAGGGCCCAGACAAACTGAATCAGAATTTCTGGGGATGGAACTCAGCAATCTGTATGTAATCAACTCTCCAGGCATCTGATTCATGGTCTCCTCTTGAGAAACATATTTAAAAGAAATAGCCTGGGAAAGTAGGCAAGTACCTGCCTGTGAATACTTGCTTTCCTAGAGGAAGCAGTTGACTCTAAATGTTTACTTGGCATCTGTGTACCCATCCAACGGTGTTGAAATTGTGTCTCCACCAGTTATCAACTGTGAGAGCTCAAAAAAGATAATTTAATATATCGGTTCTAGTTTTTATCCTGTGAAATAAAGTGATAATGGTAGCCTTTCGTTATTATTTAATAAGGACTTAATATAGTGTAGTTATTGTTATATTTTTGTTTTTTCATATTATTGATTTTACATGTGCTCTTAAGCAAAATGTTTAATCTTCGGAGCTCCAGTCTCATACAAAAAGAAAAAAAATTGGAAAGTAATGCTAGTCTTGGAAGAACTACGCTACCAATCAGTCTGAAAAGGCATTCTGCAGCATCCAAGGCTGCAAGGCTGTGGTCCAGGGTCTGGCACATAAAGAATTCAAGGTGACTTTGTATTTGTTTGAAATGACAATCTTTTAACTTACTTTGACCCTTTGAATGCTTTGTTGCTAAACATTATTTTCAGTACTTTCTGTACTTTCTCTTGCTTAAAGTCCGTTGCTGTTTGACATTCTTCTCTTGGCTGTACAGTCATGCCTGCCTAATGACAGGGACACCTCTGAGAAACGCCTCGGTTGGAGATTAGCTAGGCGATTTCGATGTGCAAACATCATAGCATGCACTTACGCAGACCTACATGGAAGAACCTACTATACACCCAGGCCAGGTGGTCCAGCCCAGCTCCTGGGCAGCAAGCCTGTACAACTTCTTACTGCACAAAACAACACGAGATTAAATCAAACACGAGAAATGATGCAACCGAGAGACATGTGAACAGGATATGAATGGGGCTGCTGCCGCATATCAAGCCCACTCTGTTCCAGAAAACTTTTTTTTTTCACAAGTAGGAAACGTATACTCTAAAATCATGTAAAATGTATACAATAGTCTATATATAAATCAGTAACATAATCGTTTGTTATCATTGTCAAGTATTACGCACTGGACATAATTGTATGGTCTACACTTTAGCAACGGGCAGCTCAGTGGGTTTGTTTAGACAGCATCACTGCAGACACGTGATTAATGCATTGTGCCGTGACCTTAGCATGACCTTGAAGTACTAGGCAAGGAACTGTTCGGCTCCATGACAACCTTAGGGGACCACCGTGGTACATGCAGTGGGTCGTTGACTGAACTGTTGTTATGTGGGGCGTGACTGCATAACGGGCCTGTCAAAATGAATGCTGGAAGCTGAGGTCCTGATTTGCATGTTTTTCTCTTCTATGAGCCAAGACTGCCTCTCTTCCAAATCACCGTATGTTAGGAAACAGCAATTTTTTTTCTACTTGCTCAGGCTGGAACTTTAAATCATCCTTGATTCTTTCTCTTCATCTCACATTTCCTATGTGAGCTTCCTTTTTTTTTTTTCTCTCCCTATTCTCTGTCTTCAATAATATATCCAGATCATCTCACTAGCTCCACTGCTTCTCCACTGCTGGAGTCCCCATCCCCCCCTCCCCAGCTGGTTACACAGCCACCTCACTCAGGCCTGCTTTTAGTCCTCTGTCGTCCTCTGATCATTTCTCACCGTGGAAGCCAGAGTCACCTTGCTAACAGTGGGCCATGCCCTGTCTCTCCTGTCCGTCAACGTCCCCATCTTTCTCACAGGAAGAGTCACAGTCTCCCAAACCAGTGCCTCTCAAACTATCTGCGGGGCAAAGAATCATTTTCCCCCCAAGTTGTCAAAAATCATTGCTGTTGTGGAAAAAAAAAAAAAAAAAATGAATTAGTAGAAATGTTTTAAAAAAAGGCATATAAAGTTCAAACCGATCACATGTTCAGATGTCACCATTATGCTAAATAGCTATAAACATGTGTAAATCCTTTCTTTCAGTGTCTGCATTTATCGTAGCACTAATTCAGGGATCACTTTTTTAACAGCCCTGCAGCGAGAAATCTGTACTGAATTGTTTGGCTTCATTTCCTGCATCTCTGCACTTTGCTCAGCCTCCTAACTGCCCGGCATGTGTCTCCTCTATCTGGTGTCCCAGTTCTGCTCAGACCATCTCCTTGCTGCTATCTCTGCTTGCAGAGCTCTCTGAAGTGTCTTTCTCTCTCTCTCCATATATGGATGTGGATGTGGATAGATATCTATATCTATCTATAGCTATCTATCTTTCTATCTGTCTCCTCATTTTCTCTCTTAAATTGTCATTTTCTCATTGGAGCCTTTTTCTGACTACCCCCCTAGAATTTCACCACCCTACACACTTCCTTTTCCCTCCGTTTCTTCCTCCTTTCCACTATCATTATTACCAGATCCTGTTTTTTGCCTAGTTACATCATTTATTGTCTGTCTTTTAGACCAGAATGTCAGCTCCACACGGGGTAGGTTTTCTGTCTGTCCATTCACTGATATGCCCACAGTGGCTGGATCAGTGCCTGACACATAGTGCTCAGTACATTGTCATTGAATGAATGAATGATTGAATGATTGTTTAAATAGCATGCAGATCCTTAAAGTGCCAGTGAAATTCTGGTAGCTCTTAGGAGAATCTTCAGTAGAAAACACATTTTAACAAGGTAAGTGTGATGGAAGGAGTACCTAATAAAGCCTAGGCTTGTGGATAATCCCATATAATTCCCCAAATTACCGGAGATCATACTGGTTCTAAATTATTTGAAGTAATTCACTTTACCCTAAAAGAGACAGTTTAAAAAATTCAATAGAATCCCTTCAGGAAATGGTAAATTGGACTAGTTTACAGGAGTGATGCAATTTCTAGTCTTAAATGAACCGTAGCGCTTGAATTTTGTTTGCTCACAAGTTGAATCCCTTTAATTATTTGTCAGGAAGTCGCCATAGTCATAGAGCACCAGTTTGCTACTCCACTATTTGCCAGGAGACAAATTAAATCAAAATTGACCCATCAAAACCTCTGAACCCGGATGTAACTAACCATGCTTTTATTCTTCAGAGCTTCCTACTGTTTAGAAAGCCTCAGGTATGTTCCAAGGTTTTATAGAAAACACTCTTGTTAGTCCCGTAAAACTTTATCAACCTCCAATACATTCTTTGTTCAGGTACAAATGAACTAAGAAGTGAAGATTTCCCAAATACCATGATACCTGTGTATAAATATTCCTGGGGGATCATTTAATCCAGTCCAACTATTTTAAAAAGATGGAATATGAGTTTCAAAATGGAAATATAGTTACAAAAGTCAGTCAATGAACAGATTTCTCTCCTAACCCAGTGTTATTTTTATTATACTATAACAGCTCTTACAGTCTTAGTAAAACAGTCATAAAATAAAGCAAATCCCTCTAATTCTAATTTAAAAGGTGGTTAAGCAATAAATCTTTGAAAGTTATGTATGTATATTCTAAATATTTGATTTTATAACAAATAAGTAGCATTTCCTGTGCTGAAGATTTGATGTAGAGCTAAATCCTTTGAGTCTGATTTTTCCAACAGTAGTGAATTCTTTCTCCCGTAAATGACAGATTTCCTATTTGGATTTGTTTAAATTCAGCTGGGAACTTCAGAATTCTCATGGAATCTGAAGAGATAATATTTAGAAGTATATCATCCCCATCACTACCTTATAGTAACCTTATGTGTATGGATCTAGTAAGAAAAATGATCCTTTTAGCAACTTATTTTTTTGATATTTCTACAATTTTCAAGTAAGTATCCTTAAACCACATTTCTTTATTTTCAGTCTCATACCTGAATTATTTAAAAAAAAAAAAAAAAAAAAAAACAGTTTAATGATATCACAACAATAAAATACAACTAATATTAATAAACGTGGGACAAAATCTGAATGACCACATCATCAGCTTTGGGATGAAGGGTCCCAGCCTTTAGGGAGTGGCTTATTGGCCATAAATAATCAGTCTTCAATGAGCACTAAAAGGTGTATTTTGCAATGGAAATAGATATCTATGTTTAATTATCCAATTATTTCAAGATATTTTAGTAAGGGCCCTTGTGTTTATCTCAGCCACTGAAGCTAAATATTAGCGCTAAGATCCTAGGCGTCCCTGATGTGTTTAGAGTCTACACTGCCCATTGTTGCTAGGAGGCCCAGCGGGAGTCACTATGCTGTTGCTAGGAAAGACTCTTAACTTTCAAACATGACCATACAGAACCACCTCAACTTTATTAAATACTGACACATTTAGACAATATATTTATTATTTATCCACACACTATAAAAAAAGCATATTTTCAATCATTTGAATCACTCATTTTGATTCATGTTGGATATTTACAAATTAAATAAACGCAGATACACACACATATATATGCACTGAAACTGAAAACACAGTACACTTTTCCCCATTTACACTTTCACTATACTTTGTACATGCAAGAGGACAAATTGAAGTATACGAGTATGTGTATGTTTTTCCTCTTTTTCCACGGTTGATACGAATGAACACTGAAGAAACAGTGATAGAAGGGCAGCAAAAGGGTTTGGCAAAGGGCTTAGAAGTGGAAGTTCATAGTCATATTTCCTCTTTAAAATTTTTTTAGTTAAAATTGTGCACTATATATGTGTGTGTGTGTATATGTGTGCATGTGCATGTGTTTGTGTATGCATTTTTGAAGAATTCTGGAGTTTAAATGCATACTACTTTATTATACTTTATATTTTATGTTATTTAAAGTGAATATCCCATGAAATGAGTAAATGACTGCTGTTTTAATATTTACCCTCATTAAGAAGGATGCATATTATTTTAACAAGCTCTTGGAGTTTTAATTTTAGGTTTTAATTCTATTAAGAGTTTTATTGCAAAATTCTTGACAGTCTTAAGATTGCTTTTTTCTCAAATTCAGGAAATGTTATTGTTTTTGGAAAGCTTTATTTAGTGCATCCATTATGAAGGACAAAATTTAAAGTCTTACTATTAAACCAGAATGGCCATAATTTTCCAAAAAAAAAGTTAAATATATCATTAGTGATGAAAACAAACTCACATTGAAGAAAATCCATTTCTGTGGTAACCTAAATGCATAGAATATGACCTTAATAACTCATAATAATGTTCCTTGTGAATACTAAGGAACACCAACCATGGTTTCTAACTAAACCATGTGATAAACTGGTGCAAAATATAGCTTCTGCAAATAGAATTGCTTTTAGAAAAAAAAAAAACAAAAAACTTCACTGAAAAGATAAATTATCTGTTTCCCCCGAAACACCGTCATCATTCTCAGAATAGTGTTTTATTCCTTTTGCAAAATTACACCCAATAATTAAACATTAATAGAACAAAAATCTCAGTTTTGTGAACTCTTATTTTGCATTCCCGAAGCATTCTACTCAGAGCTCAAGAGCCGAATCACTATTCTTGGTGAATGGCACATCCTCTCCAATGGTAGATGGTTATTTTTTGAGAACAAAATAATTTCGTTCCCATAAGCACTGATTCAGCCAAGAATGTTAAAATAATCAGTGAGCAGGATGGTGCTGATTATTTTCCATTTTTTCAAGATTCCTATTAGAATGAATGTTTATTCTGTGTTCTTTCATGCTAAGCCTCTTTTTTGTGCTTCTTCTATTCCTCCAACCGAAAGTTGGATGGCCCAGCAAAGTATTTCTGCATGTTGTGCTATTTACGTGGAGAAAATGGTTGCACCAAATAAAGGAGTGTATCTGAAAAGGGTATACCTTACTCTAAAAATGGATAGGGGACCCTAAGTTCTTTAAAATAATAAAATAATATGTTGGATACGGACGTCATGAAGAATTAGTAATAATAAGCTATTGCCTAAATAAACCTCTTTCAAGATTCACAAAAACAGAAGAATCGTCACTGGTCGATCACATTTTTAAAAAAATGTAAAATGTAAAAATAAAATCTTTGAAACTTAATTTAGAAGATGATTCTACAAAGCTTCTTTGAAAATCTGTTTGAAGTGTGCCCAGGACGAGCCCTCTAAGAGCATCATTCTCAGGTTATTTGGCTAATATTTTAGGTCTGAGTTAAGATTCTTATGTTTTCATTAGTATTTGATGTCTTAGTCAATTCAGGCTGTTATCAAAGAGTGTCATAGGCTGTGTGGCTTAAGCAACAGACATTTATCTCTCACAGCCTGGAGGCTGGGAAGTTCGAGGTCAAGGAGTCAGCCTGGCTTGGTTCTGGTGAGGTCTCACTTCCTGGTTTGGGGACAGCTGTCTTCCTGCTGTGTCCTCACAGTTCAGAGAGTAGAGAGAAATCCTTTTTCTCCTCGTCTCTTTATAAATGCATCAATTCCATCATGGAGACCTAACAATCTAATCCTGATTAAGGGTTAGGGTTTCAATATATGAATTTTGAAGGGACACAAAGACCATAATACTTGAGATCTGACATGCAGGTCCAGATTACAAATATATGAACTCTGATTCAGTACTTTTACTATAATGTACTTCTTAGAGGCATTTCAGCATTTTTCTATGCTAATTCATACACACAGAGATACATTGTGGACTATATCTCTGTATATTATATCTGTTATATAGTGGTTAAACTTGATGTTTCTCTAAAACAGTTTATATCTCTTTGGTGTGGCTCTTAATTTTGGCTTTTGCATTTCCTCAGGTCTTCAATTGTTTTGTTTTCTTCTTTTTTTAGAGTTATTTATCTCAAATTCAACCTCACAAGTCACCACTTTGTCCTCTGCCAAATGATTCTTGTGAAATTATTGTCCTTTTTTATTGTAGGATATACATTTCTGATTTAACATTTTGTCATTATGACATTTTAAAACATGTGCCAGCCACCAGAGGGATAAACTGTGATGCTCTTACCTTGCCCACGCAAGTTCAAATTTAGCGAAGTCTAAAAGACAAGTGAATGTCACCTCAGTTAAATGTTTGCATGTGTATTTCCTCTCCTGTTTGAACTATCCCACATCAAGCAATGCAAGTAAGCAAAGAGAAAGTAGTTAAAACTTGAATAAATAATGACATATTCAAAATGTCAGGGGTTTGTGTAACTGAAATGCGCCTTGTGGATGACTTTTAGTATGGCCCCAGCTATCTATTTACCAACAGTTTCCATCTAGCATTCTGAGAGTTTGTTTATTTTCCACTGATACATGAGACAAATGATGTGTGAGTGTGTGTGTGTGTGTGTGAATGTGTGTGCAGTTAACCATGCAGAAACATCACAGGAAACTCGGGTACTTGTCATATGAATTGAAATTGTATTTGCTGTTCTAAATGTCTAAAACAAGATCTAGCCTATGTATTGAGCATTCCAAAAAACAAACAAAAAGGTCACATGTTTCTGTGGTAGTTTCCTGATTGCATTGGTCACGAGTAAGTTAAACAAAACTTTAGACTTCAGATTGAGAAAGAGCTTAACTAGAATTCCAGTTTTTGCCTAAACTGTGCTCTTTCTGTACTCCAAGAACTAGTCTCCGTATATTACATATATAGTCTTCATTTTTTATAATATAATACTATGCAGTACGTACTATTATTTGCCCTGGTTTACAGATGAAGAAATTAACGTACAATAAGATGAACATCTGACTTCTTATCAGAAGCAATGGAGTCCAACAGGAGGTGGGATGACACAGTCACAGTGTAGAAAGATTTTGTAGCCACAAAATCTATTCAGAATTAACTCAAAGTAACATTTGTGCATGTAAAAGGAACATCTGAGAGCATTAGTTGTCTGTAGACCTGCATTAAGAGAAATCTTGAAGGCAAATTCTTGGCACTGATAACCCCTATGATTTCTCCGCGAGCACATCTTTAAAAGTAGTGAACTCATGTCTTATTACACCAATGAGCCCATCAGGCAAGAATGACCCACCATTTTTAATTTAACTTTCTAATGCTTCACCAGCCTCACAATTCTTGATTCATTTTTTTGTTGTTGCAGTGAAAGAAATAATATGCTGTGTATCCTGCCCAATGTTACTTTTTTTCCCCTTGTACTTTGAATATTATAGTCTAATTGTACTGCATGGCTTTTCCTCTATCATTTCTTCATCCATTATTTCTACTACTACTGCTACTACTGTTCTGACTCTCTTCCTTCTGGATAAACAGTAAGCGCAACTTCTTGTTTAATAAAAACAAACCCCAAATGTTCATCCTCAATTCTATGTCCACTACCATTCCTATAACACTTGACCTCTTTCTTGGTCATGTAACTGAATTTCTAGAAGAATAAGCAGTATTGACTGTCCCCTGTGTCTCTATTTTAATTCATTTGCTACTTCCTGCAGTGCAGCTTCCATTTTGACAAAAATGACCCTTAATAAATTGACCTGTAACCTTTATGTGATTAGAAGCTTTATCCTCACACTTATGCTCATGTTCAGAAAATACAGATTTCTGGGTTTAAGATAACTTTATATCAGTAATTTGAAGGCATTTCCTCTTTATTTTCTGACTTCTAGCATTTCTATTAAGAAAACTAAAATTTTTCTAATTAACTGTATTTAATATATGTAGGCCGATCAATCATCTTGGCTTGCCTGGGTAATTCTGGTCTACATCAGCGTTCGCTGAGTAATTGCTAATAAAGTTTATTTCCCCTTTAAAATGTAGAAAAGTGAGAGATATATGAACATTTCATTTATGTAACTCACCTTCCCCTTACTGTTGTAAAATATTTTAAATTATTACATTTTGCCTTTTTGAAAAATCTAGTTTCTTCCATTGCGCTGTTTGGTTGGTGTAGTCTTTCAGTCTAGCAATTACCTATATCTTTAAATTCTGTCCATTTAAAAATATTTTTTTATAAATCTATCCCCTCTGCATTCTTTATTCTGTGCATCTGACACTTATATTCAGATATTGCACTTATTGGACTGATCGTCTAATTTTTTAAATATAATTTCTCTGAAAATTTTCACTTTTTTTTCTTTACCCATTCTGGGAGATGGAGGCACAAGTTTATTTTCCAAACCTTCTGGTTAAATTTTAATTTTTGTAATGTTTTAAATTTCAAAGGTATCATTCTCTCTTTTTTTTTTTTTCTCAGCACAATCTGCTTATCCTCTCTCTTTCTGTAGTTGAACACCTGACCTCTGACAAGTCAAGAACCCATTTCCCCACATCCGGTGATCACCTCTGTGAGTCTTCTCTGCTTCCTAAAAGTTATTTTGCCTGTTGATTTGTTCTTTTGTTCTTTATCTTTTATGTGAGAGGTTTTTCCTTAATATCTTATGATTCTTGTCTCTGCTTTAAAAAGCAATGAGGCATTACGAAGGTATTTTAGAAGCTCTTAGCCAATGCCACCCTGCCCCAGTCACAGGACTGCAAAAAAGAGAAAATTGTGGATTTCAGCCTATAGGAGAATAATGCTTGTAATATGCAATTATTTCTCTTCACTTCTCTCTCTCCATCTATACTGAACACATATCGCAATTTTCCCTGACTTTATTTTGTTCCAAATATATCGAATGAAAGGTAGAAAATGTAATACAGTCTTTTAAATTGTGTGTGTGTGTGTGTGTGTGTGTGCATGTGTGCATGTATGTGTAGAGAGAGATTATATCTTGAAAGTTTCTGAATAACAGTAATGTTTTATTGTGTGTGTGTCTGTGTGTGTGTGTGTGTGTGTGTGTGTGTATATATATATATATATATATATATATATATATATATATACAGATTTATGTAAAGACATATATAAGATTTGTTTTTAACAACAGTTGTAGTCATAAACCTATATTTGTTTTCATAGTAGCCACCACAAAAGTTTTACTAAATCAAGAAGGTTGATTCGGAGCCAAAATATGTTGGATTTTACCTGTAAATATTAAGCAGAGTGAAGCCATTATGACCAGTCATAAAATACTGATTGGATACACTTAGATAACCTTGAAACAAATTTAAAATCAAATGAAAGGTTTCCAACTTCTTCCAAGTAGAACATAGAACATTTACTTAGAGGAAAATGGGAATTCGTTCAAACTTGCTTGAAAATCACTTATTTTTTACATGGGCAAACAAATAATTTTATAAAGGGCCTCTGTAGAACAAACACATTATTAGTTGAATTATAGTCATCATAACGTGTGTACCCTGATAGATCAAATTCATGATAATGTTGTGTTTTTCCTTTATGCATATTGCAAAGTACATTGGAAACCCTGTGTAAGTGGAGTTGATAATGTACGCTTGTCAATTTCATAGAATTTATACCCAATTTCACTATTCCAGATACCTGTACAAGTTATAGTGGTTGTATCTCTCCTTTGACAGCATGTTATTGATCCTATCTGTGATTTTATATAGAGAAATTCATGAGGAATGCAAACTCCTGCAATTTTATAATTGCCTTTATGGGAAAGCATTATCCACTTTACAAGAACTAAATCATGATGCAATTTCTAGGAATTCATTGGGGTTATAAATTTAGATGATGTGTAGATTAAAATTTATATGTACCTTTGATTCTGTGTATCTAATTTGTGTTTTGTTGCTAAGATATGTAGGAGGAAAACAGGTTCAGATGTAAGTCTCAGTGTATAAATGCTTTGAAATTGACCTCTATCTAAGGTCATTTTTTAAAAAAGGTGCTGGAGCTATTTCAGCAGACATAAACTAACACGTACAATTTGCTGTATAATCACCCTGTCTTATTGCAATACAGCGGTTGAATTACTTTACATGCAAATTAAGCTATAATCATATATATACATATACATATATAAGTATATATATATGTATATGTATATTCATTTAAGTTGATTGCTCAGAAAGTCAAATTCACTTAAAGCTGCTGTTGGACTCATAATGTACATATTCAGGCCCTAAACTTGATCACAAGAAATACTGTAATTACAGTTTAGCTCACATTAGAATCTGACCTGGATCATGCATTTGCTTATTACACACATATTATTGTATTTTATGCTTTGGGAATATGCATGTGGGGGTTCATTTACCTTAAATCAATGCATGCGTTAAAACTTGAAAACCGTATATATCCCTTTATTAGTGGCTTATTCAGCTATAGGTGGCAGGAAGAGATACGATATTGTATGTGAAAACCTATGCTGCTCTTTAGTGCAAAGGAAACTGACTTTGGCTGCATTAAGCCCAGAGCTGCTGCCATAGTGGAGGACGATACTGTGATATGGCACAGGACGCTTAAATGATGTGCACACTTCCTATTGGAGTAGCAGGCGGGATGCTGGAACATACGGTTCCAGACTTTTTTTCCCTCAATAGCTACTTATTCTGGCCAGAGATTTTTGTTGATTTGTACAAAATCTCTTGATTAGAATCCTCAGCCATCTGCTATAGGATGGCAATGCATGCAAATATCAGCAGAGAGAGCAGAGCTGAAAACTTATTTGTGCAAAGGATTTGAAGCTTGCACAGGGCGAGGTGATCAGCCCCAATGCACTCAACAGTGTTTGTGTTGAGAGCAAAACGGGGATGAACAATTTGCACACGATCTTCCTTTGTAGAAGGAAGGACAACTGCATAAACATGTATGTTTTCTGCTATTTATAGCTCACACAGAGGAGCACTGAAATGTTTTGTATCGTAATATTTGAAACTTGTGTGAAATTTCCTGAAACATAAAGCTAATAATATTTCATTTTTTACTATAGTGGAAACCTGGGTGCAATAATACTATTTATTATTTACATCATAGTTTTAATTCTTTTCAGGACATTCCACAATACTTAATAATCTAGATGTAATAACCACTGTGTCATTGAAATTTCACTAATGACCCAAGTTTTGTATTTGACTTTTTTCATTTATACTTTGTCAACTTGACAGTCTCTCTCTCTCTCTCTCTCTCTCTCTCTCTTTCTATCCCCCCCCCATTCTCATCTTGTATATATTAATACAATGTACATATCTAGTTTTTCTCCCACTTCTATAAGCCACTATTTTATGTTTCCTTTGCTGACAGAACTTCTTATTTGCATTTCCTAAATTATATAAATGTCCACAGATATCTACTACTCTTTACATTCTTGTCATTTGGCAGTTCCATCCACCCTTTCATGAGTTCAACTGCTATGGTTATTTGTACACTGAAACTCTAAGAATTATCTCTCAAAGTTGATAACCCAACTGCCAGCAGTAGGTTTGACATATCACAATAATCTTAAAATATAGACACCACAAAAACACACCTAACAGGCCTCCTAAAAGATTTTCCGGTTAACTAACTAAAGAACTAACTTTAAACACAACAGCGACTGCAAAATATCTTAGCTTTTCTTTCTGATTTTCTCATTTTGGTAACAGGTAAGCTAAGACTCTTAGTCCCAGAAGAACCAAAAATAAAATGGCTCAAGAGTTGTAGTTACTTGTAAAACACACATACATATGTGTGACTAATGCTAATCTCAGTAGACATTGCAGGGCCTCCTTGCTTGTACATGGTGGAATTGGACCAGGCTTTCCTGGCTTAGAGAGTAACCAAATTGAAGAAAGGACACTGGTGCATAACATCCTAAAGAAACAGTAAGATTGGAAAAATAAGTGGTTCATCAGTACTCTAGCTAAAACCACCAGGCTATCCAAATAAATACATTTTTTTTAAAGAAACAAAAATAATTAGGCATACAGTAAATGTAAATAATATGTGCCAAATCCATAGGTAACTTCTTCCCTAATACCTGTGGACTCCGATGGAATAGGGGCTAGAAAACAGACAGGCTTCCTTTCCAGAAAGCTAACTGGGAGAGGCCTTCCTCTTTTTCTCTATCCTTTATTTGGGATTTTCTACTCCAGACAGGAAGTTGCTAGTCAAGCACGGTTCTGAGCTCTTTGGTCTTGTGTCTTTCTTTTATTGGCCTGCCTGCAGTTGGAGCTGTTACTTTATTCAATCTGGCTCTCATATTGTGTCCACACCAGGGTCCAAGAACCCTGAGTCCTGGATTCTACAGTTGGGACTGTAGCCCCAGGGCTCTGTCCTTGACTAATATCCTCCTGTGTCTGGTGAATAAGCACGATGGTATTGGCTGGACTGAAGTAGACACATCGTACAAATTTTATTGTAAAGAATTGGATTTATAGGGAGGTAGCCGGAAGTTCCGGCACCAACAACAGGCCCTAGCTTTTTTCATCGATCTAAGCTAAATGCAATAAAAGAGATCCTATTTAGAAGAATACAAGAAAAAACCTTTGTAATACTGAGTTAGGGGAAGATTTTTTTCAAAGATAGCAAAATAAGCACAAGTTACAATGGAAAAAAATAATTACCAAAAAATAATAAAAATGACAAATTAAAATATACACACTGGATGACATTACAAAGATAATATGAAGTCATGTGCACTTGGAAAACATTTTTTGAAAATATATATCTGACACAGAACTTATATCTAGAATATATGTAGGAGTCTTACAACTCAGTAACAAGAAGATAATAACAATCCAACGACAATCAATCAAAAATAGTCAAACTATTTGATCATATACTTCCAAATGTAAAAATAAATATAAATGGCCATTAAACACAGGAAATATGCTCAACATCAATATTTATGAGAGAAGTGTAAATTAAAGCAACAGTGAAGTACTGGTACACACCCATTAGAATAGTTAACAACTGACATATTAACCGTGGCTGAGCACATGAATCCACTGGAAATTGTGTCCATTAGGGATGCAAATGCAAAATGGTGGAGTCGCTCTGCAGTGCAGTGTAAAGATGAGCACATGCTTAGATACAACCCAGATGTTCCACGTCTAGGTACCCAAGAGAAACGAAATCACAGGCCGACACACAGACGTGGATATGTAATAGCCAAAATCTGGAAGCAAGCATACATAGACATACATGGTAAACGGATAAGCAAATCCTAGTATAGCCATCCTATGAAATACTACTCAGCAATAAGAGGAAATATTATATTAGTACATGTAACAACATGATGAATTTCATAACAGTATGCCAAGTGAAGAGCCACACACAAAAGATCATTTGCTATATGAGTCCAAGTGTATGCAGCTCTAAAAATGCAATATTATAGTGACTGAAGTCAGGACAGAGAATGTCTGAGGCCAGAGGTGAGTGCAACAGGGAAGCAGAAAACTTTATGATGAGGAAAACGCTTTACTGGGGTTATACAACTGTAAGCAGTTACACAAGTTCATCAAAGTTTCCTGACATCAAGTGAATTTCATTGCATGTGAATAATAATTCAGTGGAAAAAAAAATGGTCTTCTCTAGGCTACTTTTGATCTCTGTAGCATTTATTTTTTAAAGCTTTATTGAAAGTATGTTAGACAAACATTCTTCAATATTTAAATTGTATAATGTGGTGAGTTTTGACTTACGTATACAGTCATGAATTAATCACCATAATCTAGATAATGAAGAAATCCATCAACTATACATGTCCTTAAGATGCTTTGTGATGCTTTTGTCCTCATCTTGTCTCCAGGAAACCAGTGTTTTGCTTTCTGTCACTGCAGGTCAATTGATGTTTTCTAGAATACCATATTAATGAAATGATTCTGTAGGCACTCTTTTTTCCTGGCTTCTTTCATTGAGCATAAATATTTTGAGTTTAATTCTTATAGTTGCATGTGTAAATACCATATTCTTTTTTATTACTGAGTAATATTCCATTGCATATGTGTGTGTGTGTGTGTGTGCATGCCAAAGTCTGTTAATCTAATCAATTATTGACAGACATTTGGATTATGTACAGTTATGAGCTATTATAGATAAAGTTATTATGAACATTTGTACAGCATTTATATAGCTAAACTACGGAAAGGCTAACTAACTAAAAAGAAAACAAATATAAGTAATTACACAATATAAAAAATGAGTTAGGCATAACCACAAATATAGAGAATTTTTAAAATCATAAGATCGATTCACACCTAAGTTGTGTGCCAATAAGCAACAAAAACAGATGCATATTACTAGAAAATTAAACATTTCTAGAACCAACGCAAAAGAAGGGAGAAAATATGAACCCACATATAAAGAAAGAAAATTGTATAATTTTAAAATAAATGCCATCAAAAGTTAATGCATCAAGAAATTATTTAGGTGAAGGCTATTAAATTTTTTAAAAATACATTATTTTTATGTTGGCTAAATGAATGTCTTATTTTGTTTCTGCCATTTTGACTTAACTGTTTACTGAAAATAGGACACCATAATTTTCTCAAAAATGTGTTTTTTATTGTGAATATAAATATTTTAATTTGAAGTGCTTAATTATTGATAAGATTTGAGAAAGACTCTTTCTATAAAAATTCCATTACATTCCTTATTTAGATTTTTTTAAATTTCCTTTTTTTTTTTTTCATTTTAAAATGTCAACTATAATTGTTAGCCAGCTTATTCTTTTTCATTCATTTATTTTATTTCATGGCCAGGGCAATTACCTATTTGATTTTTCTAGAACAAATTTACCATTAGTCTCCTTTACCATTTTCAGGGTTAGTGGTTACATTTGCATTAACTGTTTATCCCTTGTTAGATCTCAATATAAATATATTTATATTACAGTAAATAACTGATATTTTGATGGATTTCTTAGGAAATGCATAACAAAATCGCCAAGGATTTTTCTATTACGGTATTGTTTGTTTCCTTTGTTCTTCAGACCACATGATTTTGACAAAATATAATCCGAGCATAGAGAGACCTTTTTTACTAGTCGGTGATGAGTTGTTGGTGTGGGTTTCCCAGCCTGCTGTACAGAACTGCAGAAGTATTCAAAGTGCATGCAGTACCTGTTTTCAGGTATTGACAATAGATGGTGAGAACTGCAATCACTGAGACAACGAAAACACAGACACTGGCTCTCGGCCTTGGAACAATTTTCAGACACCTGCTCAGGGAGCATAGGAGGTCGACCCCAAGGTCATCATGTTCCCCCTGAGCTAAGGAGGCAGGTACTGGACCTGCAACTAGAGTGCACGGAGCAGGTTGTTTCCTCTGAAATAGGAAATGGAAAGGGGGTGTCCAATAAATATGTGATAATCCTCCTCTGTCTTTGCTGAGAGCTGGACTGCAAAGATGCAGAAAAAACACCACAGCCCTGGCAGAAAGCGGGTACTCCAGGGTTAAGAGCGGAACAGAGTTAACAGAGTACACAGAGCTTGGGGCCATGGCAGGTATGGCCATGTACAGTGAAGTGATCCAAATACCGAGGGCATCTGTTTTAGGAACTGGAAAAGCCATTGAGGAGTTTGTCTCCTGGTTGAAACACTATGTGTGAGCTTTCAGGCCCAGTATTAGGCACTTACAAAAGCATGAACTGGCAGGTGACATGAGGACAGCTGCCCTGTCCACAGCACGGTCTCCGAAGGAAGTTGCAGTCAAGACAGGCCCCAGTCAGGGATGCTCTTGGTATATTTGCGCCCTTGGCCTCGGCACCTTCACTTCCTGTCTCTTCACCTGAGGCTGTGAGCAGATGTCTTCTTCAGGCACCTTTCCTGAGGCTTCCTTGTGGGGGAAGGCGGAGGGGAAATGCTTAAAAACTCGTCTGGGCTCTGATTCAATATTCAGTGCTTTTCTGCTCCTGTCCCTCTCCCCTTGCCCTCCTACCTTGACCTAAGGGTCATACAGCGGTCAGAGAGTTTGGTTGGGGGCTTCCTCAGCAGTGAGACGTCCTCACTATTCATGTCTGTGTTCACCCACTTGATCCTTTCCATGGGGAAACACAAGAGGGGCAGTTGGGGCTTTCTCCAGCGTTAGACTCTTGTTTATGTCATCACAGTGCATGATTAAAGTCCTAACACCTTCATTTGGGGCGTGTTGCTATTCTGACACCTGGTGCTCAGCCTTGTCTCAACCAGCTCCACCATGTCCCTCCCAGACGTGGTTTCGGAACGTCTTTACCCGTACGTGAGAAAGGTTGATAACTAGGCAATGAACAAGAGGAATTTTAAGTCAAAGGCATAATACCATTTACGTTAGCTTGCTCACCCCCAAATTAAATACTTACGTAGAAATCTAACCAAAGGTGTGCAAAATTTATGTGAAGAAAATACAAAACTGATGGAAGATATCAAAACAGAACTAAATCAATGGAAAGATGATGGGTAGGAAATCTCAATATTGTCAAGATGTCAGTTCTTCCCAACTTGTTCTATAGATTCAATGCAATATCTGTCAAAACCACAAGTTATTTTTTTGGAATATTGAGTAACCGATTCTAAAGTTTATTTGGAGAGACAAGAGACCCATGAGCCAACACACAACTGAAGAGCAAAATGAGAGGACTGACTTTGCTGACTTTACCCATCTTCAAGACTTATGGTAAAGATACAGGCATTATATAGTGTAGAATTGAAAAAAAAAAAAAAAAAGATAGAGAAAAGATCAGTGGAACAGAATAGACAGCCCAGAAATAGAGCCACACAAATAGTTAACTGATCTTTGACCAAGGAGCAAGTGCAGTAAATGAAGCAAACATAATCTTACATACTGCTAAAAATCAGTATTTCAAAATATGCCAGGAAAATTATCAACACAAAAAGTAATGAGATGACCATATCATTAAAAAATGTAAAGTGTATGATAAAGTGATTATAATTAAAATAATATGAATCAGAGGCAAGCATATACAAGTCATTGTCAAAAGGTATTCTGAAAGAAACTTAATTTAGTTTTTAAGAAACTTAATAGTGCATCATAAATTACCACCATACAACTGATGTGTGAGCAATTGGGTATTTAGACACAACAATGAAATTCAATTATTTTCTAACAAAATGCTGTAAATAATTCCAGATGAAAAATGTTTACATACATAGTGATCCCTATACATACTAAAAGAAAATTGATGTCACCTCTTATTTGACTTTGAGATGTGACAAGGCTTTCAAGTACACTATCAGAAGCAGATATCTTAAAGATAGATCAATGTAGCTTCATAAATTAAATTAAGAATTAAAAATTTGAATAAGAAAGTATGGAAAATGTTCACTATAACACATAGATGCTATGTTAACATATAATAAGCAATTTCCTATAAATGTAATGGGTAATGGACAAACAAAATGAGACAGGGTCACAAAAAACTCAATACGAATGACCAATAGGAATATAAAGCATGAAAAAATTCTCAGATCATTTGTGATCAAGTAAGTAAAAATTATGTTAGACACATTTGTATAACTTAGGAACTTGTCAGAATCCAATAAAGAAAGAATATACAAAACAGTGGTTTCCTCTATAGTTCCCCATTCATATTAGTGGTGTTTCTAGAGAAAAATAAATTCCACTGTAATACAGCAATTTTGGTTTTGGAACAGCTGTCTAAGAAAATAATTTTGTACATTAGAGGATATGATTCATGGAAGATTTTTACAACACCACTTGTAGTAATCATATTCTCAAGATTTGAATGGGTAGCATAGTTGAAATGCATATAATTCATTAAAATCAAGCCCTTAATTTGATGTTATAAAACTGCTCGCATTATCTTCAGTAAACAAAACTGAATACATAGTAATAAGTACTGTAAAACTTCACGCAAATGTTTAGAAAAGAAATTTTGAAAGCAAAGGATGGAGAAAATTTCTTCCTTTTCCTAAAATAAGCAAACTTAAAAAAATAAATAAGAAACAGTATGAAAGATTAAGCTTTAATAAAAAGAATGTATTGATTTTTTTGTGTGTTTTCTAATGAAGAGAAATATAATTAATAGCTGCTAAAATAATGCACATAAACAAATGAATGTTATACATTGTAAAGAACAAGCAAATTATAATAGCATTTGATTTCTTAGGAACTTTTTGAAACAGTGAAGCTTCTCGTCTTCTGAGGGTGTATACATTTCCAATAAAGGAAAAATTCATTCAGACAAATAGCTCATCCCTGAATTTCCGGGTTTGAGAGACCAAAATTTTTACAAAGCTTTTTATGTTGTTTTGCTTAGTTCACATAATAAACCTTTCAAATGCATACAAATTGTGATTAAACCTAGCATACAAACAAATTTAATCATTAATAGCCTCTAAGAATGGGCTCCTAATTAATCCACAAATGAAAGTTAATAATGTTTTAAGTTTTTATGGGTAACTTTAAACTGATTTTATGTTGATTCAGACGAGCACCGGACTAGAGTTTATCTTTGCACAATTTATTTTTAAAAAGGGACTTGGCAAGTACATTAATAATATCAACAAGATATGAGGGAGAAAATGTTCTATGTAAGGAAACAGTCTCTTTCAATTAAGTTAGAAGACCATTTGCATACCAATTATAAATAAAAGTGAGGCTTATTTGTGCATTAAATGGGGTAGCAGGATTTCTAGTTGGCAGCACACTATTTGTCCATTAGCTTTCCTTGCTGGATGTCCTGGGAATGGCTGACACACTTTTTAGAAAAATAATCTACATTTCAGATTATAAAAATGCTTCCTCTAGTTCAGGGGTGTCCAAACTTTTTTCAACGTTTTTCACCAAGGGCCATATGCGGTAAAATACACAAACAGCCAGGCCACTCACTCGAGGTGAATTACAATTTGCCTCACCTGGTTTATTTAAGTAAACTAAGTATATTTTTGGAATTTTCTGTGGGCCAATTAAAAATGGATTGCGGGCCGCAGTTGGCCCGTGTGCTGCAGTTTGGACACCCCTGCTCCAATTGAGCTTAATTAATGAGATTTCATCACGTATATACTAGTGATTCCTAAGAATTTTTCTTTCCTTTTACATAGAAAAATCCCTGTCTACACACATTCTAAAAGGAGCATTTTTCATTGGGAAGCAGTGAGCTCACTGTCACAGGGAATGGGGAAGCAAATGAAAAATGACATAACTAGTAAGAAGTAAAAGGTTGTGAAAAATAACCCTCAGACGCTGAGGTTCTAGTATTTTAGGACTTTATTATTAAATGAAATTCAGGTAGCATGATTACTAAATTCAACAATATTGTTTGAACGTTTATTTTTTAACCAGTTATTTTCCTATAGGGAGATACCACTCTCCTGTATATAAATAATGTACCCATGACACAGTTGTCCAAAGCATGTCCTAACAAATTCAGGAAAGCCTTCCTTAAGCAAAGGCAATGACGTATAATCCCTTCGGAGGCGTGTCCAATAACAAAGAAGTTAGTAGCCTTGTGCAATGTTACAGTGGGAGCATGATTACATTCAGAAAGATGTGCTCTTCCCCGTTCTGCTGTCACATTTTGCATAACATTTTTGCCTTTGAGTCAAGAATGAGAACTTGTGATTGAAAAAAATGAATAACTTGACCAATTGTCAGTCATGCCATTTTTGAATAATAGTAATGGTGAGGATGATAAACATATGTTAGAGCCCTCTTCCTTCTAAAAGTTCTCAACACATGTGAATGTCAAGGACAGAACTACATTCTCAGCTTAACTAAAGCAAGACTAGGGTGGTATAATGTGGAAAACATATTTACACGAAAGGTCACGTTTCTCCGTGATTGACAATGGCTTTATCAAAGCTGTGTGCCATCACTAAAATGGCTCCTTACATGAAGAGCACACGTACTAAAGGCTTTTGGAATCCATTTGCACATGTCCATGTTGTGTGTGTGTAAGTGTGTGTGTGTGCGTGTGTGTGAGAGAGATAAACCAATAAAACTGTTTCTAAGTAAATGAGAACGGGCTGATACTATTTATTCAAGCAGGTCAACTTAATTATATCTTGTGGAGATGCCCTTTTCCTGGTGATAAGTGATAGTATGTTTAATTCAGCATAGATTGGATTCAAGGAAAAACCAGATACACCATGCTTATCGTTAGAGCAATCAGCTATCCCCGCATATTTCCTGTCTAATTGCATTCAGGTTAGACCTATACTTATTCTATATCGTTTTATCACAGCGACCGATTCTTTCTTGATAATTCAAGAAGTGTTACAAAGAGATTTCTTGTAATATTTAAAAATAAATGGAACAGTTGCAGGAATGCCACTTCTAATTTTGACTGAGACTAGGAATGCTAGCTACAAGAAATTATATTTGTGAAACATCACGTATTATGTATTTTCAGGCAATGCAAAACTCCACTACTACTTGACCCGACTTAGAAATTGTGATGATAAAAATTCAAATGACTTTATGTACTGAGAAGATGTACATTGAAGGATATTTTCTTGTGTCCTAGCCCATGTTCTCTAGAAAACAGAACTTGAGAAAGGCCTTGTGTGGTGATAGCTGCCTGGTGCGATCCAGGGCGGAGAGAGTGAGGGGAAAGTGCTCTGAGGCAGGGGAGAGTGACAAGCGAGTATATGCTACTGCTATGTCATTAAGTTGGCTGCCATCTCATCGAGGGCAGTGATTGGTCCCTGAGCCATGTGGGGTGACTCAGGCACTCTCGACTGAAACTATATGCTTTGCAATAGCCTATTAGAGGAGAGGGTGGAGGTGTAATTGGCCAGCCGTCAGTTGGCAGGCAGGGTTCTCTTTGTAATGTCAAGGTCTCAGCATCTGTCATTCCTGCTGGCAGCTTGGGCATTCATGGGTGTCCATATCTGGTGAGAAGGATTCAGTTTTGTTAGAATGGTACACAGTCCCCATCCCGTCACTCATCCACCCTGTCCATGGACCCACGGTGAAATGATTTAGCTGTCACATGAGAGAGACTACCTCATTTCCACAGCATGGGTCATCTTCTCCACTTGGTGGTTAAAACGTCCTCTGTAATCATTGCTATTTCTTGAACTTCACCGTCAATAGAGAGTTACATATTTGACAATCACACCAATTTATCTGTATATGTCCCTCTGTCAGACATACTGGACGCTCATCTCCCAGGTTTGCCCTTGCCAGGTGACTGGCCACTGTCCATAGTCACCTCTGCACACAACTTAGTGCTTACGAGCTCCAAGATAATTGTATCCCCTAGAAAGTGGGCAATCAGGTTTACTGATCACAACTCTACTTACCAGAAGGATTTTCATCCACCTCTGTCCTTCAGAACTGCCCTGATGTGGCACTGATATAATAGCAGCTCATTTCCAGTGAATGCCAACACAGAGCATCTATTCCCCAGAAAACGGGGTTTGGACGAAAGCCCATCTCTCTTCCTTCTGTTGATCACACGGCATTTGATGTGTATTTAGGGAGAATGCAAGCACAGATAAGTGACCTGGAGTTTGGGCTACTGTGTCATGTACTTTGCGCATCCCTTGGGTACCTACTCAAGGTTCATCCCAAATGTCCCATCAGTAGAGAAGACCAGAACGGTGTTTTTCAGAAGGTGATCATGGCTGACTTAATTGCAGATAATATTTTGATTGGGAGTGAAAACAAATTACACCCCCAAAGCCATACAGTAAAAATGTACTGTTGCCCTTACTGTAGGAAGGTGAACGTTTAACGTAAGTTTCAAAGGAAGCGATTGTCATAAACCCCATGCTAGACACAGGGAGGTTCGGCACCAGTACACAAATCCAGCAGCAGAAGAGTTTCAAGAAACTCTGTGCTTTCGCTAAGTTCACAGTTGTCCACTGAGCTCTACCATGAGCTGCCTGTTCTAGTTAGAGGTCAGATGGGTGAACTGCCTGAAGACCACCACCCAGAGCCTTCCACCCTAAGTCTTCAAGACACGGAAGGTTTTCACACATCCCCGTGTTTTTTTTTTCCTAAGGATCTTAACGTTTTTATGAAAACTTGCTCACTTCCAGCCCCCCAAAAATCAACTGTTTGTAAGTTACAGCATTGCTAACATTATATTTTGCTTGGTGTGTAGAAATGAAATTCCCTGGATATCATTTTATAAGTACTGATTCCGCAAAATGCTGCACTTTAGGTTTCTTTTATTTTATAAGGCACAAAATATAATGCTGAATTTGCACTATATAGAAATACGGTTAATTTAAATATAAAATTTCCTAAGAAAGCAAAATAATCTATATCATCCACTAAATTTCTTCCCCACTAAAATAATGTCATAATTAATCTTTACATAATTTAAAAATAGCAACCACGATCATCAAATACTTTGCAATAATAAACATAATTTTATCTGTGGTGCAATTTTCTACCAGTTTGTCAACAGAGGAGAAAACTCTACTTTCTAGACTAAAATAATATGGAAATGAAATGGGTACTGTATCCATAGAGCTGCATAAAGATGCAAACGTTAGTGTCTTGGGTAAAAAAATAACTAGGACACCAGCCTGTCTCAAATTTTAGCAACATCATTTCTCAGAGAAAGGAAAACTGTATCCCATAGGCAAACATAAAAACTAGCACCAATACAATCATTTCCCATTGCCTTCATTACAAATTTCACAGTTTTTAAGCTTTGATTTTCTAAACTCCATTCATACCTACACTAGTATGGGGCAACTCTACTTATTTAACTTGAAAAGACCCTTGCAAAACCAATGCTGACAAAGAGCAGAGTTCAGGGTTTAGGAAGAGTGAATCATGAAATAAGATACCACAAAGTATCACATGGAAGTCCAAAGCATGTTATTTTTTTTCCTTGATTTACATGATAGCTTTCGAAATCTAATGATTCTGTAACTTTAAAGAAAGATTAGTTTTAAAATGTAGTATTCCATGATGGGGAAAATGGAGGGAAATACAGGACTGAATTTAGAGAAAAACATGAAGAGGAAAAAATGTAATAAAAGATGTACGGATCTCCTCCCATATAGCCTGTTAACAACATGTTTTCCACCAGGTAGACAAGGGGAAGGAGGACCCAGTAGGAGACCTGTTGTCTGGACTGGGATGGGTGTGGATTCACGCCGAGGTATATTCAACACTATTGGTTGTTTTGCTGGCAGCCATTTCTCATTTATTCCTTACTAAAAGAAATGTAGTTTACTTCAGACATTCTCACACGACTCTCTGTGTTCCATTCCACCGCCTCCCATATCCATTGAGATAAGTTGTGGGAGTTAGATTTTGAATCTTCTAAGCCAAGCATAGTGGTTCTTTCCCCTTTAACAATTACAGGTTTAAGAATGAGGGTGACCAGTATGGGCTGTTGGGGTCCTGGAGCTCTTTCTTTGCCCTGTACTTTCTCACACACTTACTGTTTCCTTGTCTGAAATATATAAAATGGCGCCAAGTTCAATGACTTCTTTGAACCTCATGTTATTATCTGAGCATCATATTGTGGCTCTGTTATGCACACGTACTCGGTTGTTGTTCTCCACACATACGCAGTTGGTTGTTTTTCTCCTGTTCATCTATTATTGTGTCAATTTTATCATTTGATAACGAGTTTAGCCATAAGAACCAAAGAAGCGTAGAGTGGGGGAGTTCACCTGCTCCCCAGCCACGGCATTAGGTTAGCCCACGCTCATCCTGAAAACATATTTTTCTGTCCTCACAAATTCAATCTATTTCACCTCTATCAAAATAATTCCCCTACTAGCTGATGATAGTTGGTAAAACTAATGTTAGAAAATGGATAACACACAACTGCAAAGGTCAGAGCAATTAGATGGTATTTTTATAGATTAAGCCATAAAAGAATAAAATATGTTCAAAATAAGGATGCAAAAAGATGAAATAACCAAGGAAGAGTCTTATTAAACTCATTCTGAGGAAAAGGCTCTTAATTCCCTTCTTAAAATTATAATGAGCATCTACAAATGAAATTAGGACATGGCTACTTACGGAAACTAGGAAGCAAAAATCCAAGGATGTATTTTCCCCTAAACTTTTAGTTGAAGCATTTGTGGGGTGTGGGGGTGGAGGTCTGTATTTTCAAAATAATCACATTATCACATGAAAGGGAACGTTAATTGTAACAAACACACATGTTCGCTATTTCAATACATGCTCTTTTGCTGAAATGGTTGTTTCAATATCCTTTTCAATAATTACATAAAGAGTGTAACTACAGCCGTTCTAGTCCATTGCCTTTTAGTGCTACTTAAATGGCTTGTATTTCCAGATCAGTGAGTAGAACTGCTAGCTCTGCTTTCCTAAGCCAAGGTGTCCATCAAGGAAGCAGCATCTCTCGCCTCAAACGCTTTCTCCTTCCCCTGAAACGCTCGTCTGTACCCAGGGTCATCCAAAGAATTTCGTAGGTTCGTATCATCCTGACACAGCAGACCACTGCTATCTAAATATGAGCCTTGTTTCGCTTGTAAAAGCACTATGAGGTTAAACTGAAAGCGATTCTAATGTTAAGAGCGCAATATCTTTATTATTATAATGTGGAAAGACCACATTAATATGAGGAATAAATTAAGATAACAGTGGCAATGAAAAATTAATATCAAGTTGAACTACTCCTGATTTTATAAATGAAGGATTAATTTTCAACATTAAATTTTTATAGTTCAGTCACACAGTTAAGTCCATTTTAATCATTAAAATTTAGGAACATAAAGGGTCACTCAATTAAAATGTGCAGATAAATATACGAGCTTAAACTTGTTTTGAGAGAGCTAAGTTAAATGTGTCAGATGTGTTTAATATGACTAGAGGTAGACATGTTCTTTAGGGAAATTAGTTTATTGTGGCATTTTGGGGAAAGTGAGCAGCCTAAACTATCCCTGCTACATAAAAAAAGTGTTCAGTGCCATTGGTATGAAGTGATTCACAACACATTAAAATGTGTGAACTGTACCCAGATTTTAAAGATGTCAAACATAGGAAAATTACAATTTTCATTAAATATGATTTAACAAGTGATTATTAACAATTTACACAATTTCATCGAATCCTTTTTAAAGAAGGCAAGTTCCCCACAACATATTCTTAGTGATTTATGTTGTCAAAGCGAAAAGTGTCATAGTATTGATTACGTAAGTTAGAGTATTCCAAAAGTGGAAAAAATGCATAGTATTGTTAGGATTTGATGCATTTGCATAAGGATTTTAATTACTGTTCCTTATTGAAATTCGATTTGTTATATGAGTGTCATTTTAATACACCCAGTGTAGTGATGATGATGACACTGAAGGGTGATATTATACTCATTCTGTCAATATTAAAACTGAAGCTCTGCAGCTAGTCAGGTGGTTTGGAACACAGGTATCTGATTTCATAGTTTATTTACTTTGACATATTTGGCAATCATTAGTGTTATTGGGCAAACATTTCTGTACATCTGCCTTCCAGGAATACAATAGGATTGCACTTTTTGTATCATTTATAATTGTGTGTGACCATAGGAATAGTTTTAACCAATATGAGTGAATTAAGGTGTGTCTTTCCAGGGTGGAGTATTGTATGTCCTTGTGAGATCCTCGGAGTGACCTCTTCCTTTGTCACAATGACCTTCAGAGTCCAAAATGCCAGCTACTTTGTCCGTCTGTGTCCCAGAGTGATGAGGGATGGGGGGCAGCCCCAGGGTCTGTCAGTGAACATGTAGAATGGACAAGAACAAACCTTTGTTGTTATAAGGTGCTGAGATTTAAGGAGTGTTTATCACTTTAATATAACTAGCCTTTTTTGACGGATGTGATACAGATAAAGCAGTGGACAGTATGAACGGCATATTTTCAGAAACAGGTATGTTTAAATCTGGATTAAGTGCTTGACCAAGAGGTTTGCCTCTTCTACTTATTTTTATAACCTATTCCTAGGATTGGATTGTTCAATGACTTCCGAACCTCTGTAACATTCTCACTTGAGTTTGCATAGTTGCTGGAGCTGCAGTGTGTCTGGGATGGAAAATGGTGCCAATTCAGACGATGTACTAAGTTTTAGCAATAGTCACACTAAGAAATATCATAGCAGAATTGAAGTCATGGAACATTTCCTATTCAGGAGAAGGGATTCTAGCTGGAAAATAGACACTTGTCAAAAATGCCACCCAAAACGAAATGTCAGCCTAATCTTAGTGCCGTCACATGAGTCTGCCTCTCTGCAGTTTATATGCTTCCTTGCTATACATACTGAACGCCATCAGTACAAGTGGAAGCACATACCATAACTCACGGGTCCTCTCACTGCCATTTGTTAAACCCCACTCAGGCTTTCACAAAATCAATATATAAAAATCTGACTACACAATGCCAAAAACTAGCAATAGAAGAAATAAATGCTGAATTATTCATCCTGTTTATTTCTACTGGATGAACTATTTTTAATTTCATTCCTCTCAAATTGGTTGAGTCAATCATGCCATTATAGTTGTAAGTTAGAATTATTCAAATGAATAATTTGAGGACTGTATTTATTCTGAAGAATCAGGTCCTAAAAGAAGAAATGAACAAAAACTCCAAATCCTGAAGGTCAAATAAATTAACTGAATGTGAACATATGGACCAATTTTATCAATGTTTAAAAACATTAAGCTATTTTTTATCTCGTGAGCAAAATCTTGATTAACTAAACTTTTCTCTTTTCAAACAAATGAAAACTGGCCATGATCGTATAAGTGCAGTATAATTTTATATATGGTATAATTTTTTTAAATCTAATTTTGATACATAATATAAACCTTTATATAAAACACAACACTGTTTTCTCAAAGATAAAGGAAAGCGAAGGGTAATCATAAAATGCTTAAAATAAATTTTGCCTCAACCATTGCCATCAAGGAGCAGAATTGACTAAAAAAAAAAAATAGCTCGTGTTCCTTGTGTTCTATTTAGGAGAGTTATCTTTAATCCCATACCTTTAAAATGATAACTTCTAAACTCGTGACCTTAATTTGATTTTAATTCAAAATTTAGAGCTGAGGAAGATTAAAAAGTTTGATACATCTTTATGAACTGTCAGTATGATTGGTCTGTGAAATAAAACATTAATCCCAGGCATGAAAATCCACCTAAATTATTATTTGACAGAATTGAATGTATAATCAAAGTTATTGATCTACTAGCTCTATATAGACACAGCCAAACACTGATTTCGTCTATTAAACTATCAAAAGCAGTTTCTATTGAAACATCTTAATTTCCTGAATTTTGTCCTTGAGAACAGCTGAAACTCATTGCACTGTAAAAGCAAAATTACCTGGAGCAGAAGGTATTTTTAAACACATGTTTTCCCAAAGTAGGCAGCTGCTCACTGCGTGAATTCTTTGAGGACTGCTGTGCTCAGCAGTTAACTTTCTGAACTTGAAGATACCAGCCAAGGAAGATAACCTCAGCACATTGTTTTTCTATTATTTTTACTACTATGTTCTGAGTACTGTCAAAGGGCAGCTATTTGACAGCAAAGAAATTATTTAAAAAAAAACAAAACTATTGCAGGAAAGGGAATTTTTTAGGTGAAAATATTAATCACAAATCTTCATAATCACTTTAGTAAGTATTTTTCTAAAGAGCAGAAAGCAAGTTTATATTGTCTCTACAGAGAAAGGAAACTTCTGCCGAAAACATTTCCTTTTCTTTACTTGTTTTATGACTTTTTTTTTAATATTAACTTGTACTTCCCTTTTGTCCAATAATGGACTGGCATTGTAACACTGAATATAAAGTCAAAATGAAGATAATCTGTATTATTATTACCTGCTATGCCTTTGTACATACAGGTGTGTAAGTACATCGATTAGCTGATAGCTCACAGAAACTATGAAGAAATAGGAACACTTTTCCTTGATATGCAAACCTATTGCCAAGTATGATCGTTATACTAGGCTAACATTATTTATCACCATTCAAAATGTATTATGTGTCACCCAAATATGCTTCATGAGCTGCAGCACTTGAGAGCTGTATTGTTAGTGTTTGTGATTAGAATGACAATCTTTTGAAGTTGGAGTCAAGATAAAATCTTAAAAAAAAAAAAAAAAAAAAAAAAATCTTATATTTGGTTGAGTGAATGCTGGAGAAGCTGTTGAGGAAACTACAATTGACCCCGTCCCTGGAAAAAAAGAGAATGACTAACTGTGCATGTTCCCCGTCTCTAACACTGAGTCATCAAGAATACAATGCCTTCCTGCCATCAAACGTGAGGGATGTGCGAAGGTCAAAGCTCGGGCTGCTCCTTGGTCTCTTCCCAGGAAATTGATGATCTCTTGTGAGTGGCAAGTAGCTAGAATCAATTCAAGAAGAACTCATTCTTTCCTTGTGTCTTTCTCTTACTCTGACCTCAAATTCTAATCTTGGCATTGTTATGCGGTCTTTGAAGCATTTAGCTGACATATGTACAGCCTTCTTTTCAGTTGGCAGTGGTTTCCACACTATGTGGAACTAAGCCTTTACCAAATTCTTACTAATAGCTATAAAAAAAAGTAAATAGACATTATTCCTTCGGTGGCTAAATTTTATAGACACAATGATTTAGCTGAGACTCATTCAACTGAAAAAGAGGGGTTACCTGACGTGATAGGGAGAACTGTGGTCCCCAAAGATGCTCATGTACTAATCCCAGAATCTGTGGATGTCACCTGAAATGACGCAAAGGGACTTTACACATATGATTAAGAAGCTTGAGATAGGAAGATTCTCCTGGATTCTCCCAGTGTATTCCCAAGAATCCTTCCAAAAAGGTGCAAAGGGTCGCAGTTAAGAGAGACGACAATGGAATCAGAGAATGCAATGATGAGCAGTGGAGGTGGGCCGCAGGACGACCTCTAGGTGCTGGAAAGGACAGGAAAGGGACCAGCGGCAGGAACGGAGTCCTGTGAGGACCTTGACTTTAGTCCATGAGACCCGCTCTAGACTTCCAGGACTGTAATATAATGCATTTGTGTTGTTTTAAGTCAGAAACTGTGGTTGTGATAATACGATAAAGCTGCAACAGAAACTAATGCGCCCTATAAAAGATTTTATGCAAATACTCAAAACCACAAGGAAATGCACTGAAAGGATTCCCCCACTGACACTATATGGGCTGTTAATTCAGAAATGAATTAGATTACTGAACTAAACTCTTTTCCATGTAGATATTTATTTAATCCAATATTTCTGTGTTTATTCCACTAGCACTTCCTCCCCTGCTGAGTCTCTATGGATACTCATGTTGTTTCTTTCCAGTTGCCCCAATAATCGTGTTGGTGTCTTTTGTGTTGTATCTTTGAGATTGGGATCATGTCACCTATCCTTAGTGCCAGACAAAGAAAGACAAATACTGTATGTTCTCACTTGCATGTGGAATCTGAAAAGCCAAACTCTAAGAAACAGAGTGGAATGGTGGTTGCCCGGAGCTGGGTGCTGGGAGATATGGGGTGGTGTTGTTCAAAGGGTCAGACATCCAGCTATAAGATGAATAAGTCTGGGATCTAACGTACAGCATGGTGATTATAATTAACAGCATATTTGTCAACTTGAAAATCGTTAAAAGAATAGATCTTAAAGTTATCACCACAACTAAATGGTAATTGTGTGAGAATATACAAGTATTGACTAACTTTACTGGGGTAATCCTTTTGCAGTATATACGTGGTTGTATACATTAAAACTTACATATGTTATATGTCAATAGTTTCTCAACAAAGCCAGGAAATATTAAATAAAGACACAGCACTGGAAAATTTTTCTGGTGAAGTGAAAGAAATAGCTAATACCTTGGACGTAAAGGGAAGGAAGTGAATTTCAGAAATGGTAGAGGTACAATTGGGAAAAGAAAGGTGTGTGAGTAATAGCCAGAGACCCAGCATAACGAGAATTATCTAGAAGTTGTGATGGTGTGCAGGACACTCTCTGAAAACTAGTGTTTAAATCTTTTCACAGTAGAGTTAATGGAGAAATGTTAGGAATGATGCAGCAGGTCAGGCCCAAAATCATGCTTAAAAATTTGTTTCCTGACATTTGAATTTAAATATGGCACCTTAGCGTCACCTGCTCTGGTGGCTTGGTTGTTCATGCTTACCTGGTTCAGATACTCCAGTTTCCACAGTTTACTTCATGCCCCTCTGTCATAATTTACTGCATGGTGGATTTTCATTTCAGGCTGCTTGTCTCTAGTTAGCTTTTATGTTATTGCAATCCTATGCTTCAGATAAAGTCCCCCTTTGACTATTCTTAAAAGAAGTCTTATATAAGACTGAGTCTCATATTAAAATAAGACCGGATCTTATGTTAATTTTTCTCCAAAAGACACGTTAGAGCTGATGGTCTGGCTAGGTCTTATTTTCGGGGAAACACGGTAATAGATACTCAGTATTATACAAAATCTACAGTCTTTGAACAAGTGAGTTTAAAATACAATCAGTATTCTCATTGAGATGAATAGTTTAGTAAAGATACACTTTAAAGCAACCCAGAATGAAAGATGACAAATATTAATTAAGAATTTGCAAATTTAAAATGTATAGGATGCTAATGAACACATACTGCATGTAACAGTTGGTATTTCTAAATAACTGTTAATTTTAAAAATAATCGTAATCCCGTAAGATATATTTAACCACAACAGTAACACAATCAGTCAACTAGCAAGGATTTAGGAGCTATTTTAGAAATTTATGGGGGCCCAAGGTAGTCACTGGCAGTAAAAGTGTCTACGATTCAGTTGCAAAGTCCGTGGGCTTTGGCAAGCCTCTGAGTTCATTTGTAATAATAGCATTTAAACGTATTGAGCTCGATATACATGCCACACATTGTTCTATATGTTTGTATACATGTTATCTCATTTAACACTTGACAGTACCATAAATAAGTGCTACAGTTATCGCTACTTTAGAGATGAGGAAACTGAAGGTCAGATAACTTTGTCATTGTTAAACGTAGAATTAAATGGTGAAGCCACATTTTAAACCCTGGCTCCTCCTTCGTTGGACCACATAACTCCTGACGTCCATTAATATGTGTGAGATTCTGTTTTGTGGGAATCCATCATATTATAAAAGTGAGTTTGAGAAAGATATACCTGATAATACTACAGGTACAGCAATCTTTCAAAACTTGCAGGTGGCATCATACCAGGGAAATCAAAGAGGCACCTTTCTAGCCATTCAATAGTTTTAAATCAATATTTTCAGCAACTGTGTCATTCGGAGTCGTGTGGAAATAAGTGAAATCATTGACAGTGATACACATTGACGTAAATGAGTCCCAGAAATTTGTTTTCTCTGTGTCTTTCCAGTCAATGACAATATAATAAAATGAATAATAAATTTCTTAAAACTAATAGTAATGGAGTTTTATCATGTGAATGTAAAACACAAGTTAATTAAACACCAGTTGCTTAGCCAAAAAATAGAGGGATAAAAAAAGTAGAGGAAGAAAAAAGAGAGGAAGAGAGGCAGTGGTAAGAAGAGAACCAGAAAGAGGGTTACAAATAATAATGTGGTAATTCTACCTAGTGCTCAGGGACCTGGGTACGTGCCATGAAGGAGGGCTGCCATGTCTGCCACCAGCCTGTTTCTGAGCACTTCTCATAGGGACAGAATCTAGCCTCACGAAGTGTGAAAAAAATTTTAAAGTTAGTATGTATGTATGTATGTGTTAGACAAGATGGTTTCAGTTACTTTATCGGGAGTTTATTTAAAAAAAAATAGAATTTCTTTCAAAGTGGAGAAAAAAATTGATACAACTTTTTAACAAACTATATGTCGAATTACAATGTGGTATCTAAATATAATCATATACATGTGGAGGGAAAAGATGAAATTAAATTTAAAAGGGATTACAGTTTTGCCTGGAAGATTTCAGCCAAATAACATCTCTCACCAATTTCCCTTTCCCAAATTGCTTTTGGAAGCAAAAATCAAAATTCCCCTTCCTTGCTTATTATACTCTGTAGAAGTCAATTACCAAATATAGTCTTTTTTTCCTCCTTGGGCGAACAACGATTTGCCTAAGTTCAATTTACAAACCACAAATTGCACCAAGGTAAATAACCAAGAGATCCAGTTTATTTTTTAGCCAGAGGAGATTGTATGAAGATCAGATAAATTTTAAATTTCTGCAAAATATTGAATGAGTGATAAAACAAAACCGAAGCTCACCTCTGTACAAAATCTGAGTCTCATCTATGTGCAGAATTGTTTCAGATTAGACGTCATTCCCTACTTCAACCCCAACAGGCTGTCCTCCACAGTTGCACGGAAGACGTAAGGCTCTGGGGTCAGAGACAAAGGGCAGCCTTGCTCACAGGCAGCAGGTGAGCCTCGTGTCCAAGGTACTTCCTTTTGTCTTTCCTCTCCCATGGCAGAGGGATGAGCCCAGGTGGATTCTGCACCCGCAGTAGGTTTGTGTCACAGCTGAGGAAGGCCCGTGTCAGGAACCCCAATTGCACATGGAGGTTGATAGCAGACGTGCCCATCTACGCCCTCAAATAAGATTTTATCTTAATGATTCTGTTCAAGAGACAATTCTGGACTCTGCCCTGCAAAGACAGACACTGTCCTTTAACTTCTTAGGTTATTTTTGGGTTTTTTCTGTTTTGTTTTTTTAATATCCTTGAAAAGATTGACCAAAAGATCATCTGATACGATAGATGTAGAAATATGAGACTTAGGGAGAATGATCTCCCAACAATACACTCACATCAAAATACTTTACAGAGAATAAAGTTGTCTTAATAAGAAATTAATTGTTTATAGACTAAAAATCATCGTGAGTTCATCATATTCCATGTACCACTGTGTGTGTGTTAGACAACGTAAAATCCAACATAAGGGAAGATTTAAGGAATTTTAAGGTAATTGTGATCATACATTATTTTCACACTGAATTTTACCATAAATCTTTCCTTCTCATTAAATTTCAAAACTGCTGAGAGTTATGAACTGTTGTTGTTATTGTTGCCGTGTTATTAATACACATCAGACAAAGGACGTTCATAGAGGTTAAGTCATTGTGCAAAAGTAACAGAGCTAAAAGCTTTTTGCTAAAATAAACAATGCTGCTTTATGAAAATAATTGCCAAAAATTGAAATTCCTCATTTTGCTTCAGATTGTGAGGATTTTAAGAGGAAATGGATGATTTTTTTCCGCATTATTTGTTTTTTTACTCTAAATTTTTCAGTTCAGATCAGTTAGCTGGAAAATGGAGTCTCTTTCTTAGAGGAGAACTTACAAAGTACAATAGGAAAAATAACTTAGAAGATGACAAAAGAATACCATTTCCATCAATTACTATCACTGTAATCATAGCACAGTCTTAATTTTTCTAAACCTTCTTTTTCAGTAAAATAAGTATAATATTAGTTACAGCAGAGCTTTATTCTGCAGATTAAATTAGATCGTATGTATAAATTTAACATAGTAGGTGTGATAATTTTTGTAGTCTTAGTAAATTACTTATTTCAACTTCATTTTTCCCCTTCTCTTTTAAAGCTACTTGACATAAGGAATTTGAGTTGTTTTAGTAAATTAGAAGACAGAGATTTTCCCATATAGAATAAAGAACTGCTCCATTAATTTTTTCACAGCATCATAAATCAGTTTTAAAAATAAATAATTTGGAGCATGTATGTCTCTGTGTTCTAAATGAACACAGCCTTCTCCTAAAAATAAATCATACATACATACATACATACATACATGCATACATACATAAAGAGACCTTTTAGTTATTAACCTGTTGGTTTGTGTTCTAGTTGAACCACATGATTTCAGTTCAGCAAAATGTTACAGTATCTTGGTTGTTTGGGTCATTTGTGTGACATGTTAACACATGTACATGAAATTATAATTTTATGGTCCCCTTACAAGTACTGCAAAACTTGAAGATGGTGTGAAATTCTGTAGAAACACATTTCGAAGTATATCTTAAGTTTATTTTCACTTTGTTCTCTATATGAAAGTAGTTTTCCACTGTGCATGTATTTTCTTTGGGATTCATAAGTTTCACTTTTTATGCTCTTAATATTTTTGCATATTTTGAGTGGTGTTTCATTTGTTTAAGTCAGTAGCTAGTGCACATTGATGCAATTATTACTATTATCTTTTGCATTGGTTTTATTTTATATTGAATGTATTTTAATTGTATCACTGAAATAGAACTTTACATTTTAATCAACATGATGTGTTGCTATAAATTTCACATAAAAATGGGTTCGATATGATATTACAGATACTCAAATATGCACAGTTCCCATTTTTTCCCTACACAAGTATCAGAAGTACTCGTATACTAGGAGTAGACCAACAACAGTTCAAAAGCCAAATCTCGCCCGCCACCTGTTTTTGCTAATAAAGTTTAGCAGAACATATAGCCAAACGCAATCATTTATGTATTGTTAATATAGGCTTCCTCATTAAAACGGCAGAGTGAAGTAGTTATGACAGAAACCATATGTTTCTCGAAGCCTAAAATATTTACCTTCTGGTGTTTACAAAAAAAAATTGTTTGATGGCCCCTGCATGAAACACTTACATATGTGTTATTTGCAAAACAAGAAAAGCAATGTATTGTTATATTATTTTTGTTAATATGCAAATCATATTGAAGTATGTAGGCTAGAGCAGAAGCTAAGGTTAATTTATTATTGAAGATAGAAAAAGATTTTTAATAAAGTCAGTGCAGCCAAAGTGTACAGTGTTTATTAAATCTCCAGTGGTGGACGTGATGTCCCAGACCTGTACGTCCACTCACCACTCACTCACCGACTCACCAGTCCTGCGGGCTCTATTCATGGTAAGAACCCTGTACAGGTGTTCCGTTTTCTATCTTTTATACAGTATTCTTCCTGTATCACATCTGTGTTTAGATACACAAATACATATGTTACAGTTGCCTGCAGGATCCAGTACAGCCAAATGCTGTGCAGGCTGGTAGCCCAGGAGTATCAGCTGTATCCTGTAGCCCAGGTGTGTGGCCGTAGGTTGTACTGCTTAGGTTTGTGTAGGTGCCTCTGTGATGTCCGCACAATGGCAAAATCCCCTAATGACACATTTCTCAGAACACGTACCCATTACGAAGTAACACATGACTAGACTATAAGTATGCTTAAGAATTATTAAAAGCAATGCACAGTTGAAGAAAAATAAAAGCTATGTAAAAAAACAACAAATGGAACTACTAGAGTTAAAAAACATAAAATCTGAAAAGAAAATTCACTAGTTTTGATTAACAACAGGTAAGGCACTGCAGGAAAAATAAAGTGATTGAAGACAGAGCAATAAAACTAAAATTAAACATAGAGAAATGCTAAAAATCAAACAGAGCTTCACTGAGCTGCACAAAAATATTGACTGGCTTAGAATATATATTATTGGTTTTCAGACTGAGAGAAAAAGAGTAATAAAATATTTGAAAAAGGAATGACTGAATATATTCAAAGTTCACTTAAAAGTATAAATGCTTCAGTCACAGAGGGCAAGGGAGGAAGATAAAGAAATATACTCTGTATACAACTAACGTCATACTTTAGGATGGAAATGAAATGCATTTCTCCCGAGAGTAGGAATAAGGCAAGAATAGCCACTCTTAATACGTCTATTAAACTTTTTACTGACCATCATCAAGCCAGTAGAAAAAGCAATAAAAATATATAACATGCAGATTAGAAAGGAAGAAGTAATACACGCTTTATCTTGCAAAAGTTTATGTATATAGAAAAATTTTAAAGCGGGGGTCTGCATATGTTGCTTAAAGGGTCAGTTTTTAAACATTTTAGGTTTGCAGGTCATACAGTGTCTTTTGCACCTACTCAGCTCTGAAACTGTGGTTCAAAAGCAGCCATAGAGAAAGTGTAACTAGAGGGCAGTGTCTATATTCCAATAAAATTTAGCTTATAAAAAAGGACCAGTGGTGTCACTGAACATGAAGGGGCAGAAAACCACAGGGCCTGTCCTTCCCCAGAAACACCCAAACACCTGACAAAAACTGTTAGAATCGACTTTATTGGAGCCATGGAAAATATTGTGAGATTTACAGCAACCAAGCAAGTGCTTAGCTAGGAGAAAGACCACTGACGTAGGGTACGAGGTCTTTGTGGCACATTAACTCACCCTTACTCAACAGAATTCATGGAGCATCTTACCAGGTGTTAGTTTGCATTAAAGGGCTGAAAATATAGGAGGAAATATGGGGGGGGGGGTGAGGAGAAATGCTGTTCTTGTGTCATTAAAGTCCGGTGACAGCAATAGCTAGTACCTAAAAAAGTGTTTCTCTGTGTCTCAGTCACTTTTCTACATGTTTTATGTATGTCAATTCATGCAGTCTTCACTGCAACCAAGTAAGCCACGTTCCATTATCCTCATTCCCGCTTTACAGATGAGACAATTAACTGGCCCTCAGGAAGGGTGTAAATTCACACCCGTTATCCAAGAGTTCACACGCTGAAATTCTATGTGGCCCTACTTCTTCCTGTGCTGATTGTTCTGTTGTATAATTTGATGTGCAGTGTGAAGTGTTGATTGTGACCGGAGAGAATGTGTGTAGATCCACTATGGAATGAAAGCACTGTGAGGTTGCTTTCTGGATGGAGAGTAGCCTTATGACAGTGATAGTGAGTGAAATTAATGTTGGTAAAAACAGAGTCACACAAGGGGCTCCACTCAATTCATTGCCCCAAACATCATCCAGTATTTAGGATATAAAGAGAAAATCTTGAGGGACAAGTAGATATTGGTAGCGCACATTATTCTAATATATGAAAAATAACTTTGGAGACCCGAAACAGTATGTGGAAAGTATAAGGGTATTTAAATATTTCTAGAATGACTGTCAGGGTTATGTTTACTAAAGCATTCCTTGTTTTATTTTTATACCTTAATAGCAATTATATAAAGGTAAACATATTTCTGATTATTGGATATGCTTTTCCTTTAAGTTTTGTCTTTGTATATTGTTTTGTTCCAATCTAAATTTATGGTTAAAACTGGTTTAATTACCCCTTTTTAATTTCCTAGTGTTTGTATTTTTGTGTCTTTAAAATTTATCTTTGAAAGAAAGCAGATTTAAAAATTTTTTAAATGTTATCTTTTGATTATGCCATTTTTTGTTCCTAATTTACTACTGATTTCTGTTTTAGTTATAGTTATTTTGTCATCCTTGTAGATTTATTTTCTGGTCTCTACTTCAGCATCATGTGTTTTTTATGTTTTTTTTCTGGCTTCTTTAAAAGCACCATGTAGTTTTTTGAGCCTATACATTGACAAAGAAAGATGTCTAAGACACATTGATAGAGTATTTAAAATTTTTTGAAACAGGGAACATATTAAGATATGTTGTATATGTAAATAATCACACACATGGATACCTGTATATTATGTTGCTATATACGTGCTTATAAAAACTTTATATATACACTGTATATATGTACAGATATATAGATGTATGTGTATGTGTGTGTGTGTATATATATACACATATATACAGACACATACATATATATCTATACACACACACACACAAAATATATATATATATATATATATATATATATATGTACACTTTGTGGATAGTCACACTGATAAATATATGTGCTTAAGAATGGTTATTTTTCAATTGTGGAACTAGATATCTTTTTTAAATTTTTGCTTTTTTAAAATTTTTCTACAATGAGCATATATCATTACATATTATTTCTAAAGAAAATAATGGTTGAAATGTTAACTTGATAAACTATATACAGTGCCTCATAGGATCAGAGCTTGTTACAGAATGAAAGTTGTGTGTTGGGTTGACCAGTAAATAGGTTTATCGGCACGTCTACAACAGACTATTGATGATAGAGACCAAATTTCACTTGAGTAAGAATTAAAGGGCATTTACAGGTCAATTATGCCACAATAAAGCTGCAATTAAAAAAAAAAAAATGAAGGCCAAAGGAAAGCTTGGAAGAAGAAGTAAAGAACATTCTTTCAAAAAGAATCCAGGTCCTGGAATCAAGGGCAGACACACAGTTCCTGTCTTGCTTTTTGCAGATGAAAGAGATTTCATATATCCATATGCTGGTTTCAGAGAGTGGTTGAAGATACAGAGGAAAAAGGATATATTGGATAAAATAAGGATTCTCCAGAGAGAACAATAGATCAAATTTAGCTCTCAGGTGGAGAGAGATGTCTGTCAAAGAAGGAAGAATGCTTCTTTTCAGTTAGCAAGGATGAAGACAATTGATGATACAGAAATGAAGAGTGGGGCACGGATTTTGATCGATGAAAGAAATATAGAAGCGATACGCTGATTTGAAATGTTTGCGGAATCAAATACATTTCTTCCTTTTGTTCTATGATTTACATATAAGCAGCGGCATGTCGTCACATAGAGATCACAATTAACGGCCAGCAGGCTCCTCTTGGCTCACGGAGGTTTTTGTTTATGCCTCTGAGAAATTAGAGGACTCCGAATGAAAATCTGGACGTCTGCCTTGTTTTGAAAATGGGAAGTATTCTTTTGGTGAGTCTAAAAGGTCCCACAAGCACAATATCTTTGAAAGTTATGACCCTAGCACAAGCTAAGCTGTTTTGATTTTCTTTGGCCAGACGCATTATAAGAAATCTCCAGCCTTACACGGATGGCTCCAGTCTCCGCCACATACCACGGGCCCTGCTCTGCAAAACTCCTACCCATGACATTTATCCATTGAGTACAATGGAAACTCTGAGTCACTGAATGAAAGATGCCCACAGGAGCGGCAGGGAGGGGACAGCACTATTCAGATCCCAAGAAATCAGTAACCAACGTGTGAGAATTGGGATGGAGGGACAGCGACCTGCAGTGGTTTCAATAAGGTCCTTCTGTCTCAGAGCTGTGAGGCAGAAATTGCCAAACTGTCTTGTGAAATTTGTGACTAGTAGGCCTGGTAGGTCGGTAAGGCTGAAGTGCCCACCTGTACGAATGGCCATTTGTAGGCCCTCATTCGAAATCCTGACAGTGGACTCACGTTGGAAATTCTGGAAAATCAGTGTTAGACTTATTTCCCTATGTAGTTGCATATTTTCTCCTTGTTTTATGTTTTCAGCAATATTTTAATGGGAGTTCAGAGATGAGTACGGCAGGGATCCTCATGTCAAACTAATAGCATTTTAACCTAAGTATTGACTCTATATCTCTGTTACCAGTTCACCCCCTTTTGCCCCTCTGCGCATTCTGGACCCTGTATTTATTTATCTCCGTGGAATGTATGTCTAAAGGAAAGGCACCGAGGGAGAGGGAGAAGCCAGGAGAGGGAGAAAGGGAGTGAGAAATGGGAATGGGTTCCGAAAACTCATAACATCTGAGTGGAACACACTTGTTTGTCCACAAGGTTAATTTGAAAAACAAAGAAACAAACAATATTTACAAGAACCATTGTTGCACACACTACCTATGCATGTTGCAGACTGGAAAGATAGGGATACTGAGTGAAAGCAATGAAGGAAGAGGCTATCGGCCCACGAGAGTGGGCTGGGACCCCGGGGCCTTTGGAGAGAAATGGAGGCACTGTCGTGAGATACCCATTCCTTACTGCTGTAAGTTCATCACCAGTACCGAGGGCCAAGTCAGCTGCCACATGGCCTCCTTACTCATTTCAGAACCTAAGCTGCCTGGATCCGAGAAGCTACCTGGATTGGCTTACCAGGTGGCTTCAGCTTCAAAGCAGAACATCCATCAGCTGCAGAAGGTTTAAGATGCTCAGCCCTGGCCTAAGACTGGACTGCCTCCCACCCACTCCGTGTATTACAGTCTGCAACATCCAGGATACTTATATGTTCCTCAGGAAAGGGAGTGGGCTCCTAGATGTCTAGTACCCTCCGAATTGTGCCTCCAATTCTCAACCAATAATTAAGTCCTACAATGTCTGTGATGTGAAACAAAAATGCCTAGCTAGCATCCTCACCTCACAGACCAGTGTTTGGGTCAAATTGATTGGCAGTAGCTGGAGAGCTTTCCCTGGACTGGCACAGTTAAACCCCACTCACCTTATACACATTGAGGAAATTAGGTATAATCCTGGATGCTCATGGCAGCATTTGTTGCATTTTAAACAGGAGAAAGTAGCATGATTGTTTTTCTTTGTTCTTTTCTTTTTTTTTTTTAATTTTCAGAATGTCACTCTCACTGCAGTGTGGAAAAGAGACATAGTGAAGTTAGAAGACAGTTTAAGTAGGAGGAACACCTGGGGAAAAGTCTTACAGTGACATCAAGATCATGTGACCGTGAATAAGTTATTTCATTTCTTGAAACTCAGTTTATTTATAAAATGATGATAATAATTGGCACTGCGTTATGTTGTGAGATTTCAACTGTATGGTTCCTAGGACCATGTGACTCTGTGCCAGCCACATAACCTAAGCTTCTGCCACCAAAGTGTTACTTCCCTCTGGGTAGTGCCCTTCGTCTAAGTTCGCAGTCAGCACTTAAGTGCTGCCTCCATAAGTGATGACTGTATGTGTCGTAGTTGTTAGTATACGCTCGTGTAAGTGGTGCTGTTTGGAATAGGCTCCATTACCATGGGCTTCTAAAATGTATGTAGTATCTTCATTTCCTTGTTTTAAATGGCTTTTCAGAAACACGATTCATCTAGAAAATATACCCGTGTGTAAAATTAATTGAACATGTGAGGAACCTAGTAGACTTGTAGGGACTTTTCTTGGATGCTGAAATGTATGCATGACATGCGTATGTTTAAAATAAATGGAAAGCTACATCAATGGAAACATTAATTCATAAATATATGTAACCCCAAAATGTCACAACACACAGATCATCATTATTTAATTCTAATATTTAGCAATTAATCAATTTTCCCAAATGACTTCATAATTATTCTTAATACACTTACCTAATTAATGACAATGCTGTCTTCCCTGGAGTTTCCCTGTTGTAATGCTCAATCTTTCAAGCTTAGATGGAGATTTCCTTTTGGAAAACAGGAATCTTTCCATTTGAAACACTGGGAGTATTTTTGTTGTGCCGTCTATCTTTTGAACAGTTAACTTGTTCGAGAACATGTTATTAAAAAGAGATTTTAAATAAAGCACTGATCCATCTGCCAAGGAAACGCAAAGAACTGTATTGACAAGTGAATCCAAAACTCATGTTTGCACGTGTTTCAGACTGTAATCATAATGTTAGAAACAGTAGGTGGTTACCAACACCTATGACTGTTTCTTAGAAGAAATCTGCTACAAGAACTGACTGGGTGGTGAGCACGCAATGTGATAGACAGATGATATATTATAGAATTGTACACTTGAAACCTATGTCATTTTACTAACCACTGTCACCCCAATTAATTTAATTTAAAAAAATCCTATATTCAGCATGAGATTAATTTCCAAATATAAAAATTTCTTAAGTCTAAACTGTAAGAGACCCATTAAAAACAATGCATACGTATTCAATTTAATAAAATAGGGCTGTGCACTAGTGGTATGAAAGTATTTTATTCCATGCAAGTTAAAATATTCTTTCAAATACTAAACAATCCACGTGAGTATTTAGCAAGAGAGAACTCACTTGAAATATTTATGCTTAATTACCATCTGTATGTTTTCTGTCTAACAAGGAGCCAACACAGTGGTCCAAAGTGCAATCGGACTATTTGGTCTACAGCCTAGTAGCTGAGGGACCCAGGGCAACTAGTAATCGTTCTTTGCCTCAGTGTGTGTTTCTCTAAGAAGGTAACACAACTATTTATCTCCTAAAAAAGTTTGGAAGATACAGTAAGGTCATCTATATCAAACCCTTAGAAAAGTATCACATATGTATAAAATGTTACATAAATGAGCTACGATGACCATTGCTGGTTTATATAATAATGTAGCCAGTGGCACCATAAATCCAGTAACAAAGCGAGGGAAAAATACATGCAAACCAGTTATTTTAGTGCCAGCTGCCATGAAAACTAAGCAGACATCCTATGGCAGACAAGTGTGCGTGTGAATCATTACCAACATTACTCATTAACGCTTCAGTATTTTAGCTCAGTCACTGTAGAAGGAAAGACGTTCCTAAGTTTGATCCAGTAACGTACTTTGACTCCCACAGTGTCAGATGATGATTTTCAGATCCAGCTGTGGTATAGCTATTAAGTTGTTTGTCATAAAATCATTTATGATGAAGCTTTTCTAATGGGAAAACAGTACGTTTTTTGTTTCTTGTTTTTCCCAACCCAACTAAACTCTCTTCCGGTCCACACTAGTGCTCAAGCAGACAATCACTTTACTGACCCCAGTAACATTGATGATAATGCAGATTAAATATTTTACTGACATAGCTTCCACTAGTATGGATTCTAAACATTTAAAAAATACATTCCAAAACTCTTCCCTGAAAATGTTGTGTGGCTTTCACACAACCCAAATTCAGAGCTGAAGTGTCTTAGACATGAGTCATTTCCGTAACACACAAAGGACATGTGACGATATCAGGAACTAGATTATTTCTCTTTCTGTTTTGTCATCAGGTGATAGTTTTGCCCTCAGTTTGGCTCCCTTCACACTCACAGTAAATTCTGAAGTCACAGCAAGACACAGTAATTACCTGAGGCAGGAAGAAAACTAATTTTCCTATGTCTCTCCTTTAAAAACAAAAAGAGAGAAAGAGAGAGGGAAATCTGGCCGAAAACAGGATCTGCTGTCTGTGTACATCGCATTGGTCAGAAACAGGTCGTATGCTCACCCCGAAACCAATCACTGACAAACGGAATGGCAACCTCTGTGCCTTAGAACCAAACAAAACTTACATTTGAACAAAAAAGGAAGTTATCTTTCCCTCAGAAACATGGTGAAAGGATGAATGCATTAAGGAAAAGAGGATTATGTTTCTAAAAAGAAAGGGGAAAAGCATGGGTTAGACAGTAGTGCCTGCTGAAACAATTGGCCTCACCTTTCTCGTCAAAAATCATAAGCAACTGCGTATTTGATTATTTACAGATGAAAAAATACTAGACTTTGCTAAAGCTATTGGAAATATAATCATCAAATTGATATTATAACAGAATTAGCCAAATTTCAGATGGATCATTAATAGCTTCTTTCATTCACTTTCCATCTTTTTCAACTTGACCAAAAAACTGACAGTTTGTTATATGCCAGGCCTGAACTAGGTGATGAGCAGACCCTGCTAAATAAGGCACGTGTGGTGAGCACACGATGTTAATAATAAGATTAGAGGGATAGGCCAAGCATGAAACAAATACAGAGAGACAGGTGGACAGACAGACAGACAGACAGACAGACAGATAATTAGACTTGAATGATGTGGAGGAAAATTGCAGGATACTATGAGTGAGAATAACGTGTGCTGGGGGAGATATGTTAGTTCATATGATCTGGGGATCTGAGGGGGTGTCACTGAGAAAAGCACATTTAAGTTAAATCCCGAAAGACGAGTGTCATTGGCCAATACTATGTGAGCAGAATTAAGCTGTTACGTCTGGTGGAAGTTTCTAGAACCTGCACGTGCATCCACATAGTCTCTTTGCCCTCTTTGAAGTTTCCAGCAATCTCTAGAAAAACGGGTGATTCCATTTTTAGGAAAAATATAATGCAGGGAAATTGTGAAGAACAAGGACATGAGAGACAAACAATTCTTTTTGATGTAGGTCCCTGAGATTTGAGGGTCATTTTGTGCTGAAGCATAAAGTAGCTCACCCAAACTGATATAAGGATATGACGTTATTTTGTTTTTCGAAGAAAGAAACACTGGCTTTCAACTCTGGGCTAATCAGATTCTGCCACAGATCACTAAGGGCTCTTGTTTTCCTTAAATCGAGCAGTTTTCAATCTTGGTTGACGAAGCTCTAGCACCCTGTAGGGACCACATGGGATAGCAGGGTGCGGGGTGGGAGAGCGGGCGAGGGGCCGGAAAAGCACACAAATCCATTTCAACCATTTCAGTGCTACTTCAATGGGACACTCTACCCTGCTCCACACTTTGAGATTCTATGTAAGATTTTAACTACCCAAATTTGAGTCCTCTCAGTTTATTGCAATAGACCCAGTCTGAAAGAAGACTATGTGAGGAGAAAGGGACTAGTAAGCAGAGTGATTTAAAAAAAGTGACACTCAGAGAGGAAAAATGTCTTTCTGTGTCTTCAGCTGTCCATTGGGGCAGCCCTCTGGGCAGATACAGACAGACACCTTCGATCTCAAGGGCTAATGACGACCATCGCTCAGCTATAACTTCTTTGTGCTTTTCGTGAGGATTTTTCTCCTGGGAGCATTGTCCTGAATGAGGGAAATGGACATTACACTCTCTTGGGGAGTATCGTTTCTCTTGATGTATTAATGATTTATTGTTTTACATTGCTCTCTATTGAGTAATAATCTGTCATTTGGTCAGTACGTCAGTCTCCTGTGAATGTGGCTGTGAGCCATTTCCACTAAGGTCATGCTGTTCCAAGCACATGCAAATATTACAAACACATCCTAGAATTTATAACCTTATCTCAGTCTGCAACCCTAAGGTGCTGTCTGGGCAGGGAGCCAAACTATTTATATCGCAGGCCTCATCTCTACCTCACTGATGTGCACCTTTAACATTAGGCAGGCTTGCTTTATTCTGTATTTGTTAACATTCTCTCTACTTTTAGCACAGTCGAAAGAACTGAGAAGCTGAATCGCTCAGCTCTCACCAGAATATAAATTCCATGAGGAGGCTAAGTATCTGACTTCGACTGTACAGGCTTTTTTTTTCCCCCCTCTTTTTTCCAGAGTCCTAAGCCACACTTTAGGAGAGATTTATGCTATCCTTGTGTCTGCAACAACTACTGGCACTTCAAAATGTCCCTAACCTTTCAAGAAAACACATTTAGCATCAGGAACATTGCATGCCTACTGCAGAAATTTCAACCTTGCTAGAACTTTTCATTAAATACTTGCAATACTCAAAGTGATGTTATTATGTCATGTAGTGCTACACCAAAATAAACCATAATTTTTAACACTGAATGATTCAGGACTAGAAAACAAACCATAAAAGAAGATAAATACCAGCACACATTATAATATGGGAATTTTTCACAGAAAAATTTCACCCTTGGAGCTATTATGAACCTAATTATGTGACTACTGTTTTCTTCTCTCTTTCAGATGAGTTTTCTAAAGAATATTTAAAATGAGAAATGTAAATATCTGGGGAATAAAATAGTAATCAAATCCTAAATTCAACTGCTCATAAATTAAAATTCATGACATCATTTGAAATGCTTTGGAGAGAGCAAACTGAACAAATGACAATTGAAAGTTTATACAACAAAACAAAACACGAAAACATAAATATCTTGCTTTTTCCACAATCCTTTATTACCGTTCATTTAAACTGAATTTGAAACTCAAATTTCTCACTGCAATACCTAGGGGGAAAAAACAAAACACCCTTTGGTAAATTTGTATTGATAGGTTTAATTTTTTGTGTCTTTATTTCCCAATTAGGTTTTCTCTTTTTCTCAAAAGCTCTGAAGTAGGAGAAACCTTTGCTATGGTATTATTTTAAATATCTCTCTAGCAATGCATACGTTATTAGTGATCGTCATGTTCTTAACTGATAGATGAATAGCACTGAATTTTATCTAAAACATCAAGACAACAAACAATAATGACATCACTTAGTCAAGCATTTTTTTGGATAAATATTATTTTATCTCTTTTAAAAATTCACTGTCATACAGTGAAAAGGGGTTTTAATTGGTCCATATAGTAAACTGGGATGCTTTGATCAAATTCTCCAAATTCACTTTTTTTTTTCTTTTTTTTTTTTGGTAGTTACCTATAGTTTTGACTGTCATCTTTTATCACTAGGTCAATTTTATTTTTAAGATGTGTCATCGTCAAACCAGTTGAAATATATGCCACAAAATTAGACTTCGTACACACAGACACACATTCAGAACTTTGACATATCTTGTGTAGGACATAGTGCTTTAAGGTTCTATAAAATTATAATGTGTTTAAATCTTTCTTTAAAACCAGGAAATAGTTTTATTTTCTTTCTCCATTGTTTTTGAACTCTTACCTCTGTCTTAAGCCATTTGCTTTTTCATACTTTGATTTTGGATTCCGATTCCGAATTTTCTCCTTTCTCTGATACCAACTTTTGATTAACCTTTTAAGAAGAAACAACAGACCCAAAATGGAGTCACTCCTGCTAAGCCCCACCAAGTTAGACCTGACCTAACTGACTTTCAAGTCTCTCCCAGGAGGGGGATTTCAAACCAACCAGTCTTGAATTTCCTGACAGACACTAGTGAGTCAATCTGCCTGAAAACTCCCCTGCCTTCTCTCAGGGAAGGTGAACTCACCTGAAATAATCCACTCTTTTTAACCCTGGCACTATCGTCTCTCCAGTTTTGTACAATTCCTCAGAGCTCCCTTCTATTTGCTAGATAGAATGCTGTCCAACTCATGAATCCTCCAGAAAAGCCAATTACTTCTTAATTTGACTCAGTTGAAATTTTGTTTTTTAACAAGCTTTAGTTATATTACTTACACCTCAGAAGGATAGATTTTTCTTTTATGGTGAAAGGATAGGATTAATCAAGCATACAAAATATGTTGTTTTTAATAGTAGTGAAAGGGGAACAGAATCTGTCACTGCAATACAAATGCATGCCTCTTTGGCATAAGGATGATTTTATGCTCCTTATTTTAAAGAAACTGCAGACAGAGGCCCTGCAAACCTAATAGAAGTTACCCTTTTATGAGCAACATTTACATTTATGAGGGAAATCTGTATGTGCAAGGGTGTCTCCCTCACTGTACCAGAAAGAGGGGTTGACCAAATCTCTAAATATTCTTATTTTTGAAGAAGGCAAGGATTTAAATCTGCATAACAACCTTATCCATATTTACTGTTGCTAACTTCCTACCCCAATCATCTTCTTTTGTCCCTAGTTAAAGGTGGTATTTAAGGAGAGATCTTCTGCCATTTTGGAGAGTTACTCAGTTTTCCTGGCTCTCTCTCATGAATACAGGAGGTATACATGTTATGAAACTTCTGTTTATTTTTCTCCTGTTAACCTGTCTTTTGTTGACAAAGGTGGCTCAGCCAAGAACCTAGAAGGTTAGAGGAAAAATTATTTTTCCACACCCACATAGTCTTCCAGATATGAATTAGAAACAGAACCAGCTCTTCGCACACCGGCCTGATGAGAATTACAGCCTGTAATGCCAGGCACTGCATTCCTCTCTGTTCAAAAGAGAACATGAATGATTGCATTTGCAAGTCAATGAAAAGAGTGACATGTGAAAAACTCTTTGTTATTAATATTCTGCGAGGTGGTCATTTACCTTAAAGGAGAATGCTTTTAGAAAAATTGAAACAGTAAAATTACAATACAGAACAATGACTATTTTATTCCAAAGTTGCTCAGGAATATATTAGGAGAACACAGGGGTACATTTTAAAAGGCCTATTCCTCCTGATACAGAGAAAATCACATACTCTATACCATGTGGAAAAAAGGATTTTCCCTTGTACATATAATTACCTTTTGCATTCAACACCCTGTCCTTGGTAGCTTTGATGGTTAGACTTAGTTACCTACATTTTAAAAAGTACAAAAAATTATGAACTGGCCATAAAAGTCCCCCTAGATCTTTCATAAGCATTTGTGCCACAATTGATTCCTGAATCTCTCGTTCAGGAGAATTGTAGACGTGGATAATGTCCTGAACTTGGGTGTCAGACAGACAAGATAGAAGCTCTCACATTAGAAACTATATATGTGTAGCCATAGACATTGGGTCCCCAGTGTTAACAGGTCATAATTCTGTAAATTTATGCAATATTTCAAGCTTTGAGCATTTGTACCTTCTCAGTGAAACTTCTTGGAGCCCTAGGGAAAGATTGGTATTCAATGTAACTCTTTTTTGGGGTATCTCAATAGAAAATATAAGAAATCCTTTACAAATGTTTTTATTTACTTTTTACACACAGTCAAGACATCTGAAAATGTTATTCTTTTAATTAAGAAATGGTTAAAAAGGTGATTTAAACAACTGTCATTTCCACAGTGTTAAAATGTGTATTAAATCCTTTTTGCTGGCAAGGCTGTTTACTTGAGCTGACCCTGGGCCTGGGGCTGCCTGTGCATGTACACAAATATTGTGTTGGGAGGAAGAATTTTTCCCTCTACCCTACAAAGTTTCCTTTGGCTTGTCTAATAATCAAATCGACAAGAGACAGATTAACAGGAGAAAAACAAATTTCACTTTGTACAAGTACGTACAGGAACCCGTTACAGGAGTGGTTCAAAGATACAAACGTGAAATGATGTATGTCTGCCATCTTCAGCCAAGGGATGAGATAGGAAACCTGGGGTTTCAGAGGGGAAAGGGGTCATTCATAGGATGGTAAAAGAGCAAATGTTCATTAATTTGATGTTTACCTTGCCATACAAATAGTCTATAAAAATGTATTTCTGGTAATAATTTTTATAGGCAAGGCTTCCAATTTAAGTTCTTTAATGAAGCGGTAAAATTTTTCTGTTGACCCCGCTCAGTGTCTCTATTACTGTTAGTTCGAAATAATCCTCATGTGAAAGCAGCACATCTTGGACACCTGTTCTGAACCCCTTCAATAGCCTATCTTGATGCCTCAGGAGGGGAAAGGATTTCTTAAATTAAAATGTAGTGAAATAAGCCAATTACAGAAAGACAAATACTACATGATTACACTGATACGAGTTATCTAAAATAGTTAAATTCATGAATCAAAGAGTGGAATGGTAGTTGCCAGGGACTGGGGGTCAGGGGTGGGGGTGAGAGAAGAGTTACTAATCAAAAGGCACGAAGTTTCAGTTAAGCAAGATGAGTAAGGTCTAGAGATCTACTGTGCAACGTGAGCCTGCAGTTAACACACGGTATTGTGCAGGTACACGTTTGTTAAGACGTTAGATCGCATGTTAAACACTCTTACCACAAACACACAAAAAGAGACATGAGGACATTTTTAGAGGTGATGGATGTGTTTTTTATCTTGGTTGTCATGATGGTTTCATGGGTGTATGTGTATGTCCAAACTCATCAAACCGTATTCGTTAAACGTGCAGTTTTTTTGTCTATCAATTATACCTCTATAAAAGCGTTTTTAAAAATCTGACCAAATGCAACTTTGGTGACAAGATAAAAACCACAATTTTGAACACTTCCAATTTTATAAAAAATATAAGAAAAATAAGATAAGACCAATTCACTTACAGTGAATTGGATACATTCTTGGTTAGTACACTGAAAGGAAAATATATGAAATGTAATAAAGCCTACACAGTGGTTACAATTTTATGTCTGTAACATTGTTCTTATTTTATACATTATGTTTCAACCAAGGAAAAAAGAAAATGCTTACTCCTGTAGGGGGAAAAAAAAGACATAATCCCAAGATATGGTTATTTTAAGAAACAGTGATATCATTACTTCAGTTTACATTCTTAAACTCAAATGACATAAGACATGTATAAATCTTTAAGGATCTAGAATCAAATCTCACTCAAAAGTAACATTTTAAAACAAATGCTGAGGTCTGGGAAGGATTTTTATTTCATTTTTCTTTTTTTAAAACTTTTCCAACTACCTAGAAGCATATTTTGACCACCGATCTAGTTTTTCAGATTCTATTTCTGGTTCCACAGATTATATTATCAACTACCAGAACAGTACCTAATCTAGCTACTCAGTACTTATAAATGGTAAAGCAATGTTCTTATCTCTCTACCAAACCAATAACTTGCATTACATTGATAATCTGTTCCCTTGGTAAAAAAAAAAAAAAAAAAAAAAAAAAAGAAAGAAAGAAAGAAAAAAACCACAACAAAACAAAGCAAAAAAACAAAAACAAACAAAAACCTATCTGAAGAAACCAACCAATTTATAAAAGAAAGTTATGAGCTATCTATTGTTTCCATTTATTATTCAAAGCACAAGTGTTTCTTTAATGTCATTTCGTAGGTTTCTGAGACACCAGAAAATGTAGCAAAGCATGCAATGGACTAACAATATAAGAACACAGGAGAATTCTAGATGTTTATCTGTTTACATTTTGTTCCCCTATCTAAATTTTAATCAGTGCACATTATTGAAATAGCCACCAGCTAAATTAATTATTCAGCATAACAGAATTCTAAATTCTCCCTAAAATAAATCAAGCTATGCAAGTGTAAAGCTCTTGAGGTTAGCTCTGTGTGCTGTTGTTTTGAGAAAAGTAAAAAAAAAAAGAGATAATTCCCTTGCCCACAGTTATTTATGATCTACTAGAGAAGATAAATTTACATACACCAAACACTCTGAAGCAGACACAAAGCATCCCAAGTGTTAGTATTAAAGAAACAGTGGCTTTTGTTCTTCTGAACTACAAACACTGAAGCTGGGTAACAATGGGATTTTAATTTCAACTACAATTGGTCCGTTACGGATTGTTCTGTTGAAACCATTAAACATTTTATATTGGTAACTAAATGGAATTAAATTTATTCAATTTACTCAGAACATTTGAATTTTTACCCTTTTCTAACTGTTGAGATAATCTAGAGATAACTCTAGATAATCTAGAGTTCATTTCTTGACCTCTTTGGATTTTAATGGTGAGAACTAGAATGAAACGTTGCTGTTTAATAGCTCAGTCCTGTTTTAAGTGCAAAACTAACATATTGGAGTTGATGGCTTTTATGTCCCTAATGTGTTTTAGCATAACGCACAGCAGCATACAACTATACATTGACACACATACACATACACACAAGATCCCCCCAAAATACCTAACCCATCAGTGGGGAAATGGTTTTCTCATACCAAAATAAAATAATAAAACTTTCAGGTCTATCTGGATTACCATTTTATCAAAAGCAAATTGTAACACAGATCATCAATAACTGATGTCTTCCAGAATAACATATATAAAATATATATAATTTCATATACAAGTGTATGTGTTTGTATATTACTGAAGTGCAAATAGTGTGCTATATTTAATGAATCAAAAGTTGTTTAAAGAGTATGTCAAAATATTCTGAACTCGGTGTTCAAACTCAAAAGAATCAAATAGTACAATTAAAAATATTTTTTAAATTTGACCTGTCATCATTCTGGTTTTAAATGAATTACAGAATAATAAGGATTTTTGGACAGATGATAACTTGTTTAAATGGTCGCCAATCACACAAAAAAACTAAACTTCTTATAAATAAGTAAATAAATACTAAATTCTAGCTAGAAAAAAATTTAGTGCTGGAGGTGAAAATTTTAATGTGAGACAATAAAATCATATATTTTCTACATCAATTTAATTTTTCAAATATACTTGATAGTTAAGAAAAATTTAGTTTTCCAATAGATAATCTTGAATATATATAATTTGCCTGTTATTTTACAGAATATAAAATTTTTATTTTATGTTCGTGAATTTTAAAATAAGCATTGTTAAAAATAGCATTATTTTATTTTTTGATATTCTGTGTTTTACACCAGTATAAAAACTTATTATAAATGATAACGTAAATACAAATTTTTAAAAAAATTCTGAATATCCTATTGTAGTCAGGTGACCATGTCTTTGGAATCTATATTTGTACATGAATTCCAGGAAAGAGAATTACACTGTTGCTTTTCTTCCTTTTATAATTATTAGCAATTATAAGCGTCATCATTTTTGTCACTCTGGACAAAGAATGGAAACAGTAATAACGCTTCATATCGGTTGAATAGAATATGACATATAAATGTAACATTTAAAACCTGTATTATATATATAAACCAAGAGCACCTCAAAAATGAATTACATCTAAAAATAATAGGATAACAACTGAAGTAAAAGAATTGATATTAAAAGTACAAGATGTTTTCAGTCTTGAAATAGGTTGAGATTTTCCTCATTTTGAATTTTGTTAACAATAAATTAGAAATTACTTAATTTGAAGATATTGTGGGGCACCCATCTCACTGCCAAAAACCTTATTTGTCACAATGCTTATGTACTCAAAATTAGGGTGTCAGTAATAATGGTAACAACAACAACCAATTATAAGCAGCAATGTTTCCTAGAGGAAGATGGGTAACAAGTATTTATTGGTAATTTTCTACAAAGCGTGAAATAAGTATTTGGATACTTGTAAATGAGTCGGAACAGAGGAATGTAAGGCAAACAAAAACATTCTTACTGTTTAGTAATGCTATGTCATTTTTTGTACATGTCAACAATTTAGATGGTTCATAAATGAATAATTAATTAATTATTACTAGAACAAATACCCATAAATCCACCTGCATTTAAAGTAGTAGAACATTGAAATATAATTGATTTACCTCAGTACTTCCTCCCATCCCATCTTCCTGCAGTACCTCAGAAATACTACAGACCTGACCAGTAATGTACTTATCAGCTCTGCCTTGTTAAACTAGTACTAACCACATGCATACATACCTGAATAATATTAATTTAGTTCTGATTTTTTTGAACTTGAAGTGATATCCTAAACAGGATATGTGTGTCACTATGCGTGTGTTTCCCCCTTGCATTATATTTTTCAGGTCTGTCCCAAGTTGTCCCTTATGACGATAGTTCAGTAGCTCGATCCATTTTCACTCCTGCAAAATATTCTACTGTGTGGATATCCTAAATGAAATAATTTGCGTGTTTTTTTTGTTTGTTTTTGGGGGTTTTTTTTCGGCTTTTATGAAAACTGCCGCTATAAGCTTTCTTGCACATGTCCTCTGTTAAATATATGTAAGATTTCTTTAGGGTATACACTTAGGGAAGGAATTGCTAATTCATGGAATATTTGAAGTTTTAAGTATAATAGCAAATTGTTTTCATTAAAATGAGTTTTCTAGCTATAAAAATCATTTTATGTTTTATGTGTCCTTAATGCAGTTAAATGAAGTTTTACAATTTTCTTTGTAAGTCTTACATACCTATTGTTACATTCATCCCTCAGTAAATTGTAGTATTTGTATTGCAATTATAATTGCAGCAACTGTAATCAATGTCTTTAAGAAAGTCATGTTTTTAAATATCTGTGGTCAGTGTATAGATAGCAATTAATTTTTATATGTTGCTCTTATTATAAATCCACCCTACTAAACCCTTTTATGTTTTTAAACATCCTCATGTAGATTCTATTGGTTTTTATATAAGGAAACCCTCTATATTTCATAATTGTTAAATAGTTTACATCATTATCCTTGTAGGTGACCATTCACATAGTAATTCTGTTATACTGCCTAGAAAGTTAAGCTTTCTTCCCCAGTTTTTCTATGCATTTTCAAGTCTTTGTTGTGCTTGCTTTAATTTATTTGAATACAAAACAACACAGCTTATAAATAGATGGAGCTCTCTGCCTGGAATTATCTTTCCCTAAAATTAATACTAGTCCTTTCTAGACAACCACTGAAGTTTTAGATTAAATATCAGTTCTTTAGAAAAAGTCATCTCTGACCTTGCAGTCACTCATGCTTTCATTTAATTTCCCTGTCCTGAATGAAATACAGTGTGTCTTTACATGTTTATTTTTGTGATTATTTATGAAATTCTCTTTCACTATAAGTTTTAAGAGAGAAAATCTAAGCTTATTTTTTTTTTACTGTTGAATTCCTGCTACCTAGTACTGTGGGTGTCAAATAGGAAAAATAACCTCTTTTAAATGTAATGCATAAATGAATAAACACATGCACTAGTGAAGAGAGAGAAAATCCCCAAGTGACTTCTGAGATTCTGATTTTGCTAGCTTAGGAGTTTTATTCATATCTGTATCTTCATTGTCTAGAAGAGTTCCGATGCTCAAATATAAGCGGTAAAAATATTTGTGGAACAAATAGAATTTTATTTTGATGGGGGTACGTGCAGGTGATAAAAAGCTCAGTGATTTTTACCTCCCAATTATACTTTACTCAGAAATTTTCTTCTGTCCCAGATATAAGAAATAATCTACATTTTCTAAAGCAATGCTAAGTTAAAGATAGATTTCATTGGGTTGATCATTTTTAATTTTATAACATGTACCTTAATACTCTACTTAAAACTTATACTTAATACTATACTTTAAGTATGATATTAATATAAATAATATAAATACACTGCACAATTCTAGTTTTGTCATTTTGAATATGCAAGTGTTTATGAAAAGAATGAGTTGAGATGCAGATAGCAGATGCTTCTGGAAGAGAAAAGTGTAGGTGTTACTTGGGTGAAGTACATTATAATATGTATTTCAGTAGCTTTAGAAAAATAAGTGACAGCAATCTGATATATAAAAGTAAGAATATCTCTACCTCTGTGAAGAAAATGGGTCACAGTGCTTTAAAAATTTGAAACAAAATTTTGGAGTTTTTAATAGACTATTTTGGGTGGATCATTAGGCAGAAAACATCTCAAACACATGTCAAAACAAAAAAAGTTAATTAGTAGGCAGTCCTAGACTCCAAGAAAAAAGTCCATTTGGGAATTACGTTTCTCTGTTTCTGGAAGAAAATTTATCAACCGCTGTTAAAGTTCTCCCTGTAATCCAGTTTGAGATGACCACAAAAGGAGACTTAACACTGTGTGACAGTCGGTATATTGTAATTAAGCCATGTCTTATAGCGGGTTAAGTGCAAGAGTTTCAAAGGCAAATAATATACCTTTTTCAGGAAGAAGACATATGCAGCCTCTCTGCCTATGAATCTAAATGCTCACTAAACAAAACAGATCTGTAACAATTTTAATAGGCCTCAGTTTAAGTACCTGCTTAACTGAGAAATGTTCCTGAAGGTCAGGACTTGAGTAGACGCCCTTTTATATGTTCTCAAAGCACTTTATTCTCACCGCACCTTGGTCTGTGTGACACACCACACCTGCCTTTTATGCTTTCTTACCACACGGGAAGCTCATATATCTGAATAAACCCCATCCCCAGGCACGTAATCGGCAATCCATACATACTTGTCAACTGAATAGATGGATGAGCTTTGAGTGTGAAATGGTAGCCTGTCCTACCAAATTCTTCATTAACTTTTGAGTCAGTCACGGGTTTAGGGAATCACTGCATGAATAACCTACTTTTTCCTCTGAAAAAAAAATCTGATTTCCTTTACTTCTGAATCTGACAAATTTTGTAAATCATAAGGACTCCTCCAGGAAACCTTCCCTGGTTGTCCCCAAACACATTTTGTCCCTCTCCTATTCCCCAAAAGCACCTTGTTCCTAACTGAAGCCATGAGCATTATACTCTGTACTGAACATTAAGCTAGAAACTGAAGACAAAGGCCTGACAATTATTTTCCTGTAGGAATTTATAGCTATTTCCCTATAATGTGCTTGTCGTATTGTATTTTTGTGCATTTTATGGGTTTGTACTGATCAAGATAAAGCATCTTCACAGTTGTGTTTTTCATCTTGTGATCTCATGTGTTATACTCCCTCATATATGTTTTCTGAGCATGATACAAGACAGGCACAGACACGTAGATTATTTACCTTCCTCCATTAATATAGTTTTGCCCAATATCAATACAATTTTAATCTGAGTAACTACCTGTATAGAATAAACACTTTAAAACTTCTTTTAGCTGTTAAATATATGAACCAGTATGTTAGCAAAGAAAGAAAAGAAAGGACGGGGGGCTTTGTAGGAATGAAATAATGGAGATACCAGATATGTAGAATTTAGTCTGAAATTTTAAATAGAAGCAAACAAGAACCTGAGTGGCCTTATGGAGTGATAAAATAGCCTTAATGGATTTAATTAACTTACCCTATAAGAAATGAAAATTAAGGAATCATTCTTGCCTGAACTAAGCTATTAACATAGTTTTAACTGCAGTCTTTATGGCTAGAAAGTCTAGGAGCAGATGGTAAATTTATAGTCTTTTCCCCTATGGAGAAGAAAGAAGGAGAAAATATAGTGCAAGAACTGTATGTGTTTCATGAATAAACTCAGAATGCAAGTGGTTGGAACCATTTCTAAATGGGGTATGAAAGTTACCATTGTTTATTCTAAAACTATATAAACAACACATATTTTTTATGCTATGATGAACTTTCATAAATAAGAGAAAGGAACTTGTTCTCTGAAGTATAACAATTTTTTTTATTTTGTTTTTTTACTGAAATAACTGCAAGAAAGTAATGAATATGTATATTTCTTTTCTAATCAATTTTAAATACATAGGCATTTACTCTATACAGTTTTTGTACATTAGATGCTAGTCCATTAAAGTGCTAATAATAGCATAATGTTATGTCAAGATGAGATTTTAAATATTTATTCAGTTAAATATGGGTACCAACCAATGAGAACTATATGCTCCAAAAAATTAGAATGAGCCCAAGCCATAAGTAATTGGCATGACTCTTCCAGAACATAACAGATAAATGCCAGAATTGCCTTTCCGTATATACCTTGGAACAAAAGAAAGATTTAGAAATAAATAATCCGTGTGCTGATTTTAATACAGTCAGTGGTTGTTTTTCATCAAAATAATTCCTCCCTTTCTTTATGATGGGTTTCACAAGTTAGTGTATCAGGTAGTTTTTGCCAAAATAATGTTGGATGACCTGCAGCCAGTAGACCCCTGTGACGTTGAACAATAACCATTTTGTTCAGGCACACTGGATTAGCTAGAACTAAGCTAGGAGAGTATGCTGGGCTTGGCTGGGTTCATTCCTGTACCTAGGGTTTAGCAGGTCATCAGCTGACTTAGGAGAATTTCAGTTGGGGTGACATGGTGTTTAGTTCCATGTGTCTTCCACCTGGCTGGTCCTGGCATATTCTTGTGGCGGAGGAACAAGAGTCCCAATACACGAGGGCAGAGTAAGCCTCTGCCTGGTTCCTATTTCAACATCTGGCCAAGTCCAGTAGCATGGCTGAGCTCTGGGTAAAGGGACAGAGCCAGTCTTATGACTGTGGTGGGAGCCACTTCACAACACGTGGCGAAATGTGTATCTATAGGAAGGATGAACAACTGGGAACATCAGTGGCATTTAATCCCGTCCCCTTTCATAGATGCACTTCCTCACATCCTTCCTACATAGAAATGTGTGTATTCCTGTCCTGGGGGACCGAGAAGTGCCATCCAATGGTGGAATCAGGCTCCATGCCTGGAGTTTGAATTATACACCAAGGATGACACCTAGATGCCCTGGAGCCAGAGCTGCAAACAAAAGTGTGTCTTCTCGTAGAGCCGACATTCCATAGTGGAAAAGTAGGGACTATGAAAAGGGAAAGAATCAAAGGGCCACAGCACTCACTAGTCAACAAAAACGTTGAAATCTCCCTGGACCACTGCTGGTAGGTCGCTACACAACGGAGCCCTGGACCGTTCTTTCCTGAGGCCGAGGTTCTGCTCCCTAAATATGCCTCCTCAGTCCAGTCCCCATTTTGTAGTTCATGAAGCCATTCTATGGGTGTCCTTTCTTTTCTCTCACCCTCTGCAGCCTCTTTTAAAGAGGGCACGTGGAAATGTGCTTCTTAGCTGTTTTCTCAGCATTCCTCCTGCTGTAGAGATCATCTTACGTGTCCGGCAGGCTCAGTAAATCTTAGTTTAGTCTGGTGGCGTGTTTAATAAACTAGTTTTGTCAAAAAAAAACTTTGTGAGGTTGGTGTATATGACATCATACTGCCATCCACGTTCCAAACTCCATACTTCTGGGGAGCAGCGTCTTTGTTTTAAGAGTTACCTTTTCCAGTAACAGCTGTCCTCCCATAATTTCTGGATAGAAATAAATTTCAGTAACCAACTTTCAAATCAGTGTTGTATTATCTTAATGCTTACGATATACTCAGTGTCAGCCTTCATTAATAATATGAAGTCCATGATGAAATGCAAAGCACCAGGAAAGCATACATGTGGGAGTATGAAATTGTGGGTCATATTTCTGACTCCCACATTTAATAATATATCGGTACTTGAAACTTTCCAGCCTCTCTCAAGCTTAGAATGCAGAGAAAACATACTACTATAACATAGTGTATTATTCACATAAAAACTGGTTGAGAGGGTAGATCTCATGTTAAGTGTTCTTACCTTCCGCCACCCCCACCCCCCAAAAAAAGGAACACAAGGAAATTTTGGAGGTGATGGACGTGTCTATTATCTTGATTGTGGTGATGGTTTTGTGGGTATAGACACAAGTCTAAACTCATCAACCATATACATTAAACATATGTAGTTCTTTTTTTTTTCAATTGTAAATAACTCCATAAAGCTATTAAAAAAGAATAAGCTACCCAGTGACTGTAGTTCAAATTCAAATCATCTCAAATCCTTAAATGTGGTTGATGTCCTGGATTGATAGTTATCTGATGGAAATAAATATAAACCATCTCTGGAGGAAAATAACATCATTCCCGAAAGTACATAATCTCTAAAAATAATATTGCAAATATAAAATCAGACATAAAAAGATAATTAGTGTAATAGAAAAAAGTGAAAATAATACAAACGTAACAAAAAAAGGAAACCATCATAAGCTATTGGAATTATAAACACAGATTTTGATTTTTTGTTTGGTTGGGTTTTGTTTGTTTTGAAATATATGACAAGTGAGATCTTTTGACCTGCAAGGAACTTGAAACTAAAACAGTTTTCATCTTCAGTTCATGTCATGGAGCAAAATAAATTTTAGGTAACTTAACTGTGTAAACATTATGTAAAATGAGACAACTAGAATACAATACAATAGAATTCTAATTTAGGTAGGGTAATATTCTGGTTTTTGAACTTATAAACTTAATCATGAAACATATTCGTTACTTGAAGGAGGTACTTGAAATAAGAAGTTATTCCCTGCCCGTCCTTTTTCCTGATTGATGTGGGCATAAAACCATAGCAATATATTTGCCAGTAACATCAGAGCCTACCTCACTCACTCCTTTCTATGTAATGAGATGACAAAATAATTCAGTCCAATGGAAATGTGTGTATTCCTTTAACAAGTATCAATTGTGCACCTTTGAGCCAAACATTGTGACATCTGCTGGGAGACCACAGCAGACAAAGCAGGTCTTGTGGATAATATCATCTCATGCAGAAATCACATATTAAGCAATAAATTGTAGGGCGTTCCTGGGTACTTCAGAAGCCTTCCTACAGAATTTAGGGCATATCATGGTCAAGTACACAAGAAGATGTATGGTGGTAGAATGCATTCAAATAAGTTGATTTTTTTTTTTCTCCTGAATACCTTGATGTAAAGCAGAGCTATTGGTTGGAAGAAATGAAAGTAAAATTAAGTTCTTTTTTTTTCCTACCAACATAATGCTCATCTCTCAGTTATCTATACTAACGGGGAGGGAAGCAGTGGTGTGGAACATCCAGAATGTCGGATAATCATAGAGTCATGAACGCTTGCAAACAATTTATATGCTATATATTTTAGGAGCCTCACTTTCGTGATAATATTTTGCTTCAGTGCACATTAAAATTAGTTTGCATTCTCTGTGTACACACTATCTAGGTGATAAGAGAGCGTGTCCAGGAAGCAGGCAGTGTGGTTAGTGGTGACCCTTTCAATAGATGATACATGGAGCAGACAATCTGTATGCACAATAGGATGACATATGGCATATTTCTCCCAACCTATGAACCCTCCTCTCTTTACCCCAAATCAATCTGCGTCATAAGCAGTCAAAATGACTCGTTAATAAGCTCGATACAAGCAATTTTGGAATTTTGCGAAAAGTTAAAAATAAACCATCGTTGCCACATTTTTATAAAAGTGAAGGGAGTGGTCAGTGGTTTATTAATAAAACAAATAGTGCCACCTACTGACTGCATAATTCTATTATGAAAGTTACCATACACATCAATGTTATACCATGTAATTTTCCAGTGGGATAGTGCTATTGTCATTCGTTAGGTATTCTGAATTTTCCAAGGACTTGTATTCATTTAAGAGGAGCGCATTTCTATCTCTGGATCTGCTACCTGGAGTGGAATTTACACGTGCTAATGGGTTCCCAGCCTTCATTCAGCAAGATATCTAGCCGATGACTGGCGCTCAGTAATCTTTCCTTGAAGGAAGAATTGAAAAAAAACATTCAAAATCTATTGCAATTAGTTAGAGGCCAAGATCCTAAATCATCCCAAAGTGAATTTCATGTCAGATCAAGGTGACATGTTGTCAAATCTTCATGTGTTTTTATAATTTCGGTTTCTGTTCTGTGCCAGCTTCAGGCTCAAACTTCATTAGCAGAGTCACAGAATAGACAGTAATTTATAGATGTGCTTCTGCTATATCCTCCTGGTTATCAGGCAGGCTGGGAACTGTCTATTTACATCCTCAAGGGGTCTTCATGAAAACTATCCCCTGGGCCAGGACGGAAATGCCAGGGTCTGAACCTGTCAAGCAATGCCCTAAATAGACAGAAACTCACATCGAATGAATATGAAGGGGAAAAAAAAAAAATGTTTGAGTATTTCCCCAATAAACTGGAAAACGGGGAGAGGCCAATTGCTTTTGCAGACCACCTAGTTAGAAATCTTCCCTCATCCATTAGCAAGAGGAAGTCCCATTTCTTTACAGACAGGGGCTGAAATGCTGAAAGAGTAATCACTTTACACAGTTGGAAACGGAATTGCACTATGTTATAAAATTGTAAAGCTGTGCTCTACAGAAGTTCAGGCAGGACCATGTGAAGTAAAAAAAGAAGAAAAAAAAAAGACTGATATTAAAAACAGAAAAAGGCTTAAAATATGAAAAGCCTTGTGTTGCAACTAAATCGAAGAAATTTAACCCACCAGCAAAAAAACAAAAAGAAACAAACAAACAAAAAACACTTTTGTACTTTTGTGCAGAGTTCACAAAAGATACTGTGATGTCCAAATAATCATGTAACAGTAAAGACAAGAGAAATAAATGTGAAGATGCAATGGTCCTATGGAAATGTCTGAAATTGAACCAAAATATTTTAAGTATGGTTGCACAGAATATTAATTGAACAAAGCATAATTATCAGATTATTGATACAACCTAGGATTTTAGGATGAACGAAACTGATTCAGAAAAAATGCTAATAAATCTGATTGTTTTTATGCATTTGTTCTTCAAACTAATACACAATAAGAGTGTTACTGAATATTAGATGCTAAAATGCATTCCTTCAGGAATGGAGACATTGAGTGAAGCCCTGCAAATATAAAGATGAGTGAAAAAAAAAAAAAATCTCTGTCCTCAGCTACTCAGTTTGGTGGAACTAAAGTTCATAAATAACTAATATCAAAATAAAATCCAAATTAAAGAAATCATGTTCACATATTATTTTGGCCTCAGCTATTTTATACACTCATAATTCATTCTACTATTTCTCAAGAGTTGTTTTCTTTTTTTTTTTTCCCTTCTTTTTAAAAAATCCTATCCCACAAGGGTGAGTGTTCTGCAAAAAGGGAACATTCCAGGCTTAGGAATCAACCTATGCATAAGACATGTAAAGTACAGAAGCGTAGGTGGAAATAAGGTAGAGACATCACACTAATGTAGGGAGGAGGTGATGAGAACACAGGTTGTAGGCTAGGTGAATGTCTGATATGTACAAGCAACAAACCCAATAGAAGTATTAAAGGAAGAATCCCCAACCTAGAAAGTAATAGTGTTTGTCTGAGCAGGGTCCATTTTGGTTCCAAGTATTGGGTTTGTGTGCTAGAGGATCTGTATGCTTGAGAAGGGGGCATGAATATTAAAATCCGTATATCCCAGGGTGAAATATGCACATGGGGGAGGGAATACCTAGCTGCAATCATGAGGAGATCAGCTAGAGATGCGGTGTGTAACCCAGAAAATGGGAACCAGCGGTAACAGGTTGCACACCCACTAATAGGCGGCCAATCAAATGGAGAGTCGACGAGGGTTTACAACCGTCCATTCTGTCAGAGCTTGAGATACAGTAATGAGGAATCTTGAAATAATCAACATATCAAGATTCAGATTCAGCCAATGAACATTATATAAAACAGCATTCGCTAGAAAAAGAATGACACATATTTAACTACCCTCATAAGATGAGGGGTTGCCACTGCTCCCCAGAAAGAATAGACAGAATAAGACAGGGACTTGGTCCCTGGGGGGTAAAGCAAGGACCCTCTTAACAGAATTTGGAGGGAAGATGTAGACCTGGTACGGGAATGATACACAGCACAACTGACCTACCTCGGTCAGAGATTGTCAAAGGACTTTCCCTGATGATCAATAGAAATGGGCCTTAGCCATTCACTTCTTACATGTCCACAGTCTACGTCTATAACCACTCTCTGTATTTTGATAGGCAGGAAATATCTGGACCAAATTATTGGAAGTTTTGAATCTTCATTATGGTATCACCGGGGATGTTTATTTAAAATTCAGATTTTGGGAGGTATCATTCAGTCCATTTGGAGTAAGCTTCAGGAAACACCAGTTTGGATAAAAATCCTAGATGATTCTGATAAACATTATTTTAGCCACATTTTCAGAAATAATTTGATAAGAGGGTTTAAGCAATAAAACTACTCCTATGTTTTCTTTATCTCCAGGCAGGACAAGTTCCAGGAGGGCACAACTTGGCAATATCCTGGTGACTAGCCTCTGATGTTGGGCTTTCTTCTTATAGCAGAACTGGTGGCTGGCACGGTTCATCCATGCCACTGCACTCTTTCCCATTAGCCCAGATCTTATCTCTGACGTGATTCATGTAGTCCCTTTACGTCAGTATCAGCAGCGAAAATGATTGATAATAAACTAGATCTCCCCTCTGTAGGTAGGAGAAATAATGAATCAAATTGAATCACAACTTTATTTTTGAATCATTGTTTTTAATCACAGACTCACGTATCCTATAAATAGACTCTACTATAAATGTGATGGTTAAAACACTTTGAAACCACTGGACTACACAGATGAATGACACAGGACAGTGATATGCCATCCCTTTTGCAAGATCCCCTTTGCTGATTTACCAAGTGATTGAGGCCATAGTTGGAATGGAATTTTATGTTGATGAAAGATATGAAATGATACTATATTCTTAACACATCATTTGGTGGTAGATAAATTACATTTCTAGTTTTTCAGAATTTGAAAGAAGTGCTCGTGACCCTAAGAAATCAGAATATTCATTATGATACTCCACGATAGTTTTGCTCAATCAATAATATGCAATTTCAAAATTATATACACAATAGAAATGTAGGCAAATACATAGAAAGCAAAGGAAATTTCGTATTTTAAAAGATCACTTAGCGTATGGCAATTTGGTTTCAAGAGGTAGAGCTTTAATAGCATTGATATTCTTTTAACACAAATCATATACCGTTATTTTAGAGCTCACTTAAATCATTATGTACAAGAAAGCATCTGAAATATGCAAGAGAAGGAATATGAAATCAGTCTATAATTTGTATCTAGAAAATGAAGAAAATAAAATCAAGTAATAGGTCATATTTCAGAATAAGTATTACTTTCAGTGCAATTATGCCTGAGCACTTTCAGGAAATTAAATATGAGATTTGCATTCAGTGTCCTTTAGGGTTCCATAGAAATGGATTTCATCACTAAGGATTAGTACAATACGTAGTTGAATGTTTCTGCCAACTCAAAATTCCACTGCCTTCATATTTTAAAGTGCAACTACAACTTAAACCCAGATTGGCCAGTATAAAACAAATGGGTTTTTTTTTAGAGCTTTATAAGACTTATAGAAGACATATTGAATCTATCAAAAACATTTACTTACATAACTTTTCCTGGCATATCATTTTTCTCATTTAACCATGCTTTCTGTAGGATGGTTGCATAATTTATAGTTAGATGTCATTTTTTTTTACTAAAAGAATCATGCCATTTTATTTAGTATTATTTCCATATATTGAGCAAATGAAAAATATAATAATATTGAAGACTGTAAGAAATCAAATGCAATCTGAAGAGGCACAGAATGCAATTCACCTGATAGGAAATACGTAAATTCTTCTTGGACAGGTGATACCTCTCTAACAAAATTGAAATTATTTTTAATTTAATTTAATTTTGTTAAATTTATTGGGGTGACATTGGTTAGTAAAGTTACATAGGTTTCAGGTGTACAATTCTATAATACATCATCTGTATATCGCATTATGTGTTCACCACCCAGAATCAGTTCTCCTTCCAGCACCATATATTTGACCCTTTTTCCCTCATCTGCCATCCCTCTCCCCCATGACCCTCTGGTAACCACTAAACTGTTGTCTGTGTCTCTGAGTTTTTGTTCCTTCAAATTTTTTGTCTTGTTTCTTTGTTGCATTCAGATTTATATTCCACATATCAGTGAAATCATATGGTTCTCAACTTTTTCTGTCTGACTTATTTTGCTTAGCATAATAATCTCAAGATCCATCCACTTTGTTACAAATGGTGCTATTTCATCTTTTGTATGGCAGAGTAGTATTCCATTGTGTATATATACCACATTTTCATCCAATCATCTATTGAAGGACACTTTGTTAGTTTCCATGTCTTGGCCACCGTAAATAAAGCTGCAATGAACATCGGAGCACATATATCTTTACGGATAAATGTTTTCAGATTTTTGGGGGTAGATACCCAGGAGAGGGATTGCTGGGTCATGTGGTAATTCTATTCTCAATTTTTTGGGGAACCTCCATACTGCCTTCCATAGTGTCTGCACCAGTCTGCATTCCCACCAACAATGTATGAGGGTTCCTTTTTCTCCACAGCCTCTCCAAAACTTGTTATTACTTGTCTTGTTGATGACTGCCATTCTAACCAGTGTGAGGTGGTATCTCATTGTGGTTTTTATTTGCATTTCCGTAATAGCTAGTGAAGTTGAACATTTGTTCATATATCTGTTGGCCGATTTATGTCTTCTTGGGAGAAGTGTCTGTTCAGGTCCTCTGCCCATTTTTTATTGGATTGCTTGTTTTTTTTGTAGTTGAGTTGGTACAAGTTCTTTATATATTTTGGATATCAGCCCATTATTGGAAGCGTTGTTTGCAAAAATCTTCTCCCATTTGGTTGATTGTCTGTTTATTTTATTGATGGTTTCTTTTGCCGTGCAGAAGCTTTTTAGTTTCATATAGTCCCATTCAGTTATTTTTGCTTTTACTTCCCTGGCCTTTGAGGTCAAATTCATAAAATCCTCTTTGAACCCAAGGTCCATAAGTTTAGTACCTATGTTTTCTTCTCTGCAGTTTATTGTTTCAATTCTTATGTTTGTGTCTTTGATCCATTTTGAGTTAATTTTGGTGTATGGTGATAGCAGTCTAGTTTCATTCTTTTGCACGTGGCTTTCCAATTTTCCCAGCACCATTTATTGAAGAGGCTGTCTTTTCTTCATTGTATGTTTTTGGCTCCTTTGTCAAAAACTTTCTGTCCATATATATGCATATGCACATTTTGTGAATCATTGCTGGAACATGTAATATTTTCATCCCTTCTCCTTTCTCCAAATCATTTTTTTCCTAATAAATAACCTGAATAAACTATGGCTCATGTTGTCTGATGTTTATGCAGTGCCTAATCCAAATCCAGATGGTTTAAAATTAGATGTATACGTATTATAATGTATATAAAGAGAGCAGTGCTTAGCTTTACACAGTATACCCAACAAAAAGTATCATGAACCTTCTGTGTGCGTACCTACCCACTAACCCCCCAATCTATGTCATTGGGTAAAAAACATCACACCCTAAAACTACTCTCTAGGATGTTTTCTCACTGTCAAATATTGGACCATGCGACCCCCTACTGAGAACTCTTCTAAACTTCCCTGTAATAAGATGTCTTGAATTTTGCTTTGAAGTAAATAACAGACACAAACAAAAAAAGGAAAATGAGGTTCCTTATTTTTCTGAAGGAAAACCGTTTCCTCTAAGGCACCATTCAATCATGATGGCCTCCAGAGACTTGACTTGACTTCCTGAATACACAGTGTGAGCCTTCCGATATCTGCAGGGGATTACTGACGTATAAGTTATTGAAAGTCGATGAGAGACAACTCGCCTACGTTGGTGGAGGAAAGTGACCTTCAGAAGTGTTGTCAACATGAATATATTTTTAAGCACACAGTGTTTTATTCTCATGTAATTGGATAAAGCAGGATAATTAGATAAAAATATTAGATTACTGCTTTGTCCATGGTGGAAGATTTCATTCTAATGAAAATAAACTCGATAGACATTTGGTAGCATTGGTCAGACTCTGTAATGCCATTTGTATGGGACTGTGTTGTCTACTGCTTCTAGAAAAGCCTCAAAGTTTAAAGGAGAAAATAAAAATAAACAGAAAAGTAACTTCTTTTAAACTCATGATTTATGTCCTTGTGTGTCTCGAAACGAATCAAAATCATTATATTGCACACCTAAGGCAAATAATAATAGTAACCTGCTCCTTGGGTTTCGTTTTATCAAATCTCAATGATTTATATCCAGTCTTTCTAATGGTGAGGTGCAGCTCATTACTGGGAACATACAATTCTGAGTGAATGTACAGACCTATTTGTAATTGATCTCTTTATCAAGATTTAATATTCCGCATGGTTGAATAATGACTTCCTTTGGAGAATATATAAAAATTTTGCCTTATTTTCCCCCTGTTTCTTTCATCCATCACAGAGCTACAAATAATTGGAGTGTCCTTTTGAGAACAGATGGAATGGGAAAAAGTATGACGATTAATAATTTTTTAAAAAATTTTAATTTTAAAACTTTCCTTTCATATTAAGTTATAGTTCAGGGAAAGTTTTTAAAGTTCAAAGTTTGAAAAGCTGTATTTTGAAGTATCTGTGTTGCGTCTCTGAGTGGTGTGTCTCTAGGAAATCATAATCCATGAGGAAAAATCAATTCAGCTCAAGTGATTCAGCATTTGAAAACATCCAGTCGATCTCTTAGTGGATTTTAATTATATTGCATTATTATTTAACAAATGTTTTGTATTTTTTCTTTCCAACGTGCTCTTGAAAAGGATATAACTTTTATAAATTAGCTGGGGAAATCTAACTTTAATTAAATCATAAATGTCTGTTCCCAGAGTTTAAATAAACAATAGCAAAGAACTTCCTAACAATATTGAAAAAGCTACTTAGTTGTAGAGATCAAATTTGCACTGGTCCACCCTTATTGAGAAGGCAGCTAAAGTCTTTTTTATTTATACTTTCATTTGTAAAATCAAATCAGTTTTAATATTTGGTTGACAATCTAATTTTTTGTGATTTAAACTCAGAACAAACAAGACAAACAAAAACTCATAAACACAGACAGCAGTTTAGTGATCACTAGAGGGTAAGGTGGAGGGGAGATGGTAGAAGAGGGTGAAGGGGGTCAAATATATGGTGATGGAAGGAGAACTGTCTCTGGGTGGTGAATGCTCAATGTGATATACAGAGGATGTATTATAGAATTGTACACTTGAAACCTATATACTTTTAGTAAGCATTGTCAGTTTTATATCTGGCATATGAGCCATTTGTGACAACATAGATGGATTTTGAGACTGTTGTGCTCAGCAAAATAAGCAAGACAGAAAAAGTCAAGAAAAATCCTATTCTTTGATTGTTAGGTTTCATTCTGAACAAAAATGAAAAGTAATCAAAGGTGTATGAGAAAGTTTAATATTTTCAAGGATATTACTCAAACTCTGATATTAGTAAAATATAGTTAAAGATTAGAGGCTAAATAAATATGAACATGATTAAACTAATTATGATAGTGTGAACTTTGTAACGGAGATGTAATACTAAAAGAATAAAGGAAGACAGAAACCCACGAACAACATAATTCTGATTATGTAAAAATATACCCATGCATAGAGGACAGAGTTTAGAGGAAAATGCTCTCAATTACTAAAGTAATTAATCATGGATGCTGAGAGCTTGAGGGATTTTTATTTTTTTATTTTTAATACATAACATTTGTAATGGTGTTGAAAATATACAAAGTTGTAACGTAGTGGAATTCAATGAAAGTAATTTCTCTATACCCTAAGACCTGTCTGAAAGCAATGACTGATTTTCTATTCATTCAATGTATAACAAATAAAATAATATATACAAACTAATTATTGAGGTAAAAATCACATAACATAAAATTCACTATTTTAAAGTTTACAATTTGGTGGCATTTAACACTTCACCATGTTGTGCAACCATTATTTTTTTAGTGCCCTCCCATATAGATACATATGTGGCATTCGTGCATATTACTAGAAGTTATTCAATTCAGTAAGGTTTTTGGTTTTTTTCTGTCAATTTTTATGACTCCGCTCATTTTGTCACATGGCTATCGGGGGACTTAGGTTGCTTCTGTTAGATTAATGTATGCACATCTTGTTTTGTCAATCAGCTTGGAAATGCCTCAAGGCAAAATAAAAAACTTAGTGTTTTGTATTCACAGAAATTGAAGTTTTTCATAAGGGTTGGGTCCCCCATGAAATGTATCTAGGTATCCCAGGGTCAGCTTACGCCCTTTGGAGGAACATGGCTAAAGGCTCACCGCTGAAGTTCTGCAGAATCTCTTAATTCTTCCACTGTCGGTCAGATACCAGCTCGCACACAGACATGGTGCCACAGCTTTTGTCACATGGTCTTCCCGATCTCATATCACTGTGTGGGGCACACGTGAGATACCCCGCTACGTTATAAAGATATGTGCAATTCCACCAGCCCTCCTTCTTTTGTACTGTTTTGGAAGCAAAGGCATTCCAAAGCCCAGGAGAAATAATTACTCCACCCTTTGCAAATGAACGCTATGCAGTTGTAACATCTTCTGCCTCGCAGCATAAAGACTAAGCACCGGCACTCTGGAGTCAGACTTACTGGACTAGAATCTGAACTTCATATTTCATAGCTGTGAGGCCTTGGCACAATTCCTGAACCTCTAAAATATTCAGTAAAATGGGGACAATGATAAAATGCGCATACCACAGGCTAACTGTGAGAACTGAGTGAGTGAATTATCTTGAGTTGACAGAAGTTCAATCCTAGAAGCTCGGTTTGCTAGGAGTCAAGCCTGATTTCTGTTCATCTTGGGACAGCTCTGGGGACATGCAGGAAGTATATTTTGAAAAATACAAAAGAGGGGGTGGCCTGATGGCTCAGTTGGTTAGAGCGTGAGCTCTCAACTGCAGGGTTACTGGTTCGATTCCCGCATGGGATGGTGGGCTGCTACTAAGTTTGAAAACGGGGACTTGAAGCTCAGCTGCGCCCGCCACAACTAGATTGACGGACAGTTACTTGGAACTGATGGGCCCTGGAGAAACACACTGTTCCCCAATATTCCCCAATAAAATTTAAATATATATATATACAATGAATGAACTGATCAGAAACAGTCTCAGAGATATAGAGGAAAAACTGAGGGTTGCTAGATGGGGGCGGGATGAGATGAGGGTGAAGGGATTAGAAAGCACAATCGTTAACCACAAGATTGCCATGGGGATATGAAAGTCAGTTTGGGGAATATAATCAATAATGTCGTAGAGATTTTGTAGGGTATCCGCTGGACACTTGTCTCATTAGGTCTCATTAGGGAGACCACTTCATGGCCTGTGTAGATGCCTGATCACTGCTCCATACATCTGAAGACTAGTCGACAAGTCATTATTATTATAGTTGACAGTCATACATATATTATATATAATATATATGTATTATATGTTCACAAGAAGTGGAGTACAGCATAAGGAATAGAGACAGTAGAAATGTAACAGCTGTATGCGATGTCAGAGTGGTAGTAGATTGGGGGCGGGGGGTTATCACTTTGTGAGGGGTATAAATGATAAATGTCTAACTAGTACATTGTTTTGTACACCTGAAAGTAATAAAATAAATTAATTAATTTAATTACATTTAAAAAATACAAAAGAGGGTTCGATGACAGTGCTTTGAAGTCCAAACTAGGGAGGGAAAACAATTATATGTTCATAATCCAGCAAATTGTAAACAAAGAATAGGTTTAAGATAAATATTCCAGAATTAAGATGAATAATAAAATAAAATAAAATAAAAAAGTCTAGATTCAAACAAAGGGCTAGGCAAAAAGCACCTGCAGTTTGCGTATCTGTGTATTCGGATTCAGACGAAGCAGAGAGAACACAGACAAATGCTTCCTTTTTTTTCTACGCTGGTCATGAAATTTTCACGTACTCTTTAAAATTAAAAATTTAATTTTAGAGATCAGTTGTACTCAATGTAAGTGAATTCGAGACACAACTCTAATATTTACCAATGATGCAGAAAATTGCTACATTCCACCCCCTTTGGATCATTCATAGGACAGACCTCGCCGTGACTCTCGCCATGGTCTTAGGCAACAGGAAAGAACAGGACTCGCTCTTTTTCTCAGTCGACCCGTTCACCTTCCTTCAGGGGAAGACACTGGTGCAGGTTTCCCAAGTGAAGGGCCATGCCATGTATTGTAGTAATGAAATAAACAACATGTAGAAGTGGGAAGGTTCTCGTATCAGATGTGCTGACAGGTATTGGAATAACACAGTACAAGCCATTCAATTGGAGAAACAACCGAGTGTAAGGAGTCTGTCTTTGCCTTCAGCATTTCTTAGATCAAAACTGGAATAATGTCTTAGAGAATTTAAAAACCTTTTAATGCATAGAAATGACCACAGAGGAACTGTTTTTCTTGCCATGAAAGCAGAGCTGTCTGTTGCCTTAAGGAAAAGAAAATAATGAATTTAGAAAGTGACATTCATATTTTAAATATTGCCAGGCCTGGTGATTTGTTTTTTATTTGCAATGTTCTAGGGTAACTAGGAAGAAACTGGAAATGAATACTGATTAGAAATTTAATCAAAGAGTAATGAATGCTTTTTGCCCTTTTTAAACCAGCGTTGCTACTTTTTTCCCCCTAAGTCCGTGCTTCCTAATAAAAACTAATGAACTTAGGACTCGGATGCAAATTCACAAATGGCCATTGATTTGTATGTGTGCCTAAAATGTGCCAAGAGACCCTGGTGAAAATGTGTTTCAAAATAATTTTAGATTGTAAAATAGGTTCCCATCCAGAAGATTTAATATTGAACAAAAGTCAGTGATCTCAGTCTAAGACCTAATGTCGAGGCAGCCTTAAATCCTTATGTTGTTATCCATCACAAATCAGGGGTTGTAGTATCCTCACTCCCACACTGAAAGATAGTCTCGCGAATATATTGGGGCCTGTCCTCCTCCATCACCGTTTTTCCGCCAGGACTTGCGTCACATTTGTTGAATCCAGTTGCCTGACTGACTGACGGACGTACCGGCAGAATTCTGAAGTCATTGGGAGTTATAATTACATCTTTATCATCAATACGGTGTGATGTTTTTTTCATACTAGAGCAGGTTTGCTCTAAACCAATTCAGCAAAACCTTTTGGAAGACAGGCTTTCTCTTGATACTACAAGTATTTATTTTTACATTTGGTTTTCCCTTGTTAGTATATGCCAAGCATCGTGCCATGTACTGCATAGCACTAGCTGTCCAAGCCAGGTGGTTAAGGTTGTTCACTGCAAGCCTGTTGCTGAGAACAATGCTGAGTAGGCTGTTTAGGATTCTCATGACTCCGGCTGTCGAAGGCTAGATCTTGTCTTGTCATAATCTACGACCGTGACCTTAGCTGAATTGCTTTGCCGATTCCAGACCTTGCTTCCATCTTATTCCTGCATACCCAGTAAAAAGGTAACGCCCCTTCCCCCCCAAATCGTTCCCGCATGCGTTCACCTGCCTGCTCGGTGCAGAAGTGTTTCATCTGGAGTCATTGTAAACCTTTTGCAGCTGTGCTCTCGCTTTGACATAGCACGTCGTTTCTTTTCCTATCCTGCACACATGCCTTAAACAGTAACAGCTCTCATCTCGACTCAGATTTGTCAATCTTAATCCTTGTGTAGGTGTCTGCAGGCTACAGTGATGTATAGACGGTATAAGTTTGTCTTCTCAGCAACGCAACTACTCTTTTCTACAAGTTTTTACAAAACTTTTCAAAGGAAAAAAATCATATTTTACGATTCATTTATTTTGTTTTTGCCTCCAAATTCTAATTTTTCCTGAAAAAATAGCAGCAATTCTTAATATATTCTGAATGGCAGTATAATAAAATGGTAAAAAAAGTGAAATCTGGAGCCAGCTTGGTTATGATAGAGTCGTAATTCTGCCTCTTTGTGGTGTCACTTCGTTCAGGTTACTGTGTCTTCCAGAACTTCTGTTTATCCACCTGTAAAAGAGCGATCATCATAAGATCTCTTAGAGTTTTTTAAGGATTACATATACTGTGTTTCCCTGAAAATAAGACCTAGCCGGACCATCAGCTCTAATGCGCCTTTTGGAGCAAAAATTAATATAACACCGGGTATAATATAATATAATACCTGGTATAATATAATATAATATAATATAATATAATATAATATAATATACTGGGTCTTTTGTTAATTTTTGCTCCAAAAGACATATTAGAGCTGATAGTCCAGCTAGGTCTTATTTTCGGGGAAACAGTATTAATATGTATAAAGCATGTGTGGAATGTCCAACACAGTACACATTACAGAAGTATTTGCCGTTATTATTTGGGATCACTGCAATACAGTGAGAGCAATTTTATTAACATCCAAAATTTTTCATTGCGTGCTTAAAGCATATCATTTAGCAACGAAAGGAATCAACCTGTATAAAGTAAAAACTCACTGAGCTTCATCTTTGACAAATGAATTTGTACTCAACTTTTCACATATGTCACAGGACATTCATTCACTTTTATCTAATTCCTACTGAACTATTGTACAGTTTGATTTGTTTGAAAATTCTCTTCTGAGATGGGTTGATTTCCTTGTAAATCCCTGCAGTAATCGCTGTGGATATACAGTTACTGATGGAGGTACAGAGTGTCCCCTCTGCCTCCCAGTCGTTAGTGTCTGACGTCCAGCAACGTACCTGCCTTTTGACCACCCTGGAAGCCCAGTGTCTTTAAGGGACTGGATTTGCTGCTTCTAGTTGGCAGCAAAAACGTCTTGAATGATATTTAGCCTTTAACAAGCCTCCTCTATATAAAATTGTTGACCAACCAAAACAGTTCCTAAGGCCTCATCTGGTCTACCCTTCACCATTTTAATTCACAGAAAGTGGTGGTCAAAAGTCCTGCTGCTCCAGAATATCCGTTGACTTTCAACCTCTCTTCATCTGCCCATCCAATGGCCCCATCCAAGAAGTGATTGACAAGCACAGGGCTGTATTTCAAGTCGAGTTCTGAATCAGTAATCTGTGGGTCACTTACAGTGGAGGGATGTCTCAATCAAAAGCATCATGCATTGTGATCATACATATAAAAAAAAACACCTTTGTAGACCAAGAGTAGATGGTGAGGGAAGAGGGGAAGCCACGGGATTAAGAAAATTTAGCCAAGCCACATTTTTTATTACCTCAAAGAGACCATCGCATTGTAGTTCTGATTGGGTCAGTATGAACTGTATTGTCATGATTGAAGCATAAAACAACAGCAACTACATGAAAACATTATTAAAGGAGACTAAAGAGTTTCATTTTACGAGGATGTAATGCTTCAGTTTAAGCGTATCTCAGCACCACACTTCTCAGAAGAAAGCTCATTGCTTTTGATTAACTCGTGGACCCTCGTGCTGCCAATAACACTGAGGCGTGTTTTTATATTATTGTTGCTTGTGACTTCCTGTCTTAGATAAAGATGGTTTTAAGGTCCCCAAAAGGCTTACCGCTGACAGGCAAATCACAAACCATACAGTTCTAATGAAAATTAAGAAACAGTAAATGTAAAGATTGTCCAACTCATTTCTGCAACTACCATTCACGGATTTCATTGTATGAATTGTTTCCATTAAAAACTTGTTCATCTCAGAGGTTTATAAATACACAGTAAGGAGTTTTTGCTATACCTGCATTTATGTTTTAGAAGGTCATAGTTGTGGCACTATCTGAAAATATTTGGACACTACCTGTTTAGCAATTGGCAAACTGCTGGATGGGAATGTGATTGGCTTTTGAGGTTTGTTTTTTTTTAAGGGTTTTAAACTTAAAGCCTTAACCCAGGCTAATGTGAATGCATGTAACTTTAAAAACATAGCCGTGACATTACTCTTGCATAGAGACCCAACGCAAAAGAATTTGGTTTCTGAGATACTGCAAAGTTCTTCCTAAGAGATTCCGTCTGTTCATCTGTCTTTCACCAACATAACACCTAGCACATTACCTTCATTCCAACTGCACACCGCTTCCATTTGCATAAATGTGCCCTAACAACTATCAATTTCTCTGTCTCACCCGTTAGTTCCTTCATCTTTCATTCACCTGCCCTCCGTATGAATTATTCTTTCAAGAGTTATAGGCCCCCCAAAAGAAAGAGAATGCCGGCAATGTGGCGACTGGGTCATTAGAGGAAGGAGCTATTATGTCCAGGAAATCATCGCTTTGATAGAGCATGCTTATACAAAGGTATAAAAATGTAGATGTTATGAGCAGAATAAAAAAGTAAAATAAAAAAATTTGTTTTAAAAGCTTCAGGGAAAGATACAAAATATGCTTTGGGCGTACAGGCTTTGTTACAGAAATATATTTCTTAGGCTGTAGTTTTCGTGCAGCCAGCCATCTTGTCGCCCATATTTTACCCTGTTTTTCCCGTTGCGTGTTTATGATTGTGTTCGTATATTTTATGGTCAGGTGCTGTGGCCACGTTATTGTTAACCCTCTGAAATTATTACTGATATATCAGTGAGTTTTGTTACACAAAACTAAAGCCTGCAATACTCATTTTTTCCCTGGACGTCCATATCCTATCTTAAACAAAATTTTCTGTATAATAGCGGCCATTGGTTTCTTCCCCGAGATGTTTATGGATATTATATTTTCAGCATAATTTCCTGGCGTAGCTATGAGTATCTATCATTTGATAGCATTAGCTTTTTCAAGATAGGATCTGTATTTTAGATGTGTAATGATCTTTGGCAAAGATATCAATTGAAATTTGTGGTACAGAGCCTAACTACATTTTTTTAAAAAGCTGAATGATGTTGGGAGAGTATCAGGTTGGTGCAAAAGTAATTGCGGTTTTGGCAATTATTTTCAAGCTTTTAAACCGCAGTTACTTTTGCACCAACCTAATAACATATTGTCTGTATGAATGTTAATAAAATATAATGCAAATTAATTTTTCATGATAATGCCTGGGTGGATTTCTGAGGTTTTTGAAACATCTTAAGCTCGTAATAAATAAACACACACACGCATACATACACATATACACATATACACCCACATATAAATAAAACTTTATCTCTTATAGTTTTTAGAATTTACCTGATCCCTAATATCAAACGTAAGTACCATTCTGGTCTTTTTCATCAGTAGACGTAGAGCTAAGCAGCTTCACTCTGCATTTTTCACTCATCTGGTTTATGGACAGTAAACAAGAGTGGAATACAAGAAATAACAAGTTCTTCACTGTGCCATAAAAAGACGTTATTCTAAAATATTTTTAAATTTAACATATGACTTTCAGGCGCTATTTCTACTGTGTTAGCTGAAGCTTTCTAGGCAAGTTCTCATATTACCTTCCTCTGGAAATCCTCTTTACCTTTCGCTAGATCCTCTTTACCTTTTGCTAGATCCAGAATCTAGTCCATATTCTGTAAATGGGAGGACAGAGCATAAAGGAAAGCATGTGGGAAGGTCATTGACCCAGGTGGAGGACAGACCCAGAGCTAGTAGGTGGAAACGCTCAGGAGAGCACTCTGAGCTCATATGCCATCGTCCAAAGGAAACGTTCCTTCCTCAAGAAATCTGATGGCTGGATATTCGAAATTGTGAGAAGTACTGAGGAATCTCACCATGTGCCAATCTGACGTAGACTCTTTTCTTTCATAATTATTAATGTTCATACAAACTTTTGAAAAATAGTCAAGCAGCACTGTGCTTTGATATTTGCAGATAGAGTTGATTTACAGTTCGACCAAAATGCTCTTTGTCTCTGAGGAGCCCAGGATGTCTGGTTTTTAGAACTTGAACAAAGGATTAGGGGTGTGAAATTTGAAATCTGCCATAGTGACCACCAGCGTTAGTCTCTTTACTAATGGTTTGCAATAGTCTGAAGCAGTTTGAAGGGGCTGGAGTGATGATAGAAAGACTGCGGAGAGCTTTTTCCAGGGAGTTCTCCCTTGCACCCATCTTGGCAGTTCAAGCCAGAGACTGGCAAAAATACTACAGCTACAAGTACAAATTAGCATAGATTTTATAACATAATTTGGAGCAAAAACAGGCACCGGAGAATAGGTGTTTTATGATTCCATTTATATGCATTTCAATAACAATCAGAAATACTCGCGTGGGTTAAAAGTCAGAGCAAGGTTTATTTTTAGGAAGAAGTCAGATGCTCATGATTTGAAGAAGGCATGAGTGTTGCTTCTGAGGTTCTGTTTCTTGGCCTGGTGGTGAGTATGTGGTTGTGTTCATTGTGTAGAAATCCATTTAAATGTACATTCATGATCGATGCACTTTATGTATATTAAGTTTCAACAAAATAGTTTCTAAAAAATGAATGTAGTCTAGGGAGATGGTTTTAAGAAATAATACGTCTTAAATTTTCAGACAGTATAAAGGTCCAATTTTTCTAAAAAGGACAATTTTTTTTCTTTGTAGCTTCTGAAATTGTTTTGTGTCCAGCAAATCAGACTCATCACAGGCTTACCATTTCATGGATAGTTCATTAGACATTACTGTATTCACTATAAATGAACAAGAAGTGTAGAATTTCATTTCATTTGTGAAATATCACTGAATGGCTACCCAGGTCTGCATCTCATATGATACAATCATATTTTATATTTTGGGAAGATACAAAAGAACTCAAATAGATGACAGAAATTATTTTGGAGTGAATACCTGACTTACTGTAACCATTAATCGAGCCCAGAATGTGGTTTTGAATGTCACATTACATTGTAAGTTATTTCATTCCTCTGAAACTATGTTGCTAGAAAACCAAAACCCCTGAAGAGTAACTGATTAGGCTGTGATAATAAGTTATATACAAATCTCAGCATATTTTCTATGCTTTCATGCTGAGACAGCATGTTCCACCTTAGCAAACTATTTTGTACAACTTCTAAAGACCTGAAAGAAATTCTGAACATTATTTTTTAAAGGAAATAAAATATGAAAAGAGTCGGGAAATTGCCTTCAAAAAGAAAGATCTGATTTAAGATGAAGAAAATATATTTATAAGCTCTAGTTAATTTTTAACATCAAAGCAGTGGTGATTTTATAACTCTGGATGAAATTTAGGTGAACATTTCCTGGCCATTGACTACAGTGCCGTAGGGCATGTGTGTGAAGCCACAGAGAGGCAAAGGATGGGCCTGATGTCACATTTTCACTCTGTCATCTGGGACACTTGCGACACTCTGTTACCTGGACATCACTTAGTCTCACAGTTAAAAAAAAAAAAAAAAAAATGGAATAATATTTACCTCAAAGGTGTTGAATAAGCACTGTTTACTGTTACTTTCTGTCTGTTTCTGTCTCGACACTGTCACAAATCGGTAAAAAATTTATGTGACTTTGATTAAAGGTCTCTTACATGTTTAAAAAACGTTTCCCCATTTTATTGATTAATTAATAGAATGACATATGGATATGTGTTTGATTCTTGAGCTATAGTCAGCACTGCTCTTTTTTGTTTTTCGTTACCCTGGTGATATGGCATTGTTCCGTGCAAATATTATATGTTCTGTGCAAATGACACATTTATTTCATTTATTTACTTCTCCAATCTTCTCATTATTACTTTGGTTTAAGGGTATGTTGTCCAAATATAGCTCCCCCCATAAGTTATAGATTTTATTATACAATTATAGTTCCTAATTATGATGGCTTGTATGAAATTTATTTGTGCATAGAGACCTATTTTACTGTAAGTACATTAATCAGTATAATGAATGCAGGTGAATAAAATCGTAAATATGCTGGAAAACAAGGAAGGAAAATACATAAGTGGTTATCATATTATACAGCATTTTATCTTTTATATATATTAACCGAGAATAACACTTAACCGAAGCCTGTCAGAAGGCAATATGAATTTACGTGTATTTATTCCTTCAACAAAATGTATTTATTGAACATCAACTTTGTGCTAGTAACTGCAGTCTATAAACTAGGAACATAAAAGGAAGGAAACAAGAGTCTGTTGTAACAGAACTTTTGTGTAAAGGAGAGAGATGATTAATGAGTCACCAAATGAATACGTCACCTATGCTTAGATAGGAATAAATGTCATCACGAAAATGAAACCCATGTGGGTGACTGGGGAGGTTGGCAGGTGGAGAATGTCAGTGAGGTGGTCAGGATGTAGAAGTCCTGCCTCCTTGTGTGACAGACCCTTCTGCAGCGTCAGATGGGGTGAGCGATCCCAGAATGCAAAGGCTGGTGCAGATGTCCGAATAGGCAGAGTGGTGACTGGGTATCTACTTGGAAGCATGGAGCCCAGCTAGGAAAGTAGGAGGCAGGACTAGCATGGCGCCACTGAACAGGAAGAGATTTTATTTTGGAGAGAAAGGCGATAGCACTTATGAAGGGACTAGATGTGGGGATGAAGAAAATGAAAGAACTCAGGACGCTCCTGAGGTTTGGGGACTCTGTACAGAGTGGTGCCACTTATGAAATTGTAGATGACCAAGGAGAAGCACACTGATCGTAGCAGCGTAAGAGGAGCATGCACGATGTCTTAACTCACTTTTTAGTTATATATCTGAAGGGCACATTCAATTTGAGATACATGTCTTTGATTCATGTGCCTGAACTTAGCAGTTTTCTCATCGCATGGATGGTATGTAATTTTACCAGGGTAGAGGAGATTACCAAAGAATAACATGAAAAACAGAGCGAGAGTGGCCGGAATCAAGCCTCTCACAGCCCTTTCACAGCCCTTCCTTTGTACAATACGTCAGGAGACATTTAGGATTCTAGGTGAAGATTATTTCAAGAAGCATTTCTTTAAGAAGCCTAGAGGGGATGCGAATTAGGGAAAATGTCAGGGAGTTGGCATGGACGTTGACGCGAACAGGAGATACAGTTTTCCTTGTAAGAGGACCGGAGATAAGGAAAATGAGTAGAAAGGCATGTGGCCTGGTGGTGTAAAGATGAAGCATTTTAGGAGTCTTGCTTGTATTTTCTCAATGAATTCTGAGGCAAACCTCTGGCGAGGAGCAGAAGTTTACAGAGAAAAAAGAAGATAGGAACTAATCTCATTATGAAGGAAAATATATTTCTCAGAAAAATGTGGTACGATTTCAAGCCAGGGACACACTTTGTTTATTTGGTAATTTTTACACTTCAGCATGATTTGATGTATTTTGCAGTAGATAGACACGGTCTCTGGAATTCTTAGAGATCAAAGAAACACTTTAACAAATAAAATAATGACTAATTTACAATTTTGAAATGGGTTTACTTCTCCTTGAATATTATTTAGAGACATAGATTGATTGTCACTGTTATATTTAAAGAGAGATGTTTACAAGCCCTTTAAAAATAAATAACGACAAATATGTTTTAATTTAACAACTCTCTCCCCTATGAAAGAGACAATGTGATTTTGTGTCTTGTTGAACCAGCTTAATGCCTGAGCATGTGGGGACCATTCCCTAAACCCAAATGCTTCTGCCTCTATCCACCTGTAGATAGCCGTATGCCACAGAGATTTTGTATATTTTAATCTAATGTCTTATATCTTTAAAGTATACATTAATTTTGAAAATATATGCAGTTCTCTAATATGAAATTTTCCTTTCTCACTTTTCAACACCCTCTGCTCTGTTTTTCTGATGTCAATCCACCTGATCTGAAGTCTGTTCTTTCCACGCAATGGTTTCGATCACATAATGATCTTCAATAACGGCGAAGGGGAAATAAACTAAATAAACTAAAATAGGAAATGATAAAGTGAGTTACGGAGGAATGTAACCTAATATAGTCATTAAAATAAGGCTGTGTTTTTGAAGCGTTTCAATAACACAGGAAATTTTTTGTTACGATGCTCAATGAAAAAGCATGACACAAAGTATACATGAAGTATTTTTTAACACTTCCTATTTGGTCCAAGAAAATTTAAGAGAGCTTGTGAATTCCCATACTATCTGACATCTCAAAAATGTCAAAAACTTGGGAAATGATTGAAAAGGAAATATTAGGGAAACTGAAGTGAAACCCTATTACATTTTATTTCTAAACATCTGAGCAAAGACATTAGACACCCTTGCTGTATTTGGACACAAATTTTACTGTGAGCATCCTCAAAACCTGATATTTCAAAAAAAAAAAAAAAAAAAAAAAGTCCCAAGATTAGTTATATAATGTAGAGCATCTGCTGGAGAAAGCAAACCAGATGGTCCAGGGAAAGTCAGCTATGCATGACACAGACGCCTTCTAGACCTTTCTGTGATGTCACAGGCTTCCTAGCATTTGTCAGGTAACTTGGTCCACTTCAGCAGAAAAGAAGATAGATAAAGCAGAAGAGGGACAGGTTTGCCATCTTTTTAAAAACACTGTTGTACAATTAAATAAATATACATTTAAAATGAGGTCAGTTATACTCTTGGTTGATCAATAGACAATCCCAAGATTCTGACTCATTTGTTTGTGCTAAAGTGAGAATTACTACTGCTGATGATGATAATGATTAATTACTGTCTCAACAACAGTTTTGTAAGCATAAAGAATAAGCCACTAATATATTAGCCTGTGCTCACACTCTCTCACTAAATGTACCATTGTGATACTTACATGGGAAGGAACCGGTTTTGTTTTGGCTTTTTTTGAGAACTATAGATACGGCATCTCAGCCTGAACATGCCACGCAGGGTTGGTGTAAAGGTTACCTGTGGGATTTAAATGATTTGCCCTCCACTCGCTGAGTGCTCTAAACACTACTTATTTTGTCCGGGTTCCTGGCAGGCCCCGGGACCCATCAACCATGGTATTTTTATAGGCCTGTGTTGTTGCATAAACAAAGAATGTAGGGCATCTGGCTGGATGTCCCCGAGTGAAGTCAGACACGGGTGTTTATGTGGGACATTTAGACTGCAAAGCTGTTTATGTTCTTCACACTAGAACAAACGCCACGGTCTTCAGATGCTTACTTTAAAAATGTCAAAAATGTCTAATGCTGGCTTTGTAGAACTACGTCAGGGTGAAAAGTATTAACCATCTCATGAAAGGCAAAAATTGAAACCTTGTTTCCTACTTGAAGAATATATCTGAAGGGCAAGTCAGCATCACATGGTTCCTTGTTATACTCTGATGACCAGACGTAATAGATCCATGTTCTCGCATGTGGTGGTGGTTTGTCAAAAGATCCAAAACTCGTTCGGTGCTAGAACAGAGAATTTATTTTAAAACATTTCAGTAGTGGTTCTGTGTGTTGATGGTCCCATATGGTTCTATTCTTACTGGAGGGTCAAGAGACTTAGAGGTTCTCTCTTCTCCTCTCTTGGATTTGATAACCTGAGAAATGGAATCTTGATCATAAAGCAGGATTGATGATTAGTTGGTCACATGCAGAAAAGATAGCTGGCTCAATTTCATGTGTCCTAATTTTATTCAAAACCAGCTGTTTCAAACAAGTATCACTTATTTCCCATGGGGTTCCAAGACTCTTTCTCTCTCTTCACCTTGTATATGCCCGGCAGACCTCCTTGGATTGGGGTTTAGTAAGGTTCCCATAAATAAAAAAGGGAGGAGGATACAGCTGATAAAACAGGGATTTTGCATATTTCACTCTTAATTACAGTGGCCCTTGGTATCCGTGAGCATTGGGTCCAGGACTCCCCGTGGACGCCAAAACCCAGGGATGCTCACGTCCCTTGTATAATATGATGCAGTATTTGCACATAACCTAGGCATAGCCTCCCATGCACTTTAAATCATTTCTAGATTACTTGTAGTACTTAATACAATGTAGGAGCTATGGAAATAGTTGTGATACTATATTATTTAAGGAACAATGACAAGAAGGGTGGTCTGCACATGCTCAGTACAGAGGCAGCCATCATGGGCCTAACTACACAGCACACGTCAGCAACTGCGTGACTTTTAAAAATAGTTTTGATCCCCTGTTGGTAGAATCTGAGGATGCAGAACCTGTCGATATGGAGGGCTCACTGGATTTGTCGTTATTTTGACTTTTAGTACGAAAGACAAAGATTTTATATTCTGATATGAAACCCTGAGACTTAGAGATAGTATTTTTACTTATTCAAAAAGCTTTTACAAAGTGCATATGGTATGAATGTTCATGCCACCCCGATTTGCCTTCAGTTGAAGGGGTGAGTGGGATAAGACTCTGGAAACAATTTGGTGCATTGGACTCACTCCGTCTACTTGTAGAGTGTGACTGCGACCAATTTTTGCTGTCCAACTGACATAAATGGCAGGGGCACCAAAAAAAGTATACAGGTGATTTATATTCAACTTTTGTTATCAGTATATATTGAGTTTACCATTTTAATGCAGATTTTTCCTTCCTTGAAATGTGTATACATTTTTTTTTTTTTGGCACCCTCTGTGTAGTCAGCATTAGTTCCTAAAACTGATCTAAATTATATGACATATAAATGTCATTTAAATCTTTCTCTAAAGGTTTAAGAAATTGCTTTTGTCAGGAGTATTTTCCGGCATAACTTACTTTTATCATAGAATAAAATAGCAGCAATTAATAACCATAAAACAGGTGTGCTCTCTGTCAGTAGGCCATTTCTTTCACAACATTAATAGATTAATTACACCATACTTATCACCATAATCACACATACTACGCTGTTATGTGTAACTTTTGTGTTCCATTTTGAAGTTTAAAAGATTTTAAACGTTTAAATCTTCCCAGAGTTTTCACATCACAAAATGCTCTTCATTTTGTTAACTTTAAAATCTTTAAAACTTTAAAACAAAGTTTTAAAATGTTAACACTTCCTTAAGTGCCTCGAAATTCAGGATTAAGAAAAACAAACCAATCATCATTCCTCCTGGAACTGTACTTTCCTGCATTGGTTCCTTCTCAGCATCTTTTTCGGAATCCCCAGCAAATGACTGCAATCTGATGAGAACACCTGAAACCATCATTCCTAATTAATGCGAACTAAAAGGAGAAAAGGGAATTTTGCTAAATATATCTTCAGAACTTTGATTCTGTTTGCATATTAGTGAAAATATGTATCTATTAACCTAAAAAGAACACACATACATACATGTATACACACATATTCCTATCTCTCATCTCTCTCTCTCATCTATCTATCTGTATCTGTCATCCATCCATCCATCCATCCATCCATCCATCCATCCATCCATCCATCCATCCTATCATCTGTATTCGTCATCTATCTATCGATCTATCTATCCATCTATCTATCTATCATCCTCTATATCTGTCATCTATCCATCACCTGTCTACATACATGCATACAATATAAACGTCAGATAGAACCCTTTCTTTCTGTCTTTCTGCTTGATTTAGGTGTCTTTAGAAAGTCTTCAGAATAAAAACTGTTGATAACTGATTTTCAACAGATTATTACATTTCATAACTCATTATGGTAATTCACTGACTATTTTAACTTGATAATAACAAGAGTTCCAGTTGAGCTTCACTAAAAGCATAGCAGTGAAAGTTGAGATGACTACCAGCTTCAGACAGTGCTTCCCAATCTACTTATTAAAAATGATTTAACCTTGTTAGTTGTATACATGGATTGAATCTTTATCCACAGATGAAGGTCCACTGATATGCAGAGTTTTTGTTGTGTTGTTCCATTTGTAGTGAGAAATCTAATTGAATGCGTTTCTGCATAGCTTGAATCATTATTATTCTTTATGAATCTGCACAAGTACGTACTGAGGTAGATTTGCCAAGGAATGAGCCTTCTTTTGCTATAAAAGGACCCAGTCCATTAAAGAAAATGCTCATTACGAATGCGTGCAGGCCACGTTGTGAACCACTGTTTCATGCTGGAGCAGATGATGTATGAGAAATTCTAAGGAAATTTCAAGCCATCATCATTTGGGCTACTCTAAATGATTCCAAAAAGCATTTTAACATTACAATTTTATATGTAAGGGACCAGGAACAGAGAAATCTTATTTCTTATTTGCAAACCTGCTGTGATGAGTCCCCTACAGTCCCAAGGACTGGAGAATATTGGTCCAAAACACTCTTTTGAAGGTGGTAAGCTGAGGTCAGCTGGCATGAAAGACATTATCTCAGACAGAGAAATTATCGTGGGTGGCTCTTTCAGAAACGAGCCCTACAGCCACTAGGGTACATGGAACTTTAGATGGAAGGGGTAATTTGTTTAGTGTGCTTCTTCTTACATAGTTTCAGAAAACAAACACATTGGAAACATAAAGATGAATACATTTTTCTCTTAATGTCATTGGAATTCTTTCAAAATTATTTTATAAGAGTAACACTAATTTACTTTCAATTTTCTGTGTTGCGTTTTACTCACTTAAACCTCACAGCAACCTTAGGAAGTAGGCACCATTCATATGCTATTCTGCTATTAAGGAAAGAGAGGGTAGAAAGATTAAATGCCTTGCCCCATATCTCAAGACACAGTTAAAATTCTAAAGGTCATGATCTTAACCACTAAACAATAGATATTGTCCTGCTTCAAAAAATCAGATTTTAAAGTATTGAGGAGATCCTAAGCTAGAGACACTGTTTGATATTAGGGCAAGAGGCTGGGAATATGGAACAGAGATTGAATTGGTGTTAGAAAATAAATTATTCAGTAAACCAATGTATTGCCTTATTTTAATTTTAGTTCAGCAGGTAGGTAACTCGACACATATTACCTAATATCTTCTATTTATTTTTATGTCCTATACTCTTGATTTCTGATTCTAGAGTAAAAGAGAAAGGACAGAACTTAGATGTAAAATTGGAAGGAGGAAAACCAGAAGAGTGTTTCCCTGAAGACAAATAAAGCATTTACAGGTGGGAAAGAGCAATTGGGTCAGATGCTACCGATGTAACATACAGATGTGTCAATTACCACGTAGAGCGAGGATTGGATGTAATCAAGGTTGGGATTTTGACAGGACAGTGTAACAAAGTGAACAGAGTGAAGAGAGGTGACAGTGTTTGGCAGCCATGAAGTTGTCATGGTCAGATCTCCGTTAAAGAGAATTGTCTGCATGGAATATAGCTGATTGACAGCCTTCAGCTGCCATACCTTTGGCCACCAAGAAACGCTTCTCGGGGCTGCTCCCAGCCAATGACTGAGCGTGGTGGGGATACTATAAGTGGACCATTCCCAGTTGGCCCAGGATTGCTCTATGAGCAACTTTTGCTTAGAGATCCCTCATTGGGTTGGTCAAGAACGTGTTAGCATGGAACCACCGTCTGCATCTCCTCCTGTCCTACCTGTACGTCCCTCTTCTCCGGTGCAGCGGTCAGACCCATGCCAGAATGTAACGGGTCGTCCTTATGTACTCCTGCTCCCCATGACTTCACCCTTCAAAGGAATTTTCCCAATAAAAATCTCCCTGTACATCTTATCCTTTCTTCTCATCTGCTTCTTAGAGTCCTTGACCTGACACATGATGTATGCAGAGGTGTGGTTAAAATGATGACTAGTGGAACCAAAGCTAAATTAGAGAAAAATTAATCTGTGAGGGGAGGAATAACATATCAGTTTAGTAGGATTCATGATTTTAGGTTCTTGGGGTGTCAAAGGACTGTTGGGATTGGGATGCTAGAAAAGGAGACTGCAAATAGAGCAGGTGCTCTTAAAGTTTAAATTATGGAGAAGGTACAGCTTGTCCAAGATGGGATGCTATCTAAGGTATACGTTGGAGTGAGGGGCTGAGGTAGAATGGAAAAGAATTGAGAGATCTGAGTTCTCAAATTTCCATCCCCATGGATAGCAAAATCATCAAGATTAATCAAAGCAGAAAATTGGGGAATTAGACATCGAATCAAGAGTTGTATCTTCGTAGAATGAGGAGGCTAACGGGTGACAACGTCTACAATAAGGAGAGACACTGGATGGTTTGCTCTCATGATGTAAGATTTAAAGCTGAGTGATTTGAAAAGGAATGGAAGAAGCAGGTTCCAGAATTAGCGCTGGGAAGCAAGGCACAGGATGTGATACTTGTGATTTAGAGTCAGTGGAGAGAAGTCACAGATGCGTGAGCCGCACATGCCACCGAGCCAATGAGCTGCAGTGCATTTTCGCAAAAAGTCTTATACATACAGTAATTGAAGGTTCTAGTTGAGTTGCTTGGCTCTAAATTGTATTCCCATAGAATCTACATACCTGAAATGTACTCTCGGATTATGTCTGTTATTCCTATTTTGAGGAAAATAAAATTTAACCCTGTAATTATTTTTTTTTAAGATTCTTTCTCCAACATAAAAATTAACACAACCTCAGGCAACAGTTAGTATGACAATGACCAATATCCACAGGGAATTTAGCTTAAATTGGACTTGACATCTGCATCAAAGTGTAGTTAGCCAGAAGCAGTAACATGTATTACTATACTGCAGAGTACTGGTTTATAGTTCACTGTCGTATTATAAGGACAGTAAGTAAGTAACAAGAGAAGACATCACATTTTAATCCCAATAATCTAAGTGGACAATTTTATTGACTAAATAAAAAATCAAACATTATCTATTTAGTAATGTTTTATACGTGATCATGTCTTTTGTCATAAAATCTATAGGGGTCACAAACGTAAATGAAATCAAAATAAAACTAAAGTGAAAACGAGAAACATAAAAATGAACTCGGCAGATAGCAAATGAAAAAAAAACCATAAAAACACATTCCAATGATTGGCTCTTAATCTTTGATAGTTCCATCAGTAATTGCACCCAAGATGTATATGTGTAAGTAAACATGTTATACTTACACATGGTTAACAACACTGTAACATTGCACAGGGAAAGGATGGACATTTGTCTTTTCATTTAATGAGAGTCATTAATGCACTTTTAACCGGTGCTCTCTACAGTCAGTCTGCCCTGGAGATTGTCCAAGCCGGGTGATGCCTTCACACCTCTGCCTCCTGGACTCCTCTCGACACAGTTTGACTGCTCCCCAACATGCCACCTTACCTTCCAAGTTTCCACTCTAGTATCAGTGTTCCTTAGAATGACTGTCAAAACGTAACCCTCCTCAGCACATGCTCCATAGTTGATTGTTCACACTTTTATTTGCACGTCTGTCGGCTTTTATATACATGAAGTAACTGTTCCCTTGGGTAAAGTGCACACGTCAGCTGTGAAAATACTACCCACTCGCTTATATCTCCCAGGCTAAAACAATGTCTGACACATAACAGGTGCTTCCTAATTGTTGAATGAACACTTAATTTTGCCTTTCTCTTCTCTATTTTGGATGAGCAAGAGATGGCTAAAAAGAAGTAACAGGGCCTCACTGAAGTCGCCTGGGCTAAGCCCAGGTCACCAAACCAAAACTGAATACCCGACCTAATTGCTGTTACAACCTCCCCCGTGAATATAGTCTTAACTGGTCACTTTGGAACTTTCAGCACCAATGATGTCATCACCACGTAGGCATTTTCATTCCCCAAAAGCAGGTAAGGTCATCCTCCCAATTGGTCCTTTTGTCCCCCAAAGGGAGGCAGCCTTGCCCGAGTTACTCCATTTTTTATGACTGTCTTGTCCTACCTGTGAAAACAGAGCCCGTGCTGTAGCCCTTTGCGGCACCTCTCTACTTGCTACGTGACATGTTGCTGATTTACAAATCATCCAGTAAAACCAATGAGATCTTCAAAATACTTACTCAAAAGTTGTCTGTCATAGATTTTGTTCACTCGGTCTTTGTTCAACAAACACTAATTGAAAGCCTACTAAGTGCTTCCCCTTTATTTGATAAACATTGTCTGAAATATTTTTGTGATGATGAAATAACTTTGTAAGAATATCTGTAGCAGGGAAATTAGCAAACTGGGATACTGAGAGGGGCAGCCCTAAGTTTTGACTCCTGAATAATGATCACAGAGGGCAAATGGACACCTGAAATAGTTATGTCAACAAGATCATAAAGAAAAAACAGACATTGAGCACGCATAAGCTATAGCTTATTACTTGGTGGTCTTGTAAGTGACATTCCATTTCTATGTTTGAATTTTTCACATTAACTTAATACAAAGTAGCAGCATGATATTTAATACTGAATTGTCTTCTTATTTCTTTAACAAGAAGAATTAAATGACTGAACTACGGTTAAATTCCTAATAGTGATTTTTTAAAGTGTTTGGAAATGTTTCCCTTTGTTATCTGCATCAACTATTTACATTCCTAGATGCTATGATTTTGTACATGTCTCTCCCATCACTTCTGAGATGAAGACATTCTATCTCAGAAAAACTCTTCTAAAAGGCACATGTTTCAAAATACCCTCATAATAACCAATATAGAAGTTTGTTTTTATCATGTATTCATACTTATTTAACAGAAGCGGCTCTCCTGCCATAGGATTTAATTCTCAGAATAGTATGTTGCAGTAACTATGAATAACACTAAACATTCAAAACAATACTATTGAAAACATATGTGGTATTCAGAGGAAATGAAACAGTTTTGAAAGTATAATTATAGGGAGTGCTTTGCTTCTTTTGTGTTTTAGTTTTCTTCCACTTGTTTTGCCTTGAGTTAAAAAAAAATGCTTTTGATCATATTCCTTTTGCGGTGTTTTGGAAGCCTTTGGAGAGCGAGGGGTGTTGTGCTTATGAAATCATTTGTAGGAAAACTAGTACATATATGAATTGAAACAGTGCTGAACCATTTCCCATTTTCTTTTTCTGGCCAGTGTTCCTGAATTCAGTAATATGCAATTACAGTAACTGCCAAAATGAACACTAACTCAATAGAAATAAGAAAACAGGCCTGGTGTTCTTGCTTTTGAAAAGTAATTACATAGCTGCACCAAGGAAATAAGAATCATCATGTAAAAACTACTAAAGCTAAGCTAAAGGAATACTGGAAAATTCTATGGCAGAACAGAAAGGCTATTTGGACTGTCATGTGTAAAGCAGGTCAACAGAAAACTATCCAACATAATGTGTCTGTAAATATCTCTGAATTGCTTTTTTCACACTGTTGTGTGTAGGCTTTCTTAGACGGCCAATTTTGGTCTGCCTTGGAGAGATACAGGAAACATTTTAAAAAGTAATTTTAGTTTAGAAATCTTGCCTCACCTTCATTATCTCCATAACCTAAACCTAGGATTACGGTTATGCCCCCTGAAAATGAGTCTTCTCCCTTGTGTTGGCAACCTGAGTAATTTTGCGATTTCCAGCACATGTCCAGGTCCTTTCAGCACTGACATTAATAAGGAAGGGGAGATGGTAGAAGAGAGTAAAGAGGGTCAAATATATGGTGATGGAAGGAGAACTGACTCTGGGTGGTGAACACACAATGAGATACAGAGATGATGTAATACAGAATTGTACACTTGAAACCTATGTAATTTTACTAACCAGTGTCACCCCAATAAATTTAATAAATACAACAATTTTTAAAAAAATAACGTCACCCTAGATTTCCCCAGGGATGGTGTCAGCATTCATGGCAAAGGACCAGCTATTACGTTAGCAATCCATGGATGAGGAAAACCACCGATTTTATAATGTTCCACTTGCGAGGATCACACATTCCCCCCAGTGGTTCTTTCTCTGTCTTAAGAAAGTTATCCCTGAAGAGGACTCTCCATGATGAAGTAACACCACTTTGGTAGACAAGACTTAGTATTATTTACTATTAAAAATCATTGTGTGTTTATAATCATTTACTTAAAAATTTACAGAAAAATATCAAGGTAAATATTTTTTATGCTTCATGAAAACTGTTCCCAACACCATGGAAAAAAACCCCATGTTGAGAATGATACCCAGATTATACTCAGTCATGTTCCTAACTCAGGGTCATTACTGGCTAGTGTAGAGTTGGCTCCAGAAACCCTAAGTCCCATTTGCTTTTATTAGCATAACATTCCGATTAGGGCACTGTGGAAGCATATAGAATTACTTTAGACACATATAAAAATGGCACATATTGACTCCCCTCTACAGATCTAAAAGCATTGGCACCCGGTCCTCATCATGTTAGAACCACTGCCTCTGCTCTTCTCACTATTTTCATAGTTTTGATTTGAAAAATATAGTTTTTTTCTAAAACTATATGAAACTATAATAGGCTAATCATTGCTACATCTAAACAAATACACCCATTCTAAAAGTCTGTTTTATATCGAATATGGAAAATATCAATGGAGACAAAACCATTTTATGATCGGCTGTCATTTTTAAGAGTTCAGAAATCCTGACTCCCAAATGAATGAGAACAACTCTTCTAATAGCTTCTTATTCATTTGTATGTTATTCTTATTGTGTCTTGACCTATATTAGTAACTTATAGCGATGTGACAAACCGCTCAAAACCTCAGTGGCTTAAACCAAAAACTCGCTAACCTCTCAATCAGCAAGGTGTTTCTGCTGGGTGATCTGGGCTGTACTCACTCCTGCATATGCTTTGTGGATTAGCGGGCATTAGAAAATAAATTCTTACCAGGTTCTGTTTTTTTGTTTGTTTGTTTGTTTTGTTCCTTTGTTGCTTTCAGTTTTATAACTCACATATCAGTGCAATCAAAAACTCATAGACACAGGCAATAGTTTAGTGGTGACCTGAGGGTAACGGGGTTGGGGTTAGTAGAAGATAGTAAATGGGATCAAATACATGGTGATGGAAGGAGAACTGACTCTGGGTGGTGAACACACAACATGATATATAGATGATGTATTACAGAATTGTACATTTGAAACCTATGTAAGTTTACTAACCATGGTCACCCTAACAAAGTTCAATTTAAAAAGAAAGAAAAGAAACTCAAAAAGGAAAGCAACTTTGGCATCTTTGTTTACCTGTGTTTTCCCATTGCCTGGTGGGTGCCCCTCTCATAATGAATGGTTGATAAATATTTCTAAGACAACAAAGAAAATGCACCAGGTGTTCATCTGATAGAATTTACTGGTCATATCCTCGTTTGTTCTCTTGGTCATTGAAATGTACTGTCATTTGCTAAATAAAAATTCCTAATCTAATTTAAGCTCTTTGAGAATCAGAACTAAACTTTGCACCTAATAAGCCCTAAGTAAACATTGTTGTATTAATAAACCGAGCTCCTCAATAAAGGAAGAAATATAAAATTATTTAAAGAAATAGAAAAATTATTAGGAACTATGAATGATTAATTACCTATTTATATGCGTTCCTAGTGTTAATTCATACTTCTAAGAAAGGTAATTATGTGGACAAATATTTCACAGAGGAAAAAATAAAACAATGGATTATATAAAACAAAAGCACAGATGGGTAGATGAGAGAGGGAGACTCATGCTAATGCTTGCTTAACTTCTTATTTCTTGCTGCATATTTGTTCTTTTATTCTCTGTTACTTCATATACACCAAGGAGATAGCAATGATTCTAAAAATTCTCAAAGAAAAATTAAATCGCCAATTTTTAATTGCATTGTTACTTACAATTCTGGAAAATGCAAACAGAAAAAATCTCTGCAGAGCAAAATTAGTAAGTCAAATGATGATATTAAAATGGTCATGAAATTATCATATATTAATTTTTTTAAATGCACAAAATACCCAATGGAAATGATAGAAAATATATGTAAATGAATTTATGACCAGACATGATATTGTCACTTCTGAATGTAGATTGACTATTATAGCTATTCTTTCTTCAATTGCTGAATGAAAATAATATTTGCAGGAGAGATCGTAATCTTGATCTCCAAGGAAAGATATGCTTAATAATTCCATATGTGGTAGGCAGTAAATGCGCCTTTTCTTATAGAAAATGTTCATTAACAATATTCTCTACGTCATCATGCATGCCTCTGGACCAGCGGAAATACAATTAGACACAATTTTTGAAGGATCAGAGTTACAAAACATTCTTCTTGCCCAAGTTTTCACATGGACAATGGAAAAATTTCTTTGGTCTCGTAGCCTCTAGGTTAGAGCTTACTACTTGCCTAATGCAGACAAAATCTTCACAGGGAAATAAATGGTGTGGATTTTTAAAAAGTGTTCTCAGCTGAAATATGGTTACAACTGTGCTAAGTTCTGTAGTGTGACTAAAATATCTGTCATATAGAAGAGCAATGAGATTGACCATTCTGGGGCCTTTGAATAAATTTTCTCTATATAAAACATACAATTCCAGCCTTAAATTACAGATAAAAACTTGAATAGCTGTAAACTAACTCAAAACAATTGCAATTTTCATTCACAAGTTGAGCTATTCAATCAAAAAGGTGCTTTTCACATGTTCCAATCAATATGGGTAAAATACGAAATTAATAATCAGACAGAGTCTAAGATCAAAGAAAACCATCTCATTCATCATCGAGTTCTTTTGATACCTGCCAGTTGCCTAACACGAGCAATTTTGTGCAATATTATAAGAATCAGAAGATTATTGAATCTCCTAGAGAGAAGCAGCAGGAATCTTATCTAAGCTATTCTTGATTGTTCCATATTCTTTAAATTTTTCTCTTGCAAAAAAGAATACTAGAATATTTTCAATCTCCCATTATTTTTTTTCCATGAACAGTTTAGAGCTGATAAACATAGACCACTTTTATATATATTTTTTCAGGCTACATTAATTTACGCTGACATTAACTGAGGGAAAAATAGTGTGTAATTACTGTCATTTCTACTTAAAGAATGTTTCAGAATACTATTTAAAAAAAAACTATGCAAAAAGAACTTTGAAGTAAGAAAAATAGAATATATAAATTATAATAATGAAAAAAAAGAATTTACTTGTTTCAATATATCTGTTTTCTGAAAAATTAGGCGGGAAGTAATATGTAATTTTTGGGAACCAGCAATTTAGGATTAAGATAAAAACATACTTTAAATATATGGTTTCTCTGTTTTTAGTAAACATGTACTATCTTAAAATATCATTCCTTTGTAGGTATATCTATATACATGCATACACATATGCACCCATGCATGCCAACACACACACACACACACACACACACACACACATGATATATTTTTCTCTACAATATATAGATTAGCAAAGTGGAATTATTAAAATCTGTAGTTTGTAATAATAGGAAAATCAATAGAAAAGTATAAGGTGTGATTTTATATTTTCCATTTATTTTATGATGTTTCCTACAGTATGGTAGTAAATAGAGGAAGTTCATGTAATATTAATATCAACTCTACTAAATTTCTACTAAACGAAACCATGAGTTGACCAATGCTGTAGATGCTGAAGGTTTTGGTGACATTAAGGAAGCGTTTGATTTTTAAACACATTTTCAGAGCAGTTGTATGCTAATGAAAGTCTTTTAGAAAGAATCCCATTGATGATATAAAGGAGTGAAACCAATGGAGTCACGTTTCTGAAAACAGGCGAGTCTGGATCAGACAACCCACAGAGAAATTGGCATTGGCTAGAAGAGATATTTTACCCATGATATTATACTAAGCAGGAACATCTTAAGGAAGTTTGAGAGGCCAAGTGTAAACACATATTCATGTCAATAAAAACAAAGCCAACTATGTGACCTACTGCTAATGGGTAGAGACTAATATGTGGACCAGCATGACTGTGGGACTGGAACCAAAAGAGTCAGGGCATTTGTTATTCTTGATCTTGACATTAATGGCCATGTCAATTCATAGTGTTGTGTTTTTACCCCTTTATTTATAAAATGACAATAACATTCCTCGCCATGATCTCTCTAAGTTTGGATTAAGTGGAAATGTAAAGTGCCATTTGCGTGTGTTTATTTGGATGGCCATGTTTATAATTTAAATATAGGTTCAGCCAAATGATCACATGCTTTTTTTATATAAAGAGTATTCTCGCCACTCATTTATTTTTGAATATTATCTATGCATCTAGAATAAGAGGTAAGCTCATCTGGAAAAAAATCACTTAATGTGTATTTGTATGTATGCACATTTACTCTCTTATTAAACTTTTCTTTGCCAGTAAAGTGAGGAAAACACTGTTTGCAAACATGACAAATCTAAGTGTCCAAGTGAAAACACTGACTCCAAAGGGAATGGTTCTGCTTTATGGACAAATTAAAAACCAGCTGTGCCAGACTTTACAGTAAACATTACACAGCAACTGATTTGTCCACAAATGAATCATTTCAGTGAGTGCAGTGCATAGGCTGCAGGTGGCATTTATTTTCACAAACTAGGTTTAATAACGTGGTTGAATTAAAAAACAAAAATCTTCCCCGGTAAAAGAATTTAAAATTACTCTAAATTGTTATCTTTTAAGTTTGAAAGGAAAGGTTCTTTTTACACTTAATTGAGTTTCTTAGATTTTCCTATTGCTGTAATACAGAGATACCACATAGATAATACAGAATAATGCATAGTAATTTAGATAAGAGTTCTGTAGTACAGAGTGGCAAATCTACAAGCAAGTCCTATTGGCAAAAAGCTATTCTTATTTAAGATGATAGATAGTCATACATTCAACAGTATTCATTGAGCCCAATTAATTTGAATCACCAATTTAACAACAAATTAACCAACTAAAGTATAACTGTATACAATCTCAATAGCTTCAGAGAAAGCACAAAATCCAACACCCTTTCATGATAAAAACACTCAACAAAGTAGAAGTATAAAGATACTTCCTCAACCTAATAAAGACAACTATGAAAAACCCTCAACTAACATCATGCTTGATGATGAAAGACTGCATTATTTTCCCTTAAGGTCAGAACAAGACAGGGATATCCACTCTTGCCAGTTCTGTTCCACAGTGGGCTAGAGATTCTATTCAGAATAATTAGTCAAGAAAAAGAATTGGAACAGAAGAAATCAAAATTATCTCTATTCATGGATGACATGATCCTATGATTATATATAGACAATCCCACGGAATACGTTAAAAAACTATTAGAACTGATAAACAAGTTGAGTAAGCTTACAGATTTGAGATTAATATACAAAAATCGATTCTATATGTTTGTGATTAAAAATACAACAGTGGAATTAAGAAAGCAATTCCATTTACAGTGGCATTTAAAAATAAGAATAAATTTAATCAAAAATTTCAAAACACAAACTTTGAAAACTACAAAACAGTGTTGAAAAGAACTTTAAAAATGGGGAAACACCTCATGTTCACAGATCTTGAGAATTAATCTAGATAAGATTGCAGGTCTCACCAAATGTTTCGAAAGATTCAACACAGTCTCTATCAGAATCCCAGCTGGCTCGTCTGTAGAAATTGACAAGCACAGTTTAAAATTCATATGGAATAGCAAGGGGCCCAGGAAAGCCAAAACAATCTTGAAAAATTAAAAGAAAGTCGTAAGGCTCACAGTTCCCAGTTTCAATTCTTGCTACAAAGCATGGTGATCAAGGTACTATTACAAGGACACATAAACCAATGGAATAGAATCAAGAGGCTAGAAATAAAACTATGTATCTATAGTCAATTAATTTTCAACAAAGGCGCCAATACCATTCAATTGAGAAATAGTCTTTTCAATAAATGATTCTGAGATTACTGGATAGCCATGTAAAAGAGAATGAAATTGGCCATGTACAAAATTTATCTGAAAATGAAGTCATGATCTAAATGTAAAATCTAAAACTTTTAGAATGAAACATAGGAGTACATCTCTGTGACATCAGATTTGACGATGAATTCTTAGCTATAACACCAAAAGTGTAAATGACAAAATAGTTTTTTGTTTTAAATTGGACTTCATTACAATTAAAAGTATTTTGACTTCATTAAAACTATTTGTATTCTGAGGAAACTATCAATCAAAGTAAAAAGACAACCATAAAATTAAAGAAAATATTTGAAAATTATATGTCTGATATGGTCCTTTTATCTGGAATATATAAAGAACACTTATAGCTTCATAATAAAAAGACAACCCAATTAAAAAATGGGTGAAGGATCTGAATAGACATTTCTACAAAGGAGATGCATACATGGCCCATAAGCACATGAAAAGATGCTCAGTAGCATCTCTTATCAGGGGATGCAAATTGAAACCACCATGAGCTATCACTTCACACCCACTAGTATGGCTACAATCAAAAAGTCAGATAATAATGTGTCACCAACAATGGGTCATCTCAAACCCCTCATAGATTGCTGGTAGTAATGTACACTGGTGCAGCCCTTTTGGAAATTCCTGGTGATTCCTCAAACTACCATATGACCCAGAATTTCCATGCCTTGGTATATACCTAAGAGAAACTAAAACACATGGCCACACAAAAACTTGTAGATAAATATTTATAGCAGTATTACTCAGAATAGGCAAAAGGTGAAACCACATGAATATCTGTCACCTAACAAATAGATAAACAAAATGTAGTATATCCATGCAATAGAATACTGTTCAGCGATGGAAAGGAATTGCAGTGGTGATACTTGCTAGAATATGGATGAACCCTGAAGACATTATGCTAAGTGAAAGAAACTAGTCACAGTAGAGATGGTTTGAGTTCTTCCTTTCCAATCTAGTCCCTTAGTAACCTAAGCTAATAAAGCCAAGTATATTACTACTTATTTCTTTATGGAACTGGACTTTTATGGTCCTAAAATGAGTTCCCTTCTCTTCTATAACCTGGTATTTAATTTTTATTTAGATTGTTCATTTTTATAAATACCGATCAGTATTTTGGGTCCCCAATTTCAAAACTGAGTCGATTTACCATGTTTCCCTGAAAATAAGACCTAGCTGGACCATTAGCTCGAATGCATCTTTTGGAGCAAAAATTAATATAAGACCCAGTATTACATTACATTACATTACATTATATTATATTATATAATACCCGGTCTTATGTTAAAATAAGACCGGGTCTTGTAATAATTTTTGCTCCCAAAGAAGCATTAGAGCTGATGATCCAGCTAGATCTTATTTTCAGGGAAACACGGTATATAAACTCTATATTTATGTCTGTGTCCATGTATTATTTATGTAACTTACTATATCTGTATATACATACATACAATTTAATTAAATAATGGTTTGTGTCCACTCTCTCCATTTCCTTGCTGTACATTGGCTGTTCAATTTATTGTCTGGCTTCTGTTCCCACCCCTGGGTAGAATTTTCTGGGGAAATGTAACCAATGATGGTTGAATATTTAGTTGAATATTTAGTTTTGAATATTTAGTTTTCCACCATCCTTTGTGTCCTTCCTGCATGCCAAATCTGGACTGTTCCTTTCTTCTTGAAATCCTTTTCTTCCTTGGCCTTTGGCACTCCTCTTGATCTTACCCAACGCTTATTACCAGTATTTCTGTCTTATATGCTGGGGATCCTTCCTCTTAGCCACTTAAGTCTTGTTAACCCCATAGCCCCAGCTTTATCCTTCTCATTCAACCTCTACTAACTTCCTCTTATTTTTTCAAATTTATTAAATTTATTGGGGTGACAATGCTTAGTAGAGTTACGTAGGTGTCAGTTGTACAATTCTGTAATATATCATCTGTATATCCCATTGTGTGTTCCCCACCCAGAGTCAGTTCTCCTTCCATCACCTTATACTTGATCCCTTTTACCCTCATCTACCAACTCCCTCCCCCCTTACTCTCTGGTAACCACTAAACTGTTGTCTGTGTCTATGAGTTTTTGTTTGTTTGTCTTGTTCGTTTGTTGCTTTCTATTTTATATCCCACATATGAGTGAAAGCATATGGTTCTTGACTTTTTCTGACTTATTTAGCTTAGCATGATATCCTTTTTATTTTTATATATAGTATAGTCAGAGATCCCCCAGGGGATTCTGCACCCAGGTGTAGCACCAAACCCAATATGTACTATGTTTTTTCCTATATATGCACACACTTTACAGCTTCCTCTGGCATATCTGAATTGCCAGTGTCACTGCTCTTGCACTCTGAGGCCATTATTACGTAAAATAAGGGTGACTTTCACACAGGCTCTACAAAACCATGACTGTCAATCTGATAGGTGGCTACTAAGTGACTAAGAAGTGGAGAGTGTCTACAGTGTGGAGACACTGGGCAAAGGGATGATTCATGTCCAGCGCAGGATGGAGCAGGACAGCCCAGGGTATCATCACGCCACTCAGAATGGCACCCAATTCAGAACGTAGGAATTGTGTACTTCTGGAACATTCTGTGTGCTATTTGTGGATTGTGGTTGACTGCAGGTAACTGATACCACAGAAAACAAAACCACGGAGAAGGTAGATTATACTGCTGCTCTACAGAGTTTGTGACAGCAGTGATCTGGGATGCAAACAAGACGTTTATCATGCATATTTTACTTTTGAATTTAAAAATAGGCTTCTTGTTTTTAAAAATGAATACCTGCAGAGATGTTTGAAGTAAGCTACTAGTTTATATATCCTCTCTTGCATGTATGACTTGCACAAAATTGGGCATGAGCATAAACTCTCATGGAAGCTTGACCACGTCATAGGCTAAGGATGTGTTACTCTCCGAGTAGTCACTGAATTGAGCCAATTTTGCTGTTTGATTACTTGTTTTTTAATTATCCTGGTTAATATACTCTCAATAGCCCCCTCCTCTCTGAAATGGCTTAGTGAGTTCCTTTGGGTTTTGTCTTCAAAGTTAAAATTTCCCCAAATTACTTAGGGATTAATCGGTGAGTTTGTTTTGTTTTTAATTAGAAAATTGTTGTTGATTTTTGGGATAGTGTAGGAAAATTGCAAGCTGCCTGAGGCCACATCCAAAATGGTGACAGAATTAGATTTGCCCCAAAGTATGCAATTTGAGTGCATGTCTTCTTGAAAGTTTGTGAGTTTATGAGATATGAGACAAAGAAGAGGACGGGGGATCAAATAGCCCTCTCAAATCTTCAGTTTGGATTACTTTTTACAGCTAGTCTGCATGTTTGTTTGAATGTTTCTTGACATTTTCACATGAATATAAAAACACATAATTCAGGAAGCAGTGTCAGATGCATGTGCTGAGGTAGGAAATAATCCTGAAGTGTGTGTGTGTGTGTGTGTGTGTGTGCACGTGTGCACACACACACGACTCAAAAGTGTTGAGGGCTGTGTGACATGTTGTCTGAGGTTGACTGCCACTTTAGTGGCTGCAGGAAGCAGAAATGGATCAATGGGCAAAATTTCAGGGAAGTCGTTCTTATCTCTTTGGAAGAGAAATCTCACAACGTACAATGCTTGTAGAGAAAGGAAATGTGCATTCTTGTGAAGGGACCATGTCTGTTTGAAAAAATGCTTCATTAGTGTTTATATTGATGTATAGTAAATCTCACTGTTTGTGGTGTACAGTTGTGTTTTGACAAATGCAGTGTTGTCATTTTTTTTTTTTTTAGCCATGCACAATCCCGTATGGAAGGTCTTATGGGACAGGCCTGGGAGTGGCAAACATTCTGGCCTTGACCTCTGAGTAGATGGCACTTAGTCACATGACCATGCCTCACCGCCTTACCTAAGCTGGCTGGTGTGGTTCACCATGGTGCCCCAGGGAAGAGCAGATTGGCTGGATGGCTTGCTGGTCTCTCATAACCACCAACCATGCTGTGGTTAATCTTCATATTAATGTTAGAAAATTTACACATACATAACTTGAATAATTTGGGTTTCTTTCTTTGTTTTTAAGAATGGCATTCTGTAAACACACACTTTAAAAGCATTAAATAACTATAAAGTACTGCTTCCATTCTTCACCTCAAATTCCATATAATATTTGAAGACATATTAACTATTTATCAGCTATAGACTTATAATGTTTATGAATTACTTTTCCTATATGAAAATGCTTAAAGTTTTCTTCAGAATAGCATAGTTTTAAAAACTAACCTAGAATGATTGCCTCTTTTGTACATTTAGACATTTGTTTTCTCAGATGCAAGTGTGTAAAAAATATAGATACACATTTGGTATTTTATTGAATATGCCATATGTGTAAATATAGCAGTGGGTATAAAATATTCATATGTATGGATGATCATTTTTACTCAATATTGTAATTTTTGGAAATAAACTTTAAAAAGTAGTATAATTCATCGTAACATAGAATTTTGAGATTTTATTATATTTTCATATAATTTCAATCAGTACGCAGGTGATAATATATGCATATCTGTTCACGTACAGTTTTACAAAGTTTTACCCATGAGTGTGAATTCAGTTCTTTAACACAGAAAATGCTTCCCGGTTATTCTTCAAAGTAGGGTTTTTCAACCCTGTTTTCATCCTAAGAAAGAACTAGAGAAAGTATTAATACTAAATATAAGAATGAATGGAAATATGGTTTAGTGACAAAATTTAGTAAATTAGAAAAAATTGACTTCAAAACAGAGTTTTAAATATTAAAACATTGTGAATAATTGAGATATTGCTGATATTACCATGATGTAAATTAAACTGGAGACACTTATGCTTAGTTAAACCAAGGGATTTTTTTAAATCTCTAACTGCTAAGAAAATATTTGGCATTTAAGATGAGCCTAATATATTTGTATGCAGTGTTCTTAGGGGAAAAGATAGAATAGCGCCATTTGCAAATTATACATCATGCAAGATTGGATTTTAATATGCTTTAGATAACCTCAACAATGAGACCATTGTAACACTGCCACAGTAAACATGTTATGCTAACAAACATCCTGTTTGGGCTTCGTAATAAAATAATATTTACATTTAGATTTGGATTTTATTATGTTGGTGTTTTATTTACCCTTTGAGTTATAACATTAATAATACGAGGCTAAATTAAGTTTAGCCTAATTTCATTTTTCACAAACTTTTTTATACATATTTGCATAATTTCTAGCAAACGGTAATCACAGCAATTCAGCTATCTATGAAACCTCCTGTAACCATGTCACTCATAATGTCAGAGAATAGAAATTAACCTTTCTAGGCGCTCAATAGCATCATATTGCTTTCTGTCGTGGAAAAGGTAGCCGGTGTGGCAGTGGGCAGTAGTCATTTGTCAACTTAAGTAAACCATAATGGTGACATCAGGCAGAAAATTATGCTAATGTAAGAGTAATGTTTCTCGGTGCTATTATTAGCACTCTGCACCCACAAAATGACAATGAAAACCAGCTCCCTGCTGAATTTCCAGATTATTGTTTGCCTACGGTAGTGTTTTGGGTTTTTTTAAATTCTTCTTTAGACTCTGTGAGTGCAGAATTCAACACGTAGAAGGTGTTTAATAAACTGTAAATGAGTTGAATGTAACCTAAGGGTTAACCATAATTAGCTAATATTATATGCTCTCACATGATGAATTCATTGTTTTTTTAATAAATATAACAGTTTTCAGTATTTATATTACTTAGACATATAATAACATGTTAGGATCCCTCCTCTCCTTTACATACATGTTTAAGTTTCTTAGTAAACCGTGTGTCAGAAACATTCTGCTCTTCCTTGTGACTCAAACTTACAACTTGAGTGCAAGGCCTAAGCCTGCCCCAGCCACGTGAACTTCACCAAGTAAATTATTAACCTCTTTTGACTTTTAATGTACTTTTCGGTTAAGAGAAGGAAATAGTAACCACTTGATTTATTTGAAATTGTCATTGTAAGGGGTTGATGATGATATGTGTCTAAAATCACTTAGTTTGAAAGCACAATATGTCATTAACTTACAATTGTTGCTTAATATTGCTTGACAAAAATTACACTCCACTAAATTAAGTCAGTGTTGAGAGAAAATATGTAATCCATCATTTGAAGAATCCACGTAGTGAAGACTAATTGGTTTTGCATTTCTCTGGCTATGTCCAAAACCTGAGAAATCAAAAGGGTATCAAATAGCAGAATAATCAGATTTAAATGCAGAGTAATCCTCAGATTTCCAGGGGTAAAAATCTTGCCAGCTATTCTGTGTTTCAATGTGCATCCATCCCATTAGAAGCTTCGAGTGGGTTTGTCATCACCACTATTGTTATTATTATTATTATTATTGCTTATTTCTTATCATTTGGTACATTTCAAACAATAAAGTATACAGGGTCCAATCTATGGGTTCTGAAGCTTTAGACATGATACCATTTGGTTGAATAATTGCCAGAGGTGTCTCCTATCGTTTTTCCCTGAAAATAAGACCTAGCCGGACCATCAGCTCTAATTCGTCCTTTGGAGCAAAAATTCATCTAAAACCTGCTCCTATTTTACTATAATATAAGACCGGGTCCTTGATATGATTAGGCTAGGCTAGGCTAGGCTAGGCTACCGGGTCTTATATTAATTTTTGCTCCAAAAGATACATTAGAGCTGATGGTCTCACTAGGTCTTATTTTCAGGGAAACACGGTAGCATCTTCCATCACTGGCTGCAAACATATCTAGAAAAATGTGCTGTTTATTCTGTTACTATCGATGATTGTTTAAGAAAAAGCGTCAAAGTGAAGTAGCCTGGGAAAGCAATCAACCTGATGGTTTCAGGCCCTTCTGCCACCTTCCTGGTCTACACTCTTCTTCTGTTGGAGGAGGGTTTGAACTGTCCTTTCCCTCTACACACTGAATAGGTGGCAGCAAATGTACACAGCCAGACCAACCCTCTCCTCCAATCCCAGGACACTTTAAACATGCATGGAGGTCGAAAGTCGAACAGCTAGACCCGCAAACCTTCCTTGGTTATTTCAAACGGCATGAGTCAGTGTGGACACTTACAGAACCGTGAGCATACCAGGCCCTTAGAGATCCATGAGACACCTGACCATGGTATTTTTGAATTTCAGTCACTGCTGCTTTTCCCATTAACATAATTTTTTACATGTGATCTGGTATACACTTTCCCGAAATATATCCAGTTCTGTATTATTTATAATACTAAAAGGTCGACTCACTTTGGGAAGTGAATAGAGAGGCTAGGGGAAGGGCAGAATGAAAATATGAGGAACAGTTATGGGGATTTTGAAGGGATGTTGGTACCTCGTATTGGATACATCCCCTTGGAAAGAAAGAAACCGATTATATTTCGGTTGCAAAGATAGGGGAATAAAGTAGGAAACAAAAGAACAAGAGGAATCAAGAATGTCTCCTAAATTTCAGGTCTGATCAGTTGGGCGAATTGTGGTATCACTTAGGGATGGAGAAAACCAGAGTGACAGATTGTAAAAATAGCCACACTTTAGGGTTCGTCCTCCCAGGAGGTGGAGTGTTTCCTACTCCTTAAGTCTGGATTGGCCATGTGACTTCTTCTGATCAATGGAACTTGAGCAAATGTGACACTGCAGAGACTTGAAAAGCACCTGTGCATTTGACATTGATCTCTTTCAGAACTTAAAGCTGTCCTGCCATGTTGGGGACGATTCCAGAATACCCTGTAAACATGGAGAAAGCACCAGCCCAGCCAAAGCCTTTACAAAACATCCACAGCTGCTGACCCACCCGCTGATAGATGTGTGAGCCAGTCAGTACAGCCCAGAACAACTAACCCAGAGGGTACCAATCGTAGCTGACCTGCAGAACCGTGAGTGAAATGAATAGTTATTTCAAAACAGAATTACTTGGGGTCTGTATCCGTTACCTGTTGTTGTATAACAAAGTAACTTAAAACAATATGCATTTATTATGTTACACTTGTTATGCGTCAGGAGGCAGGGCATGGCTTAGCTGAGCCCTCGGCTACAGGTCTCTCAAGGTTGAAATTGCATTGGCAAGGTTGTGCTTTCATCTAGAAGCTTGATTGGAGAAGAATGTATGTTCACATACACTCAGGTGGTCGGTAGAATGTGTTTTTTTGTGGTGGTGTGGGACAGAGAGCTTATCTTCTTGCTAGCTTTTGGCTGGAGGCTGCCCTCAGCTACGAGTGGGTGCCCACTATGTGTTTGCCAGGCGGGTTTTCTTAAAGGAGCGTCTCTAGACAGAATCTGCCATCAAGACTGAGTCTCATATAAGGTAAGGTAATCAAGGACGTGGAGTCACATCACCCTTGCCATCGTCTGGTGGTTAGAAGCAAGTCACAGATCCCTGTGACCCTGAGGGGAGGAGGTTATACGAGGTCTCCACACCCTGGAGTGTATCTGCCATAAGGTCATCTGTGTCACAGGAGAAGTCAACGGATATAACCAGGTAAGAGACAGTTACTTTTCTGAAAACATTAATAATATGATACTGTGGTTAAAAGAGTAGATTCTGTTGCTAGGCTGAGTTGATGTCCCAGGTGTCACTTAGCTGTGCGATGTTGGCAATATGTCATTAACTGGTCATTAACTATATCAACAATCGCTATTTCAACAATGGGTGTAGATTTTTCTTTTTAACCTATGGGAATCCTTGTTGGTAACAAAGCAAGTCACAACGGATCTGTCTACTCATATCACAAAAAGAAAAGGAACATTGAAATAAGGGGATGTATAGCTCTCACAACTTTGCACCCAAACAGCACTGACCAGTAAGAAAACAAAAATTCCATCAGCACCATCAGTGCTGCAGAAAACAACACACCCCAAGTGGTGGGAGTCCCTGAGGTAGCGCTCGGCAACATAAATCTCAGAGCCACTGAAACGTGAAACTAGCATTGGGGTTCGTGCTGCGGTGATCGTACTGGATTGCATAGGCTGCTTGGATTTCCCATCTGTTTTTTCATAAAGCTGAAAGTAGGAACCTGCTGAAATTTAAGTTCTTTTTACTTGTTTCTTGTTTCTAACACCTAAAATGGCAGGATGTAAGAGGTCAGAGAGGAAGCATTCTGATGCCAACAGAGTAATTCTTTTATACTTTATTCATCTGTTTAAACTGGAAGTATTATCTATAAATAGTTATTATTTATTATTTCCTTAACTGATATATATATATATATATATATATATAACCAAATTGAGTTGTATGTGATATTGCAATATAGGTTGAGTATGAAATAGCATACATTAAAATAACATAAAATGGATTGTTTTATTCCTACATTTTTATTTTAAGCATTTGAGTAATTCAAGAGTAGAGTGAAATGGGTTTGACATTTCACTACTTCAAAGAAATAATTCACTCATTACATATAAGCAAAAAATTGTGGGGGCGACCAGGTGGCTCAGGTAGGTGGTAGGAACGCTGTGCTCGTAACATTGAGGTCGCCGGTTCGATTCCCACATGGGTCAGTGAGCTGTGTCCTGTACAACTAGACTGAGAACAAGGCCTGACTCAGAGTTGGGGAGGGTGGGAAGGGAAAAAGAAAAAAAAAATGTGGAATTGTAACTACATTGTTGTAATTTATTGAGGGAAAGTTTGTGGCATCATAGCTTTCGATATTCTTGATACGCTGTTAGTTTTGTACATAAAATTCTCCCATATTTTTTGATCTGCTGTAGAGCAAAATCTGTTTTTCTTTATTGTAGTATGCTACCTGCTGATACCCAGAAATCCTTTAGTATTTATTGGCTTATGTCTTCTGTCAGTGGTTCGTTGTCCTTACTTAAAAATGTGTGTTCATGAAATCATGTTCTCTGATGAAGATTATCTGACTCATTTAATTTGATAAAAAGGCACAGCCTCATTAGTGAGAAAATACACCTTCTTTAAGTCATTTAGGTCACTGCAAACGTGTGAGCTGGAAAAAGTAACACGTGAGTCATCAGGACGCTCTCATGTATGAGAGAAAGAAAAGCACCCAGTATTGAGCGGAATGGTCTGCACCTGGTTTCAATCACGACTTTCTTCCTCGGCACCAACCGTTTGGAATACCAATTTCAGTGCTTGCACAGCTGGAACAGAACGCTACTTTCCAGATAGTGGGGAGTCATTAAGAGCACACAAAGAGACTACAATACGATTCTGCAGGATTGGGCTGAAATATACTGAGGGGTAGGAGGGTTTAAAATGCATTTGCTTTGTTCAGAACTACTTTTCATAAATAGCCTAAACGTACATACAGAGAAGATCGTTTCATAGCCTGCATGGAATTGATTTACACGGTGAGTCAGTAAGTTCAAGAGTGATTACCATCTAATGGGGGGGCGATTGCTGTTGTCCGAAAATAAGGCTTGTGTGTGATTCCAAAGGGTGGGCATTCTGCTACCCAGGGAACAGACTTGAATTTCCATTTATCTTTGAATGACTTCCTGCAGGCAAAAAACCTGGAACCAAAACCCTACTGACATCTGTTGGTCGGTATGGGTCTTATTTAGAACCCCAGTGCTAGGTAATTATTCACTATTTGTTGGCACCAGGATTGTGCAGCTCACAATGTTTTGCAACATTTAAGCTACAATAAATAAAGGAATAAGCAAAATACTTCTCCTAAATACTCATTTATATAGAGCATCAGCAAGACAAATGGGAGAGCACACAACAATTTATGGCGAGACAGTCACTGCTTAGCATTGGCATTTATCATTAACAAATGCAGGGGAAGAACACTGTTAGCTTTTGTCATCTTAAATCAAGTTTGATACTTCAGTGATCAAAGGCTTCATATTGTAATTTATGCTGGTAGACAAGTCATGCTGAGCAGTATTTTATTGTATCCTTATATTTAGTTTTAAGGCGCTGTAATTTCACTGAAGATTAATGTTTTTTGGGGGGTTTTTTGTGTTTTTTTTTTTACTTAGGAAAATGTGGATTTGAGCCTAGACCCTATCTTAGAGATATTAGGAAAATCACTTAGCCTTTCTGAACCTCTTTACTCATGTACCATATGGAAATAATGATATTTATCTCATAAGGTCATAGTGGAGAATAAGTTAGTAGACATAGGGTGTATGACATTACTATCTCAATACGGGTTTATGTCCTTCCTCAACTCTTCAGTTAGAAGCACAAGTCAGTGCCAGCTACGTGCTGTCTGGCATTGAAAGACAACCCAAGTCAGCTGAATTTAAAGATAGGTATGTAGGCCTACAGGATAGAAATACTCCTTAGGTACTTACAGTGTCAGAATGATTCAAATATGGATGATTTTTATGGTAGGCGAAAAAAATGTCCCCCAAGAGATCAGGACCTAATTCCCAGAACCTATGACTGTTATCTTACCTGAGAAAAATGTGTAATTATTATTAAGGATTTTGAGGTGGGGATGTTACCCCGGATTATTGCCCTGGGTCCTAAGTGCAATCACACGTGTCCTGCTAAGAGAGAAGCAGAGGAAGTGTTGACACAAAGAGAAGACACACAGAGACGTAGAGAAGACCGTGTGTCCATGGGGGCAGAAGCCAGTGATACTGACGCAAGTCGAGGAAAGCTGGCAGCCCCAGATGCAGGAAAAAGCAGGAGGCAGGCCCCCTTAGGACCTCCAGAGAGAGGGTGGCCCTGCTAACACCTTGTCCCGTGATGCTGGCCTTGAATAGTGAATAATGTACCATAAGCGTGCCCCATATGATTTCTGGGACATATTTTATTTTACATGCATTCATCCTTTATCTGAAGTTCAAGTTTCATGGGGCTTCTTGTGTTTTATTATTTGCTAAATCTAGATGTTCCTCCTGTGGCCCAACTCGACACTGGCTTCCCATCTCACATAGCAAACTTAGAGCCTTATGTCACGGATCCAGTGACAGCTGTTAATCATATGATAGTATTTGCTTTTTTTCCCAATAATTCTAGCTTTTATTTAAACTATAGCACCCATATTTCAATAACGGAGCAAAATGGACTATGTGGAAAGATTTGTGCATTTTGATTTCGAACTGTGATGCTTATAAATTAAACCCAGGTCTGGTTTATGAAAGAACTGACACACTCTCAAACAGATTCCCAAACTGTTCACATTTCCATATAGTGACATATACACCCAGAAACGCTTTCAGGCTCCAAAGATAAAGGCAAACATTAGAACAACATGGTGGAAGGGAGTAGAACCTCTTTGGTCTTCCTTACCCCAGAAGAGAAGGGAGAACTTAGCAGACGGATGGAAGCCGATGAACTCGGGAAAACCAGGTAGTAGGAGTGTCAAGTCGCTCTCTGACCCAGTACCCCATGTGTCTTCTCCTTGCTGCTGTGAGCATAGCTCAGAGCCACTGGGACTTCCCCGGGTTGACACTGGCAACAGTCCAGCCGCAACCTCAGCACAACCCCACTGCTCTGGAAATCCCAAACAAATCTAAGGAGTTTCCTCTCTCTCGGAAAAGAGCTTTGACCCCAGGGGAAGGCACAATGCAGGCAGGAATCCCCCAAGGGACCCAGCCTCACAACAGACCAGTCTCACCAATGGGCCAAACCTTGCCCAGGCCACTCGCAATCCAGGACAGATGAGATGGATGGCAGGAAAATAACCTGAGATCAACTCCACTGTTTCTAGTCTGAGACTTCCTCGCTCTCTCCTTTGTGCTTAAGTATTTTTATTTACCAAAAAAAAGCAGACTTGTGCAAAAATAGGGTAACTCTCAAGACTAACTTTTCACGATGGACCTGTAAAATGTCTAATTTGAAATTCAAAAATGATCTGTGACATTTTTTGTCTTATGCTGCATTTGCTTCCCCCCTGAGGCAACATTTGCTGCTGGCTTTGTAAATCAAGGGATGATAGTGTATAAAAAATTCAGAAAGATGCATTTCTCTTAAACACTTTCACATATTATTTGGATCCTCTAGTCTCTGTCATTGTAAATATCAACAGGTAGGATATACTTAAATAATTATTAGTTTTATATATATGTACATGTATATGTGTGTGTATATATATGTATATATATATAAATATATACACACATATATATATATATATATATATATATATACACATACAGACTGAACCAAGTTTGACTCAGTGATTTTGTGACTTCAGTATGAGACAATTTTATTTTATTTCATATATACATTGTACAAATCGAAAGCCAAAACCTGTCATTCAAACTGTACAACACGAATCTTCATTCAGTTCTGTCTCTAGAATTTGAATTAAAGGTGTTTATTACATTCAAAGAAACCCACTTACTGTAAGAAGGATACTGTGCTAGGCAGTGTGTGTAAAGAGACCACACTCTTTGAAGGTAAATAAGACAAGCATGTGAATATCTATAACTCCACATACAAAGGGACTTTTAAAATTAATAAAAAGAACTGCATCACTGGAGACAAAGGAGCATGAGATAACAGTGGCCTGTGTCTACACCAGAAGCTGATACAAGAGATGTCATTTTGATAAGCTGGCTGAGTCTCTGAACATCGCCAGAGAATTTCCTTGGCTTCCCCGTGAACAAGTAGGCTTTACTCAGTATGTAGGGTAGCCAGCCTCATGCCTGCCTGGTAGGGAGAATTGTTAGCCTTACTTCACATGACATCTTAACACACTCTTTGGTGTGCTGGGACTTAAAAGGTCCTTGAATTCAACCTGCCTTAGAAATCCTGAGGGAGTCCTTCAGCATTTGTTATATAACAAAAAATCCACCATCTGAGAACGCTTGAATTTAATAAGCCGTCGTTGGGAGAGCATTGTGTGGCAAGGTCTGAGTCCTGGAATCCCCTGAGAGAATTTATAGATTACAAGGAGAGGGAAAGTATAGACTAAAGCTCGCTCTTACATTTTGCTCTATGCGATACAATTTCTCAGCATGCTTAGTATCTTGTAATGTCAGAGAATGCCAGAAGATTCTTTTTGTTACCCCAAGTGAGAAAAGTTATCATTGGATACTGACGTTGTCAATCATCTCGAGTGTATAGGGGGCCATAGCACTTCAGGGAGAAAAGAAAATGACCAGTGGTGTCCACGGAGCGTTTCCATTAACCTAGCCCGTCCCCCCCATTCCCTTCTGAGATAGTTGGGAGGTGGTGTAGGTCTCTCAGTTCTGCTTGGATCTTTCAAATAACGCACAGAAACAGATCTCAGCAAGGAAGGCTAAAGAAAGCCATACTTCTGCACAATAGAATACTTTTTAATCAAAGAAAAATACCAAATGTACAATGTTAGCATTGCACAAGACATAATTCTACATTTCTGAAATTATTACATATTTGTATGTTAAAGTTGCATCATTAAATCTTAGTTAATTCTCTGCCCTATTCAACTGTGGTCTCATTGAAGACAGGAGCTGTCCTCTGCCTAACCTCTTTGTCTCCACGCCTTCACATCTTCTCCATCATGCAGGTTTCCCAGATGCTAAGAATCCCGAAGAACCCGTGAAAATCTGTTTAAGTTATAATTGTGACACTGGCCATTCTCAGCTGAGAAATATTTTTTTTTAAATAATATATCAAAGCAATAATTAAAACAAGAAACAAATGGAAGTATTTTACGATAAATTCCTATCAATTTGCTAGTGTTTATCTGCATATTTATTAGAAAATGACAAGCATAATTTACACGATCATTTTAATGGGTATTTTCATTTTATACAAGCCTATTATTGATTAATGATAATTACTTTATAATATTTAAGCTTATTTTAAAGCTTAGTGTTTTTCTTTGGCTGTTATATCATTGGCAATACTAAGCCATATTTATTAATATTACAGCAACATTATGCCTCTTACTTTAAGAGTGTAGAGGGGAAAAAAAAGAGTAATGGTTAAAGGGATCCACCGGCGTAATTAAGGCATGGTATGCCTACTATATTTCTAAATCATTTTTAAAGGGACTGAAGCAACTTAGAAGGAAAAAAAGGAATGTTTTAGATTGCACCTGTCCTTAGTCAGCCGCCTTCCAGTTTTCATTGCTAATGGAAACCATCGTAGGTATTAACTAGAGAAAGGCAGGCAGGCAGGGTGGCAGGGCAGTGAGATTACGGAACTGGCTAGTCATGTCCCTGACAACAAGGCACCAAGAGGAAGTGGCTTTTTCAGATCTCACTCACAAAACTGTATTTTTGACACCCTCTAGTTTTCAGCACTTCAAAAATAACAAAGTGTCTTAAAATTTTTGAACAATTTATCCATGTTTAATGCCTTTCCCTTAAATGTCAATGTTATTCCATGATTTAAATTCAATGACAGTTAGAAATAAGCTCCATGAAAACGGGAACATTTTTTATAGTGGAGTGTATCAAGTACCTACACATAGCTTATAACACACAAGAATGCATAGTTCCCCAAAGAATATTTTTAATGTAAGAAAATATGAAAGTGTGGGTAATTTAAGATTCCTAAAGGCTTTGCAAAATATCAGGTCAGCACTCTTATAAAAATATAGTTTATAATTTTTGTACTACATAAATAGAATGCCTTAAGTATATGTGTCTTAAATAAAAGAGTGTCTCCTAATATGTTAATCAATATAAATCATTTTTCATCATATATATCCTATTACTAACAATGCATATCTTATGTAATCCAGCAGTTGGTTCTAAATTGTATCCTGAATAAAAACCCAGTTTCAAACAGCAGTAGTTGGTTAGTTAAGGAACTTCTGAAAGTGTTTAAGATCTCAATTTGTGTTTTGCCTTATTTTGAGTAAATACATAGAGATAGACATTTAAAACCTAACATAGAAAAAAAAGTAGTATTTCTGACATATAAAATCAGCGAATGAATCTGAAGCAGTTCGCTTCATTCTGGTATAAATTGAAGGAAACCAAACTGGCATAAACAGTAATTAAATTGAGGGCAATGTTTAGCAATGCATGTTCAGCTTCTGAAGAATAAGCAGCTGCTTGTAAAATGTGACTGTCTCTTCCTTTTAGGAGAGAAGCAGAACATCTTTTAAAAAGCAGAAAAATCACAAGAACGGAATCAGTTATATTTTAAGTCTATGAATGAGTAATAAACTTTAATTTGAATAAGCAGAAAAAAAAGGTCATGCTGGTTTCTGTATGAATATTATAGAATGTTAGTATTTCCATTAAATTTTTTTCTTACACATTTTCAAATATAGCACAAATCATTCAAATATTTTAGGAAATCTATATTTTTGTCCTACCTGGCAAAAAACGTAATGTCAGCACACAATATTCAACACAGAATCTGCACTTGTCCCTAACACAGCCCTAGGTGATGTTCACAAGTATTTAAACTTATTTTCACATGAGATCCACTGCACTGGTTTCAAAACAAAGGACCATATCTGAAGTCTTAGCACATCTTTCATTTGAACTCAAACCACTTAGTCCCTCTGCTCTGATAAAAGCCTTGGCAACCACCACTGAACGCATGCTTTTCATACATCAATTCACAGACTCCAAGAACCGTACTTTTCCTAAAGCTCACTCAGGGTTTGATAAATAATTTTCAGATTTCAGTTCAGGGAAGCGATGGAGCCAAAAGGTCTACTTAAGGATGTCCCCCTTTCTCATATTCTCCACTCCCGTTATAAAACGTGTAAATATAAAAATTAACAACAGTAATGGTAGGCATTTATCAAACTGGATTTGACTAGCCCCTCTTGTCTTCTGCTGGCCAGAGAAAGTAAAGATGCCACCAGCACGACGAGGCAGCAGAGCCGGGTCCAGCACAACATGAGCTTCTCAGATAGTTTCTGGTGTTTTCCTTTTTCACAGAAGTCACACTACCTACCTTTCAGCACCAAGTCTTCATTTCAAAACACCATTCTCCAAAAAAGGAAATAGGGATCCTGAGAAAAATGGCTGATCCTGGGACAAGAGTAAGGAAAATCTGAAACTGGAGCATCTTCTAATATCAGAAAGAAAAGAAACGCTCCAAAATAAATCTTACAAGCGTGAGGGCATATCAAAGGGACATAGGCGCCAACTTTAAAGAGCTCCAATGGCCAACGCAGAAACAATTGGAGCCAGAAAATAAACAATGCGGTGTTGGATTATAACCCAAAGAATAAAATAAATACCCAGGAGTTCAGACAGACATAAATTCATATTGCATAAATAAACAGATGGAAGAGAATGCATAGATCTCCCATTCTCCAACGAATATACACAGATACTCTGTTTTCTAGTAGGTGAAATTTCATGCCCCTCTCTATATGTGTTGGCTTTAGTGGTTCATCCCCCAAAACCTAGCCTATAATTACGCTGACCCGTGGCCAGCAGTGGCTCTCTTTACTGTAGACAGCACGCTACCATGGGCAAGAATCATTCTCTGCTTTTTACAGCTCTCTGCTCACTCTGTGTCAAGCAGACAATAATATCTGTAAAAAGAATAAAGAACCCTCAGCTTTCCCCTTGTTTTCCAAGACTTATCCGAAGACAAGTTCTAATTTCATGGGTGAATCCTTTGGTAAACTTTTTACAGCCATTCGCACAATCACATACCTCATCCTTGAGTTACCAAGACATCCCCTGTTTGCAGCTAGTATGCACTTTAAGGTCAATGGAGTTTGTTCAGAAGCAAGTACAGAAAGGGGAGAAACATCGTTAACCTCTTAGCACTCTGCTCTCTAAAGCGATTGTTAATAATTCATACAGCCGCTCTCAGGTGCCCCGTTCGGTACCACTGAAGATGTAGTCTGTGTTGGTGATTGACCTTCAGTACCTCAAATTCAAGCTCATTTAAGGTAAATTATACAAATCTGCCATCAGGTTTCTACACAGCCTTTGAGAAAACCACACTTTATAAGAGATGGTGAAAATTTAAATAGACCAGTTGCTAGTGTACAAACAGTAAAAACACAGTACCCATGGATTTGGAACACTGACATCTCTGGGTATTACAGATTTATGTACACTTTTTAAAAAAGAAAAGGTACAACCAATTAGTAATTGCGCGTTGACTTGTTAGGAGGAGAAAGAAAATCCAGAGACTATGGAAATTCAGCCCGTGGAAGGAAAATAGCAAAATCAGAAAATTAACTTACAACATAATAGCATAACCACTCAACATTTATTTTAAGCAGAATTTAAGACCAAACACAACAGATGGAGATGTTTCCTATTTTTCTAGGCGTGCAATAATAAACTCTCATAACTTGATGCTTTTGTACATGTAGAAAGTGGGTCAAAAGTAGTTCTTTTTAAGTGTGTGGGCAGCACACATTTTGCAAATGCTCTTACTATTCCCAACTTTGATAGGAAATGAGAAGTAAAAGTTCTTGGCTCTTGACATCCGCTATTGTTCTCTTTGATATACTGCTAACGACATTAGCAACCTGTCCCAATTTATCATCATCAGCTTCTGTTTTTAAAAAGATTTGGTCAGAGTGTGTCATCGTTGGTTTTAGGGTTTTCCAAAGTGATTTATATCATGTGTGCTTCCCTTCTCTGAGTTGTATGGTTGTCTCTCTCTCTCTCTCTCTGACATTCCGATGCCGTGTAGGAAACAGCCTCAAAACAACCTGAGAAGTCATGCTTGTAGAGGGTTGTGCATCATGATTGCCTGTTGTTGTTTTGTTTTTTGTTTTGTTTCTTTCTTTCTGTAGTCTGCAATGATGTTTTTACCTGTAAATTTGTAGGCACGGTGACAGTGAAGGAGTGAGAGAAGAGCCAATTATTTATCACGGTTTTTCTGTAGTAGATGTGGTTTTCTCCTGGAGCCTATCCTAATTTTCTACATAAAAAATGGCTTTTCTTTTATGCAAGTGAATGTTATTGTTTGGAAATTGTAGCAGCAAATCCCAGATCTGTTTAATTAAATGAAATTCTAAGCCTGGTGCTTCCTAAATAACATGGATTTTGTCCGCTGGTCTGCAATCTGTCTGCCATTTGTAGCTATTTCCTTTACTGGTTAAAACACTATACTGTAACGCTCAGCTAGTGTTCCATACTTTCTGTATTTTCTATAATTAATGCTGTCTATAGGGTCAGTTAATTGGACAATAGGCTTAAACTAAATTAGCGTTTACTTTTTCTATCAGGTGGTGTGGGATTTTTTATTTTTTTTTACCGTATTTCTGTCTTGTGTTTTCTGTTTGTTTTAGATTAGTTTTGTTTGCAATGGGTGTTATAGCTTTGAAGGTTAGTAGATAAAACTGGACCATTCCTGAGATGAATAACATCAAATGATTTTATAGTCATTGTGAGCATAATTTGGTCAAGTTGGCAGAATGTCGAGTGGTGGTAATAGATTTCTCAGGGATATTATAAAATAATCACAGAAATAGCATCATTGGTGAACACAAATAATCTCAAATGTAGCTTTCAAATCAAATCATAAATTACCAAAAAACTGTCATTTTAGGAAAAAACACTGTATTCCCCAAATCATGCGTTCATTGAATAAACATGCCTTGATTGGTTTTGCTAGTCACTCTATCTTTGAATAATAGCCTGAAAGTAATTTTAGTTCACCTCATATAGCCCAGCCCTGTGTTGGTATGTCAGTGTGTGTAAATATTAGAATAGCAAGTTTCTGTGTTTATAGGAAATGCTTAACTGTGTAGGGTTGCAGTAAGTAAGGGATTATGACAATGCATGACGTGTACTCCCAGTTTATACCATTTTTATGTTGCCAAACTATTAATCGATTTATCTGGAAGTTTTGAGACTTATTAGACTTGAATTAAGTCACCAAAAACTATTTAGCCATTTCTTCTTTACACTCACAGCTCATTTCCAGGCAGTTTCAGACACTTATATTTGGTAGATTAATTTCTCTTCATTTACATTTTTATTATCTTTTTTAATCTGAAATTTTCTTATAGAGGTCTTTTTTTTTAGAGGTTTTGATAAGACAAGAAACCAGAAGAAAATTTCAACATCTGCAAGCCTGTTTGCCAGATGTAAAGCCCACTGCTAGTATTATGTTTACTCAAAAATTTATTCTGCCAGACAAAAGAGTCAGCATTTTGAAATTCGCTATCCATAAATAAGCGTATATTTATTTTGGAATGTTGGCATCTTCCTACATGTGAATAATCTGTTGTCTACGTCTTACTGTTAACATTACAGTTGTAGGCACTTTGCAATATGACGGAATATTCCTTGAAACTGTTTTAGTGTCACCAATCTATTAGTGTCCTGTGCTCTGTGATGTAAGATAATAACCTCAGTGTGTCTTTCCGAACTTTATTACAATTGTTGTTATAGTAAATTTTTTGCACCTATCTTTTTCCACAGTTCTGATTATTTCCATATGTTTTATAAGAATATCTATTGAGGTAAACATGTAAGTTTAAAGGCCTTGGTAGGTACTGTACAAATAATTTCAAATCATCCCTATGGTTTGTGTCTCATCCCACACGACTTCCCTTCTCACACTTTATGAAAGAACAGAGATAAATGCTTCTAAGTTTCCCGCATGTATGTTGCTACATTTTGTCTCTGGACTTTCGTCTAATGACTTTTTATTCAGTAATTAAAACTTCAAGATTTACTCTGGGAAACTTGACCCAATCTCTCCGGGCTGGTTGAGAGTCCTGTGTGGTGCCCCCATAAGCTGGGCGTTCCCAAAATGGGACATGGCTATCCCTGCATGCACCCGGGTGCCAGAAGTGATGGCCATACTTCTTTTTGTAGCCCCTGTGACACCTGGCAGACATCAAATACTTTGTAAATTAATTAATCATCCCACTGTCATGTTATTCAATCAATAAATTTGATCCTTACAACAAACTTCCCATGTGGGCAAAAATTATTTTCCACTTCATATTGTGCAAAATAAGCATAAAATGGATTACTTGCCTGAGTCATATAGGTAGAAAATGTATTCAGGGATTTTTCTGAATGCAGATACAAACCTTATGAATCCTATTACATTAATCTTCTCAAATAGTCAAATTTAAGCAGGAGATGTGTGCTGGAAGAGGCCAAACGATTTGGAAAATGGGTTTGGAGCTTAGGAAGTATTAGGTTACAATAAATATCACTCTCTTTGGCTATATGATATTAATAGTGGATTTATATTATCTTTCCCACCTTTTTTATTTCTACATTTTTAATTTCCTTTTAATTAAAAATATGAATGGGCTGTCATGACATAATGCATGATATGATAAATATTTCTTAATAATTCTTCATGCATGGATCTATTTAAAGAGAGAGGATATGAAATGTACAATATTATTACTAAATATTCTACGTCATTGCAATATTTGTAATATGGTTTTTCAGAAAGTAATTTTACTGTACGTAAAATTGTTCTTTTTCTTAAACTTGGTTTCAGCTAGCTTCTGTTGATTTTAAAAAAGGCGTTTTTATCAGTAAAATGGAATGGTGGAAATAGCATGATCTTTGTAATCAGACAGGCCACAGGCTTGAGCCCCAGATCACCCCACTTCAGGAGAGCTATGGTGGTAGGAACCTTATTACACTTTCTGATCCTTGTTAAAAAATGGAGAGAGAAATAAATGTCTTAATAATGTTACTGGAAGATTGAATAATAAACGTCACAGCCTTATATGCTGTGGCTATTCAATAAAGGAGAGTTTTACTTTGTTCCCATCTCTTTGGAAGTAAGGTGGAGTCAGGGGACAAAACACTGGGGAAATAAATGTCACGTCTGTCTGCAATGCTGTATACCCTGTGCAACGAGTTCTCCATCAGAGAGCCTCAGATTTATTATATGGGCTGCTGGGCCCTTCATTGTAAACAATCTTGTTCTGACTGTGTAGGCGTGGTTGCAATGTTTAAAATAAAAATAATAATTCTCTAGCCTACTAAGGAACAACATATGACCAAATTGGGAAAACACTTGTTAACATTACTGTGGCTATTTTTCAAAAGTCAGGTTCATACTTTTGTGCTTGATTCATCATAACTGTTTTAAGAAATAATATTTGACACAGATGTGTTTCCTATATGGTGACTTCGGAACATTAACTGGCATTCTGAGCTTGTCAGTGTGCCGTCACATATACTCCACATCAGGGAAGCCATATTTCTGAGTATCCATTCGCGACTCCCAAACTAATAGGCTGTTACTACAGCTCTGTTTACTAGTGAACAGGATTTTATTTCTACTGCTTTGAATAGACCTTCTGTAGTTAATGATTCTACACACGCATTAATCACATTCTCTTATCAAGTAGCCTAATGAAGCTGAACAGGTGGTATCATTATGGTACCAAGTTACAATTTGCCTGATGGGATGAAAATTTGCTTTTAATAATTATTAAAGAGAAAAGTAATAAGAGTAAGAAAATGCCATATTTAAGTTATTAATTTGTCTTTCATTTAGAGAGAAGAATTATTTGCAAAAAGTGAGCTGTCCTTTTCATCTTTTTACCTATATTTCTTGTCAAGCTCTCACGGGGTCTGTATTACCAAAATCACAGTTCAGTCTGGAAATGAAAGATGTGCTTTCAAGCCCATTGCAGTATTATACTTTTCTTACACTAAGCATCACTTGTAAAACTGAACTGGATTGTATCCTTATAGCAAAAGGTTATTTTACTAGTTTATATATATGAAAATGATTTCAGAGCTACAAAGCTCTGTATACATGAGCTGGCACTCAGCCAGTTTTAAATTTTACCTCACAATTATTTGAGACCTATTTAAAAAATTACCAAATTACCAAGAAAAGTAAACTAATTAAAATAGAGAGATTTCAGGAAAATGCTATTCAGAAGGGTGAATATTGCAGGTTAAGATGTCTGTGGAATAAATGTAATTGGACATTACCGATCGTTTATCTTTGCTTTAAAGTGCAGATGTAGAAGTTTCCATCTTAATCCAGTTAATTGCAGAAGGACAGTAGAGTCATTTAGGATGCCTTCCTCTTCCTTCTATGTCACATACACTGTCGCTCCCCATGCCTTGGTAACCTTACCTCCTTCACACCCTTCAGACCATCTGGATGGTTCTCTTGCCCAAAACAAGAGCAATCCAGTCTATCATTTTCATCTCAGACCTGTACTCATGCATCAGCCTCCTCATGACACGTTTTTCTTCAGACATGCTACTCTTCCATATTTTTTTTTCATCTCTCAAAGTTAGCTTCTGAAACACAAAACTCAACTGTCACTCTCCTAATTAAACATTCAGCATCTGCTGTGATGGTAACTTTTATGTATCAACGGGGCGAGGCTGTAGTGCCGTTATTTGGTCAAGCAGCTGTGGACATGTTGCTCTGAGGGCCTCTTTATGGGTGTGGTTAACATAAGCATCAGGAGACTTTAAGTAAAGTGGTTTACCCTCCATAGTGTAGGTAGGTCTCATCCCATCAGTTGAAGGCCTTCAAAGTAAAGGCTGGTCTCAGTCTCGTATAAAAACACCAGTCATTGGATTACGCCCCCCCCCCTAATTCAGTATGACCTCATCTTAACTAATTACATCTGCGAAGACCCTATTTCCAAATCCGGTCATATTCACAGGTCCTGGGGAATACATGAATTTGAGTTAGAGGGAACATTATTCACCCCAGGGCACTAAGCCTTTCCTGGAAATACACAGTGGCTTTCAACTAGATGCTATTAGTTCCTCATAGGAGTATTTTGTTGTTAGTGGTGTTTCTATACAATATAAGCTAGGTATGTTTTAACACTGTTGAAGTTGTTTTTCTGTTTCTTATGTTTCAATGCTTTTTTAATTCAAGTCAAGTTTTTCATCACAAGTATATTGAAGATATTTGTTCATTTTCAAGTTATTGTTAGAAAAAGGTTTTGTATACTTTATCTACTGTCTTTATAGTGACTCTTAGACAATAACTAATTTCCTTTATTTTTGTAAGTGTATAATTGTGTTCAAACTGCAGCTCCGTTTCCCCCCAAAGTGTTTTTCAGCATTATCCGATGATTTCAGCTCCTTTTTTCTTTCACATTGATCCGTCTCTAAAATAATTTTGCTTCTCAGCGAGCTAGACACCATGCTTCTCACTTCAGTCCCACATTTTCTTTGGCTGATATTGGGTGTGCAGTTGGAAATGACCTTTTTTTTTTTTTTTTTTAACATTTGAAGCTACCATCTCTTATTATTATTGCTTTTCTCTCATTCTATTTCTAGCAAGAGGGAGCTACAATATATTCCGGGCACAAAAGTATAAAATGCTATAAGTGATACTTATAAAAACTCAGCTTCTTGTTTGTGCCATTTTTAATGAAATGTTCAGTAAAAATACATTAAATTCTTTGGAAAAAAGGTAAAGGCTTTTAAAAGTATAAGTGATCTTAAACTGAAATTCTAATTTCATTACTATCTTATGAGAATAAAAGACATGCTTTTATTTCAGGTATTTTTCTATATACCTACCAGTTAAGTTAAAAAATTCTCTTATAATAGGTTAAATATAAAATCATAAAGGAAGGACATTTATATATATACATGTGTTTTAATATACATGTATATAGCAGAATGAATATATGTTTCAATTATATAGCATAACCACATAAAGTCAAAAATTGAAATGATTGATTGAAATCAAAGCTTTTTCTATTTCATTTCACTCAAGTCTCTGGAAAACTTCTGGTTCGTGGAGTTTTGAGGTACTCTAGATGTTCAAAGTCATCTGGGTGACAGGGAGCAGTTTCTGAGATACATAAATTGAGCCCTTTGGTGTTTCCCCTCTCCACGGTTCTGTCCCCAAGCCTTCTGGTTCCTGAGTGCTCTGCTGGTATCTGATGACGGAACCTGCACTTGGCACAGGTGTGTCCTTTGAGCTCTGGCACCGCTCAGTTGGCACTAGGCTTTGACGTGTGGCTATAATCTCCATTAGACCCCTGATCCAGGGCACTGTAAATTCACGTCCCTCTTTCTGTAGTGACCAGTCAGACACAGCAGCAGCGAGCACCTACAGCTCACGAGTGGATCACTCTTCTAGCCAGCGATGAACTGCTGTATGTTGTCCACACCACAGAGGTCTCTCAGGAGCTAATTCAAGACCTCTGTCTGCACCCCCAGTGCTGAGACAAAGAATATATTAATACTTGGATCAGATCAACTCATGAGGACTTCTCCTTACAGAGTTTAAATGAGAAACATCTGTCTTAGTTCTTCTTCATAGTTTTTACAGAAATTTTTAATTTTAATGAAGTCCAGCCTATCCATTATTGTTTTCATGGATTATAACTTTGGTATTGTACCTAAAAAAAATCATGATACCCAAGGTTTTCTCCTGGGTTATGTTCTAAAAGTTTTCCAGTTTTGCATTTCATAGTTAGGTCTGTGATGTACTTTGGGGGAATTTTTGTGGAAGGCTTAAATTCTGTGTCTAGATTCATATTTCTGCATGTGGGTGTCCGGTTGTTTCAGCATCATTTGTTAAAAAGATGTTTTTTCAAGTGGAGAAAATGTGTGTTAGATATACATATAATTTAAACAGTCAGTGTTTATTTGTGACTTGGTAGAACAGTTTCTGTAAAATACTCAGAAACCAGGTTCTGAGTATGACACTAGTGGCGTGACCTTACGGCTGAGTCTGCTTTCCAGTTTCCATATTGGTTATGGATTAGATAATGTCGAGTCTTTCTATCTCTGAAATTCTGTGAACATGAAATATCAAGTTTGAACTGGTTCATGCAAGGACTTGGGGAGGAGTCAGTCAACTAAGGGAAACTGAAAATGCTCTTTAGCGCAGCATACACATGCTCTTAGAATCAATGGAGCACATTTTAGGGAAAAGAAAAAGAGAGACTCGTGGTAGAGAAATGGGACATTTTCACCCGACCTCCGCCTTTTATCCAGCATTTTCCTATCGTATTTCAGTTTATTTCCCTTTGTCAATATTCTCATTCAAAAATTATCTGACCAGTGGCAATTTTCATGACACATTTTTTTCAATACAGAATTGTTCACTTAACTCAAAAATAAAATGTAAGTCACCAGTGTTTGTATGCATTACAGGAGAGAAGGTGGACAACAATTTGATACGTTTATGTATTTTCAGGTAATTAACATAGAATTTTGAGGCTCTTGAAAAATCACTACACTCCGTGGAGCTGCATAACACCACATAATAGATGGATTTTTAATGTAGTGCAGTGATTAGTCTCAGTGAGTAGCGATTACTGACTATAATTAGTTTTGGTGACTTAGGAAAAATACTATCTATGGTGATTGATGATACTCTAGCATTTATGTGAGAGTCAATAATTAAATTGAATTACATTCAAAGCACAGAGAGATTTTATGCCATTTTATTTATGCGTCATACATTTATTGTCCTTATCTCAGAATTCTTCAGTAATGTTTTAGCCTCTTCAATTTTATTTCCATGGATTTACATAAACTTTTTACTAGCTATTGATTAGTTGGAAATGTTCATATCTGATATACGATGCTGCTTTACATATATATTTTTCATAGAATGTTTTTAAAAAATTATCTTGATTAAGGGACACTACAAAATATTTTCTATTGCAAATAACCTTGTTTTTTTTGTTGTTGTTGTTGTTTGTTTCTTTCATCTGAGACTGGGAATATGTCAGTGGTAATTGAGTAAACTAATGACTTCATCAGTCTGATTATCTTGATTCATGTTATAGAAGTCTCTGCCAAACATAGGAAATTATGCAATTTATTATCTCGGTCAAATCTATATCCCAGATGCTGAAATAATAAGCCCAGTATGTTACATTTCCAAATTTATATGTACACAATTTATACAATCTCCTTTCATTAAAGAATCTGTGCTCAGGATAGAATGGCCGAACTATAATATTCCAAATATTATATATTCCAAAATATAGACACGATCCCGTCTTCTTCACACGTTTATTTTCCTATGCTTCCCTTGCAATTCTAAGAAAAGGGTATCACACAGACTTGATAGCCCTCACTTGCCTCATCCGCCAGATGTTTTCATCCAATGCTAGAATGCATGTGAAGCTCACCTCACACCGACCATCAGTCTCTGATGGTCTCTGCCCTTCCGTCTTCTGATGCCTTTCCTTTGTTGAGTGTGATGGTCATAACGGGGCGCTCAGTGTTCTCGTTCACCTTCTTCTGAAAGAAAACGATAAAACTGGACTTTCTGCTCCTTTTGAAGAGAGATGTGGACACACGATGTACGTTAGCAATTAAACATGAGCAGAAGCCCTTCTGTTCCAGGTGGGAGCTGTAAGAACCAGAACACTAATCACTGCACCCTCTTCCTCTCCCAGGAGGAGCAAAGACGCATGCGGTGAGGTATAACCACATCAGGAGAAATATTAGGGAAAATTACCCAAAATTTGGAAATAAGGCAACGGGAAAGTGGTAACGCCTTTCAGTGGCCTGCGGGGACATGGTTTAAAGAACCACGCAGAGATTATTGGATTCTCTGGAGAATATACCTGAGTTAGACTTCACTCTTGACTATTTCATTAGTGCCCAGATACTTTCAAGTCACACCTCAGTAAAATAGAGAAATCCAAAGTTCATGATTTCCTTGCCCTATCAGATACTAACCAGTGTCATGTCTAACCTGGGATTTTTAATATTTCTTACTCTGTTTTTAGATGCCTATGACAGTTCTTCAAATATTCTTTGAACTAGCTTTACTGTCTCTCTGTTTCCCTCAATCAAGAAATAATTTTAGAGACATGTATATCTGTATGATCAACATAAAACATTTTTAAAAAGTTACCCATTGGCCTAATCAGTTGGTTTACTAGATTGAGTCACTGCTCTAGTGTCTAGTAAGTGGTCCAGTGGTTGCCTAAAATCTCTTGGTTCACTATAGCTTACCTGAATATATTATCCTCTAGCAGTTGTATTTATTATGCATAGTATGAGATCAAAATTGAAGTATTTCCACCTCAATTTAGACTGAGGCTCAAGCACAATAAATGCCAACTGTTTCCACATTTCCAACTGAATTGCAAGTCCACTATTGAAAACGAGGCTTTTTCTTTCATGCTTAACCTTCTCAACCACATAAGGACACTAAAAGTGTCAGGATTTAGAGGTTAAGAAGAGACTCTGAGAGAGAGTGTTTGATGTGCTTTGAGTCCCAACCACAGTCCCAAAGGGAAGTGAGTGGAAGCACGACCCTCTCCACATAATGTGAAAAGATGGGGGACCTGGAAAGTCCACTCCCAGAATTCAGTGTGGCTCGCTTGAGTTTCAGGAGTCCGACTCAGCTCCCCCTGCAGAGTGGATCACTAGCCCTTATCAGGTCAAATCAAGGACAGAGACGTCTGAGTTGAAACTGGCCGTCTGTTGAGTAGTAGTCAGTTTCTTCACACGGCCCTTTGTAAGCGAGGAGGTTCCCAATGATTAGAGGCACATGAGTACTGCAGGTATTCTCTCTCAGAGTCTCAGCATCAGGTGACAATGTTGCAATGACAGTCAGAGTTAGACTAGATACTGCCATCCTCATGGAGAAATTCAGTTACAAACAGACCCCAAACAGTCATGGGACCTATTAGTATACCAGGAGTTAGTCCTATGTTTGGTAAGATCGTCAGTGTTCAGCTCTGCATCTAGGACATCTGCACCTTGTAAAACAATGAGTCCTCCTGGTGGCATGTTGAATAGAATAGAGTTTGGGTCAAGACCCACAGATTAGGGCAGGAACTCCCTAGAGCATGTCCAAGGGCCAAGCACCGTACAAGTTCACTGGTCAATGAACACATCTCCACCACTACCCATTCAGCAACATATACGTTTCTGAATTCCCTTATGCTGATTTACAAATCTCTACTCTAGATTGAGATAACGGATGTCTGGGTCTCGTGTTTTTTGCTTCTTTAACTGTCTTTACCCATGTACCTGTTAGTATCCTCACATTGCCAGTTAGCACCATGGGCAGTTTAATCTCTGCTTCTATTCCGGGAGGAAGACGATAAAAAAATATATATATACTCTATAAACCTTCAAGAAATACAGGATTCATTCAGGTTTTTCAGAATGGAGTGTCTAAAAACAAACTTGTATTATTTTTTTTATTACTCAGTCTTCCGTAACATAACTTTCATGAGTTAGAGGGAGAATGTGTTCCAGTAAGAGTGAAAAGACGAAAGATAAAGCAAGTGAGGGAAACTGAAGGCACCATCCTGCCTCGTGGTTCTAGCTATAGTGGTTTTGTCTATCTATAGACAAAATCTCAGATTTTCAATATGTATCAACTGATTGGCTAAATAATGTCATTCAATATGCCCATCACTAGCTATCTATTATGTGTGGTTTTCTCTGGGCTGTAGTTCTACTCTGACAGTCTCAAAATGACCATTACAAGTAGCTTAAAGAGTACATTCCAGGAAAAAAAAGTACAATTGGAGAAAGGATTGTAGACTAGGCAGTAATTTGAATAATACTATAATTTCTGTTCATTACTAATTACCTGGTCTGCTTGGCGCAACTCCACAGTTCCACTATTTAACATCAGTGGTTTCGTTTTTCATATATATTTCCCTAGAAAATTATCAAATGGGCCAATAAATTTACAGAAAATTTTTTGTCAACGAATTTCAGCATTAACATAAAATATTATGCTTGTATGATCCTTGGTACATTAAAACTAGTTTTCCTATCCTTAGTGATACTTTTGTTCACATACATAGAACCACCTAGGGAGACCTGATTCTGTCATGGAGCTAAGAGTCACCACTCGATTTTAGAGAAGCAGTGGGTGATTGTCAAGAGTCACAGGTGACCGGCTGTGCTGCTCAGGTGTTCACACTACTTCCCAGGGCTGAAGAACTGTGCACCAGAGTATCATGTTAGAGCTGTCCAAGGTCATCCTGACCTTGTCATAAGCCAGTGTCATCACAGGTCAAGTATCCCTCATCCGAGTACCAAAGCCTCACTCCCGCTATAAGCGAATGGAGTCTTACCGTATTCTCTCGCTGTGATATCCGTGATTAATCTGTGACGAATCCAAAACTCTATAATGAGTAGCAAAGTGTATTTTGGGGGCAGGGGAAACAAGGTATAATTAGAGCTGAATGGATAGCATGCTTCAGTAATAAATAAGCTATGAATGCATACATTTCCTGTGAAATCAATTCAAAGAAGAAATGAAAAATGTAAATAGAGAAAATTCAATATAGTGTCTGACCAGTGCATCCCCAATTAAAATTAACACAGTGTAGAGCTTCCCTTCAGGATAAAGGGTTAATCAGCAAAAGCAAAGGTAAATAAGAATTGCAAGTAGACCTAGAATGAACTTTTCATGGAATGAACTTTTCCATGAAGTTGTAAAATGCAAAGTAATTGTGTGTGCCTGTGTGAGTATATGTGAAAATAAGAAATGTTTCCTGCACTTAAGAAATAGACTGATATAATTAACTAATGAAATACCAAGTTACAGAAAATGTAATTTTTAGGAATTTCTCAGCAGAAAATAATGAGCAGGCAAATACTTGCAAAGAACAGTCTATCTTGTTGGATGAGTCACGCGATTTTTCCATTAAGACTTTGAGTTGCTGATATGAGAAGGTCTGTAGCTGTAAAATAAAACAAGTACTTACATTAAAACTTTAGAGAAAAATCACTGTTTCTTAAGCTGGGTAAATTGCGATCAATACTCTGCTTGCCTAGGAGTTGAGATATTTTTATCAATTTATCTGCAATTACCAAAGAAATATCATGCAGAGGTAATTACGAGCTGTTCCCACTCTTTGAAAAGTAGAGTTTTATCAAAGAGTGCTTGGTTATATCTACTGGCCCCGCACACATCTGGGGAAACTGCTGAGGGAAACGTATCTTACTTTACAGTTTCATTTCAACATTATGTAGTTAAGTACCTAACTGCTAGTTATAAAACAACTATGTGCATCCATTGGTCTGACTTTTATTATTTTAACAATATCTCTGTAGGGGAATACATTTAAAAGATACAATACTTTCATTAGTTTACTTTCACTGACTAAAATCTTTACTCCTTTTTCTTGTGGCTAATTGTTAAGTTTTGTCCTTTGGGTCCATTTGTTTTCCTAGTTTATTAGCCAGCACAGAAGACAGTATTATAATGTGTAACATTTACTGGGCGTTTACCAAATGCCAGCCATTGTTTGAAGGACTTCACACGAGTTAACGAGTTAACGTATTTAATCTGCACAACAAAACTTGGCAGTAGATTGTCATCTCAGTTTTACAAATAAGAAGAAATAAGGCACAGAGACATCATGCTGTGTGTCGGGTGCAGGGCAGGCCAGAAGCTCAAATCCTTGAAGTCTGTAGTTATCTTAGAAGCCCAATGTTCCAAAGCCATATTTCCTCTGTTATAAAATAATCAGCCAAATAAAAGGAGAAGAATCTTAGGAACAGTCAGCCTTTCAGGTAAAATCACCAGGGGCTTACAAAAGGCGACGTTATTTAACATAAGTAAATAAAAGTTAGGACAACGCAAAAATATTTTAAGCAGCTTAAGAATAAAAACAAAAGGACAGGTATACATAAATAGTTTCTGTACATGTACCGGATACTAGGATGGCGCCAAACCTCCCAAATGGTGTGTAAATACAGCATTGTTTTCAAACATAATACATCAAGAGCTTAACAGTTTAAGGGGTTATTGTTCCTTTGAAATGATGGCTAAAGACTAACAGGCTGATGACTTTATCACAGGCAAACTATTGTTTTTTAAAGAATACAGAGATATTTGTTTTCATGCTCTGGCATATAATCATTTTTAAACAAAAATGCCCTATGTTTGAAAATTTTTGCACAAACTTTGAGAACTATGGTACTTTCTCTGTACTGGAGAACCAAGTGTGACAGCACCTCTCTGTGGTGGGAAGTTATTACTATTTTAGACAGAAAAACTGACTTGCTTTAGTCATCGCTGAATTTTTCAGGCACTAACAATATTTTGTTATTTTTTTTTTTTTTTTTACCCATTTGTTTTTTTTCCCTTGACTCCTAAGTTTTCCCTCCTTTTTTTTTTTTTTTTCTCTTAATTACTGCTGTCTGGAAAGATGAACAATATTCAGGGTATTTGGCTTCTCTCTTGACTTTCAGAGAAAAAGACATGATATTCTGGATCTTGAAGAAAATTAAGGATAAATTAGTGGACCCACATCTCTTCGTTTTTATGTCTAAGAAAGAATATATCACTCTTTATTTCCGAAATACGAAAACAATATTTCAGTGTATGTTCAAGCAAAGAAGCAGAACCACTAAGAAATCACATACATCTGTCCATCGTCTGTTCCCAACAGCCTGTCTTGTGATGCCAGCTGCAATATCAGGTACAAAGCAACAGCCGTGCACAGAGCAACCCTATAAGGTCAAATTGTGATCAAGTTTTCAGTTTCTGCTAAAGTCTAGTAATAGGTCAAGAGAGAAGTTACCCACAGGGCTTTGCTCCCAGATCCTCATGGTATGTGTAGTGAGTCACCTGTAATGCCCTGTCCAGGGCTCTAGTCAGTGTCCCTATCTGCCACCACCCCTTCAAGCATGCTCAGATGTGCTGGTCATATGGCCTCGAGCTCAGAGCAGGTGGTCAGACACAGTTGGCACCTGATGCAAGTTCCCTATTATTTGGGTCCTGACTCAAAACTGCATTTTTGGAGTCACCTGGTAAATGGGTTAGACTAACACACCAAACTAGGAAATTCCGTTGATTCCTATAGTCTTTGGGGGTCTGGAAATGATTTCCTGGAATCATATAAATTTGATGAGGTGTAAGTGTACTGATTTCCTAAATAATAAATAGAAGTTCAGGTTAGATTTGGAGACAGTTATAATGGTACACGATCAGGAAATTTCAAAATGTCCACCTGCCACTCTTCAAAGATTTGATTAAAATCTTTAATCAAAGAGGAAGGGAAAGAGGGAGGGAGGAAGGGAGGGGGAGGAAGGAAGGAAGGAAGGAAGGAAGGAAGGAAGGAAGGAAGGAAGGAAGGAAGGAAGGAAGGAAGGAAGGAAGGAAAGAAGGAAGGAAGGAAGGAAGGAAGGAAGGAAGGAAAGAAGGGGAAAGGAAGAAAGAAAAGCATAGAGTACAGCCCTGGAAGTATGCTATATATAGAACCAAAACATGGCAGAAGACAGGGATGTATTCAGATTTCCTTTAGTGTTATTTTTATAATTCATATTTATAATCCAGAAATTCTAAATGTTTATATTCGCTGCTAATACTTAATCACAAAGTGAAGCCTGGATTTTGAGTGAATAGATGATTTCGACCGCAGGGAACAAACTATGCTCTGCTCGTCTTCTGTTTGCCTCCGTCTGTCTCCAGCCTGGATCATTCGCTTGACTTCTTTCTCTGCTGCATGTGCACAAATCAAACCGAAGGTTTACGCAACATGCTGTTTACTCAAGCCAACACCTTGTTAAGATACCGTAAATTCGCTAATTTACTTGTGGTATTTAAGACCAGCACCTGAGTGCACAGCAGCTTTTATTCCATGTTTCAAAAGAAGGGTTCGGTGCAGACCTACCTGTGAGTTAGCAACAGCCTTGCTAGGGGCATGTCCTCCTTTCATTAAAGCACGAGCTCTCGTTTCTCCCCCGCTGTGGCCCTTACTCCTTGGGACCTGGAGGCTGCACGGAGCCTCATCCTCCAGGAAGTCTTCCTTAGGAATTCACTCTGGTGAGCGGGGTCTTGTAAGAGGACATGTGATTGATGGCAAGGCCCTGTGTTCTCAGCCAGACACCAGCTCTGTAACTGCTTCCAACAGATGCTTCACTTTCTCAGCTGTAAAAGCTATAATTGGGTGGAAAAATAGCATGTTTCACTTAATTCAATTTACTATAGGCATCTCATTTAAAACCCCCATAAATAGGTTATTTTAGATAAACGTACGGCCTAGGAGGTATATGATTCTGTCCATATGCCAATAACACGTACTGCACAATCATGGACACTAGTAAAGGGCCACTTAATCCGAATTAGAAATTCTATTTGATCTTATGCTGAACTCACTCGATAGCTCAGTCTTGATATAGTCTAAAGCGCTCTGAGTTCAGGTAACTTGCCTACCTGGGCTACTACTAGGTATCCGTCTTCTAGGCTGGAATATTAAACATCTGGTAAATTTAAAGTAAAATTATATTTACAGAGACATTGTACATATATTTACATATATACTATATATCATGTTATTTTTAGCTATATGTGATTTACAAGAGAATAAAGGAAAGTACAAAAATATAATGGCATGATTATTTCATGTAATTGCATGATGGTTGCAGTTCCTTTGGTACATGCAAATTCAAATAAGTTCTTTTCATTTACTTTGTATGTTAATAAACACTGGAAAACTGTCAAGGGAGAGATAGGGAAAGCCCAACATATTTTAGGTAGCTATTAAATTATGTGGAAGGATCCAAGGCAATTGCAAGCGTCAGAGGTGGATTTTTCAAATGTGATCTGTAATTGTAAAATGCTTATTGGCAGAGGAGAGTGGTTGAACCACATGGCAAAGTCTCATTCGGTTAATGACTCAGCATTTCATATCCGTTGCTGTTACATAATATTTTAACGTTTGTCTGAGTTTGAACCAATATGGCACATTAATTTTTCAGAATACTATATAATTATATTTATTGGTTAGTTGGCCATGTTGGATAGTAGGACCCAATAAGAGTTTCCTTCTGGATATTTCTTTTGTTTGACACATATCATTCACAGGTGTTATTTATGGTTTACATATTTTTAATATGAAATAGAAGACTGTGTTACAACTCAGATTTTGTTTTAGAACCTATCAGGAAATTCTGTGGAGCCATAATTTTGGAGTTGAGCCTGGAGCTAACATCCAGTGTTTAAATAGTTTAAGAATTTAATATTACGGTTTTGCTGTATATAGTTGTTATGTTCCTAAACATGTTCTCTGTAGTATTTCTGGGACAATTTACTCTAAAATTTGTTCTTTAAAAGCTCATAAAATACGAAAGTTTACTCTAAAGCTAGGGAATCACTCTTAATTTGTTTTTCACCATTGCATGGTAGCTATCAACCAAGACATCTTTCTTCCTGAATAAAGAACAGCTGTATAGATGACACATAATTTCTTTCTTTAATAAACACCTTGTCATATAAATGAGGCGGTTTGTAGGGCATCCTAATGAGTTCGGAACACACAGGAAAGCTATTTTCTGTCTCTTAGTAAAGTCATAAAAAATATTTCATTGGACCAACAGAAGTCATACAGTGACAGCCTAAGTATTATAAATATCAATCTTGATTAGGTCCTATCATCCTGTAAGTTTAGCAGGTGGGAGAGGGCATCCCTGACGTACTTAATCAGAAATGTGGCACACAGACTTTTTCATAGCAAAACATCTTAAAGCCCACCAACAAAATACTAAGGTAAACATTAATTAAAATTGTAAAATTATTCATGAAAACCATAACCTGTGTCATCTTTCTGATCCTCTACAAATTATAGTCATCACTTTGTCACCGTATTATGGGTACAATAAAGTCCTCAATCTAGTGCCATAAACCTCAAAAATGTCCTTAGTCCTGTTATGCACAGGTTTTCTTCTATTCATACCTTCCTTTCAATTTCTAAACCTCTCTCCCATTTCACACGTTTGTTCTAGTGTCTTATACCATCTACCTACACCCCTCCATACATGTCAACATCATCAAAGATTTCTGACAGCTCCTGAAAGTCAGATTGTTTTGTTAATTCTCTCTCTCATTGACAAGGAATGTCACCTTGAGGCAAATTATATCTCCTCCCTCCCCTTCCTCATTCTAACACTTTACTTCATATGTATTCAGGTTAAAGAATAAATGAAAACGTTTAAGGAAAAAAATAAAACACATAACATAAACGCCAGTCAATTTATGTACATGCAATTTAGATAGTAGAAAGCTAGATTCTTAGAATGGAAAGAATCTTTCCTTTAATGCAGAAATCTCCTAGGAAGATTTCTAGGAGCTTCCGGAATAGTCTGGAAGACTATTCCAGAAACTTGGTGAATAGTCTTTGCTTGAACAATTCTATCAGTGAGGAAGTCATGACTTTATTATTAAGGAGTTCATTTGAAAGTGCCACCTGATATCAGTTCATTTTTCCACATAGAATACGAGCCAAGGGCAAATCTAAGGTAACGGACTCCATCAAGTTGGTGAAGACCGTGACCTGTGCTTCACGTTCCAGATGATTTGACAGCAAATAGCCATGTAGGGTTCGCCACTCAAATATTCACATGGCAAAACACCTACATAAGTCGTTTCATTTCAAATTGTATTAAGATGATAAGGTACGTGCTCGATTCCTGAACTCAGTCGGAAATGAGAACCTGACCACACTGCATTAGAATACAAATCCTCTCTCCTCTTCACTGAGAATACAGCGAAACTCCTCACACCGTGCCTGAAATGTTCATTCCGGTCGGGTCTGGATCCCACAGAGCATGAGCTCTATAGTTCGGGCCCCATACAATGTGAACTGTAAATGCATTGGCTTCTACTGCATTTGCCCTGGCTTAAGGTGCATATAGTCTTTTATACTAAGCATTGTGTCTTTAATAAATGACCTCTGTCCTCCGCTGTACCTGGCTGGGTGCTGACTGTGAAGGCATAGGGCTGCCCACCTGTCTGAGCTTCAGACCCTGTGAAGGTGGAAGGGACATTCATGCGTGAGGTGTGTGGGCACTGAAGCCCTTTTGCAAAGCAAATCCAATCCTGCTTAGTGTTTGAAAGAAAAAAGTGTACCACATCTGGTCAGCATTGGGACAATGCCTTTGTAACAGTGACAGTCCCCAAGTATCATTAGCTGAGGAAATTATGGCGTGTGAGTTTTGTAGAGGACGGCAGAAACCACCAGGTCTCTAGCGTTAAGGAAAGCAGTTGCTGCCTTGGTTGGAAGGTATTTGGGATGGTATAAATACAGTTTCAATTATATATAAGTAATTCAAATATAATTATATATGTGTGTGTGTGTGTATATATATATGTATATGTATAGGTATGTATATATATATCACCCTGTCTACCTTCCAACCAAGACATCAGCTACCATCTTGAAGTATCTGAATTCATATGTACTAAATGCATAAAACTAAAACACTTGCCCCTAATTTTAAGTCACAGAGGCTCAGACATTTACCTAAAATGTCCTGATGGTATCAGTACTGGTTCTTTACTTATGTTTATGTCATCTGAGCCCTTACTGTAATTTACTACACACAATACCAATTAAGACTGTCTATATTCTGTAATACGTCCAGATAATCAGAAGTAAAACCTGGAAAGGGAAAAGTACTATAATGGTGAAATATTTCTAAAACTCTGTTTTACTTAATTTTATTCAACAAGACTGCAATACAATAAAAATAGAAGAAATGATATTTGACACAAAAATCAGTTGAATTACTATGTGACACTAAAGTATGTTGATTTTGGCACACGACTGAGTTTGACACAAAACGAAATTTAACTGTACATTCGAGGAATTGTTTAGACATTTTATTTATAAAACACGTTCTTACAGTGGTTTCAAATGCATGAGAATCCAATGATTGACTTCTTTTTCCCAGAATAAGGAGCAGATCTTACACTTATTTGTTATTTGATAAATCTTTCCAACAATTCGGCCAGAAGTGTGGAAAATAGGGGTAGAAGTTTCTGCAAATGATAAAAGGAGAGTCTAACTATATCTCTGAAAAGGAGAAGACACAAAATAAAGATTAAGAAAGAAAAATTAGCATTCAGGTATTGTGTGAAATTCAGAGAGAAGTTTCACTAAATGAATAAACATATGGAACATGTCACCAAGGAAACCAATTAAAAATGTGATAAGTCCAAAGCACTGTCATCATTTCTAGTGGAACAGAAGTAAAGGGAATAAGATAAGAGAATACAAGTAAATATTTCTTTATTGACAGGTTCGGCCATTATTATTTCCTCTCTTAATATGGAATACACAGATTAGTCTGTCTGTTGGTGTAAATTCCTAACAGCAGTTTCACCTTTGCAAAGGCAATTTTTTAAATTAACATTTTTGCCATCAGCATTCTCTTCTAACGTACCCAATCTCTTATTTTTATTCTTCCATTATCTTAATCATTTATTTTGGGATGATTACATAACATGGTGCTTTTTTTTTTTTTCATTTTTTCTTACTCTTTTTTTTTTAATTAAAATTTATCGGGGTGACAATGGTGAGTAAAATTACGTGTTTCAAACATACAATTCTGTAATACATCGTCTATGTATGACACCATGGTGCATTTTCTTAGAGTGCACTTTGAAGAGTTGCATTTTCATTTTTAGTGTTAGTGTTGACATTATAGCAGATCAGCATACAGCCAATTTGACAGACTGAAATCACCTTTTGCACGGGTTTTCCTTTGCTTCCTACATGCCTCCCGCCTTTCTCCAAATATTGTTTAGGCAACTAAAATTCAGTATGTCTGGTCGAGACATCCTGGTCTTTCTGTTAGGACAAATTCCCCTAAATAGATAATGTATTCAGACATAATCAGTTGTATTTTCTGCTGGGATCCATTTGTTGAATAACTTTGCAACGAGACTATTGACTGAGAGAAACTGTGACCTGGGTTAAGGTAACTTTTGATTGTGTGGTCTTGAGAATGCTGCAAAATACAGTTTTCTCATCTTTAAGTAAATATGGTCTCTGGGCAGATAGAGAACCAGAAAGTAAAGATACAGGCCTACAGGAACAAAGAAATGGATGGAGCAGAGGGAACAGCAGACAGGACCCAAAGACAAACTTCCAGAAAACTAATTTCAAAATGTAATCTCTACATTTGGAGTAGCCAATAATGCTAAGATGCTGTCAAAATGTATCGCAGAGTGTGCCACACTAAATCATGATAAAACAAGTATTTTCCAATGTAACATTATGGTTGAAATAAGTTATAAACATATAAATGAAAAATAACCAGTTTGCATTTATTGGAATACAAACCTCTCTGGGTATATCTGTATATATGCAGTACACAAAATCGTGTCAATCACATAGTAAGAAAATAAATATGCGTTAAGTGAATGAATGAATTTAAGTTTAAGTAGACAAAGTAGTTGCTTGCTTGAGCCACTCATGTTTGAATCAATCAATATATTTCTTGAAACATTCTGTTTGAAGTTCTAAGTGAAGTAAATATGTAAACACAAATTGAGAACAACGACAACAAAAAAAAGTAGAAAAAAGAAGCAGGGAAGAGGAGTGGGAGTAGGAGAGACAAGAGGCGAAAAGGAAAAGCGTTTGCCATTTACATTTACCTCTGGTGGTCTTCTCCCTCCTCTCAGTGCCTTTCCTCCCCTCCTTCTTGCATTCTTCGCCAATTCTTACTAAAGTGGTTACAGCTACTACAGTATTTCTGAGGTTCTTTTGCAGTGACCCATAGTGGCTTCTCCTAGTTACCATCAATGTCATGAATCTCTCTCTCTCACAATACTTACACAACATTCTATTCACACATCATTCTGCAGTAATACCCTCAACATTGTATATTGAGAATGACATAATCAGAAAAGATAACCTCCTAGTTGGTAATTAAGGGTAATGGCTTCATAAGCTATTCCTCAAAGACCAAAAATCATAAGCAAACCGACAAACAAAAACATGTGTCTCTTATCCTACTCCTGAGAAGCCCAGCAGGGCCAGCCAAAATTACATCACTGCTTATCTCTACCTCAGTAACTTAGTGTGTTTTTTTCTGTTTTGTTTTATTTTTATTTTTTGTTTGTTTTTCTCACAGGGCAAACAATTTCTTATTCTCCCATCTCAGAAATAAAAACATCATCATACCCTTTATTGATCCATTAATATATGTAAAGAATTGCGCTAAACACAGTCATTATCATAATCGAGTTATTCAATAAACAACAGTGCTCTGAGATAAATACTGAAACTACCACCATTTTAAAAAAAAAAATAATGAAGCTGAGGTTCAGCGAGGCTAGGCAGTGTTCTTATCATCACGTAGTTAGTCAGCAGCAGACCCAGTTTTTAACCCTCCTGGTTGGAGACCCCCCTCTTCAGCTTTACCTAAATTGAAATAAATGTTCTCCTTTGGACCAAATTTAATCCTCAACCTGAGCCAGAGGTCCTTCCTCCATAATTATCCCCTGGGGACATAAACAGAAGCACTTAGAAGAGGAAGCAGTGAATAGTTTTCTTTCTCTACTTCCCAGCCTCTGTCTTCACCTCCATTACTGACCCTTCTTTCACAACACTCTGCTTGCTGATGGGATTTGAGTTATTCTAGCTCTGTCTTCTACAGACATGTGCCTCCCCTACCTCAGCCATGTCTTCCCTTGTGGCTCCCTCTCCACAGCATCCTGTCCTTTCTCCCACCTGACCGCTTCTTCTTTATGTAAGCTTCAGTGTCTACATGGCTTCCTCTCTGAGCCTTTCTGTGAAGACCCACATGCAAAACACCCTCCACCGTGTTCTGCATTGAAAAGTACCTAGTAAGATCGTGGATCTCCTTCTAGCCGGCAATGAAGGGTGATCACTTCATGTTTACATGTGTACTTGTATGCACATACATGCATAAACACATGTGTGTGCAAGTGTACGTGTATAATATACACTCATCGCACATGCCTGAATTTAGAAATGCATGTAGTAAACTCTGTATCTCATATACAATTGTACATCTTAGAGAAACTCAATAATAATTTCATAATACTAGAATTGGAAGTCACATGTAATTATATTATTTTCAGTTTTTAGGAAGTCATATTTAATCATATCATTTCAATATTTTATACCCATAAACTATTATTTAGTTTGTAATAGAACTAAATTGATGTTCTAAATAATGTTATGATGATACTATATGTAAATTAAAAGGAGATATTAATGGAAAAAATCACACATTTTTTTATGATTATGTTTATCAGAAAAATTCCTTTTGGGTTGTTTTTTTTTCACTTCTGATAGGGCAAACGATTCTGAAATCATACTTTATTGTTCTTCGTTAATGTCCTCATCTTTTGCCATGGTTTCAATAATGATTTCTTGTTCAGATTCATTACCTAGAAATGTTAGCTACCAGAGAAATTTCACTGTAAATGTAGTTTCAGTTACTAAGGAACTCATGAGGAAACAAGTCAGAGAGAATGTTAATGGATTAGCTTCTATAGCAGGTAAATTGCTACAGTACAGTTATCCAGAAAGAACCATGTGGAAAATGCCATTACTATTCATCCAACAGAAAAGGCACAAGATAACTAACTACCCTTTCATTGACCTTATGACATAGCTTTCCGTTACCCGTGCCCTCAGTGAGTATACCCGCCAACCTTGCCCTTGGGAGAAGAACCTCGCTACTGTGTTAAGTAGTCAGAAGCATGAATTTAATCTGTGAGTGAATAATTCAGTCTCTTTATCGACATCTGAATCTAAGCCCATGTCCATATCCATAGCTAGATGTTTCAAATACATGATGAATATGATAGTTCTAACAGAAACTGGTATCTATTCTTCTGGGTATTGTATCGACAGGGTGTTCCCACTAGCAAATATAAATTCCCATAAGTCCCAAACTTAATGTAATTTTATACATTTTATTACCTTTATAATAAAGTCCACTTTTCAACAGGATTTGGGGAATAGAGACAGCTGGAATCAGACAGACCCCCTCTTGCCAAAGTGCATCATTAATTTTGATCACCTATTTTTTAAAAATTAGGATTGCTTCCATATTATATTTTGCATAGAGAATGACATACCAGTTTTCAACTTTATTCATAGCCAAGTAAACGATATAAAATCTGTGTTAACCAAATTGAATCGTTCCTTCTTTGTGCAGTTGAGTGTTACTACAGCAAAGGCAAAATATGGGTCATGTCTTTAACTCTCAATCGGTGCATTTATTCAATTCAGACATTTTATAGAGCTGAAAATTTTCTCAGTGTTTTTCTCTTCTGCTCGTCAAAACTGCACATCCAAGATTGTAAATGGACAGCGCAATTTCAGGAATGTGAATGTCATTTAGACAGCAGGCCCTGTGCTGGGTACTCTCTTAGAATTTTTTTCCCTGAAGACACAGTTTTTATTACATTTTCTGTGTCACATGAGGAATTGCTAGTGTGCTGCAGACAGGAAGTCAGAAGTCAGTTTTAAACCTGATGTTAAATTGATTCACCATCTTTAGCAGAAACACACAGAAATAAGGAAATTAAAAAATCTTATTATCTCCTGCTAAGATGTTTTCTCTTTTCTCCCACAAAAAGGGGGTGGGGGGTATGACATTGTGTAATTTATGTAAAGATACTAACATAGGACTATTTAATCCTATAATGTTCAGTTTTTCACCATGGTTGTTTAATTTTAGCTCTATTTAATTTATTACTTGAGATTAAAGCATAAACTTTCAATCGCTAGATTCCAAAAGCACAATTTTTATTTCTGACTTCTATTTTTATAGTAAAGGTTTATACCTGAAATACATACATACGTATGTATCACATTGTAATGAAAAGCCCGTTTTCAGTGAAAATCCAGTTTCTAGTCTACTAACTAGCCAACTGAAAAAGAAAAGTAGCTTTTGTAAACAAAAGGTCTTTGCTTTAAAATACGTACTTGACACTTCTTGCTGCTTTTCTTCCCTATTCTGTTTGTTGTTCTTCCCACACTTTTTAGGACTGTTTTTTTTTTTTTTTTTTCCTGCAATTATTTCAGTCTCTGATTATTTTGATCCAAGGTTTAATTCAGCTGATATTTATTGAACTTCTGTCAAATGACATCAGAACAAATTGAAGAAACGAACAATTATTGAACACCTACTGTGTGCAAGGCAATCTCTGATACCGATTACAGGCTCAACTTCTCATGCTCACACAGCTCCCCTGGAGAAGGTGTTATTTGGGGGTATCATGATACGTTCATTCTTTTGAAGGCGCATGTTCCACCCTGCCATGAAAAGGAAACACAGAGCCAACATACATATAGATACTAGCTTTGACTCATTTATATAACAAGTAAGATAGCGAAGGTCACGTGTTAGTTATGGAAGCCAGAGGATCTAGTAAATTGATTGATTGACGTAGAAGATATTCTCATTGTCTATGAAAAGAGGAAGACAGGAATACATGCAGACTTGCAGAGCTGGGGTGTGACATCTGTGGAGGGTGTGGAATGTAGAGAAAGCAGGTGAAACCTGGAAGCTGACTTCCTTGATTTGAATCGTAACTCCATCAATTACCTGCTGTGCTTGCGCCATTTATTAGCTGTCAGACATTGGACAATCTACTTAACCTTTCTGTGCCTTCACAATCATCTATATTATAGTAAAATTTTTCTCATAGCATTTTGTGAGGATTATGTGAGTTAATGTACGTAACTGGAATAGTAAGTATTATATAGCCTTACTATGTGTAATCCATATGAGAGTAACAGTTTGATACAATCATAATACAATTTGTTCTACATTGTTTCTGTTACAGTTTTGTATCATTCAACAACCAAAGCATCACCAAATACTGAGAGTTTCCCTTCCTACTAGTTCCATCCCCAGTCAGTCCATCTTGCTCTCTACTGGTATCACACTGCCAAGGAAGGGGATTATGGTTTCGGTGATTTAAAAATGAAAGCACATGGTGATCTCCCTACTTCTGTTGGGCAGTAGATCATGGAATATGTGGGAAGCGGGTCAGAAAAGATTAATTTAGCAGCTGTTTCTTGATGTTAGTAATATATGTTCAGAGCTCTACCAGGATCGGGAGAGTATGTGATACTGCTCAACTATTGACCAGCAAAGTATAGTTCTGCTAGGAACTGATGACAGTTGGGTTTCAAATCTCCTTTTCTCAGAAATTCTTTGCTCTTCACTGTCTTCTCTGCAAAATCCCTGTCACAGCAATAGCAGCTCAGCCTTCCTCCATCAAATGTGGTCCATATTGTCCTACTGAATCATTTCTCAAGTTCTGTTTTCTTTGGGCTGTAGAGAGAGCGATTGATCCTGAACTTATTATTATAACTTTATTCTCATTTATATCATTTTAATTTCAAGAATGCATCACGATGGTGGGAAAACCATACAGAGTACTTGGAGCCTGGTAAAAACAAACAAAAAATGAAAACCACAAAACTGGTTCATGTTGCTAAATCATTTATTGCCAGCTTAATTTGGGCAAATCATTTAACACATGAATCTTAGATTTCTTGTTTATGAAATGGAAATGATAATCTTACAATCTGGCTGGTAAGATTATTATGAGTCTTCAAAAAAAGTTTATAAAAACTACCAGGAACTCTTAAAATGTTAGTTTCTCTTCTATCTCACTTTAAAATAAATGATATTTAGTAAGAAAGAGAGAGAGAGAGAGAGAGAGAGAGAGAGAGAGAGAGAGAGAGAGAAAGAAAGAAAAGAGAAAAAAAATGTGTACATAAGCAACATGAACTTTATCTGGCATTTTCTTCCCTAAAGTCTTTGTGCAGTTGGAGTAAAGAGCGTTTTCACATTGTCTGAAACACAGTTTGATTAATTAAAGCAATATCTTATAGTTCATACCATGATCTCTAAAATTAATGAGATTAAAATTTTCATTTCATATCCAATATTTACCAGTATGCTAGTGATAAGATTTGATTCATAACATTTCATTAGGAGGCTCAGAACTAAAATGTGAGACTTGAAATCATGTGCATGGCTTCTGATGTGAATCCTTTTGGCAAGTATTAGCATCAATCTGAGGGGAAAGCTGATGAGATTTTACACACCGTCGGCTCAGCATCCTCCTGTTGAACCATCCAACATGACTGGACCACATGACTGGACCGCATGACTGGACCGCATAGCACAAAATGATCCCTAACTTCAAATGCTTTTGCTTTGAAGTAACAACTATATCTCTTCTAAAACCCAGCTCATTTTTGCCATTTATCAAAAACATGAGAGTAGAAAAATGAAATAATGGACTAATTATTAAAGAAAAGCTAAAATACATATCCACTGACATTTACAAAGTCTAGTTTGGGGAGATTTCTACTGTGTGATGGTTGTAGGGAACCAAATGTGAATTCCTTTTTTAGGAATCAGCATCATTTTAAAAATAGAGGTTTTGCTCTGTTTACTCTTAAAATCAAGTGTCAGTCTGACTCAACTCAGTAATTTTAACTTAGAACTTAAATATTAACCTAAAACTGGATTGTGTCATCACACTATGAAGGAGGTTGGATGAGCGAGTACAGCTGGGCAGACCAATACTGGACTGCAATCTCAGGATCGTGGAGGAGGGAGAACAAATGATTGGGGAAACTAGTGATATTTTACATTGGCCGACAGTAAGACACTGGCAGAATGCAAAAACTGTGCCTACAGGGAGAAAAGACAATGAAGGCTGGAGAAGGGATGCAACACGCAAAGACAGTTCCCATAATGTGTGATTGAGACTGCATGTCAGAGCCAGGGTGGACAATGCCATTTACACCACACGCAACAGCGTCGAAGGTTGGAGAGCGCAGATAAATGAGGTGGGGTAGGTAGGAGTGAGCCAGATTTGCAGGAGGAATTTAATGGAAACAGGAAGAGGATATAATGGAAAATGTGTGGTTTAGTAAACACACACACACACACACACACTCATCCTCATTATCATCAAAAGTAAAACTTGAAAAAAGAGCCCAGAGACTGAGTTCCAGGAATGCATCTACCATCAGTTTGTGGGTAACTTTAAATCACAGTCTTTCTGCACCTCAATTTGTCCATCTATAACATGAGGACATTACAATATTACTAAGAATTTTCATAACTCTAATACTCTCTGTTGTGTAAGCAGCATCTGTAAACAAAAGGAACTGTTGTAGGTTATGGCAATTAGAATGACATGTTAGAAGCAGTATTGTAGGAAGTTTAGTGGTGTAAGAAGGCATTTCTGGAAGCAGAGAAAATAATGAAGATAACCCCATACGTTCCTGTTTGTATAAAAGATATACAAATCTGTAATAGGATGGGGGGGGTGGGTTACAGAAGGTCAGACTTCGAGAGCTGCATTCCTCAAAACGGTAGCCATTAGCAACAGGTGTCTATTTTTAAAAATATATAAAAGCTTTATTGAGGTATGATAAACATAAGTTTAAAGTACACAATTTGATAAGGTTTGACCCCACTATCAAGAAGTGCATCATCCCTCCCAAAATCTTCCTCTGTTTGTAGATCTTCCCTTCCACCCCCATCACACCCTTCCACTCCCAGGCAACCATTGAGTTGCTTTCGGTCACAAAAGGTAACTTTACATTGTTGAGAATGTTAGGTGAATCACAGAATATAATTTTGTGATCTAGCTTTTTTTACTCAACACAGTAATTTTCAGACTCATCCCTGTTGTGTATGTCAGTAGTTCATTCCTGTATAGAGGTGCCGAGTAGTGTTAACATCGTATGAATGTCCCAGTACGTACTTATCCAGCCACTTACTGATGGATTTTGGGGCTGTGTCCAGTTTGGGGCATAGAATGGGATCAGTGCCCCATAAAAGAGACCCCAGAGAGAGTCCTCACCCCTCTTCCTGTGACACAGTGAGAGGTGGCTCTCTGTGAACCGGAAGCTGGTTCTCACCAGATACCAATTCCACTGGTGCCTTGATCTTGGACTTGCAGCTCCAGAGCTGTGACAAATGAACGTTTATTGCTTAAGCCACCCAGTTCCTGGTACTTGCTTATAGCTGCCCAAACTGATGAAGCCGATGGCCTAATAGAGTGATAATGTTTGTATGGAATGCTAGAATCAGGAGGAGGGGAGTTGGGTACACTTGTGGAACTGGGGAAAATAAATTCATTACGTTCCCATTTTGTAATTATAACAAAAAAAGGGAAATGTTAGGAAACATATTAAATATTGAATTTACATCCCCTTTCCAAATAAGACCTTCTGTGTTTCATGAGAGTTTATGCTCCATTATCACTCATGGTATTTTGAATCAAGTAATGCTCTAGATCTTTGCATCAGGACTTGCATCTCATCTATAAATAATTCTCTGCTCCTTTCTAAAAGTTCCGTCTTTTCCGTGTATCTTCTTCTGCGTATTAACTGTCAAAGAAATTTGATAGCTAAAGCACTGGAGTCATAAAGTAGGGAGAATTTCAGTAGCAGAGAATCTGTTAGTTGTTCTCTTTGTGTGGAAAGCAAGAGGTCTATAAAATATAGTGAGCTGCAAAGGGGAAATGAGCATGGCAGTGACCTATTGTGGACATATTTCAGAAGACCTCAGCAGGAGACATTAACTGGGAAAGAATTGTGTCTAAGGTACTTCTGTTACATCGTGTCACCAGCAGGAGTATCTAGTTGCTTTGGGCCACGAAGAAAAATATCAATTCAGTATGTGAAAGATAGAATGCTCCAGAAAACTGAGTGCTACCCAATGACCATTTTGTGAGGGCTTCAGTTTTCCTGATCTTCATATTGGGTATGAGGTATTTATTATTTTCAAGTAGATAGATTCAATTCAGGTAACTCTCCCTCAAAGTTTTGGACTCAGTGATGAAACTAAGAGCTGTATAATGAAACAGAAGATTTATTTGAAAATGACTGAATATTTAGTAGAATGATACATATATGGAGAGAGAGGTAGAGAGAGAGAGACAGAGAGAAAGATTACAAATTGAATTTGGGGACTCTCACAATTTTAATATGACACTGTATCAATTATTTATTCCTATTAGATAAAACAAAAACATTCTATAAGTAAACTTGCCATATTCATTTCTGTAAGTTAAAAGTGCCAGAACATTTCTCAATAGATTTCATTAATCATGTGGTTAATTAGAACTTCAGAAAAAATTACAGTGAAAAACCACCTAGTTTCTTGGAATCACTAATGTTGCAGACATATTACTTGGGTAGAGAGAATTGTGTGGTGTTTTTGCATTAGCCATCTAGTCCCAGGGGCATTATAAACATCAACAAGTACCATTTCTGTCACGCTAGTGTTACCTTTCAGTGTAGATGAGACATCTGACAAGCAAAGTCTCCATGCTACAATACACAAACTCCCCAGACACGTTAGGCTTTCAACCATTTTAATACCACTTGTTGGATTCAAGAGTTCCAATAAATTGGAAAAGCCATGGTGGTTTTTTCCTCCACATACACTACACAAACAAGAATCATATTATTGCTTACTTGAAGAGGAGTGGTGACTATGCCGTCTCCTTTTTTTTTATTTTTGTTTGAACACTATTTTTATTCTCGAGTGAAATAAATTTGGGAATTCTTCATGCAGCTTTGAAGTTGGACCATATCACAATAGAATTAAATTAGCTTTTTATTTGGTTTGATTTAATGCACATGACAATATTCTGGGAAAATTATAATTTGACTGTATTAAAGATGAAAATGGATACTGTTCCTTTCATACAATTTAGGAAGTCATAGAATTCTGAATAACAATGATACAACTCATCTTTCAGCTGACACACTGTTACCAAGACCCTTATCACCTTTTGATCGGATTAACAAAAGAATCTCATAATCTTCTGTCCCACAATTTCCTCTAATGAATATTTCACCCACCGTTATCACCTAAAATCCAAATGCAAACATGTCACTCTTCTCCTTGAAACTTCCAGTAGCTTCCCATTGCTTTCCCACCTGCACCCTGTAAATCCTCCCTTACCATTTCTTGAACTTTCTGTGGATTTTGGAATAGTTTATTTGAGGATGAATATTTAATTAAGAATTGACTCAATGAAGATTTGAGGGAGCAGAAAATTAATACCTGCTAAAGGAAATAATAATGGATTCAACAATAAAAAATTTGAAAAGCCAGTTTGACCGTATAATGAATTATTTTTCTGTCTCTGTGTACATAGGCAGTTGTTCAGTTGGAGAATGGAGGGTGTTTAGACACAAACAAACACACACACACACATGATATGATATACTCGTAGATAATATTGCATGCATATAACCATATATATCTATAAAAGATCCAAGGACATAATTTAAGAAATTGGAAGGAAAAGGAAAACAAACTCAGCTCCCCTGTCTTAGTAGAGAGCAAGAGCGCTAGCTAGTGGCCAAGACGATTTTAACCTTAGCTGTAGTCTCTTTTGGTTTGTATTCATATTCCTGTCTTTTTTTATTTTTTCACTTTTTAGAAATAATGTATGAATCAATGAGTAGTATAGTTTAAAGTTAATGCAATTAATCTGATAACCTAAAAAATGCACTCGCAGCTAAATATTTTAAAATAGCCATTTTACTGAAAAAATGTTCTTGAGTAATACTTATAATGATACATTTGGTTACTGATTAAATATTGATTACTTTATGCTTTAATGAAATTTTTATGGTGCATATGAAGTAATCAACCAAGTTTCAACTTGTTAATATCTAATTAGTAATTGTTACATTAATATTTTATACATTCCTATAAATTTCTGTCACCCCGTAAGTGTGTGTTTGACTCTGTTCAGAACACAGATTTAATTAAAGAATTCCAGACCTGCTTACAGCGTTCTACAATTTCCAATTTTATAAAATCTTAATTCTCCAGTGAACAGTTGCTACAGAAAAAACAGCACAATAATAGACTCTGCAACCCAAGAGACACATGCGTATTTTCTGACCACGACTAATTACACGAGTAAATCATCTCATTTATCTCAGCTACAGTTTTACATCTGAAAAATAGACATTCTAAAATTAAATTCAGGACTGTTTTGAAGATTAAGATAATGTTTTTAAATTACCTGCCATCCTTGATGTGCTTACTAAATTTGCTACAATAGATGCAATATGGTGGAGAGAAAATTAAACTGGGGATAATATGATTTGGTTTTAAGTCCTGGCAAGCACATGTAGCTATTTGATTCTTGGATATGACATCTACCTTCTGAGAGTATTTTCTTATATGTAGAAATGAATAAAACTGTCCCTGTAGTCCTATGAACATAAAGTGAGACACCATACGAGTATGAGAAAAAGTAGCAAAACTAAACAGATGCCGTTAGTGCTTCTCATGACCTAGGAGAGCTCCTCCCCATGTTAACGTGCAGGTGGCGTGCTTGGCTACGAAAACGGCCAAAAAGAAATAGGTATGCTGGGGCTACTCAATGGCACTCCAAATCCTAGGACAAAAATCATTTCCACTCATTCCTAGTCCAACATCCGCCCCACCAAACCCCAGGACTCCATCCTGGCTTAAAATCATGCCTCCTCTGGGATGAATTTGTATCAGGGTCAACTTTTACTAGTTCTTCCACTGATGTGAGAGTGCTGTGTTCATGAGCTATGATTCTTTTATTACCAGGTCCTATTGCTTTATGTACTGAAGACAAAAGCATTTTCATTCCATCACACAAGTGATGGTAATTTCATTTCAATCTTTATTTATTTTGATCTAATTTTAAGGATATGTAGAATGAAGGTAAATGTGTCTTTTTAAAACAAAAGACATAAGCACAGTAGATATATTATTCAAAAGAATAAAATCTTAGGTTTATATTATTTGGAGTTATGTCATTTTTAAAATAATATTTGAGATGTATATGAAACACTGTAGGGGGAACTGACAAAAAAAACCACACACACATTGTTCGAATTGTTTCCTTTTAAATTCACATAATTCCCCTGATTTTTAAATAATAGAATAATCCTTTCCCCCATCTTATTTAACATCATTACTTCAACACATACACACCTATGCATTCATGTACACATCACGTACAATGTCAAATAGTATCATCAGCATTTCATATAATGAAACTTACCGGCAACACTGCTCTATTTAAAATGGCATTTTTAAAGGAAGCATACAGACTGTCTTCCTTTCTCTAAGGATTATGCTGTTGCTTGAACTATGCCAGAAATTTCAATTTTTGTGTAAAAAAAAAAAATGCTTGTGAAGGAAAGAAGGGGGGGGAATAAATTCAGAAGGCAAGGGATTTAACTGGAAAAGAAATAATAAATTTTTCTCTGACTCCATCATATGTGCAAGAATCCCTGTTGTGCATTCCTTAAATGCTATGCTTTATTAATATTCTAGAAACTTATTAAAGTAGATATGCATACTCAGACTTAAAAATCAGAGATTCATGAAAGGAAAATCCCTCAGTGACTTGACACAGGTTCACATTTTGTCTTTGACCAAAATGAATGAATGTCAGTTTGTCTGGACATTATAATCGATTAATTTTGGATCAATTGCAGCAAGATGTATTTCACGTGGCAGAAGGATTATCATTAAGAAAGTGTCCTTTCTGATAAATGGTTTATGATATCTCGCACCCTATGTTTGGCTAGTATGACTTTTTAAAATAATATTTTATTGAAGAGTACAGGAGAAACAAAAGGCTGAAAAATTGAACTACCTCAAGCGTTTGAAATAAATTTCACATCTGTCATGGCTAATGCATGAGAAATCAAGTAATATGTGTTTACACTACTATAGAAATCCAAACAAATTATATTAACTATCTGTTTTGTATTATTTGTATGTGCCCTTGTGTATCTGATTTCTTTCCAGAAAATTTCTAGCCTCATTTTTAAAGCTGCAGATAAAATACAATGCTTGATTTCCACTGGATGTTACATAACCGTTTCTAATAATAATTTGGTGATCTCTCTGGGATCATTGTAGAATTTAAATGAATAAAAAGATAAATAGTCATATTATAACAATAAGTCCCAATCCTTTATAAATTATTTATGTATTAAAACAAGAATTATAAAAATTGAGGATTTCACAAACATTTCCTGAGAAAGTCTTTGTGACTTTTTGGAAGTCCAGGTCCTGAAGATGACAAACAAAAAGAATGGTCTTAACGATTTCATAATTTATTAAAGAGTGATGTACATTCATGAGCAATTATCAAAGTGATGAGAATGATGAATTTGGCATGGGAATTATCGTGCAGCATTACAAAGAACATTCTCAACAGCGATGAAGGACCAATAATGAATATTGTTTGTGGAAAGTGAGATGAGGGTGTGGCAGAGGGACACGGTGAGGAAAAGTTCGATGGGAACCTGAATGTTCTAGAAAAAACAGGGATTTTAGGTGCCAGTAGATATTGATTTTTAGAGTATTTTCTTTTCAGAAAAACAGTTTCTTGAGTTGTACTTGACATTCAATTACTCAGTTTGATCAGATTTGACATACGTATACATCACCACAATCAAGATAACGAATGTAGCCATCACATCCAAGAGTTTCCCGGTCTATCTTTGTAATCCATTCCTCATTACCTCTATGTGCTTTACAAATATGTGAGACATACTATTTTTTTATACCTCATTTTAATGAGGTATAATTGACATATAAAAGGTATAGATTTGTTAAAGAACACACATAAATAGAAGGGCATCTTCTGTCAATAGATAGGTAGAATTAATATTGTTAGTATGTTCCTACCACCCAAAGCTACAAATTCAATGTAACCCTTATTAAAATCTCAGTGGTGTTTTGTTGTTGTTGTTGTTGTTGTTTTTGTTTTGTTTATAGAAATAGGAAAAAATCCTAAAATTTATTTGGAACCACAAAAGACTCCAAATAGCCAAAACCATCTTTAGCAAAAACACAAACATGGAGATAATGTACTTCCTGGTTTCAAAATATATTACAAAGCTATAGTAATGAAAACAGTGTGGTACTGGCATGAAAATAGACATATGAATCAATGGAACAAAAATAGAGAACTTGGAAATAAATCCACCTATACATGGTCTACTGGTCTTCAATAAGGATGTCAAGATTATACATGGGAAAAGGATGGTCTCTTCAACAAATTGTGGTGGTAGAACTGGATATCCACAAGCAAAACAATGAAGTTGTACCCTTATTTCACACAGTAGACAAAAATCAACTCAAAATGGGTTAAAGACTTAAATGTTAGAACCTGAAATTGTAAAACATGTAGAAGAAAACATAGGGATAAGTTAACAGGTGGGATTTTTGTCCAACTAAAAAGATCCTTCACAAATAAAGGAAATAGTCAACAAAAAGCAAATGCAACCCAAGGAATGGGAGAATGTATTTGCATGTCATATATCTGATAAGGGGTTAATAACAAAAATATATAAGAAATTCCAATAACTAAATAGCAAAAACAAATAAAAAATCAACCTGATTTAACAAGGGGCAAAGGTCCTGAATAGACATCCTTCCAAAGAAAGGCATACAAGCGGTCAATGGGTACATGAAAAGGTACTCAACATCCCTAATCATTAGGGAAATGCAAACCAAAACAACAGTGAGTTATCACCTTATGCTAGTTAACATGGTTATTACCAAAGAAGAAAAAGATAAGTGTCAGTGAGCATGTGGAGAAAAGGCAACTTCTGGGCACTGCAGGTGGCAATTTAAATTGGTGCAGCCACTATGGAAACAGTTTGGAGCTTCCTCAAAACTTAGAAGCAGAACTATCATTTGATGCAACAATCCCATTTCTGGGTAGTTAACACTGTCGTATACTTAAAAAACTTGCTGAGTGCTAAAAGTGTAGAACTTACATTAAGTGCCCTTACCACAAAAGAAAAACCAATATAAAAAAAAAGAAATGGGGAGGGGGGGCAGGGACCGAAATAAAACTTTTGGAGCTGATGGGTAAATTTATGGCCTTGAATGTAGTGATGTTTTCATGGGTGTACATTTCTAAACTCATCAAGTTGTATGCACTAAATATCTGTAGCATTTTGTATGTCAGCTATACCTCGACAAAGTAATTAAAAAAATATATGTCTTACGTATTTGTAAAGCGTCTTAGGGTAAATAAGAATGGATTACAAAGATAGACCAGGAACTTTGGGTGATACCCAGTCTTATTTTAATATAAGACCGGGTCTTATTTTAATATAAGACCCGGTCTTATATTAGTTTTTGCTCCAAAAGATGCATTAGAGTTGATGGTCCGGCAAGGTCTTATTTTCGGGGAAACACGGTACCTTCGTTCATCATCTTCCTTGTGGTGATGGTTTCACACATGTATACATATGTCAAATTTGATCACGTTGTATATTTTACATGTCAACTACACCTCAATAAAGCTGTCAAAAAAGAAAACAACAACTTTAAAACCCAATATCCAATGGCAACTAAAGAAAATAAACTCTACACAAGTCTCTTGCTTCTAAAATAACATTAGGGAGGAAAATTGATAATTGAAAAATAAATGTATTCCATGCCCTAGCTGGTAGACCAAATTGTTGCTAGAGCTGTGACCTTTGAAATCTTCTTATTACTTATTAGTAACTGAATTTTACCTCTGAGTTTCTTTACACATCTTGCCCAAGCGTGCCTATCAATCTGTGAGGCAAAGGTCAGTGTTCTCCCGTGCAATAGGAGTTTTCATTATTTCCTTATCAACTATGACATTTTCAAAATGTCAGCGTTGGAGAGAACTTGAGTGTTTTTCTTTATTCTTGATATGCACTATGAAACATATTGCATGGGATACATGTGGACTACATTTATATTCTGATGAGTAATAAGTGGTGATACATAAAAGTAATAGAGAGGAATTTTTTTAATTGTTCCTTAAAGAATTTACAGGTACATTGAGGTGTGTCTTAAGTGACCTGAGATGATAAACTGCTTTTGTGTTATCAACCATATATTCCACTTTAAAATCTCTCACACTTAATGTTTTGTAGTGTCTGAAGTCACATAGCCAATCAGTGAACTTCAGATGTAGTCTTAAAATGAAGAAAATGGAAACAAAAAAAGATACGCTATGTAAATTTGGAGTAATTGAATAAGCGTAAATATTTTCCCACCTATGTAAAAATGTTTTTAAATGGTCCCTTTAAAAATGAAAATGTCATTCATTTAGTAGTTAACTACAAATTCTTAACCTGCTTTGTTGATTTTAAAGTACGTTATTGAGATGTCTGCTCAGTACTAGGTTAAGACAGCAATCTCTTTTTAATCAATTGCACATAAACTCCCAAGACAACTAGTAGAACATACGACAGACTTTTTCATTTGAGCTGGCATTTACATTTCTAAGACCTCTGACTTCCTTTAGTCTACAATAATTTAGCATTTTCTATATCATATCTCATTTAGTTTACCGTGTTTCCCTGAAAATAAGACCTAGCCGGACAATCAGCTTTAATGCATCTTTTGGAGCAAAAATTAATATAAGACCCAGTCTTATTTTACTGTAATATAAGACTGGGTCTTGTGTAATGTAATGTAATATAATATAATGAAATATAATGTAACATAACATAACATAATGTAACGTAACATAGCATAACATAACATAACATAATAAAATAATTATAATATAATACTGGGCCTTACATTAATTTTTGCTCAAAAAGACGCATTAGAACTGATGTTCCGGCTAGGTCTTATTTTTGGGGGAACAGGGTAATTTATTCATTATGAACAGTGGATATTTGGAAGTATGTGGTGAAAAACAAGATGTATCAAGGTAAATCCACAAAAACTCTACAACTTCCAACACAGTGAAAAAGATTTGGGGACGAGTCTCTAGAGCAAACATTCTGAGAGGCAAGAAATGGAAGCTGCCTAGAGGCACAGCATCACTCTGTCCTGTTCTATCGAGCAAAATAGTCACTATGCTGCCCAATTCAAGAGGGTAAGGAAAGGCCTCTGCCTCCTGCTGAAGGGTGGACAATGGTACATCGCCTAAGAGGATGTGGACCAGGAGTTATCCTTGCAGCCATCTTGGGAAAATTGAATCTGTTACATAAATATTTAGTGAGTTTCCAGCATGTGAAATTGCTACATGCCGTAGAATACAGAGTCTCGGAATCAGCTAGCCATCTGGAATGGAGTTTGACAACAAAAATTCAACTAACACAATACAAGGTAGAAAGTGCCAAATAGCATAAGCAAAGAACAGAATGTGTGAAGTTTCAGAGGAAACAACCAACATGCCAGCGGGAAGAACTTGAAAAATCACGCATGCAAGAGTTGAAATGTGAGGTGACCGTTGAAGGGAGGATATGATTTTGACAGGTGAGCAAACAGGAAGGAACATAATAATTAGTGAATCTTCTGTAGAAAGAACAATGCATATGGAAGAGCACGGGGAGTTAACACTGAGAAGCATGTGGATATTTTAGGGCAGAGGAAAGCACATATTAATTTGAGTGCTAGCAATGTATCAGCAAGTATTCTAGGTATTTTGAGTAATTTAACCCAGGATATCTTCATAGCCATCCTGTAGGTTTTAACACCAATAAAGGAAGTGGGGTTTTCAGTGTTTCAAAAACCTGCCCGTCGTGGAATAGTGCTCATGTTTAATACATTCACCAAGTGCCTCTCCTTGAATGAATCCCATGTGTTAGTTAGTGAAGAGTCACAGAAGGGCATAGACAAGGAATTAAAATGATTTTAATTATACTGTAGAATGATTTGTGTGGCTTTAAAAGAGAACCCAAAGAAGGCAGGGAGACCAGTCAGGAGGGAACTGCACCATATCATTACAAGAGATGAGAAACCTTAAATTATGGCCAGGTCGTAAAGACAGGAAATAGAGAACAAATTTAGAGGAACTTACTGGCTTAGCATAAGACGTGACAACTGATTGTGTGTACATGAGAATCATGGAGAGCAGTGGGTCAACAGTTAACCAGAGTAAAAGAGTGATTAGGGCAACTTTAGTCGGAGACACTGGAAGATATGTTTCATCTCTGAGATACTGTTAATTTTTTTAAAAGATCAATTATAAAAATAGCAACAAACAACAAGCAACGTTATCAAAAGAGAGACATAATGCTTCCCAGAAAAAAAGGCATAAGCAGTAACCTTGACTGTTAAGAGAAGGTTAAAAATTCTCTGAAAGCTTTGTAAACATGGCTACCAAAAATATATGAGAGGCAGGTGGAGTTTATGATTGCCCTGGCACGCTGTTTTATTACCTGCAAAGAGTTCTGAGTACTTAGAAAAAAGCCAGCTATAAAGCCTTCAGCAATATCTCACTGCTTCTCATCCAAGCTGAGGCCCTTGATAACTGAAATATTAAAAAGTGAACCTATGTCCCAACTCCAAAATTTTCGTAGTCTGTTTCTCTCAAAGAATGATCCAATATTTTTATGGTAGGCAGATGGTCGTTTTTCAGTGCAACGCACACCTCCACTTACTGAGAAACAAAATGAATGCAGTGACATTTCTTACAGATTTATCAGCATGGCCTCTTCCCTGCTGAACTATTGATTCATAAAGTAATGCTGTGTTTCTGTAGTAATTTTAATTAAAGTCAATATTATATATTAGCTTAATTTTATCCTTACAGCTCCCCTGAGAGGAGGAAAATTATGATGCTGTATTTTATTATTAAATACAAGTAAGTAATTGTGAGAAGTGGCACCTAGAAGAATGAATTAACTTATCCAAAGTCTTACAGTGATTGTAGAGTCAGCACAGATATTAGAACCCCAGACTCCCAGCTAGAATTGATACTATGTCTCCTAAATTTAAATGTTTGTCAATGATTAAAAGTACCCAAGATCACATTTACCTAAATAATATTCTATTCCAAGTGCTTGCCCAGCTTTTTCCTGGGCCTTAAAATTCTTAACCCCTATGAAATACAAAAACAAACAAATAACAAACAAACAACTATACACACACACACACACACACACACACACACACACACATACACACACATACACATACACACATATACAGAGGGGGCCAAGAAAATGTATACGCATTTTAAGAAAGGAAAAAACTGTATTAAAATTGTTATAATATATACCAATAACAAAAGATGAATACAAGTCATGTGTATACAATTTTTTGGCACCCTGTATGTATGTGTATAAACACACACACACGTATATATTCACATGTGTATATATTCATATATATTCATCATATATTTATATTCATATAGTATTTATATACAGTATTATATATACAGTACTTATATACAGTATTATATATAGTAAATAAAAGCAGTGTATATATACAATAAATAAATATGATTTGGAAATGCAAAATGATTTCCAAACGTGATCTTCAGAAAACCCAATGAAAGTTAGAAATTCAATGTCAAATCAAAACCTAGGTTATGCCAATATTGGACTTCCTGATTCGTACTACTCTAATTTATTGTCTAAATTTGGTGTGGAGGAGGTGTATTGATCCATCTGTAATACCAGTAAGAGACTGAGTTTTGTGTGACATCGCGTGCTTTCTGATATAACTCATGGAGGAGAATGCAGGACACTTCTGTGATAGTCATGCCAAAATCACAGTGCCTTTATCTAATCACGAAGAAACACCAGACAAAGGGAAATAAGGAGAGTTTTTACAGAATGCTCTGTGATCTACAAAAAAGTCAAGTCATGAGAGCCAAAGAAAGACAGAGGACCTGTTCCAGTGTAAGGAGAGAGAGTAAGGAGAATCACAATTAAGTGTAATCCAGGTTGGTTTTGGACTGTATCCTGAATCAGATTTTTTTTTTCTCTTTCTGAATAAATTAATGAAAAAATTGCAAAATTTGAATATCTGTAGGTTAAATATTAATATTGTATCAATATTACTTATCCGATTTTGAGAATTGACCTAAAGTTATTTAAAAGAATTCCCTACTTTTAGGAAATGTCCATGAAATTGTTTAGAGGTAAAGCATCAGGTCTGCAACTTACTCTTAAATATTACAGATAAAATAATATATATATATATACACGTGGAGAGAGGAGAGAAAGAATAATAAGGCAAATACATGAAATGTTAATTTTGGGGGAATCCCAGCAAATGGGGATTCCATTTAAATGGGGGTTCTTTGCATTATTTTTGCAACTTCAGTATGAATTCTGAAATTTTACAAAATCAAATATTTTAAAAAATTATGAATCCTTGTTCGTGTTTATTTTGTTCAACTTGGAATTTTCGGAAACCAAGGAAAGTGAAATGGCACATTTAATAGAGAATTATGCCAAAAAAAAGTACTCCATAGGCCAATAAATTACAAAAACATACCCCCCAAAAGTGAATGCTGAGTGATCGGCATTTAGTTTGTAAATACTACTTGAAAAGTTTTGTTAATATTGATGGATATATGGGAATGAATGGTAGGCTGCAATTGGACTATTTCAAGTGAGATGAACTCTGCCAGTTACCAATACCTGCAGGTGACTCTGTGGTCCTGAACAATATAAACACATTGCTGTAAAATTTTGTTGAATCATATTTCTTGGCCCTTCAGACACAAAACCATATTGAAGTATTTAGTACTTTTGTTTATTAGTTTTTTGGGAGTTTTTTTTATAGATAGTATTAAATAATTTCTTCTTCAAAATAATTGCCTTATAAATGAATGAGATTCATTTGAGTAGTTATAGATCACAACAAAGTTGGAGGAGGGGGCCCTCAGTAGTTCTGTCCCAGTACCACTTTAATTTTAAACAAAATATTAGCAAACAGAATCCAAAAGCACATTAAAAGAATCATGCATTACGGCCAGGGGGGAGTTATACTTAGAATGTAAAGATGGTTCGATATATGAAAATCAATCAATGTGATATACCATATTAACAAAATGAAGACAAAAGCCACATTATCACCTTAATTAATGCAGAAAAAGCATTTGACTAATTCAACCATCTTCTGTGATAAAAACACTCAACAAACTCGTAATAGAAGGAAACAACCTCACCATAATAAAAGCCATATATGAAAAGTCTACAGCTAACGTCATACTCGAGGAGGAAAGACTGAAATCTTTTCCTATAAGGTCAGGAACAAGGCAAGGATGCCCCCTGTCTCCACTACTATTCATAATAGTAACGGAAGTTCTAGCAGAACAATCAGACAGTGGGGCAGGAAAAAGCATACGAGTTTGAAAAAAATTAAAATTATCTCTGTTCACAGATGATATGATCGTATATGTAAGAATTCTAAAGGTTCCAGGAGAAAAAAAAAAAACTGTTAGAACTAATAATCAAATTTTTGAGGGACACAAAGTCAGCACTCAAAAGTCAGTTGCATTCTTATCCACTAGCAGTAACCAATCCAGAAAGGAAATTAAGAAAACAATCCTACTTACTGAAGCATCCAAAATGATAAAATACTTACGAATAAACTTAATCAAGGAGATGAAAAACTTGTACACTGAAAACTGTGAAACAGAGTGCAAACCTCCTGGTCTCCCTCTAGCAGTTTCCACTAGTAGAGTTTAACAGGGAGACAGCACAGAAGAAATGTGGTTTGCAGAGTTCCAGCCCTAGTCTCACAAAGCTGAGGAAAGATGAAGAGACAATAGCTTAATAACCAGCACAATACACGTTACTTACAGTGTTTAAAACATACCTGGATCCCTAAACCAGAAAAATGTCTTACATGTAACTTACATGAAATTACATGTATATGCATGTGTGTAGTGTGTAATACATTGCATGTGCGTATATATACATATATATGCACATATACATATATATACATATTTTTATATATAGATATAGATGTAGAGAGAGAGAAAGATAAAATGCACATATAATGTGTTTTCTACCAAGACTCCCCCTAGGGTATAATTAAAAAGCCTTTGTCATTTAACCATCTTTGACGTGAACTTTTTTTCAATGTTGGACTGTGGATTTATTTTAATTTTGTTTTTCTGGCACTGTTTCTTTATGTTTAGTCATCTAATTTAATATTTGAATAAATTGTCTGCTGTCTTACAGCAGCTAGAAACATTACCCATTGCTTCAATAAAACCTCATTGGCTTTAGTGAATGAAAAATGTATTAATATCTGGCTTATACCTCGAGCCGGGCATCCTGCTGCATTATGAGAGGAAGAGATCAGCAAATCTGCCATCTGTCAGCATTTTCCCTGGTACAGGCTCTTCTTTCTTGTGCTTCTTCACCTGTGAGCTGAAGACTCATAAACATAGCTTTTCAGGGTGGAGGTATTATGCTTGGCTCCTCTGGCACCAGTGTTTGGAAATCCATTTGTGTGCCTATCTTAAATCATGCAAATATTTTTTTTCTTTTTTATCTTCTGTGCACTCTTCATCAAGCTTAAAGAGGCTTCCCTTTTCTATTTAAATTATATTTCCATTCACTGAAATAGAAATAAGATACAAATATTTATGTGCATATCATAAAGCCATTAGTGCAGCTGCAAAGGAAAATGTGTATACATTTGTGTAATTCAATCACTATTATTTCACAGAATCTTAACCCCTCATAGGCAAAAAGGAATCTCAATTCTCATGAAATTTTGCTCCAGGAGAGGAAAAAAAAAAAAAACAGAAAGCTTACAAGAAGTAAATCCAATTTTATTATGAACCTAGATTTTATAAAGAATTATAAAATTAGACTGATAAAATTGGATGTGTATTGCATTTCAATACAGAATCCAATGACAAACATACATACACAATCAGAGTTGCAGAGATGGCGCCATAAACACCTGTCCACCTCTACAGCCCTGTTTCAGTTCATGCAAACATCCATGTTTGGACTACCTAGCATGTAGTAGGTCTTGGGATGGATTCACAGTAAGAGGATAGATACCTCTGCTGTCACCGATACAATTACTAATGGCAAAGGTGGTTAATGAATAGTAGTCATAAGAATGGCAAGGTGCTCAGTGGAACTATTTGTATCTCATGTTCAGTTGAGGCACTAACACAAATGAAACCACAAATTCAGAGTAAGGTGGGAGACGGCCATGAGTGTCTTCTGTGGAGGAAGCAAATAAAATGAACATCTGTTCCGTCCAGGACAGATGCTAAAGGACCCGCCGAGGACCAGCCCTTAGGACTCTTCCACGCCTTGAACCCCACTCCCACGCTGCAGTTGAGTGTCTGGCAGCAGGAAAGATCCTGCATGTGATGAGTTAGGAGCGGGAGGGCAGGGACACCTTGTGCCTCTGGCCGCCTTCTATTCATATTTCACGTTGCAGCCTAGATGCCACCCCTGCAAAATGTCCTCAGTTCCACGAGACAGTGGCTTCCAGCTGTAAACCCCACAGCACTTTGATCTCCTTAAGACATTGTAGGAAGATGATTTACCAGTCTACCTCCCACATAGCTAAGTGGCCCTCCCTTAAGGACAAGGAGCAGATTTTTTTCCTGTCTTGTCATAATTATTTGACCTAAGAATGTATTTAAAATATTTTTTCCATTTTTTAATCTTAAAAAAAAAATTTCGATGACAGTTGACATACAGTATTATTTACATTAGTTCAGGTACAGCGTACTCATTAGACATTTATATAACTTACGAAGTGATCTCCCCAATTAATCTGTGCCATACATAGTTTTTACAATATGATTTACTATATTCCCTATACTATACTTTACATCCCTGTGACTATTTTTATAACTGGCAATTTGACTTCTTTCTCCTTTCAGCTTTTTCACCCCTCCCTGCAAACGCCCTCCCATCTGGCAACCTTCAAAATGTTCTCTGTATCTATGAGGAACCTGATACTTTTTAAAAATCTGTTTGTTTCTTGAAAATTATAATCAGGGCGGCCAGAGGAAAATTAGAGGCCTGTCGTGTCCCAGAAGCCCATGGAAGATAGATTTTTGAAAAGGAAAAAAAAAAACAAAACATTTGTTAAATGCTGCTGATCATTTAGAGAAGATGAGGACACGTAATTAATACTTGTGTTTAGAATATGGAAGTTATTTGTGAGTTAGGTAGGTAATGTGCTGTAACGGCTAAGAGGATGAACTTCGGAGGTATTTGTCTGGATTTTTGTCCCCCCTTCACTTTTTACGACTTACTTGCAGATTGTGAGGGTTAGATAAGCTGCTAAATATGTATAAAGTGCCCGGGATATAGTATGGTGTTATTAGTGTGGACTAGTATTCATAATATTTTTACATAAACAGTTTCTCGAAAGTATGGAGAATGAAACCCTATTTGGAAAAAGTTCAAGGGAGATTTGGAGGAGAGAAAGGATTATGTGTGTGCCTTTGAGGAATGTTATCATAAAGGAAAGAGGAAAAGTGAGTTAATAGCTGGAGGGCAATATTAAACCAAGGAAGAGCTTTTCTTTTTGAGAGAAGAGAGCTAATGTCATGCTTGCATGCTAATGGGAATGTTTCAGTAGAGAGAAAGAAAAAATGTCAGCGAAGGAGGAAGTTACAGAATTACTGAAACGTCCTCCTCAAGGAGGTTAAAAAACCCAGCACACATGAGAATTGGTGTATGGTGAGTGGGAAGACTGGATTGGGCAACAAACAGGTTTTCTGTGCTCAAAGAAGTCAGAGAAGAGTCATGATTCCTGAAACTTTGGGGCCTAGGAATGGTCGGTGTTCGATGTGATGGGGAAGATTGCAGATGTGCTTGGCTACTGGTTTTCCCAGTGAGCTAGAACGCAAGGGCTGGAGCTGTGACGTCGTCGCCGAGGAGAGTGAGTGGGAGAGTAACTGGATGCGGAGACGATGGTAGGATTGTCAGGAAGCACCACGGGCCCAGGTAAGAGTCAAGGTCATGACTTTCAAGTGAGACCAGTCGGTAGATGTGTGTGTGTAGATGGGGTAGAGGGTTGGTGATTACAGAAGGAAATGAGGGCAGGAGCAGTAGATGATAGGACCGGCCGGGTGGACACTGGAGTGTAGCTGATGAAATCCACGCTTCTCTTTTCTCCCTCTTGTACCACACGCAACTTAACTGGCCCCCCTGCCATTCATCCTTCAACTCTTCCTTGCACTGTGGCCCCTCCAGAAAACCTTCCCAGGCCCCTCAGGCCAGGCTGACCACTCCGCCAATATGCTCCGCCAACAGCCTATGCTTGTGGTTCATTACCCATTCAAGTAGCTGAAGTATCCATCTGACTGGTCACACGAGGCTTGACTGTAAGGGACTGGAGGGCACCATCTGTCATATTTCCATGGCCAAGGATGTGGATGGAAGTAAGCGTTCAAGCAGCATTTGTGTAGGCATGTGAAAAGGTCTGTGATGGCCCACAACCCAGTCCCTTGTGTGGTAGACAGAATAGTGGCCCCCAAAGATGGCCACACGCTAACTGCTAGAACCAGTGATGCTATGACCTGACATGATGCAAGGGGCTTTGCAGATTTGATTACATTTGAGGTAGTAAGATTATCCTGAGTTGCCTGAATGGCTTCTGTGTCATCATAAGGGCCCTCAGAAGAGGGAGGCAAGAGGCTCTGTGAGGGCAGGAGTGAGAGGTGAGAGGGGTGCTGTTGATAGTGGAAGGAAAGGCCATGGGCCACGAAAGGCAGGCAGCCTCGAGCCACTAGAAAAGGCCAGGAGATGGGTTCTCCCCGGGAGCCGAGAAGGATCACACACACCTTGATTTTACCCCCTTCAGACACACTTTGGACTTGTGACGTCCAGAACTAAGACAGTAAATGTGAGATGTTCCAAGCCAAGAAGCATGTGGTAATTTGTTACAGCACCAATAGGAAACTAATGGACATGGTAATTAAGCTGTTATTCCCTAGGACTGTAAACAGTACACACTCTACCTCTGTAAAGGGGGCTGAAATCTTCCCTCACAGAGAGCGTTCTCCTGAGGGCTGAATTTCTACCTCACTCCTCCATGAACACTGAGATGGTTTCCCTCTGCCTTCTCTTACCCCATCGTTTGATCGACAAGATAAAGAAGTAAATGAATTCTATTATGATGCGAGAGAAGTGACACAGTTATAGCTTCATGCCGTGTGTGACGATAAGATGAGAAGAAAAGCCTCAGAATTATAGACATGTTTCATTTCAGTCATGGATAACGTTCTGTGTCCTCCATTCTTACACACAGCCTAGCAGTTCCTTTTGTGATTTCGTCTCGGGGATGCTCTAGCCAATGACACGCAGGTGGAATCAAATTTGAGAAAATATTGGCAGCCAGCTAATAACTTTTTGCACAGTCAGTTGTGAAAGTGACTTCCAGTGACAAAATATATTATACACACTAAAATATTTAAGCTTTCTGGACATGTCGTGAATTGGAAGGCAATGGGTGTTTTATTTTTGATGCAGCTAAATGCCTCCGTGGCTTGATGGCCTTCATAAGTAATAATCAGAATTGCCTCTCAGAGGAAAGTGCGGGAGTTATTCACAAAAGGAAAACTAACCCAATAACCCAAGGTGTCACCATTTTATGCAGAAATAAAGTGAATGTGGCAGCAAGAATAATGAAATGAGGTAAGCCACACACTTGAAATTTTATATTTCATGTATTAAAAAATCCTCATAAAAAACTATTTGTGTGTATATACATATACATATAAATATACATATACATATACAAAAATAGAATTCATATAACTTGCATAAATTATCAGCCAAAGAGCTGACTCTAGAAGTCCTTAAATGAATCCACTCACCAAAATGCCCACACACTCTCAGGTCTTCTAGCTGCCACACATCTCAGGTCCATCCCTTCTAAGTCTGTCCTTTCTTTCGATTTCTCTAAAACAAAGCCTGTTTATTCCAGGGTGTGCCTTAGGTCTGTCATCCCTCTACTGTGTAATGGAACCACCCACTCCAGAAGATGCTCTCCATATAAGCCTTAATCTTATTCAGTAGGTACCAGCATTTCCTTTGTAATTATTATTATGCAGATTAAACCGAAATCTGCTTTCTTTATCTGTGACCTATGCCTTCTGTTCATTTGCAATTTCCTCAAAAGAGACTTTTTGCAAGTCCTTTCATTTTTAATCTGCACTATAGTCATAAAGTCTGCATTTCCCCATTCCCAATTACTGCTGTATTTTATAATTATTACTGAAGGTGGAGTGTGCGTGGTCTGGGAAGAATATACAGCCCTAGGAGACCACCTCTATTATTTTGTTGTCCGTGCCAAGTAAAGTCACTTCCTGTCCTGAACTGCATTGTCCTCTTAACCTTCATTATCCAGTAAAAATGGAGATTCACAGTTTCTGTTGGGAGAAAAAATTCAGTGTTCAGAGGAAACGAGATCAAGTGTGTGAAAGCATCTAATACCATGGCTGGCACATTTGTTATGATGGGTTTTCTCTTCTTTTGGTGCCTAAGGATATTGAACAGGGCAGTGGATCTTAAATTCTGAGCAAGAAAGTTACAAAGAAAGGGAAGAAAAAGTGAGCATGAATTTTAAGTGATCGTGATGAATGGTGCACAATTAAAATTAAATGATGATACTATTTGGCTGGAGGAACGAGTTAGCATTCTGCCCTGCAGGGTTCCCTAAAGGAAATTCATGCACAGAGAGTGAAACATGGAAAGGAACACTTTGTCATTAATTGGGACTTTAGTATAGCAATGCCAAACACAACTCCAGTGAGTTAGCCCCCAAATATTGTGTATCTTCTAAGCTCCGTATTCGATGCTAGAAGCAAGGAAATAAGTAATCAATACGGTACCTCCTCTTCTGGAGCTTATAGTTCAGTGGGAAATATGCAGATCACAGACAAGTCACTTCAGACAGTTGACTGAATGACAAGGCAGGGCGGATGGGAGTGTCTAAAAGTGGACCTAATTCATTGTATACTGAGAAGGGGCTTGCAATTAAGCTGAGGCTTGAAGGTGAGTAAGAGTTAGCAAGATGGAGAGAGGAATGAATAGGAGAAGTATGCTTGAAGGCCTGGAGATGAGAAAAAAGCAGGAGAAATTGGAGCTTCCATAAATCCAGCACCAGAGGGAAAGGGATGGTGGCACAAGTCCTCAGAGGTAGAGAAGGGCAAATCGTTGGGACCATGCAAAGCGCTTCCTGGTTTTTAGCTTTTCTCTGAAGGTGACAGAGATCTATCGCCCTAGAAAACGGTAGCATATAATCTGCATTTTACAAGTATGTTCCTTGCTCTAATGAGGAGAATGGCTTGGTGGAAAAAAATTCCCAGAGGAGGGAACAGTTAGGCACCCAGCGTGGGTGTCTGGGCAGACAGCCGGATTTCCTTACCTACACTAGATGGGCCTAGAGGCAAAGAAGCTGGCATTGCCAACCACCAACCCCTGTACCCTTAAACCTAAACCCAACGCAAGTTCATGTGGAAGCATTTAGAGCAAATTGTGAGTGTGTTTGTGTGTGGTGTTGAAATCGTCCGCTGCTTTGTGTTCTGTGAAATGTGTTCGGTCAGGTTCAAGGATGAGTTGGACTTGGCATTCCCTGATATTCCCGTAGCTCATCGCTGCCTGGAAATCAAAACGCTAACATCTGGCTCTCATAGGCTATATTGGCATGAAACCTCTCGGCGAAAATTATACGACTTTGGGGGTTTTCACGAAAATAATTAGCATATTTTATAAAGCTTTTCTAATGTCAACCACTATTGTACATCTCCCCCCTGAGGGTGATATCACCCAGTCATATTAACTAAACCACAGACTCTTGTTTCTCTTTGGATGGCCCCTTTCCTATTACACTTCTTCCTATGCTGCATTTCCTATAAAATATTATCTTTATCTTACCACGCCTTTAGATTCTAAAATATTTTAGAAGCTTAATAATATACTTTCGTAACTTTTTTCCAGAATGTTTTAGAAGTTCACAGGTGAAAATGCTTCTGATTTTAAGTGAGTTCTTAGACATAGCACATGGTAAATAGCTTTCTCTGTAGGTGTAGCTTTGCTTTTTAAAAGTATTAGTTTTTAAAGTATCACACTGGCCTTGAATGCAACAAGATTTTTCTGAATAATTGGTATAATGATCACTTTTTTGAAATTTAAATAATACAAAACCAGTTCTTAAAATGACAGTAAAATCAGTAAAAAAAAAAAAAAAAAAAAAAAAAATGCGGTGTTGTACAAGTCTAGTGATAGGAAGTTTACACGCACTAAACCCAGTCTTGGTTATTTGCGATGGAAAACTATTTTAAATTTGACCACACGATGGTGCTATTACAAAACAAATCCAAAAATAAACCAAATTGTAGTCCAAATATTTGTACTTCACCTGTGTTTCTTGCCAAGAAATGTAACAATTTTTATCAGTGTCTTCTTCTGACTTGTTTTGGATTTCAAGATCTATTCCATGTTTTCATTTGGGGTTTTTTGTCCCTCACGCTATTGCTGATTGTCTCTCAAAGGAAATCAAGTCTATTTTCTTGAAATCTACTGGGGGTGCCAAAAAAATGTACACAAGTGGACATGTTGGTCAGCGTTGCTCAAGCAGTAGTTCGCCATAGTCAAAAGTACTTGGACACTGACGGTAACCATTCTGAGCACCTCTTGTAATTGCAGAAGTCAAACATGACTTGTATTCATATTTCATTATCGGAGTAGATTATTGCAATTTTAATAGTTTTCCTTTCTTAAAATGTGTATACATTTTTTGGTAATGTCAGTAAAATAATATTTCAAAACGAAGAAAAACTATACTTATAATTACATTCAATATTATTTATTTGTTTCTTGTTATGTAGCAGAAAAGATATTTCCTTTATCTGGACCGAGAGTGTCAATTAATGTAAAGGTCAGAAACAGAGTGGACCCTTGGGAAAATAACCCGCTCACTTAGGAGCTGAAAGGATGTTTTCATTAATTTGGTCAGGTCCTTCTCATTGCTCACCATCTGGATCTCCATGTGTTGAAAGCTTTGTCTCGCCAGCAGAGGCAACACACAATAAGCACCTTCTCCAAGATACACAGAAATCGTAAGGAATTGCTAACAAAGCATCATTCCCAGATGATATAACTTCCGTCACACCACATTCTGTCCAAAGGGTGTGGTTACTACCTATTCCTGGTTTGTGAGGCTCCAAAAAACTTCAGGATTGCCATGTGGCAACTTGTGTAGAATCTGCATGTAATGTCTGAAGGTCCTGGAGACCCTTCATGTGTCATTCAGAGGATAGCAATTTGAGGGTTTGTTGGAGCAAAGAATAAAATCGTACTAGAAACTGCAGACGCTAATGCTCCAAAGATAAAAAATGAGACACTCTAACACTGTAAAGATTACTCAATGATAACTTTAGAGAGAAAACATAAATTTCTCCAAGGGTTTATAGAAAATACTATCTGCTGGTCCTGTTAATGCAGAGTATATTCACCAAACTCATCTGAAAGTTCTCATCCGGAGAAAGAACTTTAATAAAGGTCACAGTTCTATGAGATAAGATTTCTTTAAAAATATGAGTTGTCAAGAAAAAAGCATTTGGTAAAAAGTGACACTGCGTGGAAGGAAATTAATTGAGAGCTAAAAGAAATTACAAATAATAATTAAGTGGAAAAGAAAAAGAAAGAGTAGAAACACAAAGACTAAGAAAAGTAAAAAAAAAATCATTTTGAATGCAGGGGGAAGATGTCGACAAATTAAACTTGTGAAAGAGAATAAAGTAGAATGCATGACAGAAAATATGCTGGACAGAGAATAATTTCATTCCTTGGAGAACAGAAAAATCAAAATTATGAAAATAGTACAGGAAAAGAACATTCATTAAGTAATAAAGCATATTTTTCTAAAGGAAAGAAAATGAAATTGGCTAATTCAAAGAGCACACAGCATTTCATGCAAAAATTAAAAAAAAGACACAGAAAATAAATACCCAGACATATGCAAATGAAGTTACTGAACTTCAAAGATAAAGGTGTTTTTTTTTAATCTTTCTAGCAGAAATCTCATGCCCCTTGCAAATAATGATTAAAAATATTATCAGGATGGCCCCAGGCTTCCAGACTTTTCCATCAACACGTCTACTGCCAGGATACAACAGAGCAATTTCCACATTGTTCTGAGGTAAACAAGGAGCAATGCAGAAATGTTTATTTTAAAATCCTCTAAAACGCATTCAAGCCTAAAGCCAATAGCAGATATTCTCATACATGAAGAAGTACCAGTGGGACTCAATGAAAGATGTGGGCACAGAGGCAAAAGAAAAATTATTCTACCAGAAAAATCCAACCAACGAAGTATTGATCAGAACAACCATGGTAAAGTGATTTTACTCACCGACAATCGGGATTGACTTCTAAAACTAAGATGAAACAACTGTAGCAAGATAAATGTCATTAATGTTGCCAAATTTCAAAAATGTTTAAAAACAAGAAGGGTGAATGGAAAATACTTAAATGCATTAATTTCCGTGTCTTTTCTTTTTTTTTTCTTTTTTCATGAGGAATCTCTAGTCTTCGCTAACTGCGATTCAAAAGATGTGGAATTTGGTACATTAAGAAACAAAAACTCCTATGGAGTATTTAAAGTTACAATAAAGGAACAAAGAGAATACTTATAAGTAGTAACATGACTAGCGTATATCAAGTTGAAGAAGGAAAAAGAAGTGTGTTTGGTCAGCTGTTGACTTCCCAAAATGCCCACCAGAAAAACCGATATTGATGTTTCGCAAGCACACCTATATATCCGTCTTACTGTAATAAAGGAGAATACTGCTTTGGCAGAACTTAAGTAGTGTCATAGAAGGGGAAAAGTCAAGTTGCAAGGCCTGGTCTGGATGATATAAGGTGGTCTTGCAAGGCAGGGAATTGATTGGGGTCCAGTAAATTTCAAGATACAAAAACTTTGCGTTGTTTGGGGCACAGAAAGACAAGTGTGTATTGTTGAGTAGGCTGATAATTATGACAAATAAGTGGTTTGATTGGTTCATAATTTTATCTTCCTGGAGGCAACTTTTCCTGAGCACAAACCTAGTAATTTTTGCCCAGGGCCAATACTGCTTGACAAACAAAAGGAAAGCATGTTGTGTGCTCGCGTTATTTAGCACAGAGACAGGAGAGTATCTTCAGGCCAGAATTTCTGAGCACAAGAGTAGGGAAGTCGACCAGTTTCGGTTCTCAGTATGTTCATTGATTAATGTTTACTCTAGCAGGGAGGTTGAATCGTTATTGTTTGGGGATATGATCAATTGAGATCAGCACTGGTATTTAATATAATCATGGTTAACAAGTGACAAGTAAGAAGTGAGATAAACAAAAATAACAGACACAGTAAGATGTTTCCTGGTGATCGTAAGTCAGATAATGGAGCCAAGGCTGTTAGTTTTGGGAAGAGAGGATGGGGAAGATGTCGGGGGCTCTATTTTAATTCAGTCAATTACATTGGGAAGTTCTGGAAAGGAGTATGTTTACATGTTAGCATATTTGTGGTCTGGCAGTGAGCCAAAAAATTATCTTGTTTGCCTGAGCACTTTCCATGCATTACGTCTTTGATTAGTTGCTACAGTTGCGTCAGCCGTTCCCAAGACTTTACTTAGTCTCAATGACATGCTAGGAGCAGTCACATGACTCAGAAGGCATTACACTCTGGTTATGGTTTATTACTATACGCTACAGGTCAAAAGCAGCAAAGGGAAAACATGCATGGGGCAAAGTTCAGAAGAAACCAAGCACAAAATTCCAGTTGTTCACTCCCATTGGAGCCACAGAGAGGTGCTTCAATCTCCTAGATATGAAGTGTGACAACACTCGTAATGACTGGCCATCTTGGGAAGCTCATCTGAGCCTTGGTGTCCAGAGTTTTTATTGGGGGTCTATCACATAGGCAGGGGTGCAGCCCCTGAAGGACTTTCCAGTCTCCCAGAGCAGAAGCAAGCATTTACCACAAATGACATTAGTTCGCATAAACCATCTAATTAACTGGCTTCGGAGTGGCCCAAAACCTCAGTGATATAAGAATGATACTACTCCAAGATCTCAGTGCTCAGCTCCCAGGAGCTAGCCAAGGGCCAGTCCCACAGACAGGCCTTCCTAATGTGCAGGGTCTGAGAGAGCCAGCACTGGTGGGTTAACCCTTTCCTGCTTAACCCTTGACGTGGCTGTCACCCTGCAGGTCACCAAGCGTGGATATATTTGCAGGTTTTTTTAAAGCAGCCCAGGTCTAGACCAGTGTCTGAGTACTCACTTGGGGAAGCGGTGGTGACAGTATGGGATTGGAGAGTCACTCAAGAGGTAGAAATAAGAGGACTCGGAAATTAACTGCTGGGAATCAGGAATAAGGAAGCAGAAGAGAAAGATCAGCTATGGGTCTCAGGTTTGTCCTTGGGCATTTGGGCATCTCTTCTCAGTGCCTGTATGAAAGGAAAGCCTTGTGTTTATAACCTGCGAGCAGATGACAATCTGGGCATTGTCAGCTGAATATATTTTTTATAATTTTCAACAGAGACTTACTTCTGAGCTACTGAGGGCCTCATGTCCACCATTTTTAGTTCATGACAGTATACAGTTACTACATTATAATTTTGAGGTGGCCAAATCTACAGTAGTTTTCTGCTACAAACGCCATTTCCAAGGTCATCACCCAGGTATCAAGGCCAGGCCGTGGTTTCCTGCTTCCCAGAGCCTCTGACAGAGCCAGGTGGAATAAGAACTGAACCCAGCACTTACTCCCCTCAGTGGAGCCTTGTGTGAGCCTCCCTTGGCATGGAGTTCATGAGAAATGGACACACACACACACACACACACACACACACACACACCGTCATGTTACAAGATCAGGGAGCTGGTGCTGGGTCACCAACCACCTTTCTGCCCGGCCCAAATGCCCCGCCATTTGGCTTCTGCCTGCCCAGGGTCAAGAAGCTGCCTCTGGGAAGTCAGTGCAGTGATCCTAGCAGACTACAAGCTGTGGCAATTATGGCACAGGTCAGTCTAGAGTGCTCAATATTGTATACACAAAACAAATTACCCTTGATCATCGTCTGTATCCTGTAGTTTATTCTGTGATGGTATTGGAAAAATTACAAAGAAACAATTGATTTTGGACTCAGATGAAAATTGTCTTCTATCTGTGATACACAACGATATTAAATGACTTCACCAAGTTACTTCAAAGTCATATGACTTTTGTAATTGCTTTGGTGGCTATTTTATATAAAGAAGTAAACAAAAGAAAGGTGTTGAGGGATACTGGAAAATATCCAGGAACTTTGATTCTTTTAAGTTGAAAAATTGCTTGGAAAAGCCCAATAATTATGAGGGAGAGCATATCTTGTCAATATCTTTTAAGAAAAGCTTTCAGATGTTATAGAAACTATCTTGAAATACTAAGCTTTTCTCTTGCAGATTCTTAACAAACTTTTAATAGTTCGTTGTGTGTGACACATGCATATCAATGTCTCAGCAAACTCGGGAAAAAAAATGGTAGCATGAACCCAAAATGACTTAAAATCATTTTCTTAAGTGATTTTAACTTTTGGTAATACCTAGTAAATGTCACAACCATATGGGTAAATAGATAGAAGTTTTTCAACAGACAGATACCTTGTTTTCAAAATCTGTGCCCTGAAATATTTACATTCCAAAGTAATCAAAAAACCATCTTCTCTCCTGCTAATTTAGGCTTTTGTGTTTGTAGCAGTGAGGTGGAGGTGGAAGTAACTGGCTTACTCTACCTTTTGCTTCTAATTGAATTGCAGCTGTTGTTTCTTAGTCAAGGATACATCTTGATTTCACTAAAGTAAGACGTGAGGGTTGCCCACAGTAATTCGGAGGACGCTGAGTGCTTCAAAATAAAAAACTTTGCTCCTTCAGTTGGAGGTAATAAATCAAACACGGCTACTTTATTTTTAGCAATGTGTTTCCCAGCGGAAATGTCAGTCATTTCAGTCATTTCACAGCAATTTTTCTTTTCAAAAACAAAAATCAGTTCGTTTTCATTAAAAAATGATCCTAAGATAGTCTATTTTCAATGTCAAGTTACTTGTTTCTTAGTTGGCCCCAAAACATCTACAATTGCTATTATTTATCCTTAGGAAGACAGGTTATTGTTTTGTTTTTACTGAATAGATATAAATAATAAAACATGAATTTATTAAGTGATAAGATAGGACCTTGCCTTTATAGAGAGAATTATGACATAGAGTTTGATACAGAGAATTATTTGCTGTAGAGCTTTGAAGTAATGACAGATTGGTTAGTAATAAGTAAAAGAGAACTTGAAAATGGTACAGCAATAGGGCATATAGAGAGCGAGCATCATCTTCGGGGTCCAGGAAGACACCCCAGGAATGAAACCCAGATTCATGGAGAGGGCACAGCTGTGGCTCACAGAACCACCATGAAGTTGCCGTGGGCTCTGCCAAGGAAAGCCATTCTTGGGGATGCTTTTACGGGAGGTCGTCGTCTACAGAACCATCTGAGGGGTGCTGAGGGGTCCTGCTGGCCATTAGTGTGTTGACCACTCGGTGTTCCAGGAGTCATTCTCTGCAGGGGCCACCACCTTGCAGGAGTGTTAGGAGTTTGGTATTGGGCAAGATGCTCAGGGTGCAAGATTGAGTCCTTTGGAAAAAGCGCGCAGCTTTCCGTGGGACGTTTCTGTCTGTACTCATTGGTAGAGTATCTGGGGGTTTTCTCTGCACTTCGCAAGAGGAATAGGGAGAGATGTGTCTACTGCATTTTCCTGGAATCCAACGTCTTCCTTTGCCTTTGCAATTTATTTTTCTTTCCTCTGACCAGTGCTTTTCTGGTCTTTAAATTAGTATATTGGGTCGGACATTGTCCTCTCTTTTGGGGGGGAGAAATTCTCTTCTGGAAACTAAATTAACTTTCCCCACCCTCTTTTCTCCTTCCTTCCTCCCTGCCCTTTGTTCATTTACTCCTTCTATAGCCAGCCTCTCTGCCCCTGCCTTCCACCGTCCTCCTTTCCGGCCACATAGTCAGAACCTTTGCCATTGAGATTACCTGTATGTTTATTTTGATTTTGAAAAATAAAATGACAAGTGAATTTTGTAGTTTCAAAACCTAATTTGTCTAAACAACTAATTTGTCTGTAACAAAAAAAAGCAAAAAAAAAAAAAAAAAGAAAAGCACCAAGAGCTTCATCCTCAGAAACAATTTTATTATTTAATTTAAAGCAGTTTAGTTAACTGGTAGCAAAATGGTACATAGACAATAAACAGAGCCAGTTCCCATAGGGTTACAAGGACTATTATTGACTTTGTGTTTTATTTTCATGTGCAAGTCTAACTATTTTTAAAAGGCAACAGTTTCTTAAAAGGCTTTTTATAAGCATTTTTTTATTTTTTAAATAACAGAAAGACTAATGAACTCTCATTCTTATAGCAAGCTGATATGAATTGTGTCATACATTAAATTTGGACTAATGTTCATAATCAAAAATAAGTATTGTAAAATGTATGAAACAAATTGTTTCGTTTTATGGGAAATATAGTCATATCCTAACTTAAGATCCTAGTCTTGACAACTGTCATAATGTAGAAATACTAAACTTGAGATCTTGTGAGGAAATAGATGATTCATAAAATCTCACATTGATTCCTAGAAATGTAACAAAGTGAAGAAATGGCAACTCAGAAAACATCATACTTGACTATTGATGTGCAAATATGAAACAGGTCCATTAAATTCATCAGTGTTCTCCATTACATATATCAGTTAGAGTCTGCCTTTGGTTTGAATAATTTACATGTTAATATGTATTTGTCAAATGTATTTCCCATGGGTTTATAACATACATACCTGTGATACAATATTGCCTTAAGGTATAATTTCAATTTTAAGTAACTTTTTATAAATTCTACTTCCCTGTCTAAGAAAATTAAAGATAAAATCTCCCTGATTTAGGGGAAATTCTTGGTGTTTCCGTTATTCCAAAATAAGAGTAGTGTAAAATTACTAAAACAACAACAAATAGGCATTTCATATTCTATAAGCCCAACTATACAATGGCTAACATCTGTAATTCACATTTTATGTTTTACATTTTTATTTCTACAGAAATTTTTGGGGACTATTAGGCTTTCTTTATCTGTATTTTTTAATCAGATTTTCTTTCAATTTATCTGCTTCTTTTTGAAAAAATAGGATAAAAAGTCTCTTTCTGGTCTTACATGTCCTATTTTCTGTTGAATTAAAACTCAATATCAAATTCAAAAATTGAAAAAAAATACAAAATTAGAAGAAAAGTATATTTCTAAATTTACCAATGTCTCTTCCATGGGAATACCTTAATACATCCCATCTACCTGGCGAACTTTGCTTTAGTGCTTTTCATTCCGTTTATGATGGGGGATAAATATAGTCAAAAGCACTGGTGTCACCAAGGCTCAGTTTATATTTAATTTATAACTGTAGATTTCTACATGATTTACATCAAATTTCAATGGCATAACTACCTAGCTTTATTACACTCTTTCCTCACAATGTTAAAACAGTTCCTATAGATAATTTTTCAAAATTAAATCAATTGTTTCAACATCCCTTGTTTTAGTGTATGACTATTTAAATACTAAAAGCATAAAGGACTTCCTATGTTTCAGTATTTCTTTGGATTACATAAGACATACCATTTTCCTTTTTTGAATTTTAAAGTATCTTTCTAATGAAATACTCTGTATATATGAATGAAAAATTTAAAAACTCAAGAGTGTAATAATGAACTTCATTACTGCATCCTTCAGTTACTGTCTCAATTCTTGGATTAAATTAAGTCAATAAATGTGTTTTAAATATTTTATCTATGTTAAGCATTCTTTTAGGAGAACAATCAATATTTGCTTTTCAGTCCACTTTTCTTGGCATACAGTGTATTTCAGGCATAAAGTTAGCAAAAAGTTCAGGTACTTGATATTTCTTTTTGTTTGTTTTGCTTTCTTCAATGCAATAAAACATGCTATGAGCATCTCAAATTCTAAAATAAAGATGATATCATGTGAAAAGGCAACAAAAACAGGTTAAAATGAATAAAGGTTTATATTCTAAAGTGAACCATGGTTCTTACAAAAGTGTCAGGCAACAAGTTTGTTTGTTCATCTCTGTGGAGAGAAGACTAGACATTTATAATGAGCTCGGCTTTATAAAAGAGCGAGTTTAAAGAATATAATATGACACATTTAATTTTTAGAAGGAGCAACAATCTTCTCTGTCCGTTGTGATGCCCCAAATATATCTGGACTTTTAGTGTCCTGTCATAAAACCTTAGTACTTACTTTTTAAATTGGCTTCATACAGTTTGGATTGCTGTCAAACAATTAAATATCAAATTTTAAATTTTGTGTTTTAACTTAGGTTTTCAAACTCATTCCATTGATGTCTTTCAAATATTAACAGGAGGAATGCCAATAAGCAGTACATTCAATTTCAAAATAATCTATACTTTGAAGAGAATAGATTTTTTAAATATGAGAGATATGAATATATTCCACTCATGTAATGCCAGCAACACTTCTTTTCTTTCATTTCCCCTAAGATTCAGAGTTCTTTCAAGCAAGGTCCTTGTAGGAAAAAAGAAGTCTCTTGTTTTCTCATTATCAAAGCTGAGTTTCCTCCCGAGAGTCTTGACCAGCGGTGGTGATGCTGTTTTTTCGACTGGGTTCACTGTTTGGCAGGTACGCCAGTGGATCTGGTCGGATTAAGTATCTGATGAGAGAAAACAAAGCAAATAACTGTAATCGTCAGTAAACACAAAACTAAGTCACACTGAAACTTGAGATGCTTCTTCAAATGTATTGTTCAGTGTTTAGGTTATCTAAAACATCTCTATTTAGAATGTTAGTAGAAGGACTCACAGTTTAGTTGACTTCTAAAATTCTTCAGGGTTTGAATAATTTCTATAGTTAAAATGATTAGGATGATGAATACTGATGAACAAGCATCGTTATATTTCAGTTATGATCCATTGCACCGCCTTCATTTTATCAAAGGTTTATGATTTGTTTTAGTATTTTAGTATTTTTTTGATTGATAATCCATCACATTGGCTATTTTTCTATCAAGGAGACCTAAATCCTAACCATGATTCTTCTATTGCTTAACTGCTCTGAATCTTATTTTTATCACGGTTAAATACATTTGATGTAAACAATTTTTGTAGTCTTTTTAATCTAAATATGCTATGATTCTATAAAATCAGTGATTTCTTAAATGTTATGGAGACTATTATGGACAGAGAATCGTTTATTTATTTGGAAATTTATAATCTAAAATTCAGTAGAATAAGAATTATACAAAAGTACCAACAATAAGTCTTAATTCATTCTGCTACTACATAGGAAATGTTCATCTGCCAAACTCAAGCATTTCATTACTGCTAAGATTTGAGAGAGGTGTTTTACTTCCGGCTGAGAAATGATGGCATGAATGTGTATTTCCTGAGCACATTTAGAATTCTGAGCTAGGACCTGGGAATGGAGAAAGTCACAAACCTGACCCCTGCCCTGCAGAAGATCAGTAGAGTTTAACTGATGAAGCAGATACAAAGAAGAGAAAGATATTCCTACCATCACAGGAGATAAAAAGATCAATAGAAAGAACTAGGGAATAGTTTCGTCAGGAGGTCTGGTTCAGCTGTATCTCCAGGCTGAAGTAGAGACAGGCAGAAAGGCAATCTAAGGCTTGGACTAAAGGGGGCACAGACAAGGGAGGTTCCTGATAACATTTAGGAAACAAGTTGACTTTAAGACTGGTTAGGCCAGGAAATAGACGTAAATTCAGGAAGAAAAGTAGAGAACAGTTCATGACGGACCTTGACCGTCAGTATAATTTCTGTTCCAAAGGCAGCAGGAAGCCACTGAGGGGTTGAGTTGGGGGAAGGAAAGTAAATATATGTAATGCAGTTTTGCAGAAAGTTTTATTTCAGGTGCGAATGAAATTAGTATTCATAGTTTTGTAATGATTTTAGAAGGTACAAAAAATGAACAAAGAAACGGTAATATAATAAGAGTGAGACTAATATAAGAAACTAATATAAGAGTGAGAACTCTGATGAACGTGGTACTTTTCCTCTTAAAAAAATAAAGGAAAAATATTCATAAAATATGTTCCTTAATGAAAATGAGAAAAGGCCATTTAAAGCATTGCAGTCTATTTTCTTTGATCAAATACAAGTTAATGTGAGTGTCCTTGAATCTATTAACTGGATTTGTTATCTCGGCACACTGCTTTATAATTACTTTAAATATCAATAGCATTGTAGATCGATGAACAAAACTACTAGTGCACAATAAGCTTTTTAATGCCATATCATCTAGTGATTTATTGTTCTTTGAATCAAATTAATGTTGCCCCTTCATTTAAAATGAACTTTTGAGAGCAATTTTTTAGAAAAACATAAAAGGCATGAGTATAATCCATTATCCCTTAGATTCACTGACGTAGCTGCAAAAGTTCCTTCCCCTATTATGATCATTACAAAACCTACGAGCTTAATAAAATAAATGTCTTAAATGTCTTTTTATGTATTACTTGTCATGGTAGACATTTTTTTCATGATATTTATCATTGCTCCAGTTATACTAAAATTTAATTATCTCAATGCCACATATACAGATCTTGGAAAACATTTTTTCATCACTGTCAAGCTGATGGTTTAGTTGAAAGCTAATAAAAAAATAATATCCAGAAGACAGAAAATATTATGCTTATTTTACCTGTGTATATTATAACATACATATTTTATTTGCAAATTTAAGAGTTTGGGGAATTATTTCTGATTATAAACATCTATTTGATAGAAGGACATGTGCATAGACTGAAAGGTTAATAATGTCTTCCTATTCCATCAGAAATAACCATGGGAAATATATTAAGCTCAGGGAACAGAATTTATTATGAAATATAAATAAGGTAAGCATAACTTTTTAAAAACCGTACATAATTAATACAACTATAATTAATTTGCAAGAGACATAAGAAGGTTGGAATTACATGGGCAGGTTGGAGAATGAATAAAAATTGCCTGATTTTATGGATTTAAAGGAAGAAAGAAGTGAGTAAAATGGGCAGAGGTAACATAGAGCAGTTTTGTTTTATTACGGTAATAGACTAAGTGAAGTGTCCAGAATGGGCATTTGAGAGCCAAGTGCATCATAAATAAGACATTTTCTTCCAACTGCAAGTACTCCACAAATTCACCACCACCACTGGGTATAAGTTTTGACAGCTGCCTTAAGAACTGCCTTAGCCGCTAAAATGACCATTCCCCTGAATCTCACAGGTCCTGTGTTCCAACCAGAATCATCAGACAGCAAGTTAAAGCATTATTATATTTGTTAGTTGTGTCTTAGGTGCATGAGATAAACCTTTACACCCTGATTTTGGGTCAGAGTTACTCCTGCTGATAAATTCTCCTAAGAAGTTTCTGAAACACGTTCATCTTTCCGCCCTAAAACTGACCACTGCTCAGTGGTCTGAGAGTCATTCTTTTACTTTTTCTTCTTTATGTATCTCCTGTTTGGAACAATCATTCTCTCTTTTGCTTTATTCATCCAGAAGATGAAAAATAAATATTTTCTATATAGAACTAGCCTCCCTTCAGAGCTGCGGCACTATATCTCTATAGACTTTCTAGACTTTTCCAGTTAGCCCACTGAGCAATGTATCTGAACCCCAACTCATCAGCTCTCTCTCCTCCCCAGCCAACAAATCCTGTCTCCTGCTTGGAAAATGGCCTCCCTATTTGGATTTGTTTCAGTACACCAGCATTTTGTTTGTCTGTTTCTTTGAAATCTTAAAGCCACGCATGCCTCTTTTTCCACCTGCCACAGCAATGAACAAGTTACACTCTTTCCCTTCATAAATTTATCTCCAGACGAGCCTGCTTTTATTATACTAGTCATTGTCTTAGTGTTGTGACCGGTTATCCCCTTTAAACCTGCATAACACCTTTCCAACTGGTTTCCCTATTAAAGAAATAAACACTGTTTCTACCCCAGTCAAAATCTCCCACAAAACTGGCCATCTATATAAGTAGGCTTCTGATTCGTGGCGTATCACTACCTGTAGATCTAAGCCACTGGCCAGGATCCATTTTATGCTCTGCATGACAGAATGTTCTCCGTCCTCCAACTCTCCAACCTTATTACTTACTTTCCTGACGATAGATACAAACACACCCTGCAGACCTAACACCCACCAAGACTTACAGTCTTTGGCATTTGTTTTAAGTCACTAAGACAGTCTGGGGTTCACTACCTGGGGGAAGCAGCTTTCATCCAGGGACCTTGGGAGCAAACTATTGTTAGGGATTTCTCTCCTGGGCTTAAATAAACAGCAGTCAAAATGCCTTTTCTAATGTCTTGCTACTTTCTCACTCATACGTGTAGTTTCTGATGAATCAAATTACTACTGTAGACCTTTTCCTCAGAAGTGTTTTGACCTATTTACTTTAGCTGGTGAGAAATCTGAGGTCGTTAGAACTAGGTAATGTGAGATATTTCAGGTTTACCTTTGAGCTGGTCTCTTATTTTTCCACATATTTTCTCTGACTTCCACACATATATGTTAGCTCACAGAATACAGAATTCATGCTGCCATTTCCATTCTTTTATTCCTGTACAATCCTACAAGGACTTTTTTTTAAATATATATATTTATAGCATTACACAAAGCAACACATAAAATGCATCAGTTTATCGAACACAGAAATTGGACTTGGACATTCATATTGCAAGAATCAGAAGGGGCTCTCCTGGTGGAGGTAACAATATAAAAACAAGTGAATCAGTGGATTGTACACATAAATGCCTTGTGTGCGGCATGAGATCAACTTACACAACGTCGTTCAGCTCTAGTCTGGTGTCTGGAGATGGGTTAATCAGGATATAGGAAAGGGTGCTCTGTTGATCATTCATTTCATCTAAAACATAAATAAATGCCACATTTGTTATACTACGCAGGGAAATTACAGGAATTAGTATCAAGCATCTTATCTTCAAAGCACAGAGCTATCAACGGGAACTCGCTATCATTTGGGCCACAGCCCGACTGTGTACATAATTCCAACTACTTTCAAATTACCGTCATTGGAAATGTCTGACAGGTACTCATTTTTTGCTCCAATAGGTGATAAAAATAAAGTTTCTATTTCTGCTCTAAACAACCACAGCTACAGTCTACCCTTTAAGCTTTTATCATGAAAAAGTATTTCTGTTTTAAAAAAGCTAGACAAGATGTTGACTTGATTTATTATGCTTTATCAATTATAAAAAGTAACTGTGGTTATAGGTGGCCATCCCAGACAGGAGTATTCATATGGGAAATTCTGTGGAAAATCAGCTAATGGCATTGTACTTAGAAAACACAACAGAAATGTTTAAAAAGACGTGAAGGCCCTAAAAATGTTTGGCTTGGTTACATATCCGAGGTTTGGATCTATCTGATACAAACCATAGGATCATTTTTGCAGAATGCAAAGAATCCTGTGGAGCAGGATTTAACTGAAAGTTTCAGGGCAAGTGTCCTACGGAGTCATTTGTTTTTCCTCGACAACAATATATTTTTTAAACTAAAAGGCTGTGCCCTTTTAATTTTGTCAATTCACTCTCAAGACATGGTCATCCTTCAAATTCAGAGAGCTGACCTGGCATTATATAGAGATACTGAAAAAGAAAAGAAAACAGCTTTGGAGCTAAAGTTTTCAGCTGTCAAGGCTTTGATGAGACGTAAATGTAAGGCCACGCGGACACACATTTCACGGAGCATCAATCCTTCCAAGGTGAAATGTTTAGGTTGTGAGGGCACCGATTAAAACCCTGCTCTAGAGACGTAGTACGCTTCTAGACACTTCAGTGGTAGACAATACTTGAAAGAAGTACTAACTTTTGCATTTGATCTAAAATCCAAGTATAGCTTTCATGCTGATAAAGATATATCAGTACTCACATAACTACATGCAAATAAAGTGAAGGCCTTTTTTCAGCCAACGTAGCTGACCCTGATAGTTTCCTACACTGGGAAATACATGCTGTTTTCATAAAATAATGTTTACCACTGGGTTCATTTAAATAGCAACGTGGGACTTGAATACGAAAGACAATATTTGTAGTTATGATATTTCAAGATGATACACAGATGCTCCCTATTTTTAAAGTCTGTAAATGAAAACCTTTATCTTACAAGGCAGATAACTGTGGTATAACTGAACCCACCATAAGTACGCCAGTAAAACTGATGATTCAAATAAAGGAATAGATTTGGGTTGCATATGTCTCTGGGATAGACACACAGAATGGTAGTCTGCCATAGGATGGGGTGCCAGGCAAAATAGGGCATGTCCAGTGAATTCTGAATTTCAGATAAAACAGTTAACAGTTATTTAGCATAAATATATCCTAAACATTGCATGCGTCAGACTTGTTCTAAAACTTGTCTGTTGTTTATCTGAAAATCAATTTAACTGGAAATCGTATATTTTTATGTTAAATCTGTCAGTTTTACCTAGAGGTAGGTGGCTAACTCAGCTGTTGAAAATGGAATTGCAATGAGTATATGAAATGAGTTTACTCTCAATAAGGAACAATTCCAAGTAAAGCATATTGTCCTGGCCTGAGATTGCCAGAATCATCTTTCTATAGAAAAAGCAATTTCGATTTATGTCTCCTCTTTGAGAAGTTTTCCCCTGTGTGAATTTCCACAAATGCTGTACAAAGGAACAGAAATTGATAGTGCCTTCTGGAAACTAAAACATAACACTCTGAAATGTAACATGTCTGTAGAACACCTCCGTCTCATTTGGCTAATCAGATTCTTATATGGACAGTGGCATTATTGAACTTTCTCTTATAAACAGTGAATATGATTGAACAGTGGCATTAAAGGAAAAACAATTTCAACAAATAACTTCTTAGTCATTATTAATACCCAACTTTTCTTCTAGGTAATTAACATGATGCTGTAGTCATTTTTGGTTCTGGGATGAAGTCCAAATCTATTGGTGACTCGGTTTACCTGTCACAAACAAATGTCTAGAAAACAGAGAGATTTATAGCAGTAGATAGAGCTATTGTGTCAATAATGTTTTTCTGCGCAAGTAACCTGTTTTATTCATCGTTCTGAAGATTTTGATTTTTTTCATGGATTCCAGGAATTGGAGCAAACGCTTTGCTAATGAGCTCAATTCAATGGTTCCATATGGTTTAGATCAAGATGTGAGTGGCAACACGATGAGACCTGGACATTGCGGGTTTCTTTCCTCACCCACCCCCCACTCACTTCCCCTCAGGCTTCCTTTAAAGGAAGTGGCTGAGTTCAAAGCTATTCTGTCTTTCTCTTTCATGTCTGCCTTGCTGTAGAGTTCATTCTGGTGGGCCATGCTGCCTCATTGGGAAGTCCTACAGTTCACTCTTTCTCTTTGTGGCTTTGTGTTTAAGAATTAGGAAGCAAGGCTTTAAAAGCCTGTTGGGGTCACACATCAAAACACCATTCAACGATCAAGTTTCAGCAGCTGTTAAATCTGCTCTTTTCATCACTATCTGTAGTCCTGACGTTATTTTTCAGGTTTTTCTGCATTCTGGGAAGAAAAAAGGTGGTAGGTTCCCTAGATCTTGAAGACTCAGTCATAATAATTATCACTGGTAGAGACAAAGACACCAATGGATTAAATAAGGGTTTTTACCAAAAATGTAATGACATGTTCAGTGAATAAAATAAAATGTTTATGGAAAATTTGGCTCATGAACCAGAATCAAGACTCATATTTCCTATCAAGCAAAAATATCTACAAAGGAAATCTGTTGAGAGGACATGCGATGTGTTCCTGATAAATATTCTCTGACTTTGGCAAAATAAAAGGCCGTGTATAGTTTAAATGGTTTTATTACAATTATTATTTCATCATTGACATAATTATCATAATGGAACTATTCTTCTTATGAAAATTTGAAATAAATGTACTAGAATATTGAAAACTTGGAGAGAAATTTTAGAGTCAAATTCAATAATTTCTCGTATTTACCAAGAAACTTACTTTACTATCTTAATTAATGTATGAAATTATTCAGTGAAAAGCTTCATATAACAAATATTTTGTTTAGCGTGCTTCATGCAAATAGACCATATTATAAAGGAAAAAGAATTACACTCCAATTGTTCTGACAGAATAATTGATTGAGTCTCAGTCCACACACATGAGTTTCATTTTTTTAGTTTGTTTTGGTTTTAAAATTTTTCCTATGAGGTATTTTAAGAGCACTTTTAAAAAAGAATAACATTTGATAAGGAAAGTATGAAATCTTACTTATATTTGTGTAGATTTCATTCAATAATACTTTCAAAAACACATGCCCATTATGTATTGTGTAATCAGAAAAACATGTCCAATAATGAATACAAAGGTATCACTGAGAGGACCAGTTAAGAACAAAGGCTCTGAAACCAGAGTGTCTGCCTCAAAATCCTGGCCTTACCAATTACGGATGCTGAGACTACAGGCAGATTACTTAATTTTTTTTTTAAATCTCTCTGGACTCAGTTTCCTCACCTGTAAAATGGGGTAACAATAGGCTATCTCATAGGTTATCATTAGAATTAAATTGTAAATAAATAATCAACATAATTTAAAATTAATACATTAATATAAATATGTCATTCTTAGAATGAGCACCTATTCATATCCAGTACTACATAATGGTTTCCTATTATTATTCTAGCAGGCAAAATCAGTCTGTAACTTGGAAATAACAATCATCATACCTGTATATTGTGATATGAAAGTATTGCAAAGATAAGGAAGAAAAGTGATCAGACAAAGAGAACAGCAAATGGGAGAGGTTGTTGGTTTTAAGTTGGGGAAACAGAGCCCAGAGGATAGACTAAAGTGAGCAAGGAGGACGTAACTGGAGACGATGCTGAAAAGACCAGCTAGGACCAGGTCCCATGGTGCATTAAGACCTTGATGAGAAGTTTGAGATTTATTCTAACAGCAATTGGAAGCCACTGAGTGGTTGTAAGGGCAGGAGATTTGGTGGCAAACTGAATATATCGCCTTGGCTGCTCTGTGGAAGATGAACTTTGAGGGCTCAAATTTGGACAGGGAAATGGTAAATAGGTGAATAGTGCAGAAGCCCAGGTGAGAGATGACGGTGGCTTGGTAACAATGGCAATGGAGAAAATTTGTCAGGAGGGAGGGAAAGATAGCTGAAGAGCTTCAGAGCTTGAGGGGGGGGGGGAGAGAGACAGAGAGAGAGAGAGAGAGAGAGAGAGAGAGAGAGAGAGAGATTGTTTTAAGATGAGAGACACCACAGTATATTTGAGTGTTGATGGAAAAAGCAAGTAAAAACAAAAAGAAACCGGTGCTGTAGCACACTGAGGGCATGGTTTTCCTTCCGTCACTACAAGGAATCCCTTATCAGAGAACATACTCTCAGTGGCTCAGTGCTTCTTTCTCCTACATAGTCTACTAATCCAAATCATCCATCATCGCATAACCCACTGGTGATTTCATTTTCCCTCCCAGACCTTTTTAGCAATTTTCTTGAGAGGCAGTAAGCTGTGTAAAACAACCTGCAGACCAGGAGTTAGGCGTCTTTAGTACAAGTGTGCCTGTAAGTTAACTGAAAACTTTCTATATGATTTTAAGCATATCATTCAAGTTATCTAAGGATAATCATTAGTGCTGCATTATGAATTCTGAAATCTAGGAGGTTCAATTTGATCTCTTTTCTGTCTTTGATTTCTCTCTTTAGCATGCTCCTGTTTTTCTCCACCATGTTGACCACACTATAACTGTTTTAATAGCCTGTTTTCTGGATCCCTTTCTATTAGTTGATTTTTCAGGTCATATTTTCTTATTTAGGGTCCACCTGAGTGACTTCTAGCCTATAGAAGGCTTAACTCATTTGTTTCCCTTCCCTCAGGAACAAAGGTATACACTCTCTTTTGTCTGGTGTCTGCACACTGTTGATTTTTTTTTTTTCTAGTTATATAAATTGAGAACATAAGCATTCATCAGAATCAAAAAATTCTTCTTGTTGTTTTAGAAATGTTAGAAAGCTCATTCTTTGCTCATTCACTGACTATTTATACTCAACCCATAATAAAATGTTGAAAGTAAAAACTTCACTCAACCAATTAACTTTTTTTCTCAGTGACAAAAGATATTTTATTTTATTCAAATTGGCCACATTTTTCTTATACATATGCCAACACATAACATTTGAATTTTCATTCAAAAAATAAAATATATGTATATTTAAGTGCAATTAAGTTAACTATGGTGTTAAATTATGTAAAAAGGTTGGTATCATTGAAAAATTAATGTTCTGGGAAGAATATGGTACAGCTCCATGAAACAAAATTTCGTAGATTTAATTTAGGAACATATGGAAAATTCATTGTCCAAATATTTTCATTTAGTATATATCATTATCAGCTCAACAATCACCCTCTTTGAAAGCTTCATTACTTTATCTAGTAAGAAAACCACTGAGTTTGTTTTTTCTATTAACATTCTATATATAGAATGAGAAAAACATAAAACAAACCCATGTATATCTCCTAACTACCTCCTTGTGAGAATGGATCGGTTCTGGAAATACAGAACAACATAAAGTCATCCATTTTCTGGGACTCTATGCTGGGAATATATTGATTGGCATATCAATACCACTGAGAAAAAATAAATATTTCAAAAAACAATGAAAATTTAGTATCAGTTTCCTTTGAAATAATAAATTGTTGATGAAGTCACTAGAGTGATCTTGGATACTTTTTTCATTCCTCCCAAGTACTAATGTTGCAAAACATTCTAGAAGAAATATTTAACTACAGTGACTTTTCCCTCTTTGGTAATTTGCTGTACAATAAATTTTTAAATAATTGTGTGCTAGAAGAAGGTAACTGACATTGATTAGGATTGGGGGATTTGTGTTGTCGTTATTGAAAACTTATATGAAAAAGATCAATGATCTATGTGTCCCAAAATAGAAATTGATGGTGTTATCATTACTATTACTACTACTATCATCACCATATCTATTACAGTGTGGGTGAGCCTAACAATCATTTATTAAATTTATTTCTTCCCCATAAGAAAGAGACTACCATAGTTTGCTATGTGTATGAACCTTTTTGCCCAAATTTGTGAGGGAAAAGTAAGGATGCACATTATACATGAATAGTACTGAAAAACTGAAATGAAAGGTATTTTTTTCCCTGAAAGTTTGGGTCAAAAATGTGGGTGTGCATTATACACAGAAAAATGTGGTAACTAACATTTAAGTCACCATGTTTTATATATATATATATATATATATATATATATATATATATATATATATATATATACACACACACACACACACACACACACACACACACACACACACACACACACATTTTTGGTTAATCTATCCAATAGTTCAGGTAAATTATAAATTTGCTTTACAAATAAACCAAGGCTCTCTGATGGATGTAATGAATTCTAGTATCTAACTAGTAGATAACCTTTTCCTCACTCACAAGGATTTTTTTATTTGTTCCCTTGGCATTTCATCTTTTACTAACAGCATGAAACTTACAACAATCCACAATTGGCTTGTACCTATAAGCAGCAGTCACCCCAGGAAGACTTACTTGCTAATTTATGCTATTAAAAGCATATGTTATTCTATGGGTTGATCATTAGTAATCTGTCAATTGTTAGAATCATTTTCAGTGAGTATAGGAGCCCTTCTAAAGAGATGGTTGAAAAATTATGCGTTATTTACATAAAGAAAACAATAATTATTCACATTGCAATGTAGTTTATAGATTAAAACATCTATGTACACACAACCAACCAAGTGAAAACCTCATGGCAAACACTTTAAAAATATCTTTTTAAAGTAAATTTGATTGCAATTCTATAACTAGTCTGTAAATTATGGAGGTAAATACTAAAGTACATGCTGTCTGAAATTTACCTAAAAATCATATGAGAAGTGAGGGACGTTGGTGGGGATTGTACATGAAAGAAGATTGGCCAAGTGTTGATAGTTATTGAAGCATGATAAACAGTCTGTGCATTGTACCATTCTTTCCACATTTACTCATGTTGGAAATGTTCTGTATTAAAATTCTAAACATATGAAAATGAAAAGGAAAATGAAAGAGATTAGGCTCACACAGAAAGAACAGCTTTTCTTTTGAGGCTGCGTTCTGAATTATTTTCAAAACACTCACCCTTCCACTTTTGGCGTCATTCTCAGGAGATGATTGTGCCTCTTACTATCAAATGAAATATTACTCGACTTCCTTTCAAGTTGTATAACAAGGGTACTGCATTTAAAAACATGCATATTTTCCCCCATTTCCAAATATCTAAGCAGAGGGCCCCAACTGTGGGCCCTCTCCTGTATTTCCAACTCTTCTTTCATGGCTCAGTCTTAATAAAAATGCTCATAGGTCTCCGATCTTCAAAGCAAATAGCCCCTCTTCTTTCTTCACTTTCCCATCCAGCTACCTCCATCTTTCCCACTTTTCCTCCACAATGAAACTTCTTCAAAAAGACCCACTGTGGCAGAGAGCGGCAGCTGCCTCTCAATAGCTGTTCTTCTCTTCTTTAATGTTCGATCTGAGCCACCAAAAACAACACATACTTCCTTGCCATCGGCACACAGTTGAAAGGATGGGTGCAACTCCTTGGTAATATGTTTTAATTGAAGAGACCACCCTTTCTTCTCTGGTGTCTCAGTCTTCCTGCTAGATGGAATGTGAACCATATAATTGGTGTTCCAACATCCATCTTGTATCACAATATGACTTTGGTAATGGAAGCAAGAGGTGGTGTGAAACGATAAGAAAGATTAAATTTCCAAAGCTGCGGGAGCCCCTGATATGTTTAAATCCACCACATCCAAATCCTTACTGTCATCATTCCTCATGCCACTCCATGTAGCATGTACACATACCATGTGACTGATTCTCACCGAGATCACCCAATGACCCATCACTCTAGCTCCAGCACTATTTGGCACTAGTAAGCATGGCCTCCTATTCTCTAGTCCAACACTTCCCAGTGCTTTTTTCACATCATAGAACACATAGGAAATGAAATTTGTACTCACATTGGGGTCACAGACAAAACTGCTCATGGCTGGAAGTAACCAGCCTGAGAGGTGCCTGTGACCATCTCAGGCCCCACCCGGACTTCTAAAGGCATAGAGATCAATATCACGATAAAACATGTAACTAATTGATAGCATACTATTGTGCTATGGCACATCTTTGGGGTAATTCACTTCTACACACTTCAGTCTCCTGTTCTTTAAACATCCTTCCTTATCATTCCAGAAATACTAGTATTTTCCAGAGCTCTCCTGGAGTCCTTCACCTGAGGGGTTATTTCTCCTTTTCCTCTGGCTTTAATTAAAAATATATATGCTAATCACTCTCAAGTCGGTATCTTATGTCTTTTTCTGAGCACCAGCCAGCAGAAATGCGGCTTCTTACACGTTGCCGTCAGAAGTCTTCCAGGCGCTCAAATTTATTATCTTCACCCATGTATCCATCTTCTTATTCTAAGCTGAGTGAGTATCACCACCGGACGCCACGTTGTTTAAAGTAGACCCCTCAGAAGTCAGCGTTTGACTCTTCCCTTTCCCTCTCCTTTGTGTCTTATATCCAATAGTCAAAAACAATGTGTGTCTTCTCTTGGAGCAAGCCAGACGTACTTCAAAAAATCGATGACGACTCATAGTTAAATCAGTCATCGTGCCTGGTGTGTAAAGTTATTTCTAAACATGTGTCATCTGTGAAGCACTGTACAGTATTCACAGTAATGCAGAAAGGACACATGGTTTAGTGGAAACATTAAAAGATATGGGGTCAAATGTCATAAGTTAAAATACCAATGCAAGCATATGCTGAGCCAGGTGATGCAAGCAGAACATGTCTTTTCACCTATAAGCACTCTACTTGTTCACACATTCAGTGTGCAGTTACTGGGTTCCTATGTGTCAGGAAATGTGTCATGTGTTTGGGATACAAAGGTCAAAAGATGAGTGAGACATTCCCTTTCCCTCAAAGAAGGAAGACAAACATGCAAAATAATTGTTTTAAAGCCTGCTTCCTTAATGGAGACAATATTGCCCCCAAAGATGCAGAATTTGTTTTTGTTTTTTAACTGTGAGAGAAAAAAAAACCTACCTTTTTTATGTGTAAAACACAGATAGACTTGTAGTACTAAAATAGACGTACGGTAGAGTGTAGCATCACGTGAATGCCTGTTCCAGCCTAAGCACATTTTCATTCATTATCCCACTGGTCCTACACAACAAACCTATGAGATAGGTATTATTATTTCCATTTCACAAATGATAAAATGGCTTGGAAATGTTCAGTAATTCGATGACTGTTGACTGACACTATAGTATAAATTCCGTAAATGCAGAGGTCCTGTCTGAATAGGTCATTGTTCTAGTCCCAATGCCTGGAACAGTGCTTGAGAGGGCAGCCGGCTACCATTTGTTGAACACTGGGTGAACTTTTGTGAGTTAGAAATGCATGGAAAAGTTCAGCGCCCTAGGATGTGTTAGATTCCAAATCCTGTTTTCATAATCTTTCTGTTATCAGGGTTGTCAGTACACGGATTAAAATGGATTGATGGGTCTCTGGACAGATAGATGGATAGAATGAACAGAAAGAGGGAGGAAGAAAGAAAGGAGAGAGAGAGAGAAAAAAAAAAAAAGATGGACAGATCTTTTCTTTCTTTCTGTGAGAGTTAGTGTGAGAATTAAATGAACAAATCTATTTAAAAAAAGAAACTCTTGAAAATACCTACATGCAAGGTACCAGATAGAAGTGTCACAGGCAAAAACAGAACATGTTCTCTGCCATGCAGTAAATTCAGGGGTTTTGTGTCTCTGAGGCAAACTGTTACCTGCCCCACTGCTTACAGGACCAGCCTGGGTTGCTATGGCGAGCAGAGACACCGCTGCCACCTAGATGAATACTCACTCACTAGAGCTTTGCCAAAGAAGATTAAGTAGCTAATAAATAATGACTAAAAGCGCACGAAAATAACAGGACTGTAGCCTTAATGCCATCAAATTGGCAAGGAGCTACTACTATATTTTTTTTAAATGAAAATCATGTCCTTTTTTAAATTTATTTTGTTTTTTAACGTAAGACTTTGTGTGATCATGTTAAAATTATGGCTGAGTCTGTGCTACATTTATGTAAGGAAAAATAATTATTGATTTCAATGACATATGGAATCTGGACACCAGTACATTTCATCTATGTGTCCTTAAGCAAGGTCTCTAACCTCTGAGCTTCAAATGGGAAACCTGTCTAATCAGGGTTATAAGAAGTAATGAGAAAACGTACAAAAGCCAGTTGTTCCTGGCATAGAGTAGGTACTTAGTGAATATGTTTCCTTTTCTTCTTCAAAGAAACACAGGCAACTCCCTTTGAACTCCATCTAATTCAGTGATTAAAAATGTCCCCTGTGTACAATGTTGAGACTCATAATGAAGGTAAGAGGAGGGCAAATGTGGAATGCTTTCTATTTCATCCTTAAACTGCATGATACTTACAAGTCTCTTAGCTTCTGGTTCACCCAAGTTTTATATATGTATATAAAAGAAACTCTCGAAAATACCTCAATGCATATATATATATATATATATATATATATATATACACATATACATATATATATATATATATAAAATTTAAAAATAAACTTAGTCAACTTAGAGGAAAAGCAAATGATAAATAATTGTTTTATATATATACATAATTATAAATGTATATATGTATATAGACACACACACATATATATATGAAACACTTATGTATCATTTGCTTTTCCTCTAAGTTGACTAAGTTTATTTTTTAAATAAAATTCGTCCAATGATGAGTGGTGTATTGGTGTATTTTAAAATTACCTTTGCATTATTTATTTAAGCTGTGCCACATTGCGATCACAGACCCAACATGGGAGCCTAACAATTGCATCAGAACAAGCACTATTTGAGCTTTACATTAAAGCTTTTGAAGACTTTTTGTTTCTGGACCACAAGAAACTAAACAAATTTTGTAGGAACACTTTGGGTCATCTGTAGCTGGTACATTTAGTTACTTACCAAGGTCTGAAATGCATTTTATTTCAGCCCTAGAATAAGATGTGGGGGTTGTGTGTGTGTGTGTGTGTGTGTGTGTGTGTGTGTGTGTGTAAGAGTGACATTGGAGCCAAACAGAACCAGACATAAATTGTAGCCATGCTATTAACAAGCAAATTAGCAAGTTACTTAACGTAGTTTCCAGTTTCACAAAAACTGGAAGAGTTTTTGTGAAAATTCAAAAGAAGCCAATTCACATCCTGTGTTCATCCCAGTGCCTAGAGGACTAAGCAAATACTTACAATTTTTAGCACTTTTATTTTTATGATCATTATTATACTTTCCTGCAGGAGATTAAATATGTGTCCCTCGTCCCTTCAAATTAACCTGTGAAACAAAAATGTGATCCTCAGCTGACTAAGCGCCAACGCTACAATGACTAACGGCCAGAAATCACAAGTCCATTAGCATACAATATTTTAGAGAGCATACCATATCCCACTGTAGAAAGACCCAAGTGTTTCATTCTATTTTTCACAAGTTCAGCAAGCTCTTGTCTCTCTGACCTCCTGTAGAGGTTCAGTCGCTGCTGGGTTATTTTCTCAGCTGTTTTACCAGAGTGTTTGGGACCTTTTCTGCTCAGTCTTCGGGCCCACTGCAAGCTCTTCCTTCTCAGCAAGGGATGGTCCGACTGGTCGCTGGATGTGGAGTTGCGATGGTTGCCTCGGTGGTGGCCGTGTTCTTTGCAGTCTTTGGTGTCTTCCCACTCTTCCACGCTGATAGATATTTGAGACTTTAAAGGAAATAGAGATCAACAGTTAGATATTTTAGGAATTATTGTAGCTGGGGCCTATATCAATATTTTGCTACGATCCTGGTATAAGTATGCATGTCATGAGAGTTTTCACAGAAAGAGCAAAATCATAATCATTGATACTGATTTTCCGTTACTGTAATCAGAAAATATGTTCTCTGGAAGGTATTATATGAACCAGATAAAACAGCTTTGCATCCTCCAATATAAGTTTTAATGAAAGGATTTACTGTTTCATGTTTCATAGTTATCTTATCAAATGACTATTAACATAGAGTAGTTTGAAACCACAAAAACAACGGGGTATTTTATAACTTTGTTCAAACGAAGTCCACAAAATGGACTTCTCTAAATCTATAACATGCATTTCACATGAAATTTCAATAAAGATTATGAAAATGGTTTTATTTTTGGAATTAGTATCTTAAAGGTTTTTAAGTTATTGCTCTTTCCAAAGATGACATTGCAATGATATTTTATCAGATGTGGATTTTTTTAATTCCCCCATATGACCCAGAAGAAAACAAAGTGCTTTTTAATTCATGCATTAATTATTTAGCACATAAAATGTTTTCTGATTAAAATATTAAAACATATTTCAGGAACTGTCTTCCATAGTCAAAGTGAAAATATGTTGTAAATATTAATATTTCACAAATGTATTCTCGAATCACAAATAAAACTTAAATCAGGCTATCCTCCACACAAGGGAAACAATGAACAAACTCAAAGTCTATTTTGATGTACTCTTTCCCAACTAAAACTGATTTTAAAGTAAGAATCTCTCCTTTGATGATAAGCCCTTCATAAATAAATGCTTCCTGTTTCAAAATCGGTGCTTTTCATACCAGGAAGTCATATGAAATGCAATGCAGATCAAAGCAGAAAGTCTTACTTTCTAAAAACATGCACATGCAAATGAAAACATTTCCTGAACTTGACTATATCTAGGGCAGCAGCCACGAATCTGCTTACTGGGCCCCCCTTCTGTGGATGGAAGTTTGAGCTGCAGCTATAACATGCATGTGTTGCTGGCTTTCAAAGTAATAGAATTTAAATTACCACTTTAAGTAAGGTCAGGAGGTAGATCCAATAAATTCCTTCAAAAGTGAATATAAATTATGGAGGCTCAGTCAATGCCTTACATACAATACCGAGTGGCAAGCTATGAAATTATCTCACACTTAAATTCAACAGAAAATATAAATATTTATCCACCTTTTGATTTCAAAACATTACTGTATCAGAGTGCTGTCAAAAGGAATTTAACCTTCATATCTTCGTGATAAGAGAACTTCTCATTAACGTTTTTCGAAACCTTATTTTAGCTATCAGAATTTAAGTTGGAAGTATAAAAATTCTTAATAGCATGGTTTTGCAATGGTGGATACTTTTGTATGTCTTAAGTGATATCTACCATCAGTAAAGAATATCAGTCTTTGTTCAGAAGTTTCAGTTTATGTGTACTTTGCAGAAAAAATGAAAACGGTTAGTTCATTCATATTTAGTGTGGCTTGCAGAGTCATGTTAATTTTAATCTTAAATTTATTTTACGTGATCTTTGTAGTCATAAGTCTCTGTGAGCAATAGTTTGATTTCCTACAAATATGTTGAAATAATCTTGCTAGACCCAATGCTCAAAATATTTTGTTCATGTAATGTCACTTATAATTCAAGCTATGAAACCATAAAGTATTTTAGGGAAGAAGTTAAGATTTCCTACTTTTTCAAGTAGGGGATGAAAGACTATTTGTGAGGACTTTTTCTTAGTTGCATGTTCTGAGAATTGTGTCAAGCTACATCTGAAACATGAAGTGAAGCCTGTGTGTACGTCACCTAAACAAGACTCCACACCCCGTTCGTCCTTGTTTTGAGTTCCCCAAGGAGGCGAATATCATGATTTATTCAAAAACCCCATAGGAATCACAAGGCCTTTTTGTTACTTATTCAATAAATAAGTAACATCTCATTGTATATTTCACTTTATAGAAAAAAGGAATTAGGAGGATTTGGGAGTTAATTTTAATCAATCTAAACTGACAACACACATTTTTCATTACATGTTGGAAATTCGCATGCCTTTCTCTCATCCTTCCAATTTGACGTAATGAAAAGTACACAGGATATTTATGTATGAAGATATACAAATTTGCGTGGTATTCTGTATATTTCCTAGCTCTATCCCTTGTACAAAAATGCTTAACCTCTGTGTAAAACAAAAATAATAGTACCCATCTTCAGCCTCATAGAAATGTTGTGTAAATTCGTGCAACACATTAATGTATAAAGAAAACATTTGCCGACTGTCAACATCCACATAGAGTAATAATGTTAGTATATCTTAGAAAGAATGATTATCCACAGTATCAGTTACCCTGGTGATAACAGTTACTCTATTCCTGTGAACTGGATGTGTGTGTATGTGTGTGCCTGTGTGCTTTAAAAGGAGGTCCCTTTGTAAATACACTTTGCTGCTGCCATTTTGTCACCTGGTTGTAGCTCTCTTGTGTTTTGAACATGACATCATGACCTAGTGGAAAGGGTGTGGTGACACACAAACATGCCTGAGCCATAGGAACTTTTTCTGCCCTGAGATAGTGATAGTGGTTAAAAGCAAGTGTCGTGGCTCCCTGCAGACCTGGGTTTAATGACAAGTTCTACACCTACCAGCTCTGTCTTCTTAGTTACGTAATTTAAACCCAAAGATTATCGCCATTTTCCTGTCTTAGAAATAATTCTCATTGAACTCTGCCCACAGTGCGTGTCAGAGATCTCAGCGATAACACATGGAAAGTGCAGACTATATTGTCTGTCTCAGCACATGCTCAGTAAATACCAGTTAATATTATGGTCATGATCCTGTAGGAAAAAAACAGTGAAAGGGAGAAAAGAAAAAGAAGTAATGATGAGGGGTTCCATAAAAGTGAAAAATGGGTATGAAAAAGTCAGGGAATGGCTCGTATTTTGGGTGTAGTTTTTCCTCTATCAGTGACTGTGTTTCACAAAAAGTCAAGATGCTATAAACAAATACGTGAGGATAAAGTTTCCTTGGTTAAAGTTTTGTGAATATGAAGGAGAGAGCAAACACCTGTGAAAGTGGAGATTTACTGTTCTGTGACCCTTGTGTCAGTTATCCCTCACTGTCTCCATGAATAATGGAGGGACTCTTCTCTGACTTTTCTGAGCCTAATGTAATTGTCAGAAAGCTAATGTTATTGCTAACCTTTAGAAAAATCAAGACTTCACACTAATGTTTGTGAGTGGAAAAAGACGTTTGCGTATTATGACCTGATCTGAATGTGTTTTGATCTGCTCAAAATTCGTGTGCTGCAATCCTAACCCCCAAAGTGATGGTGTTCAAAGTGATGGTGTTAGTAGGTAGGTCTTCGGGAAGTGATGAGGTCATGAGGGGGCAGCCTCGTAAATGGGGTTGGTGCACTGATCAGAGAGACCCCACAGAACTCCGTAAGCCCTTCCTCCAGGTGAGGACACAGCAAGGACGCTGTGACCTAAAGAGGGCCCCCACCTACCACGCTGCCACCTTGATCTCAGACTTCCAGCCTGCAGAACACTGAGAATAAATCTCTGTTGCTTGTAAACTACCCAGCCTGTGATACCTTGTTACAGCTGCGTGAATGGACTAACACACATATTTTATAGGAAAGGCTTCTGGGAACATACTGATATAGTGCAATAAGGAAATGAAAAATTCATAGGGCCACTCCAACAATTTTCATATAATTTTAAAATGTGGTCATTTTTTAAATGTTATATTCTTTTCCAAATATTTATCAAACTTACCATAGTTGAAAACAGGCTGAAAACATTTCTTCATAAGAGTAAGAACTGAAAACTTTATAAATGAGAAAATGTTTCTTATGCCTAAAATAGCTTAATTTACTTTCATTGTTTTCAGAAAGGTAGAAAGTGTCAGATTCATAAAATATATCAAAGAGTCTTTTCCACACACTACACATACCCTGAAGTGACTCAATTCAACTTTCTCTCAGTTTTTTTTATTGAACGGTTATTCATGTCATAGGTTATTGAGCAATGTGTGGAACAAAGTGGTATTTTAAAATAAATCAATTCACCCAGTTGCTTGAAAGTGAGTGTTTGTAATCTGGATTCATAACTCCCTTAAGAATAGTTTTATAGCCTTTATAATAGACTTAAACTGTATATCTGATTTATGATTGAAGACATTCCGAGTTGTTGCTGAGAAAAACATATGGTTGTGCATCTCATAGATCAGAATCCAAGTCTGGCCCAAATGTAGATATCATCATTAACTTTTGGTTTGTAAAGAAACTAAAAAGTGTTTTTTTCTTTACTAAATGGTTTGTTTTATGTCTATAAATAACTAAATACAAAAGAAAATTGTCTTTCTACAGAAAATGTCATTTTGGGTATATATGTTTAGGTTTTTATGTATTATACATAATTATATATGTGCGTAGAGAATATTCTTGTACAGCTGAGTAGCTTTAAACTCCCAAACTGACTTACAAAAAAACCAAAAAAAATCAACAAATAGAATATTGTTGAATAACAGGATTAACATATGCATAAAGGTATTCAAATAGTTTACATTATGAGAATCCTACTTTCATTGCTAGCTCTGTCCCCATCACAGCATAATTTTCATTTATCGTTTTTCAGAATTACTGGAATTATCGCCTAAAGCAGTGGTTTCAACCTGTGTGTGTGTGTATGTGTGTGTGTATAGACCCTACACACTGCAGGGTAGGTCAGGAGAGCTGTCATTCTAGCACCTCCAGCATATTACAGTCCAGAAGAAAGGACCTAAACATATAAAGTTATGAAAAACTATTATGGAGATTCCAATATGAGTACAGTATCAATTCCATCGTGCCCAAAACATTTTACACACACAGACACACAGACACACACGCACGCACGCACGCAATCCCCTTCTCTTTCTAGCATTTGAGAACCAATACCCTAAAGCATATGTCATTATGGGTAGGTGAACCAGTGGAAAGAAAATTTCTATGATATACGTGATGAATTAAAGGACAGATACAATGACGTAAGACTTGGTAGATATGAATATTCATATTCTAATGTAAAGAATACACATAAAACTGTACTATTGACCCAAGTATACTGTTGCTTAAATTGTACGCTTAAATGTCACCACTCCCTTATGAAGCCCTAGGTGACTTACATTAACCTTGTAATTTTCTATCCATTTTCGATTAGCTTGACTCACGCCCATTCTACAAGGAGCTGTGACTAAAGGCTTCATTTACTTCCCGTGGCAGTGGGAAGGGGAGAACGATCCCAAGCACTTTAAGATGTTAAGTGGACTGAAAGCCATGACTATGTAGTTAAATTACATCAAATAGATTGGATTCATTTAAGTAGCTTCTTGCTAATAAGTGTGCCAGGGAGACTCTTATTAAGTTAAATTAAAGAAAAGTAAATAATGCAAGTAAGAAATGGTTTCCTGGGGTTGGAAATGAACAAGAATCAATAGAGCTAGAAAATATTATAGATTGGAATTGTAAAAAAGAAAAAAGAATAGATTCAAAGGTAAAATTTTTTATGAGAGACTGTGAAAGAAAATTACAGGTGAGCTCCGACTCCAGGAGAGAGAGAGGGAGGGAGGGAGGGAGAGATTGAATTACAATGAATTTGAGGTTAGTGAATATATCTATGTTTGACTAAGACTGTAAGGTATTTATCCAAATCACAGGAATACTTAACTACATTTTATTTATAAACTTGAATTTATGGACATAAATATTTTCTAATTCAGTGCCATGCACTAAGAGATGATGACATACCAATAAAAAACAATGAAATTAGATCTATATTCCTCTGTGTACTTTGCACATAATTATTTGCCACATATTCTGAAAATTCACTTAACACATTTCTTCCTTTTTCTAACTTGCAAAGTGATAATAATATGTTCCCTACTTAATCTTCACTCTGCTGTGTGTTGCGAATAGCCCAAGTTTACACATAGCTAGTAAAAGGAGAAGCCAAACTCAGATCATCTCATTCCAAGTCCGGGCCTCATTTGGTGAGGCAAAATAATTGAGTAAATGATGTACTAGGAATAGGGATAGAAAGAGTATCAATAAAGAATGGCTAGAATATAGCCATTCTTATCCATGGGGCGTACATCCCAAAACCCCAGTGGATGCCTGAAACCATGGATAGTCCCAAGCCCTATATACAGAGGGTGCCAAGAAAGCAAAAAAGTTGTATTAAAATTGTAATGCAATGAATGACGCTAGCATTCATTTGACAGATGCCATCTTTCGAGCAAACATCATACTACACATTGCTTTGTGATTCAATTCAACTTCGAAAAGTAACACATACATAATATCCCTTAAAATATGTATATGTTTTTTGGCACCGCCAGTATACTGTTTTTACTTACATAGTCATACCTATAACAAAGTTTAATTTATAAATTAGGCACAATAACAAATTAACAACAATAATAAAATAGAGCAATTGTCACAATATACTGTGACAACAAGTTATGTGAATGTGGTCACTTTCTCTCAGAATAGCTTATTATACTGCGTATACTGCATGAATACATATATTGGAGAAGGGTGATTCATGTCCCATGTGGGGGGGATGGGACAATGACATATTTCAGCACATCACTCAGAATGGCATGCAACTTACAACTTGTGAATTGTCTATTTCTGGAATTTTTCACTTACTAGTTAGGGGTTATGACCGACTGCAGATAACAGAAACTGCTCAGTGCAAAGCCACGGATAAGGGGGTACCACTGTACCTTAAAATCCAGCAAAGGGAAATTTGACTTGCTATAGTAGGCATCAAACATCCATTACAGATTTTTCATCATGTGAGTAAAGTAAAAAAGTGATTATTCATCTGTCTGTACTATTCAAGATACTGAAGGGAAGAGCATTTTCAAACATCAAATTAACCAAGAGGTGATTCAATCCAAGAAAAGGCATGAAATTTCATGTCAGCCATCTGGATGCATTGAGGGAGGGGACCTCACTCCAGCAGAGATGATGCATAGCCATTAAGTGCCCGGCTGGTGTATTTCACTGTGTGTGACACCATCCAGTAAAATATGTGATTGGATTAGTACATAAACATAACTGGAAGACCAACTGGTGAAATTAATTTGCCATCCTATTAGGGAAATATAAATATACTCACTTGAACCTAGAACATTTATAACATTTCAGTTTAATTAATTGGTTTTATAATCTGACATATTGAATTCAACCTTTAATATTATTTTCCTATAACAGCTCTGGATTCATATATTAAGTCATTTGAGGAAAAGGAGGCAAAATACTTACTTGTGATGTTATTTCTCGAGACTGACACAAAGGGAGGGAAAAAGAAACACACAAAATACGGTTTAAACAGTGACTCAATGACACATACAGGAAACAATCAGCAACAAGGACGAAATACGACAACTACCCACATAACATGTATAATCTGATCATTTGTTTGATTATTTATCATAGGGCTTTTGAATACATTGAGGTAAAAAATAAGCTATTGTTTTTAAAATTAACCAAAAATGTGTTCTTGTTAGATTATTTTTTGTTTGTTTTTGTGTGTTCTTTTGCTTTTGGGGGGGTTGTTAAAAATTATCTTTCTCAGCTTTGATAGAAAGAAAAAGTGGTATTAGAAGAAAATAAAACAAGTGATTCGAGTTTCTGAAACTACTATATTAATGAGAGAATATTTGATATAATTATTGATATTCAATAATCATTACTGGTATTGAGATCTGTACTATTTTAAAATTTGATCTTATAATAAGATTATATTTTAAAATTAAAAATTTTTAAATTTAGATCTTATAATGAGATTGCTTTTTCCCTATATATAAATTTAATTAAGTTCACAGAAATACGCTGAGCTTTCACATTGTCTGTAGATTGTCTGTAGACTCTAAAAATCTGGCTATAAAAATCATGCTATTGTATTCTACATTTTGAAGAATAATACTCTATTCATTTTTCAACAGGTAGAATGAAATGTTCAATTCTATTCTTTGGGGTAACTCAAGTCTGACTCATCTAGCATTCTAACTGTTGTTACAAATATAAAAAATGTATAATAAACATTTGATTATAGGCTGCTTAATTAAAACTGTTTATCTCAGGATTCTTAGCATACCACCCAATGGAATAAACGTTTGAGTGAGTAACAGCAGAGAATGGACAGCTAGAGTTTTAAAAGTATTCTATCTTAATCCTTATTTTAAAAAAATTCAGTGTGATTTTCTAAAAGGTAAATTTTTATATTAATAACATTTAACATATTACATCCCAGTGTAATAGTAAGGGCTTAGTGATTGATAGATGGGGCAGCCAATGATTATTCCATTAGACACATTTTTAAAAGTTACAGGATTTATTGACTATGAAGGTGACCAACCATCAGACTAACACATTCCACAAATTTATTGTGTACATTGTAAAGATGTTGGTACATTAATATGCCTGAAAATGATCCCTTTCTAATTTATAGTAAATTTTTTACTGGTTATAGAACACGTATACTTCTAGCAAATATAATTTTTAGTACACTGGAAAACTGGAGGTAAATACAGTTCATTTTTTACCAAAAAACAAACAAACGAAAAACACCATTGGGACAAATACATTTACTAATTCATAACTTTTCAGATTTTGGAAAGATAATACTATATCATATACTTTATAGTAGGTTACACCACTAGTGGGCCTTGGATAACATTTTATAATAAAAAATTTAATATTTATTCAATGCAAAGTATGAGTATTTACTTTCATTGGAATAGTGAATGTAAATAATCTGATGACCCATTCAAGTGAGGTTTTGCCAGCAAATGAGTTTAGTGAGCTTTTCAATGTCAGAACTGTAGTTAAAGGATGTGGACAGAAATATCATTCTTCTTTGTCACCAAGAGTAGTATCAGTCCTCATCCATACTGTTTTTGTTTTTGTGAACCATGAAATTCTGATGTTTATAAAAATTCCCTTAAATAGACTCATACTGTTGGTGGTAGAAGCTCTCCTGGCAGGTGAAAGGGCCAAACCCAGCTGTACCCTACTTTCCAGGGACTGGTTCTCCAGACGCTGGACGTACCCCCACTGTGCTCTCTGTCTGTGTTTATATAAATCCTCCTTCCACCGATATGCAGCCCAGCAGAAAAACCCGAGGTTGCATTCCAGGTCTCTCACACATCTTATAATTATGATTACGCATATTCTTTGTCATCACGTGTCTTCTCAAAGATGTTGGTGAAGGTCGACAGTGTTTTTTCTACTCCCCCAGCCAAAACAGTGACATAACTTACAGTAACTGTCTTTTCCTCTACATAGAATATGGGGAAACAGTGAAGACAGACTACAAATGATACGACATAAAAACCTGGGTGTGCCTTTAAGATGTCATTTTTCAACTTTGTGAGGTCACAGGGAAGGAAGGCCGAGAGGACATATGCATCTATTGCTACTACATTCTTATGTGAAATGTTAACATGAATAGACAATTCTACATAGCATGGGATGCAACTTAACACTTGGAAGTTTAAACTGCAGAACTGATCAATGAATCTGCCTAATATGACAATTTGGGGTATAAATCTATTAGTTGTTGTTTTTATCAATTATAAATACACAGTTTAAATAGTCATAAAATGCTTTTTTAGCACAATACCCACCATAGTCTCTTTTCTTTCCCTCTCATAGCATGCATCCACATTCACCTCTTTCAGATGGATGTGTTGGTGTTTAGCTCTCTCTGATTCGATATAACATGCTTGATAGTTATTTTTTTCAGTTCCTACTTTTCTTTATTAACTCCTGACTCTGGAGTATAGGCCTTTTCCGTATTCAACTACCTTTGCCATCTCCCACCATTTCAAAATTCTTCAAGTGTGATTTTGGTTAGATCAAAATTCAGGGCATATTATGACTACATACAATTTATAGATGAGCAGATGAGAAATATGATTACTATTCATTTCTGCATAAATTTTTTGGTGGTGGTGATGGTAGTACCATATTCCTAGAGTCTTAACTGTCTTACTTTATTAGTTGATAAATTAGGCATATACTTATCAATATCTCACCCTGAACTCTGTGTTATAAAAATGCTCAATGGTCCTATTTTTATCTTTCATTATTTCTATGACAGGCAGAATGTACATTTTCAATAAAAATATATGTGCCAAAAGATGAATTGAGTTCAATACAGGAAGACAGAAGGTGTCATGCTCATTTAACCCAGTTTGCTTTTATGCTCCAAAGATGTGTGTTTTTCATATCAGCTAGAGGTATGGGGATTTATAAACATTTTGCTGAGGTTTTCTTTAGTTGTGATGGGGAGAATTGACCAAAATGTAACATTAAATGCTCCTTGATGGCAATACAGCTGCTCAGTTATCCACCTCCTGCCTACACTGTGAAAAGCATACAACAAAGTCCGTAATAAAACCATATACTGGTATAGGATTCTCTTCTACCTTAAGAAATAAGAGCAGATCTTACGGACTCTCTCCCTTAAAAGAAATATTTAATTTCCAACTCAGCCAAAACAGAAATAGCCAAGTTCTAGACTTTTCCATACAGTAGTTGGGATTTTTGCTGTCTAATAAATAATAACAAGAGTAACATAATGAAAATCACAACCAAAAAAAATCCAAATGACTGATATGGATTTGGACCTGACCAGGGCAGCATTCATGGCATTCAAATTCACGAAGCCTATACATATAGTTAGAAGAGACCCTGATAATACTCTGCTGGATGGAAATTGATGCACTTAACCAAGTTCAAATATGAAATGGTTCATTGCTTAGGTGTACAATAGCTTGTCTTTTCTTAACCTCTAATCAGATAATAGATTTTCAGATCCAGTATTCTTAAAATTTTAGACATCTGACCAATCGGTCTTACGTATTTAACTGTGTGGTATTTTCTCCTGTCAGTCATTCCTGATTTTCTATGATTAAGTCTTGCTTTTTGTGGTGTGTACCACAGAGACCACAGCCAATGACAAGCTCTGAGCTTGTCAGCAACAGGGATGGCAGTAAATTACGCTTCCTCTAGCACTTCTGCAGCTACTAGAAAACCACCAAAACGCACCTCAGAAAAACTCAGCTATTTCCTGCTGACCGCAAAATCACTTATTTAAATACCAAACTATAAATTTTAACAAAAAGAAAAAAAAATCCCCACAGAAAGCTACTTCATTACTCTCACGCTTCCTAGAAAGTTCTTCTTTTCTATACAAGGATTCATCGATTTTTATCACAAATTGGTTTAATGATTACGTGGGCTACTACAATGCATATGACTGATCTGAGCCTCATTGTTGAGCGCATTTTGTATAAAACCACAAAAAGAAATGGTTAACCAAAATTTCAAATAATTTCGAGGTATCTGAAGAAGAAAACTATTTCAAGAATATAAACCATCATTTATATTACATAACTTTATAAATATAGATAGGATGGTGCATTTATCCAAATTTGTTATTTCATGAAAGAGTCTAATTTAAAATGCCATGGTTCACTAAGCATATATAAACTATTTAGAACCGTGTAACATGGCCAAATCAAACTGTGGACATGTTCGCAGCTGCACGCAACCATCAGAAATTGTGCCCCATATTAATAGACTCTAGTTTGCTTTGAAAATTACTGAGCTTTCCTCTGAAAAGGTACTGCACTGCTACTTGAGGTTTAGTCTGTAATCCAGAGTTTGGAAAGTGGGAGTTTCAGTACTTACTAACTTATCTGTTTTCATTGCTTCCCATGCTAGTCACAGGGAGTTGAGGAGTATATTAGAAAGCTAGGTTGCTTGCCCCGAGAACATTCTCTATACATCACAAGGTTACTTAGAATTCATTTGCTTCCTGACAGTCTTCAAAAAATGAAAAATCCTAGATCTACAGAAGACATTGAGAGCCCCAAATCCACAAACCCTTAGCCAACAATATTTTGAGAAACTCTGACATAGTTTACTACACACGTAGTTGGTAAGTTGTTGTGTTGTGTGTTTTTTCCCCTGAAAACTGCCACTATGTGCTCAGACAGCGTTCTTTTTTTTTTCTATGACATTTTCCAGACATCTGTTTCCAAGAATGGGAAGATGAAATATTAAAATGAAAATTCTGATAGTTCCAAACCTCAGATGTAGTAAGTTTCTGGGATTCTGTCCTGTAGATCCCAATGGGAACATCTCCGGTAGTAGAACACAACTTCTGATAAAGTCGGGCGTATGTTCTGATCCATAAGTCATCCTCTGTGATTTTCATCTGGAATCCATATGAATTATTACATATTAACTTTTTTGGAAATAAAAGCCCAGTGGTTACTTTTTCATTTAAAGGTAGAATTTATTGCTATTTTAATTTATTGGGGTGACAGTGGTTAGTAAAGTTACATAAATTTCAGGTGTATGATTCTGTAATACATCATCTAGAGATCACGTTGTGTGCTCACCACCCAGAGTCAGTTCACCTTCCATCACCATATATTTGATCCCCTTTTCCCTACTTTACCATCCCTTCCCCTCTTACCCTCTGGTAACCACTAAACTATTGTCTGTGTCTATGAGTTTTTGTGTGCCCTGTCATAAGTGCTAATCCATGTATTAAACTTATTTAGTGCACCCCATCTCAGCCTTACCCCTGGGGTTCACCTAAACTGAAGAAACCAACTGCATTTGTGGCAGCATGACATTGGTTTAGTTCAATGTCCGGAGACAATAGTCACCAGTAATTAGCTGGGATGCTGTTTTGAATGTTGTAATACCTAGAAGCTGTTATTGGTGTTTAGTGGACAGGATCTGCCACTGCTAAAATTCTTAAAATGCGAAGGACACTCCAGCACAAAAAAGAATTGTCCATGTAGAGGTCTACTAACTCCCATAGTGAGAAAGCGGTTAGCAGCATGAGCAAAGGCTTGAGGGCCCGAGGCGTAAGTGTAATACTAGTCCCTCTTCTCTAGTCTGAAGTTTGAATTGTTGGCAGATCACTTCCTTAAATAAACTTACAGTACACTCATTTATAAAACAAGGTTGAGCTGTGTGGTCACTGCTTTCCTTGACAACATGGCCCCCTGTGTCAGAAACCGTCAGCTTCAATTGCCAGCTACAAAGGAAAAACAGCCATTCTGAAGTTTGTACAGAATGGCTACTTGTCATGATTGTTCATTTAAAATAACGTTTTCCCTTGAACGTTTTTTAAGAATTGAAAAACTATAATGCTAGTCTTTGAGCATGTTTTGGGGGGGAAATGACATAGAAGAGTTAGCCAAAGTACATTATAGATGGATTTCAGGCTATCAGAACAAGCGTCTATTCCAGGAGCTATTCACTTACAGAACAGAGGAACCCCGATCCTGGGGTCGTATCCAGTCCCAGCAGAAGTCTGGTGATAGAAATCATATAATCCTTCACAAATGACTGCAATATAAACAAAACATCTACTTACACATCTGAAATGTGTAGAATAGCTAGGGCTGCATACCGTGTCACTTCTAAAAGGTTCTGCCTCATGATACATCATTAAGCCTCCATAAAAAAGGAAATAAAAATCTGTCTTGTCAGTGTCCTAAATGCACATGTACAGGAGATAGGGGAAGTAATTATTTGCTAGAATATCCCAATATGCATTCATTTTATGCATGCTCCTAGACATGATAAAAACATTTTTAGATTTTAATAACAAAAAAACAGGGTTGGTATAAAATAGAGAAGATCATAAAAACTTGAAAGAACTAAAGTTTGCAGTGAAATATTTCAACAAGTTTTGTAGGCTTAAGCTCTATGCTAGTAGAATAAATTTCTAATATTTAAGTAAAGCTAAATATTAATAGTTTAGTATTCAATATCATTATTAGACTATTTTATGTGTTAACATATGAGATATGTTTTGATATGTTGCTAAAGCACTACTTGTTAGAGTATTAATCACACTTCCAATTTCTTCATTTTAGTCTTAGCTCAGAGTGAAAAGAAAAACTTTCAAGTGATACAAGCACGTTTTACTATAGCACGTAACAATTAGTTAATAAATTATATGAAATGACTGCCTTCGGCTTGATCTTGAAGTGTTAAAAAATGAAAAATGTAAATAGCAATCTAGTTATTTTGCATAGCAAAGACTTTTAAAAAGTTATCATGCTTTTTAAATAAATCCTCTAGACTACTTCCTTAATTACTAGTTTATTTTACCAACAGCTTGTGTCAGAAAACTAAACCTTTGCATCCAGAGGAGAACATAAGAAAATACAACCCTTCCCTTTATTCAGACCAAAGTAATGGCATTTTGATTTTCAAAGTGTATTAGTCTCCTAGTAGTTTGGACATGAACATATGGGGGCCACCAAGAAAAGCTGTGACATGCACCTTTAGAGAATAGTGTTTAACTTCATTTGTAACTCAGGGTGTGCTATGGAAGAGAGATTTTTAAACAAATCCTCAGGCACTGAAGACTATTATTTTCCAAAATGAAAAATGGAAAGTACTCATGAAAGAGAAAGCAAACTGAAGATTTGGCAAATGACTATTATAAATTATTTTAGAGTCGGATGTGGTAACATAGCTGATTTGTGTACTGTAATGTCACCAACACATTCCTTGTCCAGAGGTCGTTTGTTCTGTAGCTTCATCATGGCGTAGACAAAAGGTAGGAGAGAGCCAAAGCCATACGCACAGCCTCGTGCGCAATAAATCTCGCGGAATTCAGTCCTAGAAGAATCTTTTCAGTTTCGCGTAGGATCTGTTTAATTTTATTTTAGATAATACTTATTTTGATGAACTGGTTTTCCAGCTTTCCAAAAATATTAATCAAAAATTGTTAAAAATATAAAAGTGACCTGTGTTTCAAGTGGGAAGGAGAAAAGAGAATATCGAGAAGATGTAACAAAGAAAAACAATCGTCCAATAAGTTAAAAAAAAAAAAAGAAAAAAAGGAGGAGAAGAATGAAAAGAAACTCAGACATTACGCAGGGTGGCATCATGTGTGACAGGTCATGGTCAGGAATGATCTCATCAGGGGTCCATGGCCTGAAGATGAGAATTCACACTGACCACTGGGTGGTTTCTGTCTCTGAGCCTGTCTCATCGACACATGGAGAGCGGTAACACTGCCTACATCAGAGTTTGCCTTGGGGAAGCAAACCCACTGATGTGTAGGATAGAATTATGTTAATGATAAATCACTGCACAATGTAGTCATTCAGAATCGTTCCTGAACACATAATGAAAACATGTATCCCTAAGAAGATGGGCTTAGACGCTCATTAACCGAAATGATTAGGTGGCATGCAGTTTATTTTAAAAATACAAGAATGCTTACTATGTAATTTTAGGATATCTAATATCTGTTTTAACCTGTCTTTTAACTCTTTACCCATCTGAAAAATGGACAGCAGTGTATCTCATTTGATGTCAAGGGAAGGTAAATAGGCAGTTACGACTTTGAAAATTATTTTTCAAGTTCACTGTTTCTGCAATAGTTTTAGACAATACAGAACCTCTTGTATCCTGTTGATAACAAATGGGAGATAAAAATGAAGAGACAGAAATCAGTGCTTTTCCACTCCCCCAATCCCGACTTTACCGATCAGAATTGCGTGCCGGGTAATGGTGTTTGGGGTGGAAGCCGGGCCTCCTGCGGGGCCCATATAATGTGTCTGGAAACTCTGGGGTGAGCAGAAGGGCTTGTTCTCCTGTGCTGGGTTCGTTCTCGCACTCATCTGGCAAAAACAGATGGTTTATGACCTGTGCCATTTCTAGAGGCACGTTAGCCCAAAGACCAGTAGAAAAACTTTCACTATCTTTGGATTAGTTTATTCCGTCAAGCATCACAGAAGGGGTACTTAAAATATGTTATCCAAAAGTGAATACACACAACAAAATGTGTGAATGCTTCATTTGAGATGAAAGTTATCAAATAATTTACAGCCCTGTGAATAACTTTTTCTCTTCATGGAAATATTTAGACATTGTCTGATGAATTGAATCAGAGAATATGAAATATTACTGCTATTCAGTTTATGGTAGAATTAAAAAATATTAAAATATATTTGTGTAAAATAACATGCCCATGAATCTCTTAGCTATGATAAAAACGACAATGTTAACTTTGCCATTTGAAAACAAACTAACTGGTTCTTAGTCATCGTAAAATCATTTATATATTTTTCTAAAATAGGCAGTAGTTAGCAGATGTTTAAAATGTCCTCAGTTTATCAGTTTATTGGCATCAATTTTACATCTTATTTAAAAAAAAATGCATATTATGTGAAGGCTGATTTTTTTTTTTACTTAGTAATTTTTCTTAGCATTTTTTTCTAGTAATATAGTCTAGTAATTTAGTAATACAGTCTTGTAATTTAGTCTAGTAATATAGTAATATGCAACGTGTATTAAAATGTCACAATAAACATTATAGGACACTGTTGCTCAAGAATGCCTAAAAATTATTTCATAGATTATTATTCTGAAAAATAATGTTTTCTTACTAAACATCTCATAGGCATATTTGTATCATTAAATACATGAAATGAAAATACTGAGTTACTTCCAGAGCCAATTTTGTGTTAATGGCTCCATGGGAAACACTAAGTATTTATTTAATGAAATGTAAGTGAAATACAAAATAGACATTTTAGAGAGAAAAAAGGAATACCGCATACCTGGTAAAGAAGAGTATCCAACATACTGATGCTAAACACCCTCCCAGCAGCAAAAGGCAACCGGAACATGAAGGCCAAATTAGAACCTCTCTCTCGTTCTTTCTGTTCAAAGATTGGAAATCGAAAAATGTGTGAGCATTTTATATTTCATGCTTTTCTACTCAGTTAAATTTTCCTGACGTCTGTTGAAGAAGATATTATACAGTTCTTAGCTTTGCATGTGTCGTTATTTCATTTAAAGTTGTATTTTTAATATGTCCCTTTAATTTTTATTGCCAAGATTTCTTAATCAATTAAAATATCCAATAGCTAAGAAAGGTTAATCCTTTAAACATTCAGTTTATTTAGTTTTCATACCTGTTTCTGAAAAGGATTTCAGGTGATATAAGAAAAGGAACACAATAAACACAATAAAATCATTTAGTCAAACTTTAAAAGGACCCGAAAGCCACATGACTTGTTGTAGCACCTAGAAGATCTGTATTGAACATTCTCATATGTGAGGAGAAAACAGCAGGTTGGAGACCTCCCATCCAGCCGCGTCTTCCAGCTTCCTGTCCTGAGTTTTCATTTCTCTGTGTGCCCTTTAAGTCGTGCCAGCTACACCACAGTGCAGCTAAGCTTCTGTAAATGAAGAGAGAGAGAGAGAGAGAGAGAGAGAGAGAGAAGTAAAGTGTGTGTGCGTGAGAGATGGTGTATGAGGGGTTCCTTTGAAAAATTCCGTTGCTATTCTTTCCATAAATGAAAACATGTGAGCAAATATTTGTATAAGATTGGGAGGGCTTTCTTAGGAATGCAAGTGACCCTTGTACTTAGCAAATGATAACCTCAAAAATGCTTTCATTCATTGCCCCGTTTCCTTTCCTGGGAAATACAGATCCAGTTAAGCAAAGAACAAGCAGCCCTTCATCACTGGGCAATGGCTGGAAGCTCCTGTTCCTCCTGTAGCAAGTTTGGGGACCCCCGGGGCAGGGGAGCCCCCATCCACCTTTTACGAGGGAGCATTACTGAAGGCCTGAGTGGGGAGATGAAGGCTATGTGTGGCTTGTCGTGATGATGGTATGACAGTGGCTAGACCCCTCGGCTCCCCTGGGAAAACAGGTAAGATTGGGGCTCGGTATGAGCCCTTCCGGGGAGCAAGAGCAGTTTCTCCACCACATCTGCCGTGTCTGTCTGGTTGAGGAGACTGACCAGACTCTAAGAATATCCTCGCTTGAGATGTGTAGACAGTAAAAGGAACGGCAGGCCAGTGGCGTCCCCATTTCTGTCTGTGTCCACTTCATCATAATACATTCCCTAATTTATTAGCCTAGGTGATAAGAATGCTTCCTTTGAACAGTCCACGTAGGTGGTTTGGACATGACTAGAATTAGCTGCTTTTATTGCAGGGTTACTGGGTTTTCCTACGAAGTGGGGAGCAAGTCTGTTTCCTAAGGTGTGGAGAGCATCTTGGAGAGGACAAAGCCATGGTAGCTGAAGCCCATGCTATAGCAAGTAGCCGGAGTACAGGGCTGAGACCCCTGATAATTGGAGGTGCAGCATCTGTTGGGGGCCGAGTGGGAAACAGGAAGATTCCTGGGGTTCCACGTGGCTCTTCCACAGTCTTTTCCAGTGCCAGGTTTGGGGGTGGGGGAAGTGCTAACCTCTGTCTTGTGGCTGAAGAAAGACAATCCTCTCCTCGTTTACTCTGCCAGCTAACAAGGTGTCTGGGCACACCACAAAGCACACTTTCATGTTTTTGCATCTTTCCTCATGTCTTAATTTCTTACCAATGTTTGCTGTTTGTGTTTACTGTCAGGCTTAGCCGGAATAGAAATAAAGAGGGAATGAATCTGTTCATATTTATATCCAGAGAGTAGTGGTGACTTGATGAAGGAGGGAGACTTAGGAGGGTCTCCCAGTGGTGACATATGTGTGCTGGAGGAGGGCGGGAGGGGGCACACAATGGCAGGCACGGCTGGAGTCAGAGGACAGGGGACACTGGGCAGATTTCAACATGTAGCAGAAGACATGGTATCAAATGCTGTTCAAAAATCAAGCAGGAGGAATACTGAGAAGAAAGAGCCATAATTTAGTAATTAGAACATGATTGCCAACCCAGCTTCTCTCTACTCTCTCAGTGGGCAGCCGTCTATTCCTTGGCTTGAAATATTTCACCTAGAACTTCTGCACCCATATGTCAGCTTTCAGATGTATTCTCAGCCTCCAGTCATGAATGTCAATCTGTGTACCGTTCTGTAAGCTAACTCTTAGACTTTTACTGAAATGAATTTCTCCTCATGGTGAATCATCTTCTAACTAGTTAATCAAAGTTACTAACTAGTCAATCAGAGAATGTTAACACAGCCCCCACATCAATTTGATAAAAACAAAAGGCCAACGATGTCACTTCTCCCAGGTCCTCACTTAACTGCACTGTGTAAGTGCTGTACTTCCATGTGGGGGGAAAAAAGAATTAGAAATAACTAACATTTAGTCTTACTATGTAATCTAGTTTGATTTTTGGGATATTATCATTTATCTACCTCTCTGTATCTCAAAAATAATAATAATAACATATAGACTAGGAGTTACATATTGGCAGCAAATAGTCCAGATCTGAACTGCAGAGGAGTTTCATTTGTCCTGCAGATACTTCCTGAAGTTTAATAAGTTTCCAACATTTAACATAAAGCTTGGAATTTCTGATTTCTTTTCAATTTGGAAAATCTAATATCACAGGTCATGGCAACAACTGGTCAGAATTGAAAGTATCAGCTCCCTTTTAGATTCATTCTTAAATTAAAAATTATGAATAAATCAAAGAAAAGCTGTGCACACTTTACTTATTTTTATTACCTGCTTGCACTGGCACAGTCCTACGATTTCCACTTTGGAAGATAAGACACATAGTCTGAAATGACTCAAGGAATGTGCTAGCACATACCTGTGTAGCTAGTAACTGGGGTGAATAGTGATTACATCAGAAGCAACACAGTAAAGAAAAAACACATTTTAAAATGTGTGTTAAAGAAAAAATTAGAAGAATGCTTTCAATTCACTATTCCCCTGGCTTATGAAAAATTCTAATCAGTGCAATCAAGAAACATTTATCAATTAACTGTTATGTATCAGGCACTGAACCACGTTAACAAGATGCAAAGATAATTAACAGAAGCGTCCATTTTGCAGGTATTTGTAGTTTTACGGAGGAAACAGGCTTTAAGGAAAACATGTACGAAGCCATGTGACATGAGCTTCTAGAGGTCTATATAACAGGGGCCTGGGGGGGATGGTGTCTCGATGACACAACATCAGAGTTGAGACTTAAAAGAGAATGTTGCCAAGCAAATAGGAGGCAGTCACACATGCCATGGGCATGATCTCATCACTTTTGCTCTTTTATAACATGAGAGATGTAAAGTATTTGTATTTTTTAGGCTAGGATTTGGAGAAAAGCAGTCACTGTTCTTTCTCATGCTTTCTATAAAACTTTAAAATAAATGAGGTATCTTTATTTTAAAAAATAAAGGTGTGTTCTATACCATTTAATGTTATTCAAAAGCTGTAATTCATTAAACAGAACAATAAGTTTAAAATAATTAAATCAGCCTAAATCTGCATGATTAAGGAAAACCTGAAAAATAAAACAGCTTATAAAATGCAGGGACCTCAGTAACGAGAGATGAAGACGATTCGGCACAGAAACAGTTGGCACTTCCCATTGGGGGAAATTTTGGAACGAAAAAGATTAGGAAATAAACTTGACACAACAATTAAAGGAGAGAATCCACTCTATTTGACTAGGTTATCACTGTAGAAATTAGGTATTGACTAGTCAATACCTAGGCAAAACCAAAGTTTGCCTTATTTTTATTAAGCATAAATATGATAATTTAAGAGATAGGCTTTAAGTAAAGAAGGCTATGAATTTAAATGTAATATTTAAATATCTAGTCCATGGAAGAGAAACAAAGGATGCATAAACCTTCTATTAAAACGTGTTATGACATGGAGGCCTGGGATAAAAATTATGTCACGGTTGTGGAAGATGGACAGGAGTTCAAATGAATGACTCATTGATGAGTCTTGACTATTAGTTTTGTTTTCATGCTATTTCCAAAAGACTGTTCCATATGTTGCCTTGTTAGCGTAATATCAGGTATGATTGAAAGGTGTGAATAACAAAAGGCACTCCTATCATTGAGGAAATTCCAAGGGTTTTTGAAGCTCTGTGTCAGGAGCTAAGGGCAAAGACCAAATATGTTTTTCTTATTATAACACACTATCCATCTCGCATTTTTATTACTTTGCTTCTTACATCAGTGTGTAATTACCATATGATTCCTAAAGTGTAATTATGATCATCACTGGGGAATGCTGATAGTTCAAAAGCAATTTTAAAGAAGCGGTCTTGCAGAAAATTGTGCCCTAAGTAGGAATAAAAGGCTTTTTTTTATGAAACGCATCAACTCAAGAGAAATGAAATAAGTCTTGAGAGGGAAATCAAATGAAAATTTCTCTTTTTTCTATTGTTGTCCTCCTCTTCTGTGTTTCATTAAGACGCGTCACGTGTTCCATCTCTGCTTAGCTCTTGGACGGTTTCTGAAGCCTGCTACACCTGCTTCATTAGCAGGAGTGTCTGATCCATCGTGGCCAGTGGCCAACCATGGAAGGATCGTTGGGAAAACAGTGACAGTAATGGGAATACCCAGGAGAAGAGGGCTAATGTAAAACGAAACAAAACAACTCATCCACAAAAGAGGACAAGAAAAGAAAGCTCAGATGAGAAGGAAAATGCAAGCGAAAGCCCTGATGTTCAGGAAATGTTTTGATCGATTTTATAAATTCGAAGAAAGTGGTGTGATCGATGGCGTTGTGAAAATCATGTGAACAAAGTCACTTCAAAATGGAGTCAGAGCTGCCATCCCAGAGGAGTTGCCTTGTATGTCCTACTCCTCAAAACTTTAGAAAACTGGGCAAAATAACCTTTGGACTGATCCTAAAGCACCACTGTATTCCAAACAACTGTTCGCCAAGATAACAAGAAAGTAGACATTATCACTACAGACTGAAAATTAAAGACATGCTTTAGAATTAGCACCACTGTGCTAGCTTATCCACACCCATAGAAAGGCCTTCCTTCTAGTCATGTAATCATTCCCCTTCCCTTTCTCATAAACAACCTTTGGCTTCACCCCCTTATCAGAGCACTATTTGGGTATCTGCCTGAATCAGTGCTTCCCGTCTAGCTATTGTTTTTATTAATCTCAAACAAACACTTGTTGCCTCTGATTTGGCCTTTTATTTTTAGGTTAACTCTAGTTACTGGCTTTGCTTGTGGGTCTCAGCCAGTTTAGCCCCACTTGCCACCCTTTCCACGTTGCTAGAGCTCATGGAATCATGGCTTTAAATGTCTTTATTGCATGGACTTAATAGCTATATTATCTTCCAAAAAATGTACCGAACATGTCTTTAAGTCAGTCTCTTTATTCAGAAGCAGTACCTAACAACAATCCAACTGTGACTATGGTAACTGTGAGCAGTGGTAAGACTCTACTCAGGATGTATGCAACCAGCTCTGAAGATGGAAATGAATAGACAGGGGTATAGAAATGACAATTCTATATTAACAATTGGTCTCCCAAGAATTAGGGCAGGGTCTGGCATCATAGATAATCAAAATTAAATTAAGTGAAAGAAAGAATGAACCAAAAAAAAAAGGAAAGCGTCATTATTTCTCTCGTGTATTGTCAAAAACAATGAAGATGCCACAGCTTTAACAAATGATCACAGGCGTGAGATTGCATCTTTTTTCTCTCGCACCAAATTCTCCCAATAGACAAGCATTGACTACATGCTGAATACAGAGACCATTTTCTCCCACACTCAGCTTGGACACCACAGCTTTCTGTCCAGATGACTTTGCACTTCCACCGGCTCCATGAGCATTCACTTGTTCCTTTCTCTAGCCTATCTGCGTCCCTGCTTTGAAAGACCCGTATTAAATAAAATTTCTACTTCTCAGTAAACACTGACTTTGCTTTCCTGCCTCTGAGACATGGCTAAGGCTCACTTGAGGGGACAGTCTTCATTCCTAGGTAGGCAAGAAACTCACCTTTGTCTCATATTGTGTTGGTGACATTTGGGACGCTAATTTTCAACAAAGCCTAGAACTTATTCTAAGGCCATAAGGATTTCTGAAAACTGCAAAGCCCTATATAAATACAGATTTCTTGACATAGCTCTTGTGATATTATCAATAACATTGACATTATAATTGAGTATATACACCCCTATTGCATTTAACTCTTTCATAAATTGTGCTTTCAAATTATGATTAATGATGACACAAGATATCTCCATTATGTTTACTTGTGATATAAATAGTTCCAATCCATCAATTCACATTTAAAAATGTGAATATATATAAATTAAAATTTTATATATATAAATTATATATACAATTAAGATTTTATATATAATTATATCTAACTTATATCTAATTAATATATATAAATTAAGACATATATAAATATATATAAATTAAGATATATAAATATATATAAATTAAGATTTTAGGTCCCAAACAGCAATTCAAAACATCATTTTTATTTTTACCATATCATGGCATTTTTTTCTATAGGTAGAAATTTCCAGTTATTCTTTCAAACCAAAATAGTTAAATGCAACTTACCTTTTCCAGTTTTGAAAGAGCAAGAGAGTAACAGTCTTTGGCTCTGAATTGCATAAACCTCATGTTAGCTGGGTGCGTAAGCTCGGTGATAATGCTGAGGCTGGAAAACAACCTGCATTAAAAAAAAAAAAATTGCCTTACACTAACAATACAGTATGGTATCTTTTTATAACAACATATTTATGAGTGAGTGATTCTTAGCCTTAGGCTTAAACTACATGCAATTGTACCAGCAGGCTGTGCCCCTAAAACTGTTCTGTATAATGCAAGAAAAATGAGACACCATTTTCCAAAGATGATTTTAACCAACATTTTAGCACCATACCAAAAATAAATTCAGTAGCTTGGCTTTTATTAGATATTTTCTGTCTACAATTATGAAACAGCATACAGGAGAAAGTCACAAAGCTGATTTAAGAAGTTGCAAGGTTACTGTATGAATAATATCGAAATGGAAATTTATAAGGCAAATAGCTATCTTGGCAAAAGTTTCATGTGATGCTCTTATCGTCCACCATGTGAGTTCTTTGACCTCCTGTGCCTCCGTTCTCAACACAGGCTATTGTCGATGCCAAACCTGGCTACAGTGAACTCCTGAGAAGAGGAAACATTTAAGTGAAGTAGCATTTCATTGTCATGAATTGAGGCCCAAAGCTCAGCTGACCCTGTTGTTCTAAAAGGATCCTAAGAATTTTCACATGTCCCATAGCTTTGCATTTTCTTTCTTCCTATTTACCTCCTTCCCAAACACGTGCACACACATGCGCGCACACACACACACATACACACATGCACATGCATACACACATGTACACGCACAGTTTTTTCCCCAGAAAAAAGGAGCCAGGTAATACCATTGCAAATGCCTTTTTATTGCTGCTTTTGTTGTTCACTGGATTTTAGCTGGTGTCTATGCATCCTTGGCAGTTCCCTGGGTTCAAGTAATTGGAGATTCTCTGAGGCAGCCACTAACCGGATCAGCTTTGTTCTCCATACAGTTCGTTCGTCTTTAAACTCAGTTATGGCCACTTAAAATTCCTACCACTAGGCTGAACCCATCCCTTGAACTCAAGCAGTAGAACTGACTGAAAATATCCAGGATATAAATATCCTGTTAGTGGCTCAAAAACAAATCAGCGTCTCCAGCTGATGTTACTCTCATTTTATGTTTGTTCCAGTAGTAAGGGCACTGATTTTGGTGGCTTTACAGCAAAACACTTCTTTCAGATGGAGTTCAGTCTCTGAACTCCAGCTCTACCCTGGAGTTTGTAACTTCCCTCAGCTCTGACTCCCTAATGTTGAGTGATGAGTGATGATTTGCCAGGACCCAGCCCTTCCTCAGGGAGAGGGGGTTGCCTGGGGCTTGACAGCCTGAAAGGGTCTGTTCCCAGCCTGTGCCCATACCTTCCCTGATTACCTGCCCCACCGGTCTGGCTCTACTGGGTGTTAACCAGCATCCTAGTTAAGACCCTAAAAAATTCTTGAAAATATTCTTTCAGAGTGATCTGTGAAAACTGTATGCCCTGTGGTTACCTTAGTGGACAAATATTTGAGCCTTGTCTAGTTAAAGCCATTGAAAACTGTGATATCATCAGGTGTTTCATGAAATCCACTCTTTATAGGAAGATATACAGCCATTATTATGTGGCTTTTCTCCATTTTGAGAGCAAATATTACTGTATATCTTGATCTGGGTGAGCTACAATAAGTTTGATAGAAAGTATCAGCAAAACAGCAATCAGCACATAATTTCTTTTGCTGACTTTTTATGTAACAGATATAATTTTATTTGTAGCTCATTAGTGTTTACAATTGCTCCATTACCTAGAGTTGGTTAAGGAAACTCTAAATCTCACCTTCTGTAAAGGAGGGGTGTTGTGAAGCTTAGAGATCTGGATTGGGAAAGACAGCCGTCAGATACACAGTAGGTACTGTTTCTCAGTTGTGGTCGCATGACTGCTTCCGTAGTTCCCCTCCCCCCCACACACACACATTTCTATTTCTCCTCGAAATGCACTTTCTTTCCTCCTCATTCTCTGTATTTTAACATTCCGACTATTATTTAAAGGTCTTCTCAACTCTAAATGAAATGAAGTCTTAAAAAGGCTTAAAATCAGAATCGTTCTCTCCACACTGTGATTTATATGAATTATTACACTGTCTCACACCAATCTCTGGTTGGTTTTATCCATGCCTAGGCTCTCCTATGAAATCCTGAGAGCTAAAAAGGCAGTTACTCTCTCAGTAGAGGGTAATAGATTTATGCACCTCATATTTCATTAATTAATAAATCATTGTCACAGTAAATAATGTATCATTCTTGTTTGTGTATTTGGGTTTAGTAGATAAAATTTTGATGAAGCGTATGTTGCAATTTAACTAGTTTATGGAGCGACACCATACAATCGTATTTTTTTAGGAGCTTTCTTCTCACTCAGAAGTCACCCCAATGATAGTAAGTTTGATAAAGTAGAGTTCATTTTTTTTCAGAAACGTTTGAAAAATAGAAGAGTGGCCTGATGGAAAAAAATATCAATTGACTTTTGGGCCAGCACAACTCCATCTGCTAAGCTTAGGAAACACCACCATCTGCCAAATCTCATACCATCTGGAGGTTCCAGAAGTATTTATTTAAGAAATATTTTAAAACAATGTAACTAGAAATTAATAAAGGAAACCTCAGCTAAAATTAGGGTGGGGAAGTCCCGTAGCTCACACCCTACAACTAGTAAATTACCTCAAACAGGAAAAAGTCAAGAACTCCCAACAGAAAGACCATGTCAAGTACAACCTCAGTTAATTCAGTTAGACCCAACCGGAAGAGAAAGCTCTGGTCTCCAAGACACATAAAGAAGTATACAGTGAAATTCCTGCTTTAAATTCGACTCTATGAGCTAATAGAGGAAACTACAAACATCGTAAATCATAAGGCTGTAAGGAATTTTCTAAGGGTGATGAATGTGGCTGACTGTTCACAGATTAAGGAGACTAGTGAATGGATAGCTTATGAGAAACACCTAGAACACTGTTGAAATACAAGGCAAGATAAGGAATGTATGCCGAAAGACACAGCTGCAAACAAATGAAAGTGTATTTAATCTTTGAAGATTTTGTTTTTCATTTTCTCTGAGAAATACAGCTTTTATGTTTCATATGTAATATTACTCTAACATTGGGTAAATTTGTGATTACTTCATCATATAATCTTTTTCTAACACATTATATCAAATGCAAGTATACACTTCTGTGACTAGATATATTTGAGGTCTTAGTAAGAGTGATAATATGATTGACTGTATTTAAGTGACTTGTGGAGTTGAAATTAGATAAGACAACAAAATGTATGTGATGGGCCTGCCCTGTTCTGTATAAATAAACCTGTACCATTTATGTTATTTTAAACTGAGAACCTGACCGCATTATCTAAGTCTGCCACCTAGTGAAAATCTAGAACTAGATAATACTTAAATAGTAAAACGTTTTATTGCAGTCTTCAATATCAATAAAGTATCACTTGTATTAAATTATAATGTTTTATATTTATAAATTTGGTTGTCTAATAGATTTCGTTGTATGTCGTTAAAATGCTAAGACTTTAAATCTATTTCTGAGCCTTAATATGACCTATATACCTTTTGCATATAGGACATTTCAGAAATCAAATGGCATAAGTCCCTTTTCCCTAGCTACTAGGGTCGTAATAAAGCAATAATGCAATTGAAAAATGATATAGTTTGTTCTACTTAAAACTTTTCTACAATTAATTTATGTTCTGACTCAGTGATGTAAGAATAATTGTGGAGACGTGTAAAATATCTATGGAGTAGTTCTCTGCCATTCTTAATGACTTCAATAAATATTTTTGATATGCCCAGTTATGCTAACCCCAATATAAAGATGAAAAATAGACCATATACTTTATTTCACAGGCCACTAGGAGAATTCAGACTGGCTGCAATTGTATATTAAAGAAAAACAAGCAACCATAGACCCTATAAATTTGGAAAATGTTTCTAATATTTCAGTTTTTTAACTAAGCTAGTGTGTTACATTATAAATTACGATCTGTTGTGTGCCTGGGAAGGATATTTCTGAGTAACGGGTTTATATAACAGATAGGTATATAGACACACTTAGATACATGAAACACTAGTTTTAGATTACAGGTAGTGTCAGCACTAACACAAATATGAAGTGTTCTGCTTTGTTTGTGTCACCTAAATCATCTTCCTTAACCACTTCCAACACGGACACTTTTGCCTACTCAATGTGTAAGAATCAGTTCCCTTAGAGAGGGGGCCCTAGTATAGAATCCTAAATGGTCCGTTATTCAGCCACTGTGATTGAATTTCTGGTTGCCTGCTGTTACTCGAAAGGGTCACTAGATCCTATCTCTGGAATGTTGTCATCTGCCTCTAGGGAATTTTGTGCAAGGTGGTGGCTAGACAATCTGAAAGGACAATACTGGGCGGGAGAAAGGAAAGAGTGAGATCAGTGTCAGCCAGTAGTAGGTACTCAGTAATTATCTGTGTAGGGTTTTAGCACAGGAGTGATTATAATGACTCATCTTGGAATTGAATCTGGGTAAGAAGGGAGGAAAAGCCCTCAGGTGACGATGGACAAATGGACAGTGAAAAAGTAGTAGAATCTGTGAACAGTAGGTTTCACTTGGGACAAACAATGATGAAGAGTTGGGGGTATTGTAAGAAACATGTAGAAATAAGTAGTGTACTCAGACAGTTGAATGAAACTGAGAATATGGGAGGTAAAATTATTGGTACTTCAAGGTAAAGGCTATGACCATGATAAGAAGTGGCCAAGGGAAGATAGTGAGAAGATCATCTACATAGAGTTGTGGAAATCGTTAAGAATCGTGGAAAGGGCAGGGTTGGCCCAGAGTCACAGTGAATCAGGAACTGAAATCTTCAAGAAACATGAAGAGTGACCACAAGGGTGGTAACTGATTACACCTACAAAATGAAACTCCCAAGTCTGCACAATGTTGGTCATTTATCTACATAGATGATACTTCCTATGCCACAGAGACCTATTGGTGGCTTACTGTTTTATCAGGTAAGACTAGCCTAGTTTAGCATGCATAGATTAGCAACTTAACAACTACTTCACTAATAAAGTTGCATAGAATTTTTCTTCCTGGAAAAATTATATACTTAGTGAACTAATGATGCAGTCGGACCTCTCTACCTCCAGGTTCCACATCCATGGATTTTACTAACCTTGGATTGAAAATACTGGAAAAACAATGTTTCTTGTTGCTGACGTGTATGATACAGTTTGGGCCTAAATGGTTGTATCTGGACTGAACATGCACAGACTTTTCTTCTTGTCGTTCTTCTCTAAACAACACAGTACAACAACTATTTGAATAGCACTCACATTGTATTAAGTTTCATAAGTAACCTAAAGATGATTTAAAGTATACGGGAAGATATGCATAGGTTCTATGCAGATACGGTGCCATTTTATATAAGGAATGTGAGTATTCGCAGATTTTGGTATCAACGGAGATTCCTAGAACCAGTGCCCCAAGGATACCAAAGGAAGATTTTAATGACTTTATAGGCATGGAAAGGAGAACATAGAAGTAATTACTTTACAATTCGGGTATCTAATAGTTCTTTTGATATCTCTACTTGAAACTATTCAGTGTTGATGTGTATACGCACATAAAAATTGCAGAATTTCTAAAATATTCTGCTGAAGATAGGTGATCTTAATAGTTAAGGGATTCAGATTTATTGATCCATTCATCATTCACTCTTTCAACATGCGATTGCCTCCTCACTCAGGTTCTTGGAAGGCCACCTTTGCACAGTCAGTTACCACATGCATAACTGTCTTTAGTTATTCTGGATAGTTAGTTTGTTTTAAAAGATGAATTAGAGTCTTTGCACCTCTCAGTAAGATGGGGATATGTTATTATCTTGGAATCAAAGTAATTTATTCCTACGATATATAATACAAGTCAAATCAATAGAAATTTCACCATAATAGAAATAAACTCACAGTAAGTTCAAAATTAAAATGGCACGTTTAATCGAAAAGACCCAGGATATCCTCTCCTGTTAAAATTATAATTAGCTTTTGCTAAGCATGAAATAAATTTTAAAAATGTATGATTTGACTTTATACAATGGCCATAAATCTCATCCTTTTGAATTAATTTTCTACCCTGCAATTTCCTTTTTCATTCCCTAGAGAGAGAAGAATTGCTTAGATATGCCATATTTTAAACATGTGCTATGCTCCCTTTAAATGTACTACTTAATATATTATAGTTCAGTAACATGTTAGCTGAGTTCTGATGAACTGCCACATCATAATAACTTTAGAGGGTGTATTTCTCCTTCTGGAACAAGAGGTTCTTGTACAAGTTCCGTGTCAATTTTCCAGGTGCTGTGACAGATTCTTTTTATACCTGATTTCCCATCCTTACATTAACACTGCAAAAGGGTTCATTAATTTCTGTATATTTCTTATAGATGAGGGAAATAATTTCAACAAGGTTAAGAAACACGCTTGAGGTCACAGAGTCACTGAGTGCCTGCTGGAAGCTCCGGATGGAGGTTGTACCAGATGGAGTTTGTTCTGTGAGATTCCATGGCCTGTGGCTTTTTCTCCCTGCCACATGAACGTGATAATTATGCTACTAATGATCATAGCAGCTAATGTGTATTGAGTAATTGGAAACTACCAGACACATATATTTTTAAATCTCAAACAACCTGTGATTAAGACATTGAGGTTTAGAGAAAGAAAGTAATTCGCCAGAGATCACAAAATAGTCATTGACACGGAGACTCACACTGAGGCTCTGTCTTCTGAATTCTGAACTCAAACCACAAACAAATAATTATTCCCAGTATATGCTTTGCTACAATATGAAGTTCTGAGTTGGAGTGAGGGGAGGTGATGACAGAGTTCAGGCTGTTTTATTTACTTTCGTAATGTGGTAGCTCAGATATTTCCCTTAGACGTTAGCAAAACTCATAGCACTGAAACAGTATTTTACATATTTATGTTTTAAAATGAATCAGCCCACTTGACACAGATATCTTGATTTATAGGTAATTTTGACTTTGCTTATAGCATGAACTTTCCTCTGATCAGGATTCTTCATATTTACCCAAAGTTGACCAACGTGGGAATTCCTATCTGCGTGAGTTCAAGTCAAGAAAGAGAGGAAAGTAGTCTGGAGAAGGTTGTGACTTGGCTCCTGACGTGGGTGAATTACCTGCTCATAGCCCGGCAACCTTTTGTTCCGAGTTGCCCAGTACGTACATGCTTATCTCTGACCACTGCTGGGCATCCACCCGAAACTCCAACACGCACGGTCCATCACAGATCATGGCTGGTACCGCACACACAATGTTATAGAATTTGTTCTTGTTAAACTTTGCAAGAAAACAGATTTATCATTCTATTCATTTTTAGAAGGCTCACTGACCTGGTGTTAAGAATTTAATTTCACATTGCGCCAGTCATGCACTAGGTGCTAAGTAAGTATTTGTTCTATGGTCAAAAGAGTGAAGATAATTTCAGGGTTAAGTGTCTCATGTTCATTCCTTCTACAAAGAGTCAGAGTGAAGTATCTCACAGATGCTCAGCGGGAAGTAAATGATAGGGCAGCATTATTAAGACATGTACCTGAGAAACGTCTGCAAGTGATAGAGCCACGTTCTCATGACATTTACCTGAAAAGGGTCTGCACATTCACAATCGTTTTGGCGTCTGCCATGTAGTCTTCTTCGGCACTCATGGTGCTCTCTTTGTCCACAACCACCATGTTGGCCGCAAAAGTCACTCCACACCTGAGTAAGTCATCTAGGCTTTGATAAAAATCAAGAGAAAAGGGGGCTTTCAGTAAATCACAGTAGCAGGATTGGTGCTCAAACTTGCTTACCCCCCTCGCCCCCCCTGGGCTTGGACAGGTTGCCCTTGTAGGTGGCTTTCGCAGGGTGAGCAGGGCCAGATGTGGTCAGAAATTACCATACGATACTCTCTACTGATATGAAATCAGTTGTGTTGGGGGCTCTTTGCGTTTCATTATTTTTCAACTGTTTCAAGCATATGTGTTAGGAATTTTAAATAATATTTATGAATTATATAACTAAAACATGGAAAACACCCATTTTTCAATAAAATAGAATAGAACAGGTTAGAACCTTGTTTGTAACAGCACACTGTTTCAAAGACATGTTTACATTTTTATCCCTACGGTGCTTTGGGTAAGAGTAGAAATGAATACTTATGTTAATTTAGATGGTCAAGCCTAATAAAGAAATATAAACTGGGAAATGTTTATTTTTAAGTTTATGTTCTTTCTTTGTGTAAAGCTACGTGCTACAGATAGGTCCTATACAGCCAAGAGCATGGAAAATATATAAATATCAGTGCTATTCAAGCCTACCATTCAGCCAGCCCAAAGTTTTTGAGCAAGTGATTGAATGAGCTGGTTTCTTTGGTTGCGTTAAATAATTGTGCTAAACTAGGATACAAGTCCCTATGAGTTATAAAAAAGTCAGTCTTTCCCCTTACTACTGATAAAAACTTGACCCAGCACTGAATTAAAAGAAAATGTTACCATTGGAGCTGAAACAAGGAAACCATTATCTTATTGCCTCTGCTTCATACGAACTAGAAAAATAGAACTGAGTTAGATAAGAGACTCAACTTGAATGAGTGTGAGACTATTCTAGGTACAGAGTTGATTGAAGACAGCTAAGAAGAATTGGGCTAATTGATTTCCACAGCTTCTGATTTAAAACAAGAATTGTAAAACTTAAAGAACAGCAGTCCCTTCTAGATTCTTAAATTGAAGAGTCAGTTGCCTGAAGATCGTTTCCAAGTGTATGGTGATGGCTGAACTAACCATGTCACGTGAAAGGGAGTTGTTTTTCTTTTAAGGGAAGGCAGGAGGCAGGATTTCTTACTCTGTTATACAGCGAGAGGGTATTACCAAAGCTCTTTGAGCCCAAAGTCCCCAGGAGTAGTCCAGAAAAAATATTCCGCTTGAATCAAGAACAATGTTCTTTGGCAGAGATTTTATGGCTAAAACTGTGGAAATGGAATGTTATTATGAATAAATTTCCTGTGGTGAAAGGGGCTAGGGCCAGAACATCCAATCAATATGACGACTGAGTTTAAATCCCTGAGTGGGTGTTCCCTGCATCTAGGATTTTCATCATAATTGTTCTTAATCTATCACAATAAGTTGTGTTTTTTTTTTAAGAACTAGGTGGACAAAGAATGTGACTTGGTCCCTTATGACCCATAAAGTTAATGTCCATGTCATAGTCCTTGAACCCACCTTATTATAATTTTTAAATAACTTTCTCATATCACAGTTTTTACAGTCTTTTTCCCCCAATTAAAAATAACTTCTCCATTATAATCTGTATAGGACAAGGGAAAGATAAGGTGATAGAAGGTAAGCTTGACTGTAAAATACATAGAGATAGAATTTCAATATGAAAGATGAATATTTCATCAGCCATAAATCATTGAATTGACAACAATTCCACTATGAAAATGCTTGTGCTAAACAGCTAATCCCCTAAATGTGTCAGTTAATTCCATACTCAAACTATTGGCTGTTTTAGTTTGCAAATAAGCTTGGCAAATGATTTTAGTAATTATTAAATGAGTTTTAATTTATAGAAAATACAAAAAAATGGGTGGCATTTATGAGCAATCTAGAAACATTTTGTTCATCGCATTTTAACTTTCTATTATTGTTTTTACACTTATTTAATATTGCATTATAATCATTTTTTCATTTTTTTTATTAGAACTGTCGATTTATTCTTATAACTCTGTGTCTATCCTACTTTCTCCACACTAATCAACCTACAAAAAAATCTTCAGCATGGTTGCTTTACACAGTTCCGCCACCAGATGGCAGCCTAAGAAAAAAAGTCAGTAAGGATGGAAAAAAGTTGACAGATAATCTAATTGGCAAGGCCTCCCTCTCTACCCTATTCAAGGAGAACTAGAATGTGAATGTACAAGTATGGGGAGTGTTTGTGTGTTCTAATTAATTGGAAGTGTATTTATCGTTGTTGTTAAGGAAAATTCAAACAGAAGCCAAAGAAGACAGTGGTATGGAGAACCTCTGTGTATCAGTCACACAGCTTCAATAGTTATCAACTCCTCGTAGTCAAACCTGTTTCATCTCTAATCCTAGGACTTTGATCCTCTCAGTTCTTTTCCTCACCATAAATACTTGTACGGAAGCAGAATTTATTTTGTAGTTTACATAGACAAAGATAGATGGGAGGTTTATTTTTTCCTTTAAATGTACTGTTTTTCTAATGAATTCTAATTCGATAATACTTGCATTTCAGAGTAATATTACTAGTGATAAAATACAGGTTGATTTAACTTTCATGAATTTAAATAGTTTTAGTACATCTAACTACCTTTTAGTTGGGTAGTATTATGACAACTGTTAATGTAAATTATATTAATGTAAAATGTAGGCTAAATATATGTTAGTCTGTCCGGGCTTCAGTATATCCACAGCCAATAAACATTTTCAAAGTTACAAACTGGTTTTCAACATCTATAGGGTGAAATGTAGTTATGAAAGTTCTCAGTTGATAAAGTTAAGCATTTTATTTTGAAGGTTCTAGCTGACATTCTTTTTAGATACAAAATTAACATTTTATAAGCGTATTAGTTTTCTGATCTTTTCTATGTTTTTGTGTCATGTTCATCCATATAAAATAATGTGTTTTTTAATATTAAAGCATTGTACACATTTGACCTTTTAATTAACAATTATTTTTTTAATTAGAAATTATAAACTCTGATATGTGTTCCTAGAATAAAATAAACTCTTAAGGAAATGCTCCAAATTATAAATGTGACTTAAAATGAGCATTTCTGAATTATTTGGAAGGTTTCCAGAAGTTATGATAATGGTATCAATGTATCACGATGCTAAACCTTTCAGTTTTGTCTACCATAATATCGAGAGGAATAACGGTATTGCTGTAAATTACACAAAACTGTAACAGCTGTAGAAACTAGACAAAATGGACAAAATTGGCATGCAGCAAAATTTGCTTTAATTGTACAATAGATTTCTGCTTAGGAAGTTTGAACACTAGATATGTAATACAAGAACATAAGCTCTACATGCAAAATACATATTTGCAATACTAAAATGGCAAATTACACTCATCATGCAACACGGGGCACAGCACAAGACAGACCACAGGACACCACGCTAGTTAGTGTGCCAAAGACTTTGTCACCTACTTGTCAATAGAGCCCACCATGTAGTAAACCATTGGAAACCAACAGATTGCATCCAGAAAATGCATATCTGGCCTAAGTAGCAGATGGGTTACAAAATGAAACACAATGTCACAACAGTTGGCAGTACTTGGAGGGAAAGGAGATAAGTCGACTTAGTTTGCATTTCCAAAACTAAACACCACTGACAAGATTAATTTTAGGTGCTTTTTTCTTAACATTAATTAGAAAATGGTATTTGTCCTTGTTATGAATAATACAGTGCACTCAGAATTATAAAAACAAGTTGCATGTCTGCTTTCTAAATCAGAAACATTATGGCATTATGCTACGAAAACACTGAATTGATACATAAGCTTAATTATGATTGTATTACGACTAAAAAGTCTTATCCATGAGTTTAACAATTATTTATGCAGAGGAGGCCTTATAAAAGGAGGAACTAATAATTTTTTTCTTGGGTGACCCAAAGCACAGGGAACTGATTAGCCTACCTACTAAGAGCACGTCTCTCTAAATAATATACGGAATTGCAACGTGCCCCTTAATGCAAGTATATCAACATATCAATAAATATATGTAGTATATGTATCCATGCACTCTGTGTATTATATAAAATTAAAATGAAACTAATTCACCTTTTAAATTATTGCTACTTAATATATTGTTGAGTAAAAATTTATTATAACTGAAATCCTTACTTATATGCATATTTGAAGAAAGAATCATAAACCTGGAAGCTTCTTTAGAAATCACTTAATCTGTTATGTTTATTTTATGAAGTTATTCTTTCATGCATTTATTCACTCAGCACATATATGTATTCAAAACATTTTACATAATAGACATGTTAATATATTCAGGCATATGCAGAAGCTAATATTGTATTAACTTGTACTATAAGAAATATAGATTTTTTTTCTTAGAACACATGGACAAAAGCACACAATTACAATATATTTCTGAAAAAATAAACAATAGTTTGCACTCAAAAGGCAGAATTGGGAGTGATTTCACAGAGGTGATATTTAATTTGGATGTTAAAGGATGAGTAGGAGTTTGCACAGCAAAAGAGAAGGAGACGGAAAATCTAGGCACAGGGAAATATGGCACCCATGATACCCCAGCTGCTTGTCTCAGCTAGATGAAGTCTGTTCTTCCTCGGCTGAGTCTCTCCCCATTGAACAGCCTCTTATCCCTTTACACTCAAAAAAAAAAAAAAAAGAAAGAAAGAAAGAAAGAAAGAAAGAAAGAAAGAAAGAAAGAAAGAAACCACTGTTGCAATGTTTATTAAATTCCTCCCATCATTTTATGCCCCCGTATTATTACATATTATAAACGTACCTCAATTCATTTTTTAAACCCTGTTATTCCGTATATAAGTTATGTTCACTTCTTTGCTATCAATTATTGATGTTACAAGTTATTTCCAGTGTCTTGCTATTATAAATAATACTGGTATGGACATCTTTAGATGACTATTCTTTTCTAGCATTAGTTTCTATCACTTACCCCAAGACATTCACAGAAGGGATATTAGTGAATCGCAGCTTCTAAAATATGTTTATAGCCCGTGATTATGTGGTTTGCAACAAATATTGTAACAGTTTACACTCCCAGTAGATGGTTCTTTGATAGAACCATCTAGTTCTCTTTCTGGGCACTGCCCTGCTTCTTCAAATCCCAAGGACCACTCTAAGTGCTAACTCAAGACCCTCCACGTCTCTCTCTTTTCCATTTCTCATGAAATGGTTTTATCAGATGACTAGATGACCTTTCAGGTTGGGGTGGTAATCAAAATATTTAAAATCAGTGTGACAATAGACCAAGCAGAACAGATGGCCAGCCAGTAAGAAGTTAGACCAGTTCTAATGAACCAGTATCAAGTCCAAGATGTTTTCCCGTGTGACTGGGTTTTGTTTAATTACCACAGGAGACCTAGAAGACTTTTATTTGAAAACATTGTGGACACTTATTTTGATATGTTAGGTGTGTAAATAGTATAAGTTTAATTTACATTTTAAAGTCCCATACGGATGACATCTGTTATTATTTATGTCTGTTATGTTGATTTAATTGGTTCTTCAACTAAATTTCCTAAATAGCCATATACTGAGTATTATTTTCAGCAATGATCGTGTGAATTTAAAATAAAGTCTAACCCCACTAAGCTAATGAATAATTGTGTACAACCATCAATGTACAAATTCTTATAACATGGAAGTATTTTAAAGAATTAAACATCCTATTTTTTTTTTTTTGTAATATTGTGGATATATTGCAAAATACTAGCCACTGTAGAGCAACAGGCACCTCATTGTTTTTTTGTTCTTTTTTTTTTTTTAAAAAATGTTGCATAAAACTTCCTGGAACATTACGTATTTGTGTTTAGCTTTTGTTTCCTCATTCTTGACCAAAGGAACAGAGGGCAACTAAGAAAAACGTTAGATACCATTTGCAGGAAGTACACAGAAAGCTAATAGATTTTACAGCATGCAGTCATCCTAACTCTTTGAAAGAAAATCAAACCCCACAAAAATCATCTAACAGTCAACAGCATGTGAATAGTTGGATTGCAAAATGCAAGTCATTAGGAAAGCAAAGGAAATTTTTACTGCAAGGTAGTCCACAGTTAAAATATTATCCTTGTTTCTACAAAGAATTGACAAACAATATTTTTTGCATGTATCAAGAACCTGTAAGTTAGGTAAGATCATATAGATGAAAAGAATAATGAACTCTGAATTGCATAGATGGCTCTAATTCTAGAATTGACCTGGGCTTGCGATTGGCAAGCTCAGTGTTGTAGGACTGAGCCCTTAACCTACGGGATCTGATGCTATCCCCAGGTAGCGGGTCAGGACTGGGTTAAATACTGGTGCCCCAAGAATTGCTTCTTGGAGGTGTGGAGAGCCACTCACCCCAACACAATTGAAATTGGGTCCAGGAACCCACTTAGGAGATTTACAGATCAGGACAAGAAATGTTAATCTTGCGCAACTGGGGAAAGGACTGCTTTTACCCTTTGCTTTACCACTGAGATGCTATAAGCACAGTTCCACTTCCACTTCGAGTCTCTGCCTATCTTCCTGTCTGCATTCTGGGCTTGAGTTGATCCACTTTGGCCCAAGCCATACAAGATGGCATATTCTAAGGCAATGAGCTTGCCAATGTCCCTGTCTTAAATCCTATCTCCAAGGGAGTGGACACAACAAATGCAAGAAGACCTAAAACCTGCCACCTTCACATAGTTAATTGAGCATCTCTTGGATGCCAGTTGAACCAGACCCTTAGAGCTTCCGACCAGAGAAGGTCCAGAATAAGGGATATATGCAAAGGCCCAGGATGTGATTTTCAACCACTCTGTTGCTGTAGCCATCCTGCAACCCAAAACTTACTCTCCTAAGATTTGTTTCATTAAGCTTTTATTTCTTCTGACATTGGGTCCCGGTGACTGCTTCTCCACACCTAAGCTAAAGTTACCTCACCTTCCCTTGGATGCCGAAACAATCACTGAATCACGACACCTGAAAATTCTTCAACTGAAATCTCTAGAGTTTTCAGTTGAAGTGCTCAGTTTTTAGAATCAATTACCACTGTGATAATGATGCTTAGAAAGATGCATCAGTGAATATCTTGATATTGGTATGTTTGGAATAAACAATGCCATGAAGTTATAATATATTGGGGAAATAGCTCTGTTTTAAGAAATTTATTCTGATAAATTTTAAGACAGAGACAAGGCAACAGGTTTTGGCCTCATATAGTTTTATCTTGAAATTCACAGCAATTGAAGAGGAGAGTTGGAAGACCTTGAAATATGGTCTTGACCTAAGGACCATCTGCTCCTAAGTTCCAGTCACAGAGAGGAATGTTATAATTTTAAGATACAATGGATTTGACTATAGCATTCAGTGACCTATATTATATTTACATAAGAATTTTGAAATGCTTAAGTAGTCTAATTTCACAAGAGTCTATGAATCCAACATTTTCAAAATTAATGAACATGGTAAAGCATTAATTATTCATGTTATATTATAAAATGTATATTTTAACCGTGGAAGAACTATAATCACTTATGATGATGCATCGTGGTTCAACATACAAAGATGGATCGTTAATGTGCTTCTCTGATAATTAACGGTTCTTTAGAAAGACAACCAGAAGTATCCAGTTTTGGCAGAGATTTTCCAGGCTAGTTGATTGATTTAAGGAAAACAACTGTAATTATTTCAGTGGCATGTTTCCCACTGCTATTGAGTAATGACCACTTACAAAATAGTTTTAAGTGAGAAGCTCAGGATATTTCGGTGATGTTTTAAGTATTTGTGAACTACAACTATAGACAATGACTGTTTTGTCCCATAGCACGGAATCTGTCTCCCGGTGAATCATGTGCCATAATGTATCTGATTTAAAATATTCTAAGCAAATTAAAAGAACTTATTTTTGACATAGTACTAAAACTCTTTGTCTCATTTGTGTATTTTGAAATATACTTACGGGTTATCCAACAGCAGCACAATGGGATTGAGTTCTTTCTTTGGTCTATAATATGCCCTGAGAGGAACAATAAAATTATACAATCCATTTCCAGCTGTTTCAGCTGCAACTATAATTAGTTTATTTTTGAATCCATAGGCTTTTGCGTCCTCATAGTAGTTATGCTGGCAACTCTAAAGAAGAAAAAAATATACAAAGAAATGCCATTTTTATACTCCACTAGCATTTGGTGAAATAATGTAGGGTATATGGATATGTAAAGCTAATCTAACCTAGTAAATCCTTTAGTTTCTCACAACTTTGAAAATAGTTCCATTTTCCATGTCCAGTTCTCCAGCCTGCTTTAGGAAATGGAGATATGCACGAATAAGACAAATTTGTATTATTTTGGAAATCCTCTTTCAGGAAAAATAGTGTGAATAAAAAATCAGTCACAGCGTCTCGAAAGGGGCCAATGCAGGTGAATAGGCCCTGCATCTTACTATGCATTCATGTTGCCAAAAATGCACAGCAAACCCTAGTATGAAATGCTGCGGGATGGTAAAGTAAAGGCTGAAAAGGAAATAAAGTGCTGAGAGATGGACCGTCCAAGGTCCACACAGCCACTTCCAGAAGAAAAAGGCAGGCTGGTTGTCATGTTCTGTCAATCTCCCAAAGAGGGACAGCAGCAGCCAGGAGTCACAATGCTTGTCATATGAAAAACAACAGCAAGAATATTAACGAAATGTGTTTGGGGCCTACGCATGCTCGAGGTTCCTGGCACTGTGTTAAGCGTTTGGCATGCACCCATTTATGTCATTCTCACAAGGGCACTGTGGGGTTCATATTAAAATCACAACCATTTTACAGATGTGGACCGGAAATGTAGTGGTGAAGTTATTCGCCTAAATTGCACAGGTCGTAAGAAAAGAGGTGGGATTTTTTTTTTTTTTTTTACTCTGGCTAATTCCAAATTTAGAGAAAAGAAGAAATTCTTGTTTAGATTGGTGACATATTTTGACTTGTGGTGGTGGGATGTTAAGAATCTTTTTATTTGCTTTCCTATTCATCAGGAGAATAAATTCTGATATGGGTCAAACCCAATGGCCAGACTATGAAAGAGAGGAAAAGTCTTGCATTCTTAGAACCTTTGTGTTTTGGATGGCTTCTCTGACACATCCAAGCAGGAGACCAGACCTGTGGTAAAACCTTTAGAAAAGGAGATATTAAGCAAGTACTGATATAAGCTTGCAGTCTAGTCATTAGTAAATCCTTGTGAATAATCTGACCGTGTCAAGTGATTCCACATTGCAGCTTCGACAGGAATACCTGGGAACAAAAATAGTGCACGTTCGGCCAAAGTAATTTGCGGAAACTGGATGTTGAGAGTCTGGCACCTGTTTTCCCCTTCGAAAACATGACTGACTGACTCACTGGGTACTTTTTGTAGCGAGGTAACGCATTTGGGTCATCTTAGTGCAGTTAAAAAAGTAAAATTCACCACTTTATGAAACACATTTCCATTTGAAAAGATGATATCCTTTAAACATTTCATTCAGAATACCACACAAAAGTAAAGATATGTATTTGCAAAATGCCATAATTTCATTTCAAAGAGAAAAACGGTAACACATGTTTACCTTGTCTAGTCGTAAGCAGCAAAATGGCACTTTTTCATGAAGGAGATGACAAAACGTGGGTGAACTTCCTATATATGGAGAGTAAGGTGGGTAGCCTTTAGCATATCTGTAAAACAATTAGAAATAATGAATTGCCTTGACTAGCACGTGCACAGTTGGATGATTAAGTTACAGCCATGTTCCCCTGTAAGTTAGATGCAATGGCTTTTTGTGTTGCAATTACATTTTGAGAAGGCAACAGATTAGATTGGGGAAGGCGAACGGTGTCCAGAGACCAAATCTGGCCCATCACCTGGTTTTGTGAATTATAAAATGGTTTTTATATTATTAAAAGACTGGGGTGGGGGAAATCAAAAGAAGAACACTATTTCATGAGACGTGAAAATTATATAAAATTCAAATTGCAGTGTCCACAAGTACAGTTTTGTCGGAACACAGCCTTGCTCCTTCATTTTCTGTATTGTCTGCCAGTGCTTTCATGCTTCAGAAGCAGTCTTGATCAGTTGCAGAAAAGACCATGTGATCCGTAAAGTCTGAAATATTTCCTAGCTAGTTATTTTCAAATAAAGCTTGCCAATCCTCAGTCTAAAAGATTTAGATAGATTTTTAAAAACAGTAGTGTTAATTTTTACAGGCTATATTTAAAGTAAAATGCATTGGTTTTGATTCACTTTCTCAATGTTCATTTGCCATAAATGTATAACTAAAAATCAGTAAATATGGAGTCAATCATTTGGTTAAAGTATTTGCTAGAAGCATGCTTAAAATATCAAGAATATGCAGTTTGCTGACATAAAAATGGCCACCTGCACATTTTGGCTGTCCTCCTTTTTAAAATGAAACTATCAAAAAGCAGCAGCATGAATGAAAATTAAGAAATGAAAGAAAATCTTTTTCGTTTTTCTGGAAAAAAAAAAAAAAAAAATCTCTCCCTGTCAACCTTTTCAGAAGTACACGTAAAGAATTGCAATCTCACCTTACCACACCATTTCTAGAAATATATTGGTGGTCAAACCTCTGCTTGTTGCTATCAAATAGTTCATAAATATATCTGAGTGCTATTGATTTCTTAGAGAGTAGACTGTGTTTTGTGGGTATAGCAATATTCCCTTGTAATAAATGTTTAAAAAGTGTGAAGGATTAAAAGAAGGAGTTTTCTAAGTTTCAACGCCATTTCAGTTCATTGTAGTTCAACTCAATATTAATGGAACATCCATTATATGAAAAATATTGGGAGCAGTGTTTGCATGATGCTACCACTGCCACGACTACCTAGTGCTACAGCTAACAGGAATTAATATCATCGAATGCTTACTCTGCACAAAGGCATTGTCCTAAGCACGTTTTCTTTACCATCTCAATTAATCTTCATATGACCATTATGAGGCCACACTTATATTTGGTTTGCAGATGAAGACATTGTGGATCAGGTTGTATAATCACGGACCCTTGCATCAAAGCCCTAGAAGGTGGACCTGCTCTGGGAAACACATCCTTTCAGACTCAGTAGTGAAGGCCGTGGACCACTATGCTTTGCTCAAGAAACAAAAATATAATAATAATATGTGGCTACGACAAGTAAACCAACTCCACTCAAGGCAAAACTATGATTAATCGCATGTAGAGTGGTACAATTTACTATGGAAGCTTAGTCAAGAGAACCAGTACATTTATTCATTCAAAATGTTATTGGTGTTTACGGTATGAAAAAGCCTGCTGAATACCGGAAGGGAAGTGTGATGGAGGAAGCTATGGTACACGTTACTGAGTAACTGATTGAATATCAGTAAGGACATGGAAGAAAATACATTAAAGGTAGAAGGTACAATATAACCCAAACCTACAATTACAAAAATGCAGCTTATCTCATGGAAATACTGATTTATGTGTTGTTGTTTTTCTTTAAGGATAAAAGATAATTTAGAGGAAGCCTACAAATATATGTTGAAGTCAGAAATTTGAGGGCTTAGAATAAGCCTTTATAGTCAAGAGAGAGACTGGTGTAGGAAGGCTGGTTTGGTAGAAATACGGAGGATTGCCTCTAGGACATCCAGAAGGTGTGCACATTACTTCCCATGGCACAAATGCCAGTACATCTTACAGCTTCGAGGGTCTACACATACTCTAAGTTGGAGGACATTTTTTCATCTGGTGTGGTTTCATCTTCTGATTGATCACTTAGAAGGTCACATGTTTGAATGGAGGACGTGTCTGCGACCTCTAACACAGGAGCTATGCTGGGTCTTCTGATTTCTTTGATACCCTCTGTAGGAAGAGACAGGGTAGGGCCACTTGCTGATCGACAGCTTGTGTCTTGCAAGTCGATAGCGACGGTGCCTAAAACAATGAAACATGAACATCCGTCAAAGCATTTGCCACCGTTATTACATAATCGATCATTTAATGAACAAAGTGAAATGAGAGACAATCAGTATAACCAGGATATATATTATTGTTTATCCTCAAATCTCAAAGGGTATTTATTTCTTTTTCATGTGGGCATTTTTGCCATGTGAAAAAAAAAATCTGTAGCACAAAACATAAGATTTGTGAAATCCTGAAATACTTAGAGATTTAAAGTTAAAAACTACCTTTTTTCAAGTCACATTTATTTAAAATTAACAAAAAAATTCTTGGCCATTTCTATTTTTGTATTCCTCATTAAATCACCCTCCCCTCCCACCCTGCCATTTTGCTGACTTATCTTGGTCTTACTGATCTGTGACCACTTTTTATATTAGAACCATTAATATTTTATATTTATTCAACAAATATTTATTGAGTGCCTACTATGTGGCAAGCGCTATCTAGGCATTTGGGACGTGCAGGGAACAAGACAGACCAGGTTTCTACACATATGGCTTTATCCTTAAAATAATGAAGTAGACAAATGAGAAAAAAGTCTTTTTAGATCATGATAAATACCATACAGAAAATAAAACAGAAGGATGTGATAAAGAACAGTGGGGCTGGGAGCAGGAGGAGGAAGGGGCTTTTCGCCAGGTGGGATGGAGGCCTCCTCTGAGGTCCAGACAATGGGTTTTTGACTGGAAAGACAATTGCGAGCACACAGCCATGGGAAAACCTTAAGGAAGTCAGAATAGCAAACCTACATGCTTAAGGCCAATCGCACTCAGGGTCACACCCTAGATTTTGTAATTACTCCTTATTGCACATAATCCTTATTCCTGGCATCTCTTTCTCTGACACTGACCTTCACCTCCTCTCTTTCCAGTTGGAATTATAATCAGTTACTTTACTACCATTTCAGTTTCCTTCAACCAACACGTCTTTCACTTGTTTCCCTAAACTAAGTTCCACAGTCCATCGTTCTGCTCCCTCTCTTGCATGTACACCCAATAGCCTTGTTCTCCATACTTCCTTGTACAACCCAACAGCCATCATGCCACCTCTTCTCACTCTTGTGCAGCGATGTCAGAGTGAACTGGGTGGAAACATGAGGGCACAGTAAGGTTTCAAGCCAGCCCCTGAAGAAAATTCTTTTGAGAAATGTATCTGTGAAGATGGTAGTCCAGAGCGTGTGTGTGTGTGTGTAAATGTGAAAAGACTCAGAGAGGCAGAGAAGAATGTACCAGTGACTTGTCTTTGAAAAAACAAACAAACAAACAAACAAACAAACAAGAATTTAGATAATGAGGATGAATTAAAATAAAGAATGAAGTCGTGAGAAGGAAAAAGAAATGGGTCCACAGCGTAAGCTAAGGTATTTATATTAATTAATAGAAAGGACGTTTTTTTCTTGTGACAGAAACTAAATGTTTGTAGGTTTGTAGGTAGTTTGGTGGCAAAATTTTAAGGAAATTTTTGTCTGGGTTTTTTTCTTTTTTTTTAAATTCTGTGTCATAGAAGCCATGTTCAATGGTGAGAATGAGATGGTAATGAAAGGAGAGTTTTAAGAAAAATAATAAATAATTGGAATAACCTGTTGCTAACTGCTTATAAGACTTACAAAAGAAATAAAGATGTGTCAGGTGCTTATATTCTAATCAGAAATATAAAATAATTGTTGGTAGCTTTGAATTGGCTTAATTTCTTACCAATTTAACAACTTAGAAATTTTGCTCTATATACTTGGTTACACCAAGTTTGTAATACACACAAGTATGTTCTAAATTTGGCTTTGAGATTTTAATAAAAATTAAAGTATATTATTTTTTTAGAAAGAAGAAAATGGCGTTTTCAAATTGCTTGATACTTACCCATGCTGGCAATTATGCTATGTACAGGTAACCTAGAAGGTCCATGATAAAATGACCTTGGCACATTGCTTTTTTTCTGCTGGTCTTCATTCTTAAATGCTGAATTCTCTTCTTTGGTAATATTAATATAAAAACATATATCTGTAGCATTCATAATGTAGCGAGGACCTGGATTCAGTAAAATGTTTTTATTATCCTCCCTCCTAACACCAATCAAGCAGACACCATACCTAAATATAAAAAAGAAAATAAAAGAGTTTAAGAATTGTAACTCAGCAAAGGTCTTAGTTTTGTTAAGTTTGCATATGTAAGGAAGTCAGTAAACTATTATAAGGCAAAGGAAAAATAAAGCCTCAAATTAAATAATTTTAAAGATTCATAGTATCCTAATAGTTCAAGGCTCTTGTTTTTTACAAGAAAACTATGTCGTTAGTGTGTTGTGAAATCAATTTATTTGATTATAACATATATATGTACATACATATGTGTGTGTATATGTATATATATATATGTGTATATATATATGAAGAAGAATAGAAGAGAATAGAAAACATCAAAGTGCATACCATATAGTAAGGGTAATAATTTTTGGTAAAGTTTTTTGTGCGTATACTGAGTCTTACCACAAAATGTATACCTTGCTTTGTTCAAAAAAGGTAAAACTGTATTTCCTACATTAATCAAAAAAGTTTGAAAACCATTGGCCTAAAGGAGAGAAAGAAACTTACCCAAAGTCACAAGAGAAAGAATCAGGATCCCTAAATTTACTTTTGTTCTGTTTCTACCGTATTTGGTTCACTCTAAGTTTTAGAAAAATATTCTTAAATAGTCTTAAATGGGTACGCAGCTTAATTAGGAGAAATAACAACCACTAAAAGTAACATACATTATTTTTAAAATTCTTATTTTTTTTTCAGGATAGGCTCCAAAACCAAAATATCCTGAATACTTTTATTTCAATATGCTTACAGTATCACAAATAAATCAAGCTTAACAATGTGATATATAGATGTATCACAGAATTGTACACCTGAAACCTATGTAACTTTACCAACCATTATCACCCCAATAAACTTTAATTAAAAGAATATTTTTTTAAACATCATATTGAGAATTAAAGTGGAATACACTGGATATTGGATTAGTAGAATATACTAGATATATCACAAATCCTAAGATGTTATATATTTATAGTACTGATAATATATTATTTTTATGATAAACATGTATTTTCACTTCTTAATTAAATACTGTTTTCAAGAAAAAGGGGGAAAAATAATGTTCCATATTTGAATTAAAAGGAACTATCATTAATTTTTTTCATATATTTTTATGGCCAAAGGAAATCTTTAAAAATGTCTAGTTTTTATAAATGTTAATATCACTTTGTTTAAATTTTTAATCAACAATTTAAAATGAAGCTCTACAAAGAAAATGAATTTTCACATATTTGTGAATTCTTAATGGATGAAAATATTTTTAAAGATAATTTAAAAGTTACTAAAGGAAATATTTCTACCAAACTATACTTTGCGCCTGACAGTCTTAACTTGTGGAGACCATGCGGAAGGTCAGAGTTCAACTGTCTCAATAAGCATGTAAAAAAGTCCAGAGTCTTGCAACTCACGAGCACCAGTATGGGTTGCATTTTAGAAAACTATATTCAAAAGGTATGGTTGAGTCATAGTTTCATTCCACCTTGGAAGCAGGAACATACTTTTTGTGTGCATGGAACGAGGCATACGTAAAACTCTTTCCTTCATATTCAGCAAAAAATGTACTTTCTTCCAAAGTAATATGGTAAACTTCATTCCCAGAGCACCTGCCGTACGTCTTCTGCCATTGTTCTGGTGATTGCTGGCCTTCCCTGCAATGAAAGCACACACACACACACACACACACACACACACACACACACACACACACACGGAGAAGCAAAGTGAGGGTGACTGAAAGGACAGCTGGTGTTTCCCACCTGTAAGGGCTTCCCAGCACAGTTCAAAGAAGGATCTAGGTAGTGCTCTAGATGATGGTGTTATTTACAAATACAAACACTATAAAAATTTTGAAACCAACACAATCTATAAGCTTGAGAAGTAGCAGATTCCTAGAAAGTAGATTTTCACACCCCAGTTAACAAAGGCATTTATGCTGATCTGAATCAATGATACAGCATTTGAATTTTAGTCTCTGTTTATCCCTATCCAGTCATGCCCACTCTATATATATTCAACATGTTTTATAGTCTCGGTAATATGGCCCACTTTGTCTCATTTATGATACCTGTTTGGCCCCTGTAGCTGACTGATTCTGTTTTGTACTTAAAATTATCAATGTATACACATCAACTTATCAATTTTATTCCGTAGAAAATATACTCTTCATTTCTGTCTGTAACGTAGCAGTGGCTTCTTTTCACTTATGTTGCAGTTAAGAAAAGATACTTCTGGGTAAATGTAAGGATCTCCAAAAGATATCCTCAGAAGCATTTTTTAAAAAAAGAAGATATATTTAACACAGAAAGTGCACTTTCTTTTTTTCTGGAATGTTCTGCTCAGTGGCCTTGAAAATATATTTTAAAAATTCAACTTATGAAAAATTTGTTGTAAATACCCAATAGCTCATTTTTCCCATTTTGTATAGTAAATTCCAATCACTTTTTCTGAATAAAGCTTATGAACTCTGTAAGTACAAGAAATGAACATTCAAGAAAGAAAGTGATAAATATATAAAAAGCAGAATATTTTATCGTACTCTGTCTAATTCTGAGTGGATAAAAGCAGAAGCGAAGTGATATCTACCATATTTAGGGTTTAAAAAGCCATTTTAAACTCTGAGTTTTGTCTAAAGGGTTATTAGGGAGGAAAGACATTTATAAACATTTTCACAGTGTCAATACATTTTTTAAAACCATATATTTTCAACGTGTATTTCACTTCATTTCCTCTTAAGAGGCCCTTGGAGTCTGACTGCCTGATCTGAATCCCAAGTCTGCAATCTTGTGAGTTATTTCTCAGTGATTCTTTATCTCTTCTGTGAAAAATAGTTTCGGCCTCATTTGGTTGGATAAAATGAGGTAATAGAATAAATCACTTGGCAGATGTTGGAATCACAGTAATCACTCAGTAAATGTTAGCTTCCACTATTGCTTGGCTGTTACACCTGCCTTGGTGCTATATTTTGGAGCTACTTTCAACATGCCTCATCAACCTACTGAACAACAAAGCTCTTGAAACCTTTGCCCCTTCTTTTCTATAATGTTAATATATTTTTGGAAATAGGAAAATAAAATGAAACCTTTCTAACTATTGACTGCATATGGCGATGCCTAACTATTACTTCCTAAGGATGATTGTTCCTGGTGGAGAAAATGTCCCCTTTAGCAAACAAAAGTAAAATTCATGGTTATGTCCCGCTGCTTGTCACGGGGGTACTTGGCAAAGACAGAGCCTATTAAAAAGACTGGAAATTAAACAGAAGATGCCGGTAATTCATCAGGGCTTGTCTGAGATCCCAAAGGCAGCATGGGGTTAAATAATTGTCACACAAGGGTACAAAAGCAATTCAAGAGAAGCATGAATCTAATTCCAGGGGCTGCAGTGGGAATACAGTATGGTAACTTGGAAGGGAATGGGATTGTCATTACAAAGTCCTCCTAACCATGCTATACTTGCCTTTCCAATTTCATCCATACTTCTCTCTTCCTTCTCTTGGGTGCCCTTGGACAAGAAGTTCAGGGAAGGCCCTCTCATTAACAAGGCCTTTTCACAGTGATGTTCCTACACCTAAATTACTCATTCCTTGACCCACAGTTTGGTCATTACTTTCTCAGCTCTACCGTGTACTTTTTCCATAATACTGACACCAAATTGGATTAACTAACCCTTAATGCCCTGCTTCCCTGTGAAATCCACTCCATGAGGAAAGGGATCAGGTCTTATTTGCCGCCATCTTTGAGACCTGACTTCCGTTTTGGCACCAAGTAAGTGCTTAATAGATGTTCTGTTAAATGAACACAGAATAATCTAACAAGGTTCTTCATGCTCATTTACTAAATGCCCTGCTTTTCTAATTATATAATACCTTCCTCTTTCACCAGAATCATTTTTCAGGTATAACCAATTGCTTTCCCTATGATGAATGTGCAGTTAGAATTAGGAGGGGGAAAAAATCACTGAGTTCCGTAATCATTAACGGGCATGAAATGAATTTACCCTCAGCCTCAGCAGCAGTGAAACCACACAAGATATTAGGGACAAAAAGCACAGAATGGGGAACTTAGTGGAAAATTATGAAAAGCCATTTAATGAAGTTTTAATATGTGTTTACACAAGTCAAATGAACCTTTAGGGAATATAATAGGCCTGTGTGCATTTACTTACTATTAACTCAAAGTACCCTCCAACCTGCAAAATAGTGCAATCTGTAGTCTGTTTCCTACCCGTTTGAGGCTGCTGGGCTATGTGATTGTTAATGGAACAGTAATGACTTTCCGATATTGGCTTATGTCCACCTTTAGTTTCAAAATAACTGCCAGCTCCTGCTGTTTGTAAAGGTATTAGTGGAAAAGGAAAAAAATAATAATAAGACTAGGAATGTGAAAATGAAATATTCTATTAAGAAAATAAATGAGGAACAGAACAATAGGGTGTGCTTGTACTTGAAAGATACCTTTGAAATCTTTATTTTCCCCCAAAGGGCTGTGCTATAGAATTCATGCACCCAGTACCAGTCACGAGAGTCTTAGAGAAAATTCAGCGGGGCAGCCTAGAAGGAAAAGAAGCTTGCGTCTGCTAGTCGGTGCATTTTAAATCCTAAACAAATGTACCAGTGAGAAAAAATACTTGAAATTAAAAAAAAAAAAAAAAGAGGAAAGTGTAAGGAAAGGTTACAGAGAATTCTTAGGAGAAAGGAAGAAAAATGTCTAGTGAAGTGAATCATATCAATATCCTCAAGATCTTGTAGCCTCAGCCACGCTCTGTCCAGTGTCCCATTCCTGTCCCTTAATAACGTCTTGGACAGATCCCGTTTCTTTCAAACCATGTTCAGTCATCAGAAAGCCCAGTCCCACCCAATTTGAGACTCTTACCAACTCAGGCTTTGCTCTCCCTGGGATGTTGCTATTCTCTGAAGTCTAACTGGTCATCAGTGTCCTCTAGGAGGTGTCGTGTAGAGACGTTTGAAACTCTTTGTGGGGCGTGAGATCGCTGGCAAGCAAGGAACTCTCTCCCACTCTCCGTCATCGCATTTCTTGGGGGTACACCCTACATACAGCCTGTACTTTCTCGGGTTCCTCACTTGTAGACAGACAAAAGCCTCCGGTGGGTGCCAGAAAGACAGCTCAGATCTTTTTAAGTTGTCATTGTGCCTTAGGAAACCCATGTGTAGGAGATAAGGGTGACCTCTAGTTCTGCTCTCTCTCTCCAAGTCTTCTTCCCTCCATGTTCAAATAATCACAGAAAACTACATAGGCAGGTGTCTGACTGGGAAATGAGACACTAGTTCCCACTTCCTGTAGACACCTCTACTCCATGGGTAGTAGGTAATTCTTTTGTACTCCATCTCATGTGCCTGGAGGTAGGTGCAAAAGCTCCCCCACCCTTTGCTCCTTTGCTGCTCTGTCTGCTCCGCCCTCCCCACCCCGCCATCTTCTCTTTCTATAGAAAAGTGAGGAGATTAGAAAATGGGATATTTCACTTTTCTTTCTCCTCAGTTTTGGATTACAGTCATCAATCCTGGCACAACATGAGAAGTCCCTCTCAATATAGAAAGAACGGGTTAAAAAAAAAAAAAAGTATGTTTGTTCTATTCTGTGTATCGTCCCCAAGTTAGAAATATCATTTGTTCCAGTCAATTTTTGAATGGCGCATAAATCAATTTTGACAACTGATTTTATTTTCTTCAAATACAAGTCGCACACTCCTCGTTAATCACTGATTACACCTTGAAGGCAGATGGGTATTTATTGCCAGAGAGCAAATTAATGCACATAGCAGTTTCCTGTGCTTCAACACAATCAGCCAAGTGGAACAAAAACTGTTAGCTAATGAGTATATACTTGGATCTGCTCTTTGCAGAAATGTGTTTTAATACAGGCCTCTAAACGCAGTAAAAAAAAAAAGAAAGAAAGAAAAGGAAAGAAAATCGTACATACTTTTGTTTTTAAAAGTTGCCCCGCATCAGATGTTCCCAGTGGGAGAAAAAAGGATTTAACTGGAATTTCCTGCTACAGATGCAGGAAGTTGAAGTCTTAGTATATTACATATTCTGTTCTTACTTCAGGAATGTGTTCAGTAATGTAGTTTGCATTTAAAAAATAACAGCATAAAACCTTATTCTAGTGACAGCTTCCTACTTTTTATAAATATGTGCATTTTTGTAAAATTCATACTAAGCAGTTCTAGAAAGTGAAAGTTGATTTTTGCAGTCGTGTTTTCTGTATGCATATAAGGATGACTCTGAACTAACAGTGAATACCAAGAATAGTGACCATGATATTCTGAAACCTTCAAGGTTGTAAAAATACAATCATTAACAGGAATCCACCTCTGTTACAATATTGTATATGTTGTCTTAAACACCGTGCATTGTAATTATGGGATTTATTTTGCTAGTACGTTTTGTTTTCTTCAATCCTAAATAACGTAGTTCATTATACAATAAATGATCAGTATCAAATTCATCAAAATTAACATGGATTGCCAAATTAGTTTTTTGTGTATATTTATTTTTATTCTCAAACTAAATTATCAGTGGGAATGAAAGTACCCCGCAACAAGAATCTTTGCTATAAAATCCATTCTTCTTGTGTAATAAAAGACTTTGCATGTAACTAGATGGAAATGTTTGCCTGAGGAAAAGGGTGTCATTTAGCTTTATGCTAGAAGACTTAAATAAAATGATTTCCTTATTGATACTCCATTTCAAAGAGGATAAGAAAATATATTTATTATTTCATCATATTGATTAAAAGTCAATTTTGAAAGTCTAAAACAACTGACCTAAAGGTTTGAATCTAATTAAAATTAACACACTATTTAACTCCATATTCTGGTATTTCACCAATTTAATATCGGCTTGGTTTCATGTAGTTATTTCCATTCTTTACAGGGTGTCTTTCTGCAATGACACATGGATTGCATTAATTCACAATAGTCTCAAACTTTTACTTTATTTAAAAAGTGAAATATTTGAATAGTATTACAATCTTACCGTACTACCAACATCAGGAATCTAGTTAAACTGTAGGTCAAAGAAATAATGTAGACAAATTGTAGCCTGTGTCACTGGAGACTTAATTGTAACTTATGGGGAGAGAGCCTGTTAGAGGGTTTAGAATCTTCCAAAGTAGGTGCAGCTACAAAGGAAATAGCTAACACACAACTTCAAATGAGCTTTTATTCTTGCTAGTCTGTAGATAAAACTGACACACAAGTATCATCTTATTTAGAAAGAATAATGTCCAAGAATTCTAGGTAGGAGACGTAATAAAACACAAGGTGAAGATGTAGGCAGAGGCTTATGCATCCCTAGCCTTAAAAGGCAGAACGTTCCCAGCTTTTCAGGTCATCAGACATCAAAATAGACGTCAGCCCTAAGATAAAAACAAGATAGTGGGTGATAATCCATTTTCTACCACTAGGTGGAACCCAAAAGCTGTTTGCCATTCTCAGGATAAGAAGTAGAGAAATGCTACATGATTTCCGGCATTGCTACTAGTGAACATAAACAATGAACACACTTTTGAAAGGACTCCATTTCAAGAAAAAATGAAGTAGAGCTCAAACAGTACATTTGACAGGCTGGCTGTACATGACGGTGGCTACGTTCACTAACCTTAAAGTCTGTCCGTCACAGTCTCCAATCAATGTACCTTTCTGAAGTACTCACTTAATTCAAGAAGCTAGATAATTACCACATACAAAAAAACAAAAAAGAAAAATCCTAAAAGCCTGTGAAGACTTTTCATCTACTTTTTAAACTGTCAGGTGAAAAAAATAAATTCATCTGTCAAAATGAAACTGTATTCTCAGCTCTTCAACGCTGTTATGAAATAAGTCATTCCAGTTATTTTAAACTGTTCCAAGTCAGCATTTAAAAAAATTTATAGCTAAAATACCCCCTCTCTCTCAACACAAGCTGCTTTTCCCAAATAGCATATGCTTAGCTTCTGTTCCAGTCTCCATGCTCTGTCTGCCCCTTTAGTTCAGAAGATCACAGTGAATTCTCCTGTTATGTCCTGTTACAAATGTATATATATTTACATATAATGTATTTTCATAAGTGTATATTTATATATAATATAATTATGTATTATATATTAAAGAAATATATATTTCTATAGATTTATAACTTTAAATCTATAGAAATATATCTATTTAAATATTAACAGAGATATAGGAGTTTCAGAAGCCATCCTTGTTGTCAGTTACACTTTATCATTTGAGTATTTTTTTTTTTTGCCCTTTTAAAATTATGTGTACTTAGGACGTCTCTCTCCTGTCTCTCCATGTTATCATCTGAATGATTTTCAAGGTGGCAAACTACTCTTACTGTAGCTAAAAGATGCTTTATTGATAAAGTTAATCTACCCTCCAAATCCATACAGATGCTATGTTTACATTGTGCCCTGGCCTGGACTGAGTAGTTGTCTTTTGCGATCACAATGTATTCTTGCTGCATTTCCCAAACTCCTAACACTGTGCCTGGCATTGTATGGGTGCCTGTGATTATTACTTAGGAAATAAACGAATGGCCAAACCATAGCAATATTTTAACTCTATTAAGTGCTATTTTTAGCATATTACTTCATCCATAGCTTACATTTTGACACCTCTCCCCCTAAAATTCTTCCAAATTCTGAGCTCAATTCAAAGTTTTGTGGTATCTCTTAATAACATGTATCAGACTTTATTACTGTATCATTATAGGTATCATCTATGGACCCCCTTCCCTGAGGTAAGAGAGAAAACAGTCATCTCACAACTGAATCCCCACACTCGGCGATTCATGTAACCATACTGCTATTTTAAATGTTTCTTTGGAATTCCACCCCAGTGTCCACAGAGCAAGTTTAGTAAAGTAAATAGGTAAGACAATAGGAAGTGTTCAGGCTTGTGGGGAGCTGGCTGTTGCACGTCCACTAAAAGACAAATTCAAAGAAAACAATTCAAAAGAAGAGAAAATATTTACACCAGGCAGGTGGCCAAGCATAATCTATGTGCTGGCAGAATTTGTTCGGTTTGTTGTTAGGTGGCATGGCCAGATCTACTGACTAGCTAGTTGCTTTGCAACTTCAAATACCATTCTTAAAACTCTGTTCCCTAACTACAGAGTCTCTTGATTTCCCATTTTGTAAGATGAGGCTGTTGTCTGCCCTCTTCCCTCCCACACCTTCTCCCCACTTTAACTCCCAAGTGTTTTCTGCTGTGCAGTTACTTTTACATTGTTGACACTGTAAATATTTGCATTTTGTTTACTGGCTATAAAGAAGTTGATGGCTTCAGATTAAAAGTAGAAAACATGTTGTACACCTTAAACTTACACAATGCTACATATCAGTTATATCTCAATAAAGCTGGGGAAAAGTAAAGAACCTGATTACATGATTGTGATTATTGCAACACAGTTCACTTAAGAGCTGAGTGGAGTGCTATTATTATATTACCTCCTTTGTAGTTCCTTGAACTATTCAAGAGACAATATTAAAAAAATTTCTCTTTGCTTCCTGACCACCTATTGACCAGTATTATGACACATTTTAATTTTCTTTATTGGAGCTTCTTTTTAGTTTTCTTGGAGTTTATGATGGCCTTTGTTTTTCCAGCTGGAAGAGAAAACAGATACCTTCTTTGCCATATCCCATTGTACATGTTACACTGACTCTAGTCCAGCCTCTTGTTGAGACCTGACATCTGGATTTTCATATCTTGGCCATAGCTTTCAGGAACCTTTGGTTTTAGCTATGGTGTAGACACATGAGCTGGGTTCCATCAGTCAGACACAAAAGCAGTTTATTTTGAAAGTGAGCTACATGAGAAACAGCCAGGCAAAGGACATACATTTTTGTGGCGTTAGGTGGCTGAAGAGGCACCATGGTTCTAGGAGTTGAAAGTTTGGAGGTGAACGTTCCTTATCTGGTTAATTGTGTGCGTGATGGTGGGAACTGCTCATGCAAGGTTCTTGTTCTGGGAGTAACTGATATTCTTTCGTACGTCTCTTTACAATTAAACTAGTTAAGCGGATATCCTTGTCAAAGTGAAGACCCCTATTCAATACTGAGATCATGTTTCCCCCTTCTGCAAGTTTTCAAAAACTTTTCTTCACATTACTGCTGTGTAATATGGTAATGCCGTGTCTCTATGTGTGGCTCTTTTTCATTTGTTCTCATTTGCAAGCAAGAGACACTGTCAGTTGAAAGACTTGCATCGCCCTTCTTCTGCTATAGTTTCTCACATTCCATTTTCTCTGGAACTCCCATACATCAGACATTCTTGCTCTGGGATTCTATATTCCATCTCTGCATTTTTTTATCTGAACTCCTCAAGATTTCTATGATGTTATCTTTCAAGGTTTTTATTGAATTTTAATTTCAGTGGTGACTCTGTTAATTTCACAATGTCTTGCTTACTTTCTGTTTCTCCAGCATACCTCCTGTTCTTTTTGTATCTTCCTGAGAATGATAATTGCAATGACTTTAAGCTAGTCTGGAGATGTATATTTTTTTAGTATGGCCTTTACTTTGAAGAGAGAATCAGATCCTCTAGAGTCATAACAAATTTAAGTTAAATTTTCTGAACATTAAAAACTCTACAAACAAACAAACAGAAAGCCTCGATCTTGCCTTGTAAATCTAGCTAGTAGGATTCTCCTGGAGCAAAGTGTTAAGGAACTCTGACACTACATTTGGGTTCACTGAGAGTTCTGTAATTAATTAGCACTATCCACCATTGAATACAGGAGTAGATAGTGGCAGCACATGCGTAGTTCGTCATCGATCAGGTTTGGGTAGGGCCGTCCACACTCCAGAAAAGAATGAGTTCCTTTCGCTGATTGGGCCATGGATGGAGAGGGAGGCACAGATTATGAAGTGATTATATCATAAGCAGGAAAGTAGTACTTTCCAACTCCTTTAATATCAATAAGCTAGTTTCCAATTTAGAACAGAGGTCCAAAACCCCTTATCCACCTCTTCTGAAATCTAAAAAGTTCTGAAAACCAAAAGATTTTGTATACCTCATTTGGTGACAAGACCTAACCTTAACTCAAGTTGAGGCTCTGTATAGTTTTTATTTATCCTACTTTATTTTAATATTCATCGATTTAGGCACAGAAATATATGTTAGCTGGTGGGGTATTGTCCACTGGGAGTGTGACATTACATATAGTTTATGCATAATATTATCTATCTAATTTTTTTTAAATTCAGAATTCCAAACTATGTAACTGCAAATGTTTCAAATAAGAGAGATTGTGAACCTGTATTAGGTATTCTGTATTTTCAATAAAATTGTGGACATATAAAAATGATAATATAATAAAATTCTGCAAACAAAACTAACAAAAGCCTCAACACTTTATTCCTTTGAACAACTAACATCACCCTTTTATAATACTTCAGTATTCTTCTGAACTATTATTAATAGTTCTCTACTTTTCAAAAATACATTTGAATTTCTTTTTAATGAATTTATTTTATGATCACAATTCTATTCTCATTTACTGAGACTCTCTTTGCTTTCAAAATATATGCTTGACTCTCCTTTCAAACGTTATAAGTGAATACAAGACCCAACCTTCCTTACAGACCAAAAACAATTCCATTGGTCTCCTTCTGGTTGGATTTACTGCCCTCGTTTCATCTGGCATGTGCTGACAGTCCCCCAATGACAGGAGCCAGATTTCAAAATTCTGAGTGCGAGATACAGGGATAGTAAGTGCATCCCTTTGTCTGTGAATACAGTTTGTTAAGTAGCAGGTTAGACCTTATGGTGAGGAAGAAGGAATCAGCTTCTTTAGTCTGGGGACTCCAAGTGCTAGGTTACAGAGGGTTGGACCCCAACCCCAGCTGTCTGCTAGCATGTGACTCAGACATTTTCTTCTAATTCATCTAGGGAAAATGTGGTTTTAGTCTGACTAAACTGAACTGCCGGGAAATGGTGGATGATGGTTTGTTCTGTATACAGAAATTCAATTAAAATTTGTCCCCTTTTTCTAGAAATCTCATACCCAGAGCCTCACCGGGGGTAACATTCTGTCTTCCCACCATCTTCTTCTAAACACACCCTGCGATGGGGGTTTCATCAGAAAACGTTCCTTTATCCACTTCCCATCTTCCAAAATTCACTGAGATCTCTCATCCCTTCTACTTCTGTTTCACTGAGAAAAGCTTGTGATTTTTGGGGTTTGTTTCTTTAGTCATCTTTTCAATGGGATCTCATGAGGGAGAACAGAAGAAGGCACATCATTCATAAAGTGCTTTGAACCAGGGGCCTCAATAAATCACCTTTAGTGCATCACTTACTTCCTTCATTGAAATCATGTTTACTGAGCATCTGTGCTGCAAAAAACATTCTAGATGGTGTAAGAATGAGTAAGACACACTCTCTACCTTGAATGAAATGACAGCCGACGAGGCTGGAAAAAAATACATGAAAGGACCATGGTACAGGCTCTGGCAGAATATAATAAAATTCTGTGCGAGTGCATAGAAGGGAGACATCACATTCAGTGGGGGAGGTTAAAAATATTCCTGAGGAGACAGAAGTTTCAATTTAGCAAAATCTTCTAAGAAGCAGAAGAAATGAATTTCAGGCAGAGGGAATGACATTAAAAAAAGATGCGGGAGGCGGGAACCACAAAGTATATCTAGGATCTGTTATTTGGAGAACATGCTGTATCTATGAGAATCATGGGAGATACGCACATAAAAATAAATTAGGACTCCAGCATAAAAGGCCTTAAATAAATAAAATGGTCATATCTGAATCTAATGTGGTAATGAATGATGTGCCACTAGAGGCTTCCAGGCAGGGGGTTGTCAGATTAGGGCAGCATCCAGATTTCTCACCATCTGTTTAATAGAATGCTGTTCTAGTTGGCCTGTAATAAATATGCTTAGGAAAACATTTCCCAGGTAACCAGATAGATTTGGGGTCCACCCAATAGACTGTCCTTCTGTGGAGCTTTTCAGTGCACGTTAGCTTATATAAAAGAAAAATAAGAGTAGCTTTCTGAGGTCTGTCACTTCCCTGTCTCGTGATTCTCCCCATTCAGACCTGCAGTGTTGAAGTCGGTTTTGGTTTGTTTTTTTGGGGGGTGGGGGAGAAATGGAGACAGGCCCACCAGAAAAATGCGGACAGTGCCAGCTTTTTAAATTTCCGTGATCTAAGTAGCAGGCTTTTGTGGAAGGAGCAGGATTGTTTGCATGATAGGGACCATAACAGCTGACACATGTGCACCAGTAAAACCCGTGGGGTCCCCCTGCGCCCCACAGCCCCCCAACTTTACATGTTGACATCCCAACTCCCAGGACCTCAGTATGTGACTGTATTTGGAGACAGCAGCTTTCAAGAGGGATTAAACTAAATAAAGTCATTAGGGCAAGCCCTAATCCAACCTGACCAGCTGCACAAGAAGTGTAGACACACAGACTCAACAGTGTAGGCCCAGGAAGGAAAGACCATGTGAGAATCCTGGAATAGAAATGGGAAATTAATGGGAAAATGGTGAAATTCAAATAAGGCCGATAATTGAATCAATATTAATGTCTCCTTTTGATAACTGTACTACGATTATGTAAGATGTAAACACCAGGGGATATTTATATGGGAAGGGTATGTGCAAACTCCCTGTATTATTTCTGCAATTTTCCTCTAAGTCTGAAAGTAGTTCAAATAAAAAAAGTTTAAAAAAAAAATCCATTAAAAATGTAATGTTTAATTTAGCATTTCCCAATCTGCCTTGAGTATGTAATTTTATTTTTCAGGGAAAGTATTAATATCCATCCAAAAACGTTATTAATTATGCCTTGCAACACAACGTTGGCAATTTAGGGACTAACAGAATGCTATTTATATACCACTCACACAAATTAATTACACTCCATTTTGGCTTAATGTGTTTCTACTGTGGTTGCCGATTTCACAAAACTATTAAGCCACCTCTGGAGAAATAGTTCTTTGAGAAAGCCTAAATTCACTTAAGTTTAAATGTACCCATTCTCATGCTCATGATAGGAAGTCACAGAGACCCTCTCCCATAATTTGGCAAACTCTTTGCCTTTCGTTAGGGGTAGGACAAATTTTGCAAGCTAAGGAAACAACCACAAACAAAGGTATTGTGTTTTGAAAGACACCAATTATTTCAAAAACAATGAACACAACTTAATATTCATGTCTGTGAGTTACTTTTCATTTTACAAAGTGCATTGCGGCAATACCCCAATCTGCAATTTCCAGACCCCATTGATAAAAATAACATACTTGCCCGGTCAGTTAATGAAGGGATTCTTATGAAATACCCACCCCCAGAAATACATTTCCAAAATGGCAGTTGTTTTAAATTGATTCTGCAAAAATATAAAAGCAACTCTGCTTCCCCCTTCTAATATGTATCCGTGGAATGGAGCTTTGGGGTTTTTATATCTTTTCATCCTTCAAAATACTTAAAGTATATATTTATATCCTATACCAATTGATTTCTATTGGAAGCCTCCCGTGTTTTGGTAAATTAATGTAAAATTATCTCAGAAGTATAAATATTGCAATAATGTGTTATTATCTAAATCCACTAGCAACTGTTATTTGCTTTTATTTATATCACTTCATCGTTTTCTCTGAAACCTATCTTTTTTTATTTTTGTCTTCCTCAACATTTAAAAATAATTTTATTGCATGTAATCATTTTCTCTTAATTAAATTATTTCTATAATGCAATTCTTCTACACAAAATGTCAAATGGTCTCTAAAAACTTGTGTCTTTTAAGGAGACAGTGTTTTATATCTCCCACAACTCTACTTGATTTCTATAAAGATCTTCTATGACTGAATCAGATGAAATTCACTTATTCACTTCAGAGTCACTTATTCACTTCAGACGTCACTTCAGAGTAAAATGCCTGACATTGCATGTATTTCAGCCCTTTTCTTCATGATATAGTTTATACTAATTTCTGTAATATTTTTAAAAAGTGATGCTAAAGACTGACCATGGTGAAGATGGGTGCCTTCACTTATCTTGAACACGTCCTAATATGTATTTGCTCATTCGTGTCATTGTTCCAAAAAATATCAAAGTAAAATCACAAACACTTAATTCTCTTACAATCTTGAGAACTGCCATATTTTGGTCTAACCTCTGAAATATTCTGATTTAGATACACAGTACGTGTGGGCGAGGCTTTTTCCACTCCATCCAAATACAGCATATGCTTCTGAGTGTCCTGCTTTGTCTTTACATCATCTCTCCTGCCACCCGCACACCGTCCAACAGCAAATTAAAACATGGTTTTGATGCATATGGAACCTGACTCACTTGATACAAGGGAACAGAGCCAGTGAGAAAGAAAGACTACCAACTCTGGTCTGGCAGGGGTGTACACGGTCCTCAGAATAATCCTGTGAGGTGACTTCATCTAGTTTCATGACTTTAAATAGTGATGACAGCCAAATTTATATCTTCAAAGCAGAAGTCTCCCTCACCTCCAGACTGCATACTGGACAAAATTTGGGGTGTCTCCCAAGTATCTCGAACTTATCAAAATAAAAATCCTGATCATCTGTGGTCTTCTTTATTGTGATAAATCACAATTCTATTCTTCCAGCTGCTCGGTTCGAAAATGTGCAATCACCCTAGACCCTTTTTTTTCCGTCCTGCCCCGCATCCTCTTGGCCAACCAATGCTGACAAGCAAACCTGTAAAACACATCGAGATTCTGAGCACTTCTCATCACTTCCATCCACACGTGGATCCTGGTCCCAGACAAGGTTTAAAGTCTCTGGCTTAGATCTTCCCTACGATCTCTTAATAGCTTTTGATTAAGCAAGAAGCCAGTGCATTTGCTTCTCTTTTTAGTCACATCTTATCGCTCCTCTGCCCTGAATCTTCTGAGATTTCTCCCCATAGAGTGATAGCCAACAACCTTAGACTGGCCACAAGGGTCCTCCATGGCCCCACCCCTCGTTGGTTCCCAGATCTCTCCTTTCACGACCATTCTCTTCCGTCTGCTCTAGCCACAGCCCCCTACTTCCTGTTCCTCACATCATCAGATGAGCTGCATCTTCGAGTCCTTGCTTTCCCTTCTGCCTGGAAACTTCACACCTCTGGTATCTGCATGGCTTCCTTACCACCTTAACGTATCAGGTCACCGATCGGACATCAACTCCTCGATGAGGTCTTGCGTGACTATGTCTTTTCAAGTTGGACGCACGGTTACATCCTGGAAGGCCTCATTGTACTTCCCTCCTTTGTGTGTCCCCATTGCACTATTGCCTTCTGGGATGTTACACATTTTACTTATGTATTTGTCCTTGTTATCTGTCTCCCCAGTTAGAACAAAAGCTCCCTGGCAACAGTGATTTTTCTGTTGATTTCCTTGTTGAAATCACAACACCCAGAATGGCTCTGTCACACAGACAACATTCAGGAAATAATTGTTAAATAAATTAATGAAGGAGTGGATGAGAAAAGTATTGTATCAGATTTTCCATATGAAAGGACTGAGACTTAAATGGGATACGTCACTGGTGTCACCAGTTGTGAGTTGATCATTTCTGCCAAATGCCAAACTGGTGTTCTTTTTCCTATGCCATGTTTCCTCCCGGAATGTATGTGTTCTGTTTACAGCATGGGCACTACCAAATGGGGAATTTTAGTTGTGATTAGGCTTTTCAGTTCCCCAGTGGTGCAGGTTTGGTTACTACTTTATTGAGAGAAGTCTCCAAATCACATATTTTATAATAATAATATGTTTGGTTTAGCTCTTTGACAGAAAATATATTTAAAAATTCAGGTAAAGAACTGTCAACAAGTAATAGCTAACAACTATGCTATAGATAATATTTCCTTAGTTTAATTGTGCCAAGTTGGCACCACCAGATGTGATCTCTCTCTAACAAATAGCGATGACCTTCATTGTATTTCACATATAAATCTTAGGCTGTCACAGTTATTTGTATGATTCAATCTAACCACATATCAGAGCCTTTGATTTGCCATTTCATTCGTACAATATATAACCTAATGATTTAAAAAGAGTAAACCTGTCATTTTAAATAAACATGTATATATGTGTGTATGCACATAAATGTGTGTATGTACTCGTATACATTTATATTTTACATTTAAATTTATTTACATTGCTAACAGCTGCAACTAGAATCAAGCCCCATATTCTAATATGGAAAGTCTAGCTGTGTCTTTAGACGCTAACGGCAATGGTTGGACTCCATGGGAAGCTCTCAGTCGTCTCAGTTGGCAATAGTTTGTCCTTTCTTACTCCCCCTGTTTCCTACTGAGGAGAAGAGCCTGAAGCAAAGAAGATGTTTGGTGATTTCAGAGGATCTTAAGGGTTCCAGTCGATAGGCTACAGATGCTGGAAGAAAAACATGGAAGAAACTAGGTGTTCTGATGTCCTTGTTGAGCCAGACAGTCTGCTCTGGATGCTGATCCCCAGACGTGTCCTTTGTGAAAAAGAAAGTACCGCTCCTACTTTCAGCCATACTGTGTTATGTGTAGTAGAACACATTTTTTATTGGGGCAATGAACAAAATGACGGTAGATTACCCTGTCCATTCCCATGCCTTTCTAAGGAAGCTGTGGTTTTCCTCCTTAGCAGGTGGTGATAGTCCAGAGAGCATCTGGATACCAGCCTCTACTCGCTCATGGTCTTCATGGACAAACCTGTTCAATGGCACTCTGCAACCACGTTCACTCTCTTCGCATCTCCTCTTTGGTTCATCCTTTCTCAAAAATGAGAAAGTCTCTATCTAAAATTGTTTCCTCGGAACCCCCCAGACAGCAGTGTCTGCTAATTCTGTTGCTCAGTCTCCATCAGTCTCGAGCCACCTGTGCTGTTAACGACCCAGTTCTTCTGACAAGTCCTTCCTTCTTTGTATTCCACCGTGCTACCGAGATTTGCTTTGCTTCTCTTCCATCTGTTTTACAAAAGTCAGGATTTCCCAAAGAGAAGTGTCAAGGAGTTATTTCTCTCAGGTCCCCACTATTTCTGCTCTCACCTCTGAGGACCTGATAGCCATCATCCCTCCCCAGGAGCCAGGAGTTGCCCCCATCAGTTATAGCTGCATTAGAAAGCAACTATACCCCCATCACACTCCTTTTTTCTGCCCAACCACGCATTTTATAGTCTCCTACTAAACAGACTCAGTGTGTGAGGTAGTTTTCTTTTTTTTTCTTTCCTACATGCATATCTCATCAAGGGCCAAGATGTGTAAATTCTACCTTTGCAATACTTTTATCAATTCTTTCTTTCCCATGGATTATTTCTGAGACCAAAAATGTTACCTCTTGGATGGGACTAACGAAAGAAATATTCTCATGAAAGTAAATCGAAAGGATAATAAAAATAATATTAAATTTTGATGAGGATGAAGTGTCATGAAGACAGAGAAGTTAAATGGCTATTAATTGGCCTGATAATTTGGCATTCCCTTGCCCAAATCATCATGGTCCATGTCCACCGGCCTAAGCAAGTCTTTGTCTAAAGAATAAACTTATGTTCATCTTTCTAATAATATTGCCAAATAAATCAAAATGCTAATTGAATTGACAATAAGAAATATGCCTGCCAGGAGCACTGAACTCAAATGTAACAAGCTAAGCAAAGGGGGAAATTGTGAAGTGCGGAAATACAGAGTGACTTCCCAATGAATGAAAGAAGCACAGTAACTTGAAGTCCTCTCAAAGTTCCTTTCTGACCTGTACATCAACTAGAACTAAATCAATATATCAATATATGGGAAAACAAAATAAGAGTGTTAATCAGCCTTGGGAGCTTGGTAGTCAGGATGCTAGCTAAGTTGCTACTTACACTCCAAAATACATGATAGAATTTTGTTTTCAGTTAATATTCCTCATGTATAAAACCCCAGACATAGTCCGTCCTTATTTGTGGTTTCCATCTGTTCCCATTTCCACTGGTTAGAAGGAGAGAACTAAGGAAAGGATGGTGTTGACTGAGTGGGTCCGGCTGATTCTAGCTCAGAATTAGAAACTCTATGTAATCACTGTGACCCAAGGCATGTCTGTCACTAAACACGCTGAACTTTTGATCTCCAACTCCTGATTCCTTTGTCTGTGTTGTTTGTTTCAGAACTCACATTTATTATTTCCTTTAAATATCTACAATCTACATAGCATTTTATTTAAAATATATACTTTTAAAATAGACCATTATAGATAGGTTTTGTATTATATTTATTTCTGTGCTTGTTGAACCCTAAAGTCTTAACTGCTTTTTTCACTTTGCGTCAACTAATGGAGTCCACAATAGTTTGTGAATCTCAAGTATTTTTATTCAAAATCACCATTTATTATAGGATAAAGTTTTAATGATATTGTCCTCTCCTTTTCTCCAATGGTAATGGAGAAATGTATTACTATTAGCTTTGTTTTCAGTTAAAGGTTTGATAAACCTTGCATAAAGCATTTCATGAAGTAGGCAACATTTTTCCCATGATACTAAATTCAGCTTGCTAGTCTGTTCTATTATTAAATCAATATACTTGAGCTTTCTATTTTCTGCTGATGCTCAAGGGCAAAATTTCAAACATTCTGTTCATAAGTGAATTTTAACTATATCTTCAATTAATGCATAATACAGAAGACATGATACAAATTACTTTAGCCAAACAATATTGTTAATAAAATACATTAAATAATTTCAGCTAAGTGCTTTCCTGTTTGGATGATAATTTATATTCAAGTAGTGGTATATGTCTGATACGGTACTTGTATCTAGAATATATAAAAACTCTTACGACTCAAAAATCAAAGACAAAAAAAAAAAACAATTAAAATGGGCAAAAGATCTAAATAGGTTTTTCTTCAAGGAAAATTTACAAATGGCCGATAAACACAAGAAATAATACTCAGTGTTTTTAGCCATCTGTAAAATGCAAATCAAAACCACAGTGAGATACAACTTTGCATCCACTAGGACAGTTATGATCAGAAAGCTGGATAATAACAAGTGTACGTAAGGATGTGGAGAAATTGGAACCCTAATACGTTGCTGGTGGGGCTACAAAATATTACAGTCTCTTTGGAAAAAATTCTGGCAGTCCCTACAAAAGCCTAAACAAAGTTATCATATATCCCAGCAGTTCCACTCCTAGATACATACCCAAAAGAAAGGAAAGCGTATGTCCATACAAAAATCTTTACACAAATGTTAAGAGCAGCCTTATTCACAATGCCAGAAACAAACCAAATATCCATCATCTGATAAATAGAAAATAAAACATGATATATTGATAGAATGGAATATTACTGAGTCATAAAAAGGAATGAAGTGCTGATGCATATCACAATATTGATGAACCTTGAACGTATCAAGCCCAACGAAAGAAGCCAGTACATAAAAAAAAAATCACATATGATTCCAATTATATGCAACACACAATACCCAAATAGGGAAATGTGTAGAGATGGCAGGTGAGTGGTTGCCTAACATTGACAGAGTTGGGGGGAAATGTGGGTGACTGCTGAAAGGTAGAGGGTTTCTTTTATGGGGTGATGAAAGTATTCAGGAGTTAGAGAATGGTGATGGCTGCACAGTTGTATGAACATAATAAAAAACATTGGCTTGTGCACTTTAAATGGGTGACATGTATGATAAGTGGGTTATATCTCAGTAAAGCTTCCGTAAAGACAGTTTTCCTGGTGGACTATAGCTTTTATTGTGACACTTAGTTGGGAAATAATTTTGCAGGTCAGTCTTATTTACGGGAAATCTGTACTGAAGTGGTGACAGTGTCTTCAACAACATTCCTTTTTTTTTTCTTTTTTTTTTTTTTTAGTAAGGCAAAATTCATCAGAATATTTTGGGGAAAATCATCTTTGAAGGGTCACTAAAATTCATTTTTAAATCATGTCAAGTGCCATTTATTCACCAGGCAACGTTGTGGGACAATAAATAATATTTACTGGGGGTAGGATGATGTAATTTAACCAATCTACAAGTAATAATAGTGTAAATGCCCCTCATTTTATTATTTGTACAATGAAGCTGGCCTAGATAATTCTGCTCAAAAGTCGTCTGACTCTGTAACAAAGGTGCGATGGCAGCATAATAAACCCATGTGATGAGTTCTATGAATATTCCAGTAATTGGTGTCAAAATTGTTTTCGGTATTTTACTTAATTTCATCACCATACTGAATATTTTCTTCCTTGCAAAGCAGTTTCATTCATTATCCTGTTTTACCCTTTGCACTCCACAGAGTAAAGGCTTGTAAATGTATAGGATAGAAATATTTCTTTTCAGAACACTGAAAAAAGTGCTCCTGGGAAATTCTTACTGTCTCAATAGAGCAGAGACATAATTAGAGGAAAGCGAATAAAATCTACTTAAAAATACTGCAGGGTATTTGCTATTTTTCAGTTAGCAGTTTACTCCATCTAGCAGTAACTCCCAGGAAATAACTTTCCTTTTCCTTGATTTATTTGATGTGGTTAACTTACTTAATTTAAATAATCATAAACACAAGCACCACAGTGAAATTTACTTAGGAAATCAACATTTTGTCTAAATTACCAAGTAATGAATATAAAACGTATGAGTGCAGTGCACCTTTTGCCTGTTTAAGTAGAGTGGTGACTGTTCCCTGATTGTATTTTATTTGATCGTCCAAGTCAAAAACATCCTTTGTCTTTTATGGAACTCTATCAAAATAAATGAGAACGAAATGTTGTGATGATACACTTTTCTACGTCTCCCTTGAAATGCATATTAATAAGTGATTTCTTTTTTACTGCATTAGTTAATCCTATACTACTTTGTCATCATTCTATAATGATTAAACATTTTTTAATTTTGAGGTCCTAAGTATACATACAACTTTAGATTGAAAACTTACCTCAGGAGTATGAAAAATTGGCATTACGATCTTATACCAGTGACCGTCATGAGCCTGTTTTTCTTGCAAGTTCTATTAATAATATTTGCAAAGTATCAATCTCGAATATAGAAGCAATGCTCTAATCCTAGCCGTAACAAATGATGTAGACCCTAAGAATTTAGGACGAAACTAATCTCAAGATTGGTTAGAAGAGACAGCAAATCACTGTCAATTTTCTGTATGTCTTCCACTTCGTAGCACGTGTGTCTGTCCATCTATCTGTCCATCTGTCTCTCCATCTGATGAAGGTAACTCATACAAAGACAAGGCTAGCTACATGTCTAGCTGCATGTCTCGGCTTGCTGCCTTTCTAACTCACATCACAGCACTCGTTATTGTTTGTAACTTGAAATGCATTATCTTAAAGAAAAGATATACTTACTGCCCCCTAGAGGTATGAACCAGGAGTGTGATAAGGGTGGAAGTGGCTGGGCATATGCAGTTTAAAGCTAGCATGGCGTATTTAAACTCTTCTTCACACACAACATGATCTGTTTGAAATAAAATATGTAAATTAGAATGATTTACCTTGGGATGGTCATAAGCTTAAATAATAGGAAAAATAACACAATGAGTAAAATTACAAAAGTTTCAACACACACACACACACACACACACACACACACACACACACACGTTTTAGAGATGTTTTTACACATGCTGTTTTATGCCCAGAAAACTGTTTCATAAGAAAGAGTTCTAGACTATGAGTTAAGTGAACCCCAGGGAAGGGGTGCTAAGCCCCAGCTCAGTCATTAACAAAAGTGGGAGCCTCTGGCACCATGTTTCATTTTCTTATGCCTCCTCTGTATAAGGGGGTGCAATGTTGGGAGGTTTGAGGTACAGTCTGGAGAATAAATCGGAGACTGTGTAAAGTCTCCTTTTGTTCTGATCATTCTACAGTATGAAACACAGCAGTATTGATTGAAAACAGGACTGATTTATCAAATTCATAGTCACACAGCATTAAGCTTAGAAAGTCATTATTAAAAGATATTGCAGACAGTATTTGCATAACTTGTAAGTAACAGATTTTGTACAACTATAATATCAATAAAAATTAATGCTAAAATAAATTTAAATTGTACTTTAACCTCAAGACCGAAGATCATAAACTCAAAAGATGACACAGTCCAAATGATTATTGAAATTCAACAGTAAAAAAATGGTAAAGAGTGCTAGAGATGACGCCCCATGGAAGGGTGAGGTCACATTAAAAAGGAATGACACTGCGGCACGCGCATATGATTTTCATGCCAGCGTGAAGGCCCAGATGCCAGATAATTCAGCTTTCCACAGGAAGTCATATGTTAGAGAAGTGATTCAAGTATTGTATATTCTGAGAGAGAAAAACAACCAATCACCTCACCTCCCCAAGTAATCAATTACAGCTGGTATTAGAAGTAAAGACAATGTTTAAAATTCTAAGAAAATAAATGTTCTTAGGCAGAAAATAGAAATTTTAGCTAAATTAAGAAATAAAAGTTTAACTTCGTAAGTAAGCCACATCTATGAATGAGCACGTACACCACACAATTTATGGAAAAACAAGAAAAGGTTATTTGGGAAATGGTTCAGCAAATGCTCCAGACAGATAAATATTAACCTCACTCCTGTTTTTATAATATGTTAGCATATGAGAGAGCACATTCTTTTTATTTTTCTTTTATTTATGTGTTTCTTTCACATTTTATGGAAGAAATTGTATGCTATGGTTACATCTCAGGATTTACTCTTTTAAAAATTCAATAATAATTCTCTCTCTTGTTTGTCAATATATTATAATGATCTTTAAGGAACATTTTAAAAATGCATAACCATTATTCTTAATATTTTACAGGAAGGCAAGTAGACTCTAAATCCAATTTTGCATGTGGAAAAATATACAAAATATTTGCCAAATAACAGCAACATTAAACCACTATTTCAATATTATTCAAAATAATTTTTTAGTGTGTTTGCCAGTCTGTGAATATAAAGTGACAAAACTGCTAAGTACAGAATGTTATTACTTTAGATTCATATGATAGCAAAACATATGGAATCCATGAATTTCAAAGCAAAAATTGAACATATGATCTAAGAAAACTGTGTACATTTATTATGACATGAGACAGAATATTTCAAATCCAAACTGTACCAGAAATTTTGGAAGCTATGATTACCATATATGCAATACCAAAGGCAATTATTAGTAACTTTCCCTTACTAGAATGTACAAACCGTATTTCTTCTAGTAGGGGACCACGAGAAAAGGTTGTATTTGTGTGCCAGTTTGGGAATGTCCCATCATATTTACCTTCCACGGGTCCCCTTCCTTCCCTTGTCAGTGAATGTGTGTAACTGTGTCTGGATGGGGGTGACAGAAGGAGGATTGTGCTGTAACGGGCTAATTCTTCAAAACTTATACCCATCAGTGGGAAATGGAAGGAAGACAATGGTTAATAAGATTTGGGTCGTCATCTTTATTTCTACTTATGCTTTTTTTCTACAGTTAGGTTCAAGTGTTGCAGTGTCTATTAACCCACCAAGTAAAGAATACATCACTGGAGGCAATTATACACAGAGATATAAAGAATGTTTTTCAGTGTCTTAGTGTATACTGATGTATCTAAAAACACAAGTATTGTATAAAGTTACAGGAAGTTTACTTTATTCTGTTTAACACTGTAGGTGAGTCATCAGTACAAATTTAGGACAACTGCTATTATGGCCTGTGTCAGTGCCTGGTACACACTTATTGGTGCAAGCATCTCTCTTTTCCATTGTGTTTCCTGGGTGTTCATACCTGAACATTTACTCACTGAAATACATGCCTCTTTATTACCCATTATTTCCTTCTGTTTCTCCTTCACATTACAGTTAGGATATTAATCATGTTAAATATATTTGTGTAGATAAATTTACTCTGAATTTCATTCTAGTGTGTTAAAGAAAGTGTTAGTGAGGCATTGGGTCAGATAGGTTGAAAACCATGCTCTTAGATAAGTGAGCTAATGGTAATGGTCATGGAATTCCTTGCTAGATAGAAAGTAAAATCAGTACTCTTTTCATGAAAAAAAATGTATATCAATTTAATCAGTATGGATGATTGACACCAGGAAAGGACTATGATAGAATATTGAACTAGATCATAATCTTCATTGGCATGAATTGCAGAAAAAAATAGAGCCCAGTTACTGCTACATGGAAAGGACAGGAAGAAATCTGCTCCAATTTCAACTTTCTCTGTGGCCACAGAGAATAGTAAACAAGGAGCCATGCTTATGAATAGACAAAGGAGTTATTCTCCAAGAGCAGAATGGGTGTCTAATCAAGGAATGTACTGGAAGATCTCTGAGTTCATGTCCCACAGGATTTCATCATTGCTGTGGACCAATGCCTGTTGTGTACCTATCTCCCTTTCTTCCCTTTTCCAAAACTCAGTATTTCATTGCAGTTATCTTGCTCCACAAATATGGAGTGGGGGTAGCTAACCAATTTATTAGTGTGTCTGTTGTTAAACCATTGGGAACTCCATCTAGAACTGACTTTGCATTATCCAGATATCTTGAACTTTGAACCAGATGCAGCAAGTGATGTAACCTTGAAGTCTTTTTCCTAAAATTGATGAGTATTTTCATCTATAGGGAAAATATGGCACATATGTCTTTGGGTGGACAGAGTTAAACTGTGGGTGAAACCAAACTATCTGTGACCCCATATTCATTCTCTCCTTCTTCCGTTAGTAACAGAGGCTCTCACTCCCCCTGACCCATCTCCCAGATTTAGCTGGTACATGGCTGCCCAGGTAGAAATGACAGTTCTCAGCTTCCCTTTGAGTTAGATAGGGTCACATGACTAGGTTTTGTCGAACTTCTGAATGATGTTGACAAAATCACTTTCCCGGAACTCTTTTTAGTCCTTGCTGGTGAGATGACCTATGTAGCAAAAATCCAGCTTTGATTATACAGACAAAAATGACAACTTAGCAGTGATCAAATTTGTCCACTTTTTCTTTATGGCTTCTATTATAATCTCCCTCCCTTGCTGTAGAAAGCATTTCCTCTTGCAAAGTTATATACACTTTATCGGGTATTTTCTTCTTGATCTTTGAAAGTTTCTGTTGGTTGGTTTTGATTTAGATCTTTCTCCCCTGTTGCTTGCTGATAAAACATAAGCACATGGGCTCAAATGGCCTCACCACTGAGTAGACCAGGCCATACACAAGTTCTCTGTCCTTGTGAGGCTAACTTGTCTTCACTTGTGAACATTAATAGTGTTTACCTGACAGGGTTTTCCGAGGCGAAAACTAGACTGAGTATAAAAAGCTGATCAGAATTCTAAACATATATTATCACAGTCATGCAACATTAAGAATAAAAACAGATTTCAAAACTATCTTGAAATAATGCCAATGATATATTTTAAGAGTTGACGTAGCAAAACAAAATAAGATGGCTGCATTGGTATACAATTAAACCACGATCCTAGTTTTATAAAATGCCTAATTCTCCATGTGTCTCCATGTGTGCACATATATGTCTGAATAAGCAGGACTAACTGGGAGAACAGGAATCATAGTGATAATTGTAACTACCTAAAGGGGTGGGAACAGTTTTGGGGGATATGACTTTTTAAATGGTAGGATTACGTGAGATTGTTTTTATTACTATTTTTATTTTTAATTGAAAAGCTTTTAAGATAGAGATTGTTTTATTACTATTTTTATTTTTAATTGAAAAGCTTTTAAGATAAGCAATTGTAATTAAAGACAGAAATTTATAGATAGACATGAGTCGAACCTATTTGCAAGTCCACTTTCTTTTATGCAACATGAAATTGCTAATTACTTTTTGACAAGTCAGAATATTTTTTTAAAAGTATGCCTCTCAGTGTTTTCTGAGCTCTTGTATGATTTAAAGTACTAGAAGCTTCTTCCATGCAGTTGCTAGGTAACAGCCCTTTGGAAAGCAATAAACAGTAAAAAGTGCACTAAACCTTTCGAATCCTGGGTTTTGAGTTACAGAAATCAAATATCCTTTGGAAAGGAGCTTTTAAACATAAATGCAAACCAGGGTAAATTTTTAAAATTCCATATTTTTGTTTTTATTTTACGGGGAGAAAGTTTATTACAGAGACCCACTGAACAAATTATGTTATAAAATTTATCATACAGAGTTTGCTTAATAAACATTATAAGCATGAGAGGGTTGATTTCTATACAAATTGCTTATATTTCTTAGAGGAAAATAGATAATCTCTAGTAATTGACTTTATTTTGATATATTGCTTTAATCAATAAATTAGCAATCGGTGAGTGTGTGTGTGTGTGTGTGTGTGTGTGTGTGCACGCGTATGTATATGTGCACACACATCAGACTTTTGCCAGTTCTATAGGACTATAAGCCAGTCATCCACTAAATGGCTAAGAAGAGCTTTAAGTAAACCTTTAAAGTCATTTAGTTCCACAAGATCTAAATATAAGAATGCTTACTAAATGTATAGAATTCAACCCAGTTTGAGATTGGCAATATTCTGAAAAACAGATTTGATTCATTTAAAAAATACTGAGTATAAAAAGCATTTTTGTGTTTATCTAATTGCTTGAATCCTTATATTTCTTTCATGCTGTCATGTTTTTTGAATGTGTCATACTAATTAAATGCTCAAAAAGGAATGGTTTCCTGAATTCTAGAGCAAGACAGTTTTAATTTTATTTATCTCCGTTCCTTTAAAACATGTCAGAAAAATAGCAATCTTAATATTTTATGAAAAATCATTTTTCTCAGAAGTGTAATTATTTTAGGTTCTAACCAAAAGTATTCTTTCCTCATTAATTCATGATAGTTATTGATATTATGAGAGTTATGATATAGTTATTGAATTATCGTAATAGTAATATAATGTGAAACAGTATTTCAGCTTTTATGCTAAATGATACATATGTATGTATGTATGAATGTATATATTATTAAACCTCAATGATTTTATATATGCATATAATTAAGCCTCAATGATGTATATTGTTTTAAGCAGAATTCAGATAAAAAATCATACTCAGAAGTAAATTGCCTAAATCCATTATTAATTTAAATTCAAACTGCCTATAAAGAACTGTACAAAAGCTATACAATTCTAGACTTGATTAACCAAGTACATTGAAATGAGTGATGTATTCTAGTGGTTTCCCCTCTCTTGCAGCCACTTGAAAGGTTACTACTTGCTACCAGATTGTCATACTGCTCAAAAAAATACAATAACCATATTCCCCAAACACCCCTCATTTGATCAGAAAGTTTGGGAGGAATGTAGCCAAGCTTGGCCTTGAAATCAATTTTGTTACTTTTCAATGAGACACACAGAGAAAAAGTATAGCTAGACTAAAATGATTTGAGTCACTGATTCAAATGGGATTTTGAAAGATCTGTAGATTTATTAGGAGCAAATATACTGTAATAAATGTTATAAAGGAAATAAATTCAGGTGCTATAAAAGATACAAAAAGATACCTTTCCTTCCCTGGAATATAACAAGAAAAGCAGGGCCAAGGAACCAATGTTTAAACTAAGATTTTAAGGATAATGAAGAATACATTATTTGAAAGGTGAGCAAACTGTACAAGGTAATTTAAAAATATACAAAATCAGAAGTAGGAGGACATTTAAATTTTTATGGAAATAAATTAACAGCAACAACAAAAAGATATTTGAAGATTAAAGAGAGAAAAGTATCCCAAAGAGGGAAAAGTATCACAAGACTGAAGATGGGGCACGAGGCAATGGGATCCAGCCCACAGGTGCACAGGAAACCCTATTGTACTAATAATTGGAGGAAAGCAGGACATGATCGTGAAAAGGACAAAACATTTGGAAAACACGGTAGCAAACATTTGAGGACATTTTCACGTATTAGTTTCCCATAGCTAAGAATTAGGAGATGAGAGAAAGTTGAAACGGTAACTGCAAGCGTAGGAGAATGTTCTGATGAGCATAAAATTCCGCAATATTATAATGGGCCTTTTGGAGTCCCCTGGATGGTGAGTGAAATGAAATCTGATGCACTGAGCAATTACTTTTCTCCAGCAGCGCTCAGTTAAGCAGAAGAGGATTCATTGGTGTGGGATTTTGTTGGTTTGTATGTTTGTTTGTTTTCAATCAGGAGCCATAACAAATAAAAACAAAAGAAATTGCTAGATGGATGGGAGGTTGACTGAAATAACAGACAATAGAGTTTGGAGGCCCGAATGGAAGAACAGGAGGTGAGACACAGGGAGAATCCAGAATGACGATGTATTAATATTACAGTAAGGTTCTCAGCTATTGCTGAGACAGGAGGAGCCTGCAGCTTTCTAACTCCCAGCCCATTGCAGGTACACAGATGCAGTTCTCGTGTGCAAGTCTGGTGCAGGACTCATGCCCCTTGGGAATCACTTAGGATTTTGATATGACCCAAACTAGTCTGTACGCTTTGCAAAGAGACCTCACACTCATGATGCACTTGGGTGTCATGTCGCTTGCGAGGTTTCAAAATGCTTGCTCTCGATTGCGGTATTTGTCTTGTAGCTTAGTAAGTCTGTGGATGGAAACTGGTCTTTGGGTTACACTTTCATTAGCCTGCATTAGAACTCTTGGTGAGGTGGGAGGAGAGGGTTTAGATAAGCAAAATAGAAAGACAGAAGATGGACTGTGGGCACTGTCAGTTGGAAGAGTGTAAAGGAGACTGGAACCATGGGGGATGCTGACAAGGCCCGGTATCTACTCTATTACATACATTTTTCACTCAAACTCACAGGATATTCTTGTTGGTTAAACTGGAAAAGGGATCTTCTGACGCGAGCATTCTATGGAGTAACATAATCTCAGTGCTTACACATAGAAATGCAATATAAAGAAATGCAAGGATAAGAGAAAGGCAGATGCTCTCCTGCGCTTGACTTAGAGGATCAGTGCATTTGGAGTCAATAAGGCATGAGTTTGAACCCCATGGCTTTGAGCACGTAAGTCTTTGAGCAACTCTGCCTAGGATCATATAAAACAAGTGGGTTCAGGTATTTATATCTATCTTAGCACAATGTAAACCTCTGATTGAAATAACGCAGGACAGCATGCATTAAAGTATAAAGTCCCAGAACAAATAAAGTTTTTCTTTTATAAAAATAGACAGTACATGATAATATGCCCTGATAGGAGTCTATACCTTTGTCTTACCAATGAGGGGAGATGCCACTATTGGCCTGATCCTCCCAGGCAAATGACAGTCCATGACCATATTTATGGTTGTCATATATTATCTGTCACAAAACTTTTTGGCAGTGCCATGACACTGGGCAAAATTGCAGAGGAAACTCTCACCTCGTCTTTTGTAGGCCACACTTATTGGCATATCAGTCATTCACTATCCGTGCACTCTTTTTAGCCCTGGAGATAATCCTAAGAGTTGCAAAAAATTCTCTTAAAGATAGTAACTCATGGAAAAGCAAACCGATTTAAACTATTAAATGGTAAATCCATGGGTAATCTAGAGGCAAAAATTTTACAAATGAAATTGGTAAATGTACAAAAAAGAGATTAAACTGCTGTGAGTTAAAAACACCATAAAAATGACACAAAGACAGCTTGCAAACTGGAAAAGAAATGCAATGTGTAAAAAGTAAAAATATTAATAACTGAAATATGAATTATCTCTTTACTTCACTAAGAGAAAAATAGTCACCTCTGTAGAAAATCAGACACAGGGATGTATTTTATAGACAAATGCAAACACAGATCAAATGGGCATGGATATAGGAAAATGTGCAACTGTTAGTAATCAAAAAATTGAAGATTAAAACAAACTATTCACAGCAGTACTACATATTAACAGCCCTCATTCTGGAGACTGAGAACATGGGGTCAACTCCTGGTCCTCCCACTTAGTATGGCACCATCTGCATTTTACTTAATATCAGTTGGGTCTCAGTTTCCCATCTGTCTAATGGGAATAATAGCAGGCTCTGCCTGTGGTAGGTAGCCAGCCTCCCGGACCGCCACTAGTAATTCTCATATCCTGGTATTCATGCTCTCTGTAGTTCCCATTACATGGAAGCTGCCACCTCTGTGTAACCAGTAAGACATTTCGGAAATGACAGTGTGACTGCCAATGCTATGTCAGAAAAGACACTGGGGCTTCTGCCTTGCTCTCTCTTGATCAGTTGCTCTAGGGAAAGCCAGCTGCTACATCATGAGGGCACTTGAGTGACCCTAAGGAAAAAGCCATGAAGTGAAAAAAATGGAGGTTTCCTGCCAACAACAAACACTCGCTTGCCAACCACATGAGGGAAGGGTTTACCACCTTAGAAGCAGACCCTTCAGATAACTGACGCGCCAGCTGACATCTTCATAGCGTCACAACTATCTTAATTATTATTTGTTCCAAATGCCTGAGCCACAGAAGCTATGAGATAACTGTTTATTGTTTATACCACAGAATCTGGGGGTTGTTAAACAGTAATAGATAACTAACATACTACCATATAAGGTTGCGATAAAAATTGGGTTAACCTATAAATAATGCTAGAACAGTAGTACTTGCATATAGTGAGCACTATAAAAATTTCAGCTGCCACTGTCAGTATAACAACAGCGATAATATAGTTCTTACATTAGTCTTCATTCAACGAAGGGGCAAAAATTAAAAGGAATAATGACCCCTTCTGCAAAGCTGATTTGTACATTTCTGGAGACCACGTTGGTAGAGTGTCTTAAAAACTATTTAACGTAGGAATTCCACTAGATAATCATTTTCAGGCTATTATCACACAAGTCCTCAAAACCTCTTTTATGATAATTTAGTTTTTACATACATATTTTTTTAGTTCTGGATGAAACTGAATTTTAGTAAGCTGAAAACCAAAGACTATTGAATAAACAATCCAAGGAGAAACTGATTTCATCAAAATTACTAACCTCCTGCGGTGTCAACACATTACAGATTTCATCTTCTTATTTTCAAACACGTAAACTTCCAAAATTGGTTGGAAATAAGTGATCTCAGCTAATTACATTTACCTTGGTGATTTTTAAAAATAGCTACTACCCCCTCTTAGATTGCTTTATTTTTCATTCCATTTTGGAAGCTGAGTTAATGTTTTCAAGAAGGAAGTAGCCATCGGTTGACTCATCAGTTTTAGTTCCTATGATGTATCACACAGAACGGTTTGATGTTTTAAGTGAGAACTTGGTACCAATGAAAGTTTTTGTTATATTGAAATATGAAATGAGAATTAATCATGGGTTATAAAAAGTAACATTATGCTGCTTGCACATATTTATAAAGTCATAAGTATATTATTTTTTTATCAACAAAATAATGATATTTCAGTTCACACAAATAAATTACTGTAGTCTAACACACGTAACCCCTAAGTCATAACCAAGTGAAAAACATGTTCTCTGCTTAGAGAGAACCATTCACAATTCTTTTCGTGGCATTAATTATGCTTAATAATTTGTACTTTCTGGGAAAATATAAAAATCTATAAATAAATTAAAAACTACCATCATCAACAAAATCCCCTTCTAGCTGGTATGACATGTTTCTGTAGGAAAATAAATATAATTTTCTACATTCATATTATGAATATGATTCTTACTCTCCTTTAAGGAATTTTGTATCTTGTTTAATTTGTATTGACCTTCATTTTAATACAATGTCTAATACTGATTTATGGTTGGATAGTAATAAACCCCATACATACACGACATCTCGTGGATCTGTTACCATATGCCTAGGCATTTTGCTTCTTTCCACATTTATTCTTATAATAAATAAAATGGTAACAGACATTCTTTTATGTTAATGCTGTGTGCAGCTTAATTACTTCCCCAAACCTTCACGTAAATGTGTGAACAGTTGTTAGCTGATGTCTCCATCCTTTTTGGATTTCTACATATGCATCCTTGGACCACTTTATACAGAAAATACACTCAGACCTATGCTCTCTATCATGCAGCTCCAAACATTAGCTCCATGCTGGCATTCTGACATACATTTTAATCTGACGTTCACATGGAAAAAATATTACCGGGACCTGTATTTAGATTTCTGTCAGTCTTTCTCTGTGTTACATCTGTCACTTTACTTTCTTACCTCATCATGATGAAATATCAGTTGTATGCTTCAAAGCTGTTTCATGCATTTTTGCATATTTCTTTTTATTTTTCTGAATGACAGCATTACTTTCTAACATTCTTATAGGATCTGTTCAGGTTTTAAGTCTTATTCTCTACTATGGTAACAAGACACTCTGAGTCAAGTGCTGTGCTCGTCACTGGAGATATAAAGCACTTAAGAAACTAATATTCTAGAGTGAAGTGAACAGCTCAGCAATTAAAAATCAATTAGTTAACTGCTGTAATAGAATTCATATTCAATGTGAGGACAGATGAAAAAGAGATGAGAGTTACACAGAGAAAATAAAGTGATTTCTCACCCCTCTTTGGTTCCCACAGTCATTTGATTGTTAAGTCTACAGATTATCTGAACTGACCATGAATCTCTTCTCACTTCATGTCTGTTATGGCCACTCTCGTGGAATCTCTCAGTATCCCTCACCTAACAGCTACAATAGCTTCCTAAATAATCATCCCAGAAGGTCCTGTTTGTCTTCTCCCCTGCACTGTACATTTCCCGTGAAGTGACTTTGTTACTGAAAGTAAATTTTATACCTTTACCTCCAACTTTTATTAGCATCTCATTACTTCTCCAACATTCCAGTTGTTCAGTAAAGCTAATTCACAATCGCACACACACACGCACACACACACGCGTTTGTGTGTGTACAACATGAAGTTATGACGTTCCTACACACTATGCTTTGACTCAATATTAGATCCCATAAACCTCCCATTATAATATTTTCCTTCTCTACTGGCTGGCTATCCTACTAACGGGAACTCCTTTTGCCACTAAAAACTGTATATTAAGAGACTTTTCTCGAGGCAAAGGTAATTACTCCAGGGATGGAGATATTATCTAAAATTATAAAAGCCTTTGTTGTCTGTAATAGGTCCATCAGATCAACTAAATTCTTTGTTGTCTGTAATAGGTCCATCAGATCAACTAAATTCCTCAAGCAAAATCTAGTGAGGCTGCAACACAGATGGAATCATGAGTTTTGGTGTATTTGGAGGGAGCGAGGGCAGGAAGGTTACAGCTGGAGCTCCATGTGGAAAGCGTAGGCTCAGCTGGAGTGGTATTGTTGATCAGAACATGAAAGCACACTGGCTCCCTGGTTATTAAAGGGTGAGAGGTAATGAAAATAAGAAAATTTCCCATTAGAATAGACAGTCCCTCCCGCTCAGCATTAAAGCAGTCGTGCCTGGATCAACGAATCGCTCACAGTAGGACTCGGTAAAAATGTTTTGAATGCGTAAATGAAAGCAAAAGAGGATACATATACTCAGTCTTCTTCATCAAAAATTGATTTCAAGAAACTACGGACTGAAAGTCATTCGTTTAGGATATGAGAGAATATGCCTGGCCCTTCTCAAAGACAGGAGAAGAAATATGCTACGCTAGTTTATAGAACCATGAAATTGAGTCTTTGAGAAATATACAACTTTAAGAAAATTAATGGAGAAAAACAGAGATGCTTTGAGTTAATTTAATTTTAAGTGGTCCCAAGAAAATGGCTTGAAATACCTAATGTTGGATGGCAATTTAATCAAGTGTCAAAACCAACAAACAGGAAAGCTGATTTAGCTATTTAATAGATCCACATGTTAAACTTTTACAAGCTACAAAAGGAAGAGCAAATACGTTATTGGTATTTTGTTGAGAGGAGCAAAAGACAAGCGCATATTTCACTTAAAAAATAATCCACACTAATGTTAATTTCTTCATTTTATTTAAGTGGACCATGGGCATATAAGAGGTTAATGTTTCAGGAAGCTACAAGGTGCAGGGTATATGGGAAGGCCCTGTAATGTCTACACTACTATTTTTCTGTAAATCCCAACTTATTTCAATCTGATTATTTTTAAAATACAAGGAAAAATAAAATATTGATGTAAAACTGAATTTAGAAATCCAGGCTTAGGAAAAGCATACTGAAGTGAGTGTGTGTGTGTGTGTGTACACAGAGAGAAGGTTAAGCACGTGTGAAAACATGTTAACAGTTGTTGAACATAAATGCAGGAATACAGGTCTTCATTGTCTAATTTTTAAACCATGTATGTTTGATCTTTTATAAAGTAAAAAATAGTGAGGAAAGAGAAAAAAATTTAACGACTCCCCCAGTAGGCTGTTTTTGAACATGGCTTTATGTTACATGGGTTCTGATGATCTACCCAGCAAGGCAAAAATGAAAGAGTAAATATTTCCATCTACAATTGGAGAATTTTCAAAAAAGACCTACCAGTAGCCGACAGAGATATGAAGAGGTGCTAAACATCACTAATAATCAGAGGAATACAAATTCAAACCACAGAGAGATATCCCCTCACACTGTTGCTGGGTTTGTAAATTTATCTACTGCACACTATGGAAAACAGTATGGCGGTTCCTCAGAAAATTAAGAATAGAATTACTGTAGGACCCAGCAATTCCACTTCTGGAGAAAATGAAAACACTAATTCAGAAAGATACATGTATCGCTGTATTCACTGCAGCGTTCGTTACAATAACTAAGATATGTAAGCAACCTAGGTGTCCATCGATAGATGACTGGATAAAGAAGATGTGGTACATCTATGCAATGGAATATTACTCAGTCGTAAAAAAGAATGACATCTTGCTATTTGCTACAACATGGATGGCCCTTCATGTTGTATTAATGCCAAGTGAAGTAAGTCAAAGACAAATACTTATCATGTTACTTATATGTGGACTCTAAACTTAACAAATGAACAATCAAAACAAAACAGACTCATAGACACAGAGAACAAACTGGAGGTTACCAGAGGGGAGGGGTATGGGGGATGCATGAAAAAGGTGAAGGGGAATAAGAGGTAGAGACTTCTAGTTATAAAATAGACAAGTCACAGGGGTACAGTGTACAGCACAGGGAACATAGTCAACAACCCTAATACCTTTGTATGGTGACATGTGGTTACTAGACTTACTGTGGTGATCACATCATAAGGTGTATATAAATGTCGAATCACTGTGTTGTACACCTGACACTAATATAATATTGTACGTCAACTATACTTTAATAAAAAATACAAATAAAATTGGGGGATTTTCAAAGTTTTGGTGTTTTCACTTTAAGACATAAGAATTCAAAGCATTATGTTCTTAAGTATGAAGTTTAAAACGATGTGTGTGGGGGCGTTATCTGGGAAATGAAGGAATTATTCAGCATGAAGCACTCACACCTCACCATTTGGTGAAATTCAAGCCTTGCACACACATATGTTATATAGAAACAGCTAAGATCATTTCCAATATTTATATTGCTTGGAGATATTTTTCCACTCTCTTTTTTGGGTAGGAAAAAGTGAGGCATTAGAATGTCTGGTGTTACATATAAAAGTAGATGGTGGCTAAACTGAGACAAAACCATTTTTTAGTAAATCATTTCTTCAGGAAGTGTGTGCGTGCACACACGTGTCGTATATGTGCATGGATTTTAAACAGCATTGTTTTTATAATGGCAACCATGACTATCTACTGTAAGAAAAATATGTTTATACAATATTGTCAATGATATTGTTAAAAAAATATTTACTTTTGCCTATCCATTGAAATTTTTCTGCAGTTGAGTTTTTTTAATCCCAGAACTAACTCCTACCACTCTAGAATAATGATTCATTCTTTCAGGCATGTTTCAGTTGTGAAGTAGGAAGTATTTCGTTCAGTCAGCACTTTACTATTGAGGTATGATTCTTTCTTTCATTCATGAACTGTAATTGAAATTCTGTTACTTATGAAATACCATAATCAAAGCATGGAAAATAAAATTCATATGAAATTCACCAAATCATTTGCAAATTGATTTTTAGATTATTTCCGGCTACTTGTGGGTGAAAAGCTCCCAATTTGATTTTTATGTCTCCTTACATCTGTTAAAATAAAGTGGGAGGTTTTCAGAGGACCCAGTAGTGGAAAGAAAATTCATTGACAGAGGAAAGGGAATTGAATATTCACAGATCACATAACACTTACTTTGGCGGTGGGGGGGTGTGGTGGGGGGGAGAATAAACTGTAACCTAAATTTAGCAATTAATTTACTCATATAACACAGCATCATCTCCCACTGATTTTCTGAGTAATTTCATCTGACTAGGTAGGAGACAAACTGGTTCATTCAAGGCTTTTCAGTAAAAGAGTTCTTTTCTTAGTAAAGTACATATTTTCCTCCTTGGGCGGTGGGGGGGTGTGCTTGTGATTTTTGGAATGTGGAGTTGAGAAAGAGATGAGGGCTTGCTTTCATTCTGATTAAATTTGAGGCTACAAAAACATGTCTGAAAACTGAGCTACCGTAATGTTTTGCCTTTTTCATCATGGTTTTGGAACTATAGGGAGACAATTTATGAAGGGCTCAACAATGTAGAGGCCTAGTCCTTTTTCCAGTGGATTTCCCATCAGACATTTGACCTTGAAAAGGCTTTCCTAGGTTTGCTAGTCCCACGAGAGGTTGAGAGAGAATACAAGACGGTATAAAGCGATATTTTTATAGTAGCTGTGGCTATGGAACACTGCCACCATGTCTTCCTGTGTCACAGTACCAATTGCCTTGTCTTTAAAAAAATAAGCATATTGGTTAAAATATACCTCACTGGAAAAGAGCTTTGAGTTATAGTATTACCATTCAACTTCTGATCTACAGAGGTTGACAAAAGTAAGCCAACGTAAAGAATCTTTTAAAAATAATGACGATGTGAAAGAATGCTGGCATCGATGTATTGGAAAGAGACAGGTGAATTTAGCCTGGCTTGGGAGGTCTGCAGGTGTAGCTGCCGACTGTAACACACGGACGGCAGTCTCTACGTGCCCGGGTATGTGAAGAGCAGCAGTCAGCGTGTGGGTACAACTGGGAATCCCAAGGGGAACAGGCAAAGCATGGCTTTGAAACAGTGAGTGAACATGACCATGCCATGAACTAGGGTTGTGTCAGTGAATAAGCCTGGGACATACAAGGAGGGGAACCTACAGGACTTGATGGATTGGAAGCAAATGATGGAAAACTGACTCATGGGTTTTTAGCTTGAGTTCTAGGTGTTAGAAAAAATAGGGGAGAAACAGATTTAAGGTTCAGGAAAGTCAAGTATTTCTAGATATCTTAGTTTTGAGGCAGCTATTGGAAGTCTAAAAGGAGATAGATTGACTAGGCAGTTAGAGATAAGAGGAAACACTAGAGTTCATGGAAGAGATTTAATTTTGGAAATCAGATAAATGGATGAGTTCCCCTAAGGAAAAAATGTATACTGAAAAGAAAATTCTTTTCAATTTTCTCTTCAGAGAATCTTAGGATTTGTGGACAATGGTGATTTTATTTCTGACTTGCCAATGCTTGTTCCTTTTATTTATTTTTGTAGCCTTCCTGCATTCCTTAGGATTTCCAAAGAAATGCTGAGGACAAGTGGTATCAGTGGGCACCCCTTGTTTGTCCCTAATCTTAAAGATGGACTTTCAATATGTGATCATTAATTTTTTTCTTCTAGGTTATTGTATAGATATTTTGCCTTAGGTTAAGGGATCCTTTATTAGTAGTTTCCAGTGCTTTTTCTTTTTCTTTAATTGAAAATGGATGCTAAATTGTATCCCTCAAATACGCTGTTTTTGGTATCCATTGAAATGATATCTTTTCCTTTAACACGATGATCTGTTTTTGGAACAATTTCAACTTGGTGATGATTTATTATTTTTAAATGCATTACTCTGTTCATTTTGCTAATACATGTATATGATTTTTAAAACTATGTTAATCAGTTAAATTGATCTCTAGTTATCATTTTTCATGCTATCCTTAATGAGTTTTGCATCAAGGCTAAGTTAGCCTCCTAAAATGAGTTGGGGAGACAACTTTCTATTCTCTGGAAAATATGGGCAAGCTAAGAATTATATGCTTTTTAAATGTCTATAATAAGTTCTTTGTAAAACATCACATGCATTCCTCAGTTACTTTTCCCGGAGACAAAGATCATGCAGATTTGTTAGGAAGATGAAAAATAGGCACTCAAATTTCATGATAATTATCAGTGTGATTGGTACCAATTACTCGTGGCTGATGTTCTTGTGAGTATTTTTTTAAATCATAACAACGCTATAGGATCATAACTCTTATTTTAATTTATATGTTGAAGAGCTCCAGTTTAGGAGATGAAGAAGTCTGAGGCCATGCAGTTAATATACAGTGAAACAAAGATTTGACTGATGGTCTCATCCCAGAATTTGAAATATGAATCTCTTTGATGAATTTGTTATAAAAAGGACCAATTGCTAAAAGTATACTTTATTTTTCTGTGAGTCAATTTGAGTTTATTTTCTTCTTAAAATTTGTGATGATAAAAGTAATCAAATTATCTGTGAAGAATATTTTAGTGTGACTTGAAGCTCACTATAATTTATAGTAGGTTTAGGTTTATATTCAGAAATCTCTTCTCGTAACTATTATTCTACTGAAGATTTTGTTCGTTCTGTCTCTAGGCTTACTGCTTTTACTTTCCCTCCTTGGTAATTGGAGTACGAGCATATAGTTTCTGTTGCAGAAATCATGTCCGTATGGACTTTTTCCCTGTGAATTTGATCAAAGTGTAGATGATTATTTTAATTATTAATAGCATAATTCATACAATCATTCATTCAAATAATAATGTAATGATACAATAATTTAATGAAGGCCTGCAGTCATTTTGTTCAGGGGAAAATGATCCTTATTGGTTATGAATTGTAGCTCTGCATAGTCACAGTTGCTGGGGTGCTACATTGTTTTTTGTTTTCTAATAGGTGAAATTTTGAAGTTTCAATTCTTGGACATAAAAACATTTTATATTTTATGATTAGAATCATGCTCTTTAATACTCACGAGACTACCAGGACCCACTCATAATATAATACAATTACAAACACTATTAGTTATCTATTGCTGCATCACAAATTACTCCAAACTTAGTGACTTCAAACCATCACCCTCTTGCTTCTCAAAAGGCTGTGGGTCAGCATGATTCCTTGTGTTGGGAGCTAGAGAGGTGGGGTGGCTGGGATGGATGAGCCCTCCTTGCCATGGGAATTTTCATCCTGGGAAAGGCCAAATTGCGATTCTTCACATGCAGTCTCCGGGCACTCACTGTTCCAGCAAAAGGGGAGTGAATGGTGTATTGTGTGCTGAGGCTTAGCTTCTGAAGTTAAACAATGTAACCTTTTCACATTCTACAGGCAAAGGCAGTCACAAGACAACCCATATTCAAGGGATGGGGAAATAGATTCCACCTCCTCACGGAATGAGCTGCAAAGTCACATAGCAATGGGACACAGACGCAGGGAGCACGGTTCACTGGAGACCATTATGTTAACAATCTACCACACAAGCTCAGTGACAGCTTGATACACTCACTGCCTTTTGAAAGGTAAAGTCCATAATCTTTTTAACCTCATGCCGAGCTATAAATATATTATATTGGTTTGAGAGCCTCATACATCATCCTAAACTGTTTTCATGGCATTTCAATGAAACTAGGGTACTTTCATTTTTTTTCATAATATAAAAAGAGCTCCTCGGAGATGCTGTAATTTCAGCCATAAAGGAAGAGACTTTATTAAAAGAAATTTCAGGAGATGCCATAAATGAGAAATGCTGATATAAACTATTGGGATAGAATTTTTAAATATCCCATTCATTTCAATGAGTTTATTCAAAAATAATGGCCAAATAAGAATATGAAAAAGAATCAATGCAAATAGTCTTTGTCATGTCTGTAAAAGGTAGACTCTTTCAGTGCGTTTGATCTGCCTGCTGTGAGTATATCAATGGATTACTAAAGGGGGAAGGAACTGTAGTGTGTTTTGAATCTTAGTTATAACACATTCAAAATTACAGATCGTCTTCCCAACCCCTATATTGTTTTAAAAGCCACATCCAATATCCATTTATTGAATACGTAATATGTTTCAGACATTATGTGTTTAGTCCTTACTGCTAATGCTAACCAGTAGAATAGAGATGTCATATATATGGCCATTTAACAGGAGAGGGAAATAGGGCTCAGAACACTAATTTGCGTAGTTAAATCTTAACGGGTGGCAGTCAGATCTAAAGTCATATATTTAGGACTTGGCCTAGGGCTATGTCATTACTGCCTTCCTGAAAAGTCTTAGCAGAGCAGGTCATGATTTTCAGGCCTGATGAAAATTTTGCAAAAATATTCCTTTTGTCAAATAATAATGAAAATAAGACAGCTTAGTTACAAAGGTCTTTTAGATTTAAAAAAAAAAAGGCATTTCCTGAATGTTAATTATATGTATAACAGGCAGTAGATGGAGTACTTTAATTTCACAAAATCATCTCTGATTTTTAATTTTCAGTTTAGGAAATAGGCTTAAAGAAAGCCTGGCACCAGCTATAAGCATGTAAATCAGAATCTCCTAAGTTAGTACTTTATAAGAAAAATCTTCCAAAGAGATACTAAAATGCAGCCTAAGTTGAGAGTTATTGGTGTAAGTTGGATGCTATACATTTATAGAAAAAAATGATGTCATTAGTTGCAAAGATAAAAGACAGAACAAATTGAATAGCAGTAATTTCATGATTTTCTTATCATTAAAATTACCTTAGTGTTTGTAATTTCTCATTTAAATATCATATAAGGTGAACATTTTAAGATATATGAACACATCTTCTGAAGGAAATACATTTCGCTAACACGTAGTTAAAATGATTTACACTTTCATGACTTTTGAAGGTTTAGACTATTCAGATGAAATATAATATAAAAAAACAAAGTTGTTATATTTGAGAAAAAAATGTATGTAAATCACTGCCTGGATCAAAATTAGTTCCTACAGAAGCATTCAAGTGAAAAATAAAGTACCATTTTATTGTTCAAGTTTCTAACAGTTTACAGTATAATCTGATGTGAATAATTATTTTAAAGCAGTGCCTCCATAAAATAACCCTATAGGTATCTTTCTCTAGAATGGTTTTCAAAACCTACCCCCAAATTAAATCTAGTTAAATATAGTTGAATATACTTTAGTATATGACTCTACTGTATGCTAAATTTATATGTGTATGACATAATCTATAACAAAGTATTATCGATCTATGTGTAAACAGTGGTATAAATTAATAGATATAACATTTGAAACCTGTGTCTGTATTATGCATACAACTGTCACCGCTAATCTATTTAGACTTCATAAGGTATCCAGTAACTTCAGTTGCTAAAATCACCCAGTTACATAAAAAAGTAAAGATTCACCCCAAAACATTAACTTGTCACAATGTAAAGTGAAGAAATCCTCATGACAAGTAGACCATACAAAGGAAATTGTCCTGTCCTATAGGAACAGGAATATAAGTTGCTGATAACCTCAGAGACAGAACTCTTCCAGTCACAATGGGAGTTGAAGAAAATTGAAACTCAGTCTCATTCAAGACCAAACTTACCAGCAAATTTGATATGGAATTTATTTTCGGGCTTTAATATCTGGACATACAAAGGGCATTTCGGAGCAAAATCTTTTACAGCCCATGCTCTCAGAATTGTTTGGTGGTCCTGCAATGAGAAAAGTCAAAACATCATGAAATAAGTTGGGACATGTGCCCTACAGTCACATGCTGCATAACGACATGTTGGTCAATAGCAAACCACACATGTGACGGTGGGCCCAAGAGATTATAGTGCAGCTGAAAACTTTCTGTCACCCAGTGGCATTGCAGCCACGATAGTGCGGTTGTGCAAAGATTACAAAAATCAGCAGGGCGGTGGTTGAGACGGCAGACAACTTGAACCTGGCTATGGATGAGGATGACATTGGGCAGCTCCTAGGGGTGGTTCCTGAGGAGACGACTAGTGAGGAGTTGATAGAAGTGGAACAGGAACGCACAGCTGAAGGAGAGGCAAGAGAAACGGGAACTGCAGGAGAAAAAGAAGAACCACCCCACGAAAATCCACAGTGAAGGGTTTAGCAGAAGCTTTCTCAGACCTCAACACGCTCCTTAAAATATTGGAAAATATGGACCCAACATGGTGCATTATCTGCTTACAAGCAAATCTATGATGAAAAACACAAACCAAGCAAACCACCATGGACGAGTATTTCTGAAAAGAGTGCCACGTCCTCAGGAACAGCCCCAGGCAGGTCCTTCAGGGGGTCTTCCAGAAGAAGGCAGTGTTGTCACAGGAGATGACAACTCCGGGCCTGTTACTGTCCCAAAGGCCTTCCCATGGGACAAGAGGTAGAGACAGTGATATTACGACCCTGACCCTGTGGAGGCCTAGACGAATGTGTGTGCTTGTGTCTCAGTTTTTAACCAAACAAAAAAAAAAAAAAATTTTAAACAGGAAAATGCTTATAGAGTAGGGACACAAAGAAAACATTTTTGTACAGCTGTACAATTTGAGGTTCAACTGTGTTCTTATAAAAGAGTTAACATTTTTTTTAAACAAAACGTTTATAAAGTAAAAAAAGTTAGAGTAAGCTAAGGTATAATTTATTATTGAAAAAAGAGATATATTTGCAATAAATTTAGTATACCTGCGTGTACATTATTTATAAAGTGTCCAGTGGGGAACACTGATGTCCCAGCCTCCACATCCACTCACCACTCACTCGTCAACTCACCAGTCCTGCGGGCTCCATTCATCCTAAGAGCCGTATACAGGTGTTTCATTTCCTATCTTTTATACTGTATTTTTATAGTACCTTTTCTATGTTTAGGTATATTTGGATAACAAATACTATTGTGTTACAGTTGCCTACAGTATTCAGTACAGTAACTGCCGTGTAGGTTTGCAGCCCAGGAGCTCTGGGCTATACCATTTGGCCTGGGTGTGCAGAGGGCTGGGCCATCTAGGTTTGTGGAAGTTCCTCTGTAATGCTCGCACTACTACAACATCTCCTAACTGCGCGTTTCTCAGAACGCGTCCCCGTCATTAAGTAATGCGTGAATGTATGAAAAGTAAAACTCATCAGTGAGTGTGTTAAATTGTCCCATACATAGTTTAAATTGTCCCATACATAGTTTTGTGAGTTTACACAAAATAGGTCATTGTGCAGACTTATTATTTCTATAAAAGAAAGTAATAATACATATTTAATCAGGGCTAATACCAGCACTTAGAAAATTAGCAGAGATTAAGAGGGGAGTCTCTTAAAAATAATTTTCGCAGAAAATACTAGGTCAGAACCTTTAGAAATGCAACACAAAGGATGGTTTGTAACAATGGTTTCCATGGAAAATAATATGGGATTATAATAAGTTTAACATGTTTAGAAAGATTGGTAAAAGAGGACTGACCACAGTGACCACACATGTAGAAAGCCCAGTATTTCACTTTCTTTATATAACTGTGGAAGTAAAAGGATTTTGACTCTGTGTGTGTGTGTGTGTGTGTTGGAAGCGATTAATAACTGAGATATATTTTTTAAAAAGCAAAACCGTTAAAAAAGAAGATGCTAAGACTGAGAAAGGGCGTGAAAAGAATCAGGATTAATGTGAAATTTTAGTAAGGGTCACCTCATATTCTATGCTCTAATTGAATGAATAAATCTAAGCAATTTGCTAGAAAAATATGCCACCCACTTAGCTAACGCGTTTTTTGAAAAAAAGAAGCAAAAGGATGTTCTGCAGTGGTGCTGTCCATAGAGTAGCCACCAGCCACCTGTGGCTGTTTAAATTAAATAAATATTTTTAAGTTAAGAATTCAGTTCACATTAGCCACATGTCAAGTGTTCAGAGCCACATGTGGCTAATTCAAAGCTACGCTGGACTTGACCTGGTGGTGAAAGGAAAAACATGAAGGAGAAAAAAAAGCCCCATTGATAACTGAACAAAATCAGGCAAACAAGTAAAATAACAAAACAGGATCTCTGCTAGGGGGGTTGGTGTTCCTGGAAAGTAGAGCTTCCGCCTTATGGATGTAATGGGAATGGGAATGAAGGGGTGTCAGGAGGTTGTCTGAGTTGAAATACTAAGTGATTCTTTTTTCCAATAAGACAGAAAGAAGAGAAAAATGGGTAATACTTGAAGGATATGGATAATACTAGAAGTTTGAAGTAATGGGCACCATAAAAGTATTCTAATGAAATAAGTACACGGTATTTAATGTATTCTCTACCTTAATAATTAACGAGCGTTCTCATTATATTTTAAGTAAACCTTTAAAATTTTTTAACTAATAATTCAGTCCACAAGGTCAGCCTTCCCTAACATTTCATAGCCTTCTCTCCCATTCTTCTCTCCCCAACTCTCATCACTGTGTAACATTCCATTCCTTTCCATGTGTATCAGGTTGCTGCAAAAGTACTTGCGGTTTAAAAGGTCAACTGCAAAAACCACAAGTACTTTTGCACCAACCTAATAATTGGTGCACCATCGATTGTCACTTGTAGGAGGTCAGCTCCTTGTGAACAGACTTTTGCATGGCTCGTTCATAAATGGATCTGCAGCTGGTACATCAGTGCTTGGACCATACAGAATGCTCCCTAAATATGAATGGGGTAAATGAATGGTTAAAAATGGTGATCATGTTATACTAGGACACTTTTGTGTGTGTAAAATACTATGTTCAGCTCTAAGGAGGACCCAAAGAATTAAGTCAATCAGCCTCATGCAAATTTGAAGCTAAATGAATTAAGACATGCACACTTTATATGAAAATGTCAACAATAAGTCGACATATGATAGAATGGTACATGTACATACCAAGTGTACAAAAGAAATAGCTATCAAAAAGATGCTATGAATGGTAACAGATCCCTATAAGGTACAGTGGATTTTGAAACTTTGGGTGGTGGCAGGAAACAGCAGAAGAAATGAAAAAGAAAATCTAGACAGCGTGATCACGGGGTCTTCAGGGGACAGTGTGCACATGGCCCCAAAATGCTAAGTGTTTGTAACTGAGCTTTTATTTTTGGTCACTTTTTGCTTTGCTCCTTAATGGTGTCAGTAAGGGATGCATCTACATGTTGATTCTCACTAGGTGATAGTAGTTTTAACACTATTTTTAAATCCATGTTGAAGAGTATTGTCGCCTGGGAATGACTCACTGCTATTACCGTGTAGGAAGGAGAAGGAATTTCCCAAGAATCCTCTGTAATTTTTCCGTGTGATTCAATTGTCTATGTGAATAAGCTTGACTAAAATTAGGGAGACCAGCCAGTTCTTAGCCACGGGTAAGAACACATGATTCTGAGACCCGTGGGCCCTCCCAAGACACCCACTTATTTTACTCCTGAAAGCAAGTGAAAATGACAGTAATACAGACTTGATCTTCTAAGAGTAAAATTCTGCAGCATCTGTTTTCCCCCAAATGAAGATACAAGAAAGGTTTGGTGCATGTGAAATGATTAGGTGGTAGCAGGAGTGGATAATCATAAAGGAGGAATTACTTTTGCTCTTCGTCCAACCACCTCCCAAAAGTAACAACTTACTTGGAAAGAGGCAACTGAAATAGTTGGTCTGGACCAAGCCCTCATACATCATATAGTCATTACAAAAAGATAATGATGGCCTAGGGTTTTTTTGTAAAGTAAAAAGTGATGTGTTTATGAACCTTTGAAGAATCAAAGAGCGCAGTCCCATTAATTTAGTATCATTTTGGATTTAACACCCTGACACGATTTAAGCCAAACACTGGAGGGGAGAGTGGATTGTGGGAACTGTTGAAGCAAACTGTTTGCAGCAACAACGGTGCCAGGCCCTTCCTGATACAGAGTAGCTAACATGAGCAATATGGTAGCCTCTATACTAACATAGATAGCTACTTCCCATAGTGTAACATTTTCCTGGGTTCTATATTTTGCATTGCTAAATAAATCTTCTTTAATTGGATCATTGTGCCCACATATGTAAATATGGCTTTAAAAAAAGATGAATGGTAGCCTGCTTGTGTCCAGATATGAGCCCACTAGGGAGAGTCTATTTTGTAATCAAGTCCTTTGTTTTGCAAGGACTGTAGACACTTCTGTGAGACCCTGTACACCCAAAAATAAAACAGTTGAGACACACTACGGTCTTGGCCAAAGGAGCAGGTATGTTGTACACTTAGTGCCATTCACACCATTGGTTTTTCTTCTTTATCCCTTCCATCTGTCAAGACCTAAGACTCCATTAAATTGCCAGGACCCAGGTGCTTCTCCTTGTTCCTCTGTTCAAGACCCCCTGAACTCGGACAGTTGCTAGAGTTGTATGGTTTTGTTCATATTTCCTCTGATTTCATCTTTTCTGTCTGCTTTTTATTTGTTGGTCTATTTATTCATGCCTTTTCTTGTTAGGAATTTCTGTAAATGTTTAGTGATCCCTGTGGTCCAAACATATGTAGGAATGAAGCACTCAAAAGGTATTTGAGACCTGAACTGAATGTGGAGACCTTTTTTTCACATAGACTTTACTGTTGGGTGATCAGTCCTTGATATTATCCTGGGGAATTCCAGAAATTATCTATTTATCTATCTATCCATCCATCCATTCATCTCTCAATGTGTGTGTGTGTGTGTGTGTGTGTGTGTGTGTGTGTTGTGATAAACTGTTTCCCCAGAGAAAAATCCCTCCGTGTTTGTACCAGTGGAGGTGTGGACCAGGCTGCTAGGGTTTGAGTCATTTGGGAGAAGCATCTCACATTCAGTGAGGCAGGTCGCTCTTAAATTCCATTGATTTTCCCCAGATGCTCAGCTGTACCTAGTGGTTCAGAGTGAAGGGTATTCCTGGATCAAATTCTCCAAACACTAAACCTCTTTTCATGGGGTGGGGAAAGTGACCGGCAATGGATTTGTGGAGGGGTTCAAAGAATCTAATAGCTTCTCTTACAGACTTTTAATCCCTATCCATATGTTTAGTCCTACATATAACCCTACTTGCAGAGACATCTGGTGCCTCTATTTCCTGAGACTTTTGAGGTTGGATTGCAAAAAGCAGTCTTTTCTGATTTGTTTCCTATCAACTTAAATTTTCATTTCCTGCTGTCTGTTAAGTCAGTTACCACTCATCCATCTGCTTTCTAGCTTTTCAACTCATATTAGTGTTCTCATCTACCACCTCCTTTGTCCTCATGAGTGAAATCTTTTTATTTATTTCCTGTCAATTTAGCAGAGTGTCAGGAGGAGACGGAACACATGTATTACCTGAAAGCTCCCACATTCGCATTGTGAAGGGTACTCTGAAAGATGTTACATGTTTATTTCTTACCGCTTACTTTGTAACTCAAAACCTTATAGACAATGGAGGACTGCAAATATCTTTAAAACAAAGTGACCAGTTGAGGGGTGCAAGGTTGACAGTGACATAAGTTTCATGATAGAAGCATAAGGTATGAATAAGAAGTTCAGGTAAATTAGAGTGAAGACAACCTAAGACTTACAGCCAGTCCTAAATTAATGCACCAGGGATACCTATTAGATGTTCCAGAAAGCGTAAACCGTGTTCCTGGAAGACCTATGCATGTTTTGCCTCTTCCCCAGTCACTGCAGAAGCCACCAACGTTCTTAATTGTCTGCACCCCAGACATGGCCACAGATGGACTCATTGGCTAAGAAACACAGGAGTTAACAGTACCTACTCGACATAAAATAATAATGCCCTTCTTTAAATTACAAAATTAACATGTATTTATAAAATAGAAGTTCTAATATGGTAAATTACCATTTAATTTAAGCATACAGTTATAGAACTTTAGGCCTAAAAAAAATGCATCATAGAGATCACACACGCCAAAGGTTACCAAATTGAGATGTGTTTCAAAATCAGTTGGGGATCTTTTTAAAACACACAGATTTCCATTCCCCATCCCATGTATCCTGAATAGAATTTTCATGAATTCCTGTTTTTTTAGAAAGTCGCCAACTGATTCTAATGCAGACTGCTTGATCCATCTGCCTGTTTTTGAGTGGAGGAAACAGTCTAGTTGGTCTGTATGGGAGTCATTTCATTTTAATCAACAGAAAACCCAAGGATTCGTAGAAATGGCTTCAAAAACGCTTGTGATGACATTGTCAGTGATCCAACTCATCTTGTATCAAGGCAAAGATCATTTAGAGATATTTGCTTCTCTTCAGCAAAATTTTAAGACCCCCAATATTTAATGTTGGCAGATTAAAAGTAATCAATTAAAAAAAAAAAATCTTCCAAGGGGAAAAGAAAAACATGACTGAAAAAGAGTTTAGAAACTTACAGAGGATGTTCTGTCCACTTCGCAACGACTGCTCAGGATAAAACAGGCCTCAGCGTCGTCCATTCTAAGTGCAGACAGAGAAACAAAACAATCTCAGACGCAGACAGAGAAACAAAACAATCTCAGACGCAGACAGAGAAACAAAACAATCTCAGACGCAGACAGAGAAACAAAACAATCTCAGACCTGTGCATCGTCGGAGAAATAGAACTTCAGTGTGTAGTTCAGTGCACACAAACTACATGTAAACTTAGAGTGTCCTCACGCTTAAATGAAAGTTGGATTTTACGATATCACGGCTGTATTTGTGAGCAAAATAATTGTGGAATCGGCTCCATAACTCAATAGCTTATAATGGCAAGTAAAGAAAAGTCAACTTTATTCTGTTTAATGATGATGTATTTTTTCATATACAGTAGGTCCTTGAATAACATCGTTTCATGCAACGTCATTTTGTTAGAATGTTGATGAGATGCCGTAGAAAGTTAACTCTTGTCAGTTTTGTTATACATACATCCTTACAAGTCAAGGATAAATATGAAGGTATATTTAAAACTTTGAAAGCAACAGAAAACATTGAGCAAAATCACCTCTGCTAAAAGTCTGTTTTGGCTTCTGAGATTACAGATGCTATTTTGCAGATGCCCTGACTCCCAGGTGTCCGTGGTCTATACAGCCACACTGTCACTCTCCTCATGTGGAATAACCCCCATGATGTGTGACAAATGTTTTAAGACCATGTCACCCTTAGACCGGGTTGGCTGGCACCGTGCAACAGGAAGAGGAACTAAGATCTGTCACTTTTCTGATTCCTCCAGCCCCCAAGCAACGCAAGTGTTATCTATCGTGTGTGTATGTGAGAGAGAGACATGCCATTGAGTCGGCTGGGACTCCAGTGACCCTATGAATGAGTGACGTCCACATGTCCTGTCCTCACAGCCCTGCTGAGCTCCTGGAGACTCAGTCTGTGGCCTCTTTTATGGAGTCCGTCCATCTCCTATTTGATCTCTCTTTTCCTGCTGTCTTTGTTTTTTTCCCAGCGCTCCTGTCTTTTCCAAGAACCCTGCCTTATGATGTGCCCAAAGTAGGACAGCTTCAGTTTTGTCATTTTGCCTCCAGTGATGTTCAGGCTTAATTTGCTCTAGGACCCACTCATTCATCTTCCTGGAGGTCCAGGTTCTCTGTAGAACTCCCCCCAACACCATATTGCAAATGAACCATTTTTCCCTGTCAGCCTTCTTCCCTGTCCACCTCTGCCCAGCACATAACACAGATTCTTTAAAATTTAAACCCTGACTCCAAGGGCTTTGGCATTTTACATGTTTAGCCCAAGAGTTTTATCTGTGGAAGAAAACCAGTATTGAGAGATTTGAAGACTATTGGACGGGTGAATCTGGAGAGTCAGCTCCTCTCTGACAGCTTGACATGGTTACATGCCACACCTCTCATTGTGCAGCGTGGACATGGTCTGCTTTCATCTCTGCACTAAGAAAGAGAAGCAAATGCACGGATTTTACAGTTTTAATCAGTTTGGCCAACACTGAGACAAACTGTTCAAAAATAGGCCAACATATCTTGTAACACTGAACACTGCTAACGTTTGGAGATAAGAAATGACATTTAGCACCGCAAGATGGAAAGCAACAGGGGACCTACTTTGCTCTCAGCAGATCCTGATCTTTAAGGGCTGAACCTTGAAGGTAGATGACGCGTTGTGACCACATTGGAATCTGTAGGACCCTTCGAACTTGCACGTCCATTTCAGTAGGACACAAAATGACCACATAATAATCCTGTTCAAAACAAGGAGGGTGATGGGATAGAAATGGTAAGCTCTGTTATACACCACGTAGGTGAATGGAATATCTAAGGCCATTTTGAAATATGATAAAATAGAAATGTACTCTTACTAATAATAATAAATAAAAGTTTGCATTTAAAACCTGGGCGTAAATATATAACACAACACTATCATAAACATAACTGAGACATAAAAATATCACAAATCAACACATTCATTTTGACCTTTTTTCAATCATATTTGTGCCATGAAGAGAAAGTGATCTGTGCTTATACTCAACACACATTTCCAGTCTATAAAGTTTTCAGCTTTAGGCTTATTCTAAAATATACATTGCATGGCAGGCAGAAGTGCTTAAGTATCAATTTGTATTTCAAATCATCGTTTTAGAATAAAAACAGTAATGGTGTCTTATATCATTTGGTAATATTATGAACTAATATATTGACATTTTTCTGATGAATACCTGAATGGGTAAGGACTCATAAAAATATATTGATAATACTGACAAAGTAAATTAAAGAGTTTGAGATAGACATATCGTGTTTCCCCGAAAAGAAGACCTAACTGGAAAATAAGCCCTAGCAGATTTTTCAGGATGACATCCCCTGAACATAAGTCCTAATGCATCTTTTGGCGCAAAACTTAATATAAGACCCAGACTTATCTTCGGGGAAACTCAGTATTTCAAAATAAGAGTCATTTGGAGAAAAAAATGAAGTGGTTGAAAGCAACTGATTTATTTGGATTAAAATTCTCTAGTAAATATTTATCATTTATCACCCTAAAATATATCTGGTGGGCATTTTTAGAGTTTTAAGAATTCTCCATGTTGATATTAGAATAATAACAATAAATTATGAGGGATCAAACTTTTCTCCCAAATAAATTTTCTTTATAGTGAGCAAAACTGAAATTATTTAATATGAATAATAAAAAATAAATACAGAGTGTCTTTAAAAACTACAAATTAATTTACATGAAAACAAAAGAATGTATTGCATAATTTAAGCATCACTTATAAGTTTGTTTTTTAACATAGAGAACTAGTATTTAAAAAGTTCCCCAAAGTACTCATGCAAAAAAAATCTTTGTTCAAGGGAGATATAATCAGATATACTTAGTACTGTCTTGATTTCAGGAGTGTCCAACCTCTTGATACAAATTTATTGGGGACAAACAAGAAATTCAAGCAGCTCTCTGCAATTTGGACTAATCCAAGTGCCTTAAGCAGCAGAGAGTACCTAATTCCACACTGTCCCAGTACCACGGCAAATATTACAAGTGTCTGAGCACTTTATCTACATAGACAGATGAAGACGTTTTTGTAAATTCATGTTCTTAATTCAGCTGGTTATTGTTCAGTTATTGGTCACTTAACAGCTCCCATAAATAGCACCTAGTGACACTCCAGAAAACAGAAGAGAAAATAGAACTTTCAGACTTGTACATTTCTATCAGCAACACTTGATAAAATTGAAGGAATCAAGTGACCACATGGTATTGACATGATTACGTCATTGTTTTTTTATAGCTTATGTTCAAATTCACTGTTTCATAAAAATACCATTTATGCATTACCCCAGGGAGAAGAAAGTAATCATTTTAACTCACAGAAAACCTTTCTTTGTAACTTGACATAATTCCATCTGTCTTTTAAGTGTAGCTACAGAAGGAAACTTAAAATACTGTGTATTCCTTCAGAACTTTTTCTATGTTCCTGGTTATATTTGTAGGGCTTCATTTACACTTTCTAAATTTGAGTGTATAAATAAAAATCCTGCAGAAGGCAGGATGCATCCCCAGTTAATTGACTTTGATAGTATGTTAGTAGGTAGGATCCAGTATAATGCATAATATAATAAGTGTACCTGCAGTCGTGGGTGAGCATAGAATTCGTTTAAAAAGTCCATAAGTAAGTCAATCTTCAATGAGCTGACACACAGAACAACATGCTTTTCAGTTTGAGCTCTGTGGCGACTATAATTTCCACCTGATTTTTGTCTCTCCATCCACAGATAGGCCATCTGTTCAAACTGTAATGCATTTTTCACATATGAATGAAAAATACTGGACATGAAAATAAAAATCAATGCAATCCATCTGGTGTTTATTAGGTATACTCAGTTTCTTAGATGGACCTCATTGAGATCCAAATTACCAGTGTTCCCTTCAGCAATAGACTTTTCATGTGATTGCTGCAGAGGTCGCTAATGCCTCCCAGACACTTCAGGTCTCTAAGGAAACATGTTAGTATATTTTCCTATTATATCGTAACAGGGCACTAAAGAAGTTTGTGCATCTGCTTTATGTCCAGTGGAGTATGCAGCCGTGATATGTCATGTGCTGAGTCCAAGTGAAAAGACTCATTGGCATTTCTCCCATGTTCTTTTGTCAAGTTCATCCTGTATCACAATAAGACACCCCTACCACAACACACAAAGCCATATTCTAGTTGTATAGTAGCTAGTGTGTTAGGGACATGGAGGGTGGACGGGTGGGGTGTCGGGCAGGAAGACATGTGTGATTGGACAGGTTGGGAAGACCATTCTTATACCTACATAAAGTACATTTAGAAACACTGTGGCCAAAGTGTTTAATAGAATATGTAAGTTTGATTCGTATATGCCATATCCTGCCCACCCATGGACACCCAAAGCTCATTGTTAGAAAGAATTGGAGATTGCCTGTATTTATCTTTAGTCTCATTGTATATTTCTGTCTCTACAACCACGTATCCATTCCCCAAAATGCTGAGTAACTGTTACCAATTTTTATGCATTACGATGTTTGACTTTTAGATTATTTCAAGAATCAAGAGAAATCAACCCTTCACAAGTTTATTTCCTTGATCTATCGTTCTATAATTAAAAACTATATTATCCTATCAACCTGTCATTCTTATAGTTAAATACTCTACATTTAAAAGATACACCTTGAAGAACTGAAGTAAGATGTGAGCCATCCACTGAGTGAAGGGGTGGGAAAAGACCCCTCAGTTTCTAATATGTAAAAAGGCATTTCTGAGACAATTTTAATTGGTTGGCTACAAATAATAATAGCCTGTGTTCATATAGTAGAGCAGTAAACCACCCTGCATTTCTGCTAAACGTGGAGGAGGTGATTTTCTAAGACCTCATGCATTTCTATAAACACCTGGCTATGTTTACCTGTATGGGCAGGACCACCAGCGCAACACAGATCATGATGACGACAAACAGCTTGGAGGACCAGGTTTCAGGAGTGACATCGCCGAAGCCCACGGTGGAAAATGTCACGATGCAGAAATAAAGGGAGTCAAACAGATTCAGCTTCTTTCCGATTCGCTCCAGGTGTTGGATTCCACAAATGCTGAAATGAGCATTACAATTAAAACTTACCAACCGGGCACATGATTTTTCATCACTATTCCCCTGAAAGCCAAAGCACAGTTCACGGAGCCATTTAATAATTGGGATCTTGCAGTGTACAATTTTTTTTTTCTCAAAAAATAGACTATTAGGTCGGTGCAAAAGTAATTGCAGTTTTTGCAATTATTTTTAACCTTTTAAACTGCATTTTTTTTTCTACCTTAGCCAGATATAGTATAATGTTGAAGTCAAAAGCATACCTTCAGGGTAGGTAAATACACAGATAGTTTATTGCTACTTTCTTGTATAATTCTTGGGACTAAGATAGTTTATGTATGGATTTCCATCATACATAAACATTAATATTTCACTTGTGTGTTAGCTATTTTTCCTAGAACTGTGACTGGTGCACCGTGCTATATAAAGAATTGAAGCTATTCAGTGGTTACAATCCATTTTAATATAGATCGTTATCCTACTTCATTCACAGATGTCCTGGGAGCCAGTATTAAATGAAAACTACCTCCTCTTCCTGATCATAATTGATGAATTTCGGTTAATTATTATTTTGTGTCTGTACCCAGAAGGGATTTTAATGATAGGCACAGATTTTCTGATAAACTCAATCCAGGAATGTGCTCAAATACAGCACATTCATAATCAAAGTATCCTATTCTGCCTTGTCATAAAACAGATGGCATTTTTCAGTCAAAGGCCAAGTTAAACTATCTAAAATATATTCTGACTTCAAAGTAGCAAAATAATTTAATAGTGTAGAATTTAAATACACTTATAGCTGGTGGATATTAGTCAACACTCTTATTATCTTTAAATATCCAATTCAATAGAGTTTTGTGACTAGGCAGTAGTATTTTTTTCAAAATCTTCCTTAAAATGCTTAATTTCAGTGGATATCTAATTGTAACAATTTTTTTGTTTATTACCCTGTACCCCCTCTCTAAACATTTGAAATTAAATAATTTGCTGCAATTTAAGATAGAAAAAAAATAAACCAATATCACTCCATGTTCTATTTAACTTTCTGTTTAGTTGATAGCCATGAAAGTTACTCAGATTCATTTGCAGTGATTGAGTTTGCAATGGAAAGTTTCAAATGAATATAATTTTCTTATAATTTCTCTATTGTAAAAATGCCTGTAAATTTCAAATAAGAAAAAAATTGATATAAAACCAATAGGTGCTGTAAAATTTTACTTAAATATTTCATAATGGAAAACAGGTAACCTGAGATAAGAAAAGTCATATTTATTCATACAAATACATTTATTGATAATAAATGTAAATACAAGTATGTGCCAAGCTTTGCACTGTATGTTAGAGATGCAGATTTGAATATGACACTCTAGTCTACAGAAAACAAAGTTTCTAAAACCTAACGTGAATGATTTTGACTTCACCTTTCTAATAGTACTACTAGTAATAGTAATAACCATTGGTTAATAGTCAAACAATGAACTTATATCTTGATTAATGCTAACTTAGGTAAATTACTTAAGCTTTTTAGACTTCCTGCTCCTCAACTGAAAATTAAATGTAGTATTAATTTCTTCTCTTGATTATTATGAGAAGTAAATGTACTAAATCTCAGGGAAATGGCTGACGCTTAATAACACTCAATGAATTCAGCAGCAATTTTGTTATTTATATCCCGACCCCAGCATTAGAGAAATAGAAGTACAAAACTGAGTGGCATGAAGAGGACTCAACATCTTCACAGAAATATCACAAATTTTTGTTTTCGACTTGACAAAATAGTAAATGTACTCTTTTTTATTCTTTTTAAGAAAATTTTATTATATTTGGGGGGATGACATTGGGTAGTAAAATTACACAGGTTTTAAGTGTACAGTTCTTGAGAATATCATCTATATATTATTGCATTAAGTGCTCAGCACCCAGGGTCAGCTCTCTTTCCATCACCATGTATTTGACCCCTTTACCCTGTTCTCCTACCCTCTCCCCCCCTTACCCTCTGGTAACCACTAAACTGTTTTCAGTGCTTATGAATTTTTGTTTGTTTTGTTCATTTGTTGCTTTCAGTTTTATAGCCGACATATAAGTGAAGTCACATGGTTCTCGACTTTTTCGGTCTGACTTATTTCTCTTAGCCTGATAATCTCAAGTTCCTTCCAAGTTGTCACAAATGGCAGTATTTCATCTTTATTCTTATGGCTCAGTAAAAGGAAAGCAACGTGCTCTTTAATGGATAAAGTAAATGCACTCTTAACAACAGGCCGAGAGGACGGAGAAAGAGTAGAGGTGAGGAGATAGTGAGTCTGTCCCTGTTTGCTATGGATTAGCCAACAGCAGAAAACCACCCATGAGTTCATGGGTTGCTGTCATCTTGTCCAGTCTTTTCAAGCCTGCACCTCTCATCCATTATGAAAGTGGAAATGTGGGTAAGCGTGAAGGAGTCCAAAAACAAGAGTTAGGCAATTTGCAGTGGAAGCCCATTATCTTGATCTGTTTACAAAGAGCTGTCATGCTGATATGAGCTGACCTTTGGAGGGACACTATCGTCATTTACAGAAACTGACTGCTAATTCTTAGTAATGCAGTAGGAGGGGAAAAAAAAGACGAAGCACCATTTCTGGGCCGAAATGTCAGTAACAGGCCAGGGACTTGTTTTAAAAAGAGGTAGTTGTCACTGAGATTGCTTGAATGAAAGAATTTCAATTGTAATTATATATAAAAAGACTGCGTATATGTGTTTCATATACACATATATTTATGTAATTCACTGACCTAGGTAACTGCTGAGTATATCATTACATGGTAATATTTTACGATTTAAATGTTAAAATATTAATATTTGGGGGGAAAATTCCAATACAATTTTCTCTTTTTGTATTATTTTTCACATATGCTACACTGTTATCATTTAAATTGATATTTAATTTTTACGTGACTTGTGGATTTTCGATTTTATGATGATTAAATATATCTATTTTTTAGACATTCTATGCACGTTGGGAAATATAGAATCCCTGCCATGCACATATTTATGTTTTTGGCAAAACTGTGGTCGATATCCCCAGTTCTGAGCTTAAACCGGACTTCCAAAACAGTTTCACAAAGTCATTTCTGCCTTAATGTAATTTACCTTTATATGAATACCCGTTGTGACAATTTTAAAGATCAGTGCGACACAATAAAAACCTTTCAGGAATTATACAGCATAGTCTTTGTAAATCAAAGCGGACATGCATTTAATTATACAGACCAGAGGACCAAGGGCCAGCCAATTAGTGAAATAAATATCTTTCATATCTGCTCAGAACTTGGTTATCACCAACGTACACCCGAAACATAGGGAAGTGTCCTTGGAGGGTTTTAATCACCTAATACTTCCATAATCGATAATGATAAGAGATGGACTGTGTAACTAGAACCGTAGGAATTAAGTACAGCTCTTGAGCGGTACAATGTTTTATGTGGTTTCCAGCCAATGTTTGTTGATATTCTAATATGAATTATAGATATAAGAATAAAAACAACAAATAATAGAGGCATAAGCTAAGGAACATGAGGAAAATTGTGCAGGTGGAGAGCGGTAGGAATTATTTCATTTTTGGATATGTTGAATCTGTTGTTCCTGTAAGGCATGCACCACCAATCCATTGCGATAATATATTTTATTAATATATGTATACATATTATGTACCATTTTTATACTCCTTGGGTAAACCCTACTTGGTGGTAATTTTGGTGCAGTTCTGATATTTTCAATTTCAAAAAAATAGTAATGTGCACTTATTACAAGACAAATAATAAAGACATAAATGAGAGGCTATTAGTATAATTCCATTTCTATCTACCCTTGAGGTAATTAATATTTAGTAATATGTTCTGCTGATTTGATATTTGATTTGTTTTTAATATATGCGTGCTTTTGATTTTAATTGGCAATTTATCACTGTACGATTTTTATGTCTATCTTTTTAAAGGGCTCTTGATCTAGTTCTGTCTCTCAGTATATGTTCCTTAAAAAAACAATTTGGCAGAAGATGTTAACCAGACACAAGGTTCGGCAGTCAAATATATCTGGCCACTCTGGGTTCAGCATCTTTTATTTAGCAAAAGACTTTGATGATCCTTTTAATGAGTTAATGTTTATTACGAGAGCGGAATTTTTGTAGGATTAACCAAATATATCAGCTAAAGTTCCCAGTTTCGGCAGAGTATCTCAGAGGATTAGGGTTTTATGAACTGAATTATGAGAACATTAGCTCATGCTTTGTGCTTTGTCTGAGTATGTTAGAATCACAGTTTAGTGTCATCGTTAAATGATAGGGATAACATTTTACCTTTGTCCACGCCCAGGATTACACAGCCCTGGATTAACTATTCTGGGAAGGAACTTAATAGTGAAACTGCCAGGCCCTGAAGTTTCATTTATTTATTTTTTACGAACATGAAAAGATACAATTTTGAAATGCGACATCTTAAAGTGTTCCATCTCTACCCTTCATCTCAGTTTAATACTGCTTAAAAATCCATAAATATGCATTTTGAGAGCACCTACTCTTCCATCCCTAGATCCACAAGAATCACTCTGCCTCACTCAACGTTCCTTGGTGTCTGCTGATTTCCCATGAATCTGAGCTTCGAGCACACTTAACAAAGTACACTTTATAATTACAGGCCCACAGAAGCCATACTGAGCGAGGGGTAAGCATCGCTGCTTCCTCTTCCTGTGATGCACAAAATCGCTGAGAGAACAGAGCAAAATTTTTCGTAAGCCCTGCAATTATTTCAAATATGGATCACCACACTGGGCCTGCCACATGGAAAGGAGGACTCCAAATTGTTTTCTCAGTCACTTTTTTTTTTTAATTCTACTTTTTTCTGTTAACTGGAGTACTGGTAAATCTCACTAAAGGTAATTTTAAAGACATCATTCAAATGCTTGCATAACCAGGTTGAGTAACAAAGCAATAGGCCCCATTTTGCACTAAATACACATAGAGCCATGGTATGTATCATACCAAGCATTTCATTTCTAAGTATCCCAGAAATAAAAAGACACATACAGTGCAATTAAGTCTCATTTTAACAAAGTATTCCTCAATTTAGAAGAGCTAACAGCTTCATTCATATATTTTTCAATCTAGAGTTGTTGTTGTTTTTTCCACCAACCTAGTGAAAAAAGATCAACAGGGCATGAGATTAAAATTATCTAAGAGTACACCACCATTAATAGGGTGGTAAATGTTCTTATTTATATTTAAATATTTCAATTAACAGGATTCCATATTTCCCCTTGCCAGTCCTATTATATATATATATATATATATATATATATATATATATATATATATTTAACGAAATTACATTAAATTATTTTATTCCATTTCATCTCCTTTCCCCACTAATGATTTAAACAAAATAAAGACACCTGCTGAACAGTCTTGGTAAATTTCTCATAGATTCATCAGCCTGTGAGCCATTACTAGTATAATGTATGCAGATGGAAGGAGAATTTTCGCTGTTCCTATAGTTCATGGTGGGAAGAATGAAACCTATAATTATGTAGTGTTTTGTTCTGTTTGCGCGCCTCAGGTTATATGCTCCCCTGAGCATGTATTCATATTCTCCCATAATCATTTGTTAAGAAATGTGTACTGTGTCTCAATGTGAAATGTATTTTCCAGAGTGAATTAAGGATGTGAGATGAGGATGAAAAGATGGGGAGAATTCTGATTGTGCAGGAAACTTAGAACTTAAGACGGGGTTTTGTATGCATCGTAAGACATAGAAAATCTTTAACATTAAGCAAGTGGTGAGAAATTATATTTATGTTTCACAAAGGTCACTTTGGTTGCCATGAGATGGTTTGGAATGAAGCCAGACTGAACATAGTAAACCAATTACACGTCTGCTGCTGTAAAGAACTTAAGATAGTTTCGATGAGCGCGGTGATGACTGAGAGGAAAGGTGTGGATAGATTTTTAAGATATTTAGGAGGTAAAATCCATGGGATTTGTTAACTATGTGTTGTGTGACAGGACACGTATTAAGAATGATTCCATTTCTTTTGGGAATTGCCCAAAAGAAATGGCTGTGGTTGCTACTTCACAGACATTGGCAGTTTAAGGAGGAAACAGCATAAACTTGCTTTTGGACATATTCAGTTTGAGGATTCTGAGGAAATGTCACAGAAACAGTTGGAGGATAGAGAGGATGTACTGAAAGCCGTAGAAACTGGCCAAATCCAATTTGGTCACAATTATCAGGTTCTTTTTGGTGCACGTCGATAACCTATAATGTAAAGAGGAAATAGATGGCTTTTTCGAATCCCCTCCCCAATTTGCTGCCAAATATTATACATTGAGAGGAGGTCTTAGACCAAATTCTGCCACATGAAGCACTTGTTAATCCTCGTTCTGCAAGATCAAAAGGTTCCTGTCTGTGTGTAACTCATTGGATGAAAGGTTCATTTTTACAAGAAAAATGTGAAAATGTACTAGGGACGTGTTCAGCTAACGGTTTTGTGGAATCAGATGGCAGAACCCTCAGATGTCCAGGCACTGCTACCCTAAAGGGTCAGCTTGCTATGCTCCCCGTATTCTCACAATCTAATTATGCAAGAGCAGAAATAACCACACCACACTTTCTTGCCAACCACATGTCTTGAAAATATTTCTATTTCCCCTTATGTTCACTTCTCAGGATTTCGACACAGGTATTGGTGCCTGGAGCTGGTGACAGCCTGGTAATGGGTTCCTGATCGGAGTCCTTCATAGGCTTATGGGTTTAAGTGGGTTTGAACGTGTGTAGACACGTATATACCACACTGTCCTAAAATACTTGTGGGACTACAAAAAAACTATAGCTAAAATGTCTGATATGTTCTAGGGAAAAAATGTGAAATGAAATGAAAGGGCCCAGGACTGTTCACTGAGAAACTGACACATTTAATGGTGTGTTACAGAAGAGGACAAGCTTCAGTGGGCATAAAGAGTGTATAGATGTGGTGTGCGTGTGTGTGTGTGTACGGGCACCTATGGAGTGTGCATGGGGGTCTCTGGGTGTGCCCCACACGCCCAAACACATTCTTAGAACCACCATGTACATGTAAATGATTCTTCATATACATTTTTCTGACTTTAATGTTGGGACTGACTTACACAGGCTTTGTGAGTCCCACCGTGACATCAGAGATCCCTGCTAAATACCAGGGGTGCCAAAAAAATGTACCCACGTGGACGCTTTGGTCAACGTTGCTCAAGCAGTAGTTTGCCTTAATCAGTAGTGTCTGGACGCTGATGGGAACCACTCTGAGCACCTCTTGTAATTGCAGAAGTCAAATGTGACTTGTTTTCAGGTTTTGTTATCAATATATATTATTACAATTTTAATACAGTTTTCCTTTCTTAAAATATGTGTACCTTTTTTTGGCACCCTCTGTATATCTTTGCTCCATTCCCAGTAATAGAATAGTAGAATGAGATCCCTTTTTTAATGGTTTAACTTTCAAAAAGAAACAAATAAAAAACACAGTATCTATTCTGTTTGCCTCTGTATTTGCAATTCCTCTTTCTGTTGGGTTATTGGAAAAAAGGATATTCAACAGGAAAAGCTTCAAATCTAGTCATGAACAGTCAAAGTAACTTCTACTGGTTGCAAAGAAGATACAGTAGATATTTGCATAGAAAACTCAGAACTCGGCTGTGAAAAAACATTACCATGGTGCAATAGGGTGACAGTATAGCTTTTAGAGTAAAACTAATAAGAGAGGTAAGCCCAGCGAAGTTACAGGGACAGATCATAAGTTACTTTATGTAAAACACCAAGGAATTTATGTTATTCAGAAAACACAAACGAAGAATTTTAAGCAAGAGAATGAATGATGTGATCAAATGGAGTCATGGTGAGCTCATTCACAGAAGTCTGCTGACACCCTGAGTAGTCAGTTCTGCCCCAAGCACCAACTGTATTTACATTAGACTCTTAGTCTCCAGGCTAACTAATCACCTTGGAGACACGCCCGTGCAAAACATCCAAGTGCAGTTACCGCTAAGAGGAAAGGAAATACTGGATGTACTAAATTCAGTACTGTGGCATTTTCTAGTTGTTAACCCTGGCCTCTCTGCAATTCACTTTTTCCTTTGCTTGAATTATTTTTTAATTTAGCTGATTCAGTTTTTAAAAGTGAAGTGCATAGTCAATCATACATGAGCTCTGCACACCATTAACTCCATTATATATTTAAAGACACATTCACATTTGAGGTTCATAAAAGTAAAATATGTACACATCCCAATTCTCCTCAGAAAAGGTGTCATCTAGCAATGGATTTCTTTTTTACTATCAAGAAATTACTAGATGAGCACTCAGTTTATATGTCCTTGCACATAAAATGTGACATGGTACCAAATAAATATCGGCTGACTTACTCTCGCTGAGCATGATCCCACAGAATCTGGTTCCTCCACATAACACAACCAATCCCTGACATTCAGTCCCTAGGCAACAGTTTCCGGAAATCAAGTAAGGCACAAAATAAAGCTTTATTTTATATTTCCTGAAATGGTCAAAATTTAAGAAGCCATGAAAAACAAAAGAGAACAGAGCGTAACATGTTACTTCACATTATAAGCACTGAGAATTACTCTCATGGCAACAGTGACTCTTATTTTTACACGCTCATTTACTTGAATACAACATTTTAAAAATGTGATACTAGTATGTCACGTTCATCAACAAAACAACTTGGCCATAATGGTAGCATTTTTACTTTCACGATACTTGATGTCTACTTAAAATCAATTGGAAAATGTCCCCTTTCTAAGAGATGGCTAAGTGAACTTACATCCATGTCATAGAGTATAATAGTCACAGATAAGTCTGTAATATACAAATATAACCATAGGCGAGTAAGAACACTCTTGAGAAGTACCTGATTGGTTCGTTTGAACACTCGAATAACCTTTACATTGATGGTGGATGTAATTGCTCATTAGCTAATGTTAAATAGATCAGCATCTATGTAGAATGGTTTCCTAGGTAAATAATTATTCTTTTCACTGGAAATTACAACTGTTTTCCTGAGCAATGATGTTTGTTCGAAGAGCAGTTTCGGGAGGTCAGTGACACATTCTAAACTAAAAGAATTATCTGGAAAGCATTATCATCATATAATGCATGTTTTGCTTCTATGGTTTCAATGTTTTAAAAATCTGTAACAGCTTGACCATATCAGATTATTTACATTCAAAGAAATTAAACTAGGAGTTAACATTGCAATGAAGATACTACCATTCAAGAAACATTTTTTTAATTCTGTACCGTTTTTGCAAGAGAAAAAAAATTAAGCAAAGATAGCATTGTAAAATCCAACATATACAATAAATAGGCTATTTATTTCCTTTCAGTTTTACTCATCGTGAGATCCACTCAGACCCCTAGTTTCATTTAACAGACAGTATCTTAATAGCATTTATCCTTTCTTAGCAATTATGAACGTGATGAAATGGCATGGCTTTGATGACACTGCTGTGGAAGTTTGGGGCTCACTGGCTGAGGACCGGTCTAGTCCAACTCCTTTCTCTACAGAGGCATCAAATTAGAGAAGAAAACAAGTCAAAAACTTGAGCAGGGGTCTCTCTACCATAGGACATATGCATCACAGCCAGAATACAGTGAAGTTTTTCATCATTTCTCCCCAGCTTTGTAGAAATCAAACAATGTGAGCCTTCTCTATGGACAGTTTGAAATTAGACATGCTTTTCTTTAAGAGAGAAATCAAGAAGAAAATGAGTCGCCTCAACGCACTTTGTTTATTTAGGCCCTGTGTTTTCAATCTTTCTTTGTACCAAAAGGAAACCAAATTCACCATCCAGTAAACTACGTAACTAAGTAACTAGAGTGAATGTCCGAAATTAGATGAAATTTGCCTAAGCTATGCTACCTTTCCCAAGAGACAAATGTGTCTACAGTCTCTTCCTCTTAGGTAATGCGAAGAGAAAAAGACTCACTTGCCATCAATCCTTGTACCTGTCTCTAAGCAACTGGACTGTAAACCTCTAACAACTTCTGATGTATGTTTTAAATACCTGTGGCAAGGTCTAGAACAGGGCTAGTACAGGAGAGAATAAGAGTCCACAAAGTAACCTTTATTCTTAATCTCTTTGGATATGATTGAACTTAAAGCAGATTCACTATTGTTTCTATCTTTAATCAAATATTTTGTCCCAAAACGTATAAATGCAGTATCATTCCAGAACATATATAAGTGAAGGAAAAAACTGAGTTTGTGGTAAACGATCAAAGGTAACGTTCTCAGGGTCCTTGGTAGTCATGGGGTAGCAGAATACTCAGGACATATGACTGAGTTGTTAAGAAAGGTTTCATTAAAGATTTAACATATAAGCCAAGACCTTACGAACGCCGAAAGCTACACACAATGTGATATATAGATGATGTATTACAGAATTGCACACCTGAAACCTATGTAACTTTACTAACCATTAACGTTAATTTAATGGTTAGTAATGTTTACTGGTCACATCAATAAACTTTAAAAAAAAGCAAAGAAAAAGAACACCAAAAGGTAAGTGAAGATGATACAAGACAGAGTACATTAAGTTAAAAAAAAAAAAGCCCAAGTCATGAATCATCATAACACCATCAAGGACAGAAAGAAAACAGCTGTGTGGCAGCCCGCACTTGAGAGCCGTATCAGTTGAGATCAGAGAGGTAGGCAGGGCCAGACCTGGGCCACCGTATGAGTATCTTTGTCTGTTTGTTTGATCCAAGCACATCAGAGGTCCGTAAGCACATAAGACTATTCTCACTGCTTTGTGGAAATATATTGTAAGAGAACAGGGGTGTCAGCAGACAGACCAGGTCTCCCAGGAAAGAGACAGTGGCTCTTGGACAAGCAGTGATAGTGCAAATAGAGAGGCAGATGAAACCTGGAGAGACTGTGGTCCTGGAGCCAAGAGAGCTTGCTGATTCAGTGGATGCTCCTTTTGAGAAGAGAGGAGTCTGGATGATTTCAAGCAGTTTAGATTTTGATGGGACTGCATGAATAGTGGAATAATTGACTGATAAGATGGGGGAAGGGGAGGGAATGCCTGGAAAGAGAGAAGAATCAAAAATGTTGTCTTGAACAGCCGCCATTACCAGTTAGCATCTGGATGGTTTTGGAAGCCATAGGCACCTTTGAGTTCACCTAAGCAGACAGGTCCTGGAGAGCAAGCAGAGCCTAGAGAACCATTTCTCTAACTCTTATCAGACTTCTGGGAAGAGAATTACTGGGGAAAGTTCGGTGTCATTGTAAATTATCCCTTCATGCCTCTCTGTGTTCTAATTTATCTCCTAGGACAAAGCTGAACCCCACAATGCACCATGATTTGTACCACAACACACTATCCCCTAAAAGCAGTGCTTTCTGGTAGCCATGAAGACCTCCTGGGCATGGAAAACAGATCATAATCAGACAAAACTAAACCATTTCCGGCGTCGCATTGACTTAAAAAAAAAATTGCTTAAGCCCTTTCTCTGACTATATCTGTCCCCTATCTAAACCGGAGATGGTTCTGCATTCCTCATGGTGCCGTGGGCCTCCTATGAGGGCTTATTAACACAACAAGCCAACAGATACGACACTAGTGCTGTTTTTGCGTTAGGAACATCCTTACAGGAAATAACGTACGTTAGTGTCTCTGTGACACTGCAGGGAGTGTGCGGAGGAAGACACTGAGTCCAAGGGGGAACTTGTGTGCTTCCTTCTTCCTATTAATGAGAACCAAGCAACATTACATTTCTCCCTCCACCTCAGCTGCCCCAATGCTTAATATCAGATGTAGACTTCATCCTGGCTACGTTCATGTGTTGTTTCTTCTATTTCTGCTTTCATGACCCAATATTGTGTCTGTTTTTAGAGCTGCCTCAAGTTTGTATATTTTTCTCCTTCTTTTTGACAAATGACTAAAGTAAGGTTATTATTTAACGAAAGTCACACAGCAAGAAAGTGACACAACCAAGACATCTTCCAATTTAATGAATTTCTGTTTTTACCGATAGTCCCTCACATAGCTATGTATGTACGTATACCCCTGTAACAGATAAAACCTAAGAACATTATTGTTTGCTAAACTAGAAATCTGGCCCCTGGATTATGGCAATAAAAATCCTGCTTTGCATTTGAATAGTACTTAATACTTTAACAAATGCTTTTATACAACTTATCTTGATCTGGGTGGTTTTTCAGTACTGGGTCCTGTTTGCCTTTAGAATTGTAAAATAGAAAAGATTTAGAGAAAGGCAAACAAACAAACCAAAAAATCCAGGGAGAAAGTTAAAGCATTTGTGGAATATGTGGCTAAAAGGAAAGTCGACTGAGTGCTTCAATTGTGAATATAAAAGATAATTATAAAGCAGAGAATTGAAAGTGGTTTTTCACCTTCACAGCAAGCACACTAGTGGGAACAAGCTTATGTGAAATTCAAATGAGATATTCAGAACAACCTAAAATCAATTTGCTAGCAAACCAGGAACCTAAAAATAAAGATGTTAAACTTATATATAAATATACAGCAAGACTCCATAATAAATAGAATTCCATGGGCCAAAAGATAGAAATTGTAAAAAAAAGAGGATTAGGTGGCCAAATAAACCTGGATTATTAGGAAAAATCTGAAAGATTCTGCATAACTTTTTATAGCAAAATAATGGTGAAAATTAATATAGCCCTGAGGCAGGAGATAGCATCAGCTTACAAGATGGATGGACGGAAAGAAGGCAATATTAAAATGAGTCTCAACACTGAATCAAAATACTTTGAAAGACATTAGCAAAGATTATGGGCACGAAAGAGGGTAAATTGTAATACAATGAAATAATTGAAAAAATTTATAAAGGGGAACTTGTGAAAACAGCTATGTTACATAATCCCAAATAGAAGGATTCTAAAAATCAGTTGAAATGCAAAAGTCTCTGTGCAATTTAAGAAATTAGGTAACAGACGATGAATTAATAAGAAGACAAATACTAAGATGGAAAAATGAGGGATTTTAAAAAAAGAAAAAAATAGAGTTCATGGTATTTTTAAAAGATATACGAGCTCTACACAGATTTGGCTGCTTGATGGTAAGAAAATGCTTTTAATATAATGAAAATGTACTATAAAAGCTCTGACGTTGACTCTGCTTTAAAATAGACAACCATCTGGGTTGGATGGTACAGAAAGGGCGATGTTTGGAGAAGTGGAAAATAAAAAAAATATTCTCAGGTTCATTTTAGTAATGTGATTCTTTATGAAAATCTTCTACCATTACATTTTGTATCAAGTTCCTGTATTTTAACTAGTTTTTACCTTGTACCGGGGTTGCCAAAATAATGTATACAAGTAGATACTTTGGTCAGTGTTGCTCAAGCAGTAGTTCGCCATCATCAGAAGTGTCTGGACGCTGATGGGAACCACTTTGAGCATCTCTTGTAATTGCAGAAATCAAATGTGACTTGTATTCATCTTTTGTTATCGGTATATATTGAGTATTAAAATTTTAATACACTTTTCCTTCCTTAAAATGTGTATACCTTGTTTTTGGCACCGTCTGTATCTTTTACTGCCCCCTTTTTTGGATGCCAGTAAATGAAGATCTTAGCTCCTCATCCATTGCCCCACTTATCCTATACAATGCATCTTACTGGCCTGTTCAGGTTTTGGTTTTACTCTGTTTTGCATCCAGAATTCCACTTTGTTCATTGCCAAGCTGCTCTCATCTGATCTCCTGCCTGATGATGATCCATATAACCACCAGATAACCACCTAATCGCCTGCCCCGTCCCAACCCCTCTGCTGAATTCCCGGCTCTTAGAGACAAATGGCTACCCAACACCTCACCTTCGGTCTCTAAAAGGCTTGTCAACTATTCTGGACTCTATTTCTATTCTTCTTTATGTTCTTTTCCAGATTTCCTCATCCTTGGGTATGGTACCATCATTCAGTCAGTTTCCCAAAATGCAAATATCAAAGCCATCCTTCCATTTCTCTTTGTCTCACACCTTATATCCAATTTATCAACAAAATGGTGTCACTTAAAAAAAAACGATGGCAGTAAGAACGCAATATAGACCTATACTGTAACAAATTTATCGTGTACAGCAGATGATATGAAGATACAGTCATGGAATTAATTCATAGAAAAGGCACGCTATGAACCCAGGATTGTCTAGGTCCAATGTATGATTTTTACCCTCGTACCAAAGGGCAAGCACACCTTAAACCTTCCTGCAGAACGCAATTCTGTCGTCACTCCAGTGTGACAATATCCATCATTCAGGTGGAACCTGAGGTTCATAATAAGCGACAGAAAGTAAGATAACTGTGTTAAAATCCATCTGAGTGAAATGCACCTGATACATGGAGACATTTAAGCACAGAATGGAGAATCTTTCTTATTGATTGTAAACCTCTCTATTTTTAGTAAAGATTTCTCATGCCTCACTCTTCAGAAAGAGCCAGCAGGTAGCACCACTCCGTGTACAGCCTGTCCTGGACAAGTCTGCACGCACTCACTGACTGCTTGAGAGGACAGATGAGGGACCACTCAGGTGAGGTGTAACCTCACAGTGCACCATTCACAGAAGTGATGGACCTGGGCTCTTAGCAGAGATGAGAACTAGGACTAGAAGACGGAGCCCTGGGTACCCGGAAGGCATATGCAAGAAAACACAAGACAAAGCAGCCAGAGCAGGTGTGGTGGTGCTAGACAGGTACAGTCTGAGGCATATAACTATCTCAGTCCCACCTTGCAATTGGGTCAAACCAACCCTATTACGGTGTCATAAATACTTTTTGTTAACATATGGCTGCTTCATTAAAAAGGCAACATTAAAAACCAGAGAAGCAATATGAGCACTAAAAATTATACTAGATGAGCATGCATTTCAAATAATCAAGGAATTTAGATGAATTCAATACAGCATTTTTAAAGATTCAATGCTGGCTTGACATTTTTTTCTAGAAAAATAGTTTATTTTTGAAATGTTTCATGAAGAATGTTGGATTTGAGTTAAGAGTCTACTGTGAGGTTTGCTTCTTTACAGAACACTCGAGTGTTATCTTTGACTCAAATCCATACAGCATCATTTCAGTGTTACGTAATTGTAAAACAAAATCTGAACAACATTTAATTAGGATTTAAAATACAGACTCTCGCGTTACCCTCTTTAAAACGACTGGAAATTTATAATCAATTTGTTTACTTAAATAGATCCTCTATATAATAATGAAGGTACCTTAATTACTAATCACTTACTCTGTGCTTTTCTAAAATTTTCCTCTTTTTAAAATGTTACCTCTACATTTAGTTATTCAAGCTTTGGCAAGGTTTATAAGGAAAACATTAATTGGGATGAAAGGAAATATTGAGACTGTAAACTTTTTCACCACCCGGTAAATGTCAATTTGTACAACAAAATGTTTTCAGAGGAAACAAGTCACATGGCAAAAATGAATAACCTTAAATATCCAGGCACCCCCAGAGTCCCTTTGCTATGCACAGTTACTTGAAATTTTTCATTAACAGTGGCATTCTGGGCTGAAAGCATCCAACACTTTGATTTCATGCATATAATTCAGACATTAGCATTCAAAGCAGCCCACATCTTCCACTTTGGTACTTACTGAATGAACACCAATTAAGTTGTCCCAAATAACCATTTTCATTTCCTGTAGTGTATCTGCCTGAAGCCTAATATTCCCATGGAATTTAAGATAATTAGAGATGTTGGGAGAAACTGTGCTTTTGAAATAATAATAAATCTAGGATTTCTATTGTTGAAAGAAAATTCTTCTTCTACTGGACATTGTCTTTGTATCTATGCAAAAAAGGTTAGTGAACCATGCCATAAACTCTTAATACACAAGGATTCATTCTGAGATTATCACTTGATTGCTTTCCAACGTGGACGACCATCTTGAATGGTGTAAACTAATGTCACAGACTGTTGCCCTCAGAACTTTTATGTAAAAATCTTTTGAAGTCACTGGTTCTGCTATGGTTATGGTGACAACTTGGGCTTTCTCTGGCTCCTTCACCCTAGCTGCTAACAGGAAACCTCCTTTGGCTGGGTGCTCATGCCATAGAAAATAAACATTCATCCCCACCTCTACCTAGATAAGCCTTCAGCTGCACCTCTGATAAAGTGCCATATGGAATGGTGTCCCAGGGCCGGTGACAATGTGTTCTAATGTACCATGTTTCCCTGAAAATTAGACCTAGCTGGACCATCAGCTCTAATGCGTCTTTTGGAGCAAAAATTAATATAAGACCCGGTATTATATTACATTATTATAATATATTACATTATACCCAGTCTTATAGTAAAATAAGACCAAATCTTACATTAATTTTTGCTCCAAAAGATGCATTAGAGCTGGTGGTCTGGCTACGTCTTATTTTTGGGGAAACACGGTATATACCACTGCTTCTCGTAACCTATATTTTTTCTTTATTCTTTTTTTTCCTCATTTCTGTAGCATACTTCTCAGTTCTTTTATGTGTAAAAGTAACTATGCATCACCCTCATAATTCAAGGGTCGTTTAAATTCTGTCAAATTTCAGGTTCTAAATAAATATTCCTTGGGAACTTGAGAACAGTGTTTTCGAAACTATTAGCACAGATGAGAGAATATGGCTATCAGACTGATTCTTATTAGTTTGTAGGTAGTGCCTTTATTTCTTCCTGAAGTTTTAACCTGGCCCTCAGTAGATCAGCGGACATTTAAGTCATAGCTACTCAGCCATCCCTTTTGTAAATTCCTGAAGTATTTTGTGCCTTCCTCATAAATTGAGGATAATAACTGAATTTACTTTATGGGCTGTTGGAGATTAAATTAGTTAATACATGGGAAGTGCTCAGAAAAGCACCTACCGATAGTAACCCCATGCAAGATCATCATTCTCAGTATTTGTATGTTTGAAAATAACTATACATTGTTGTCACGTTTCAAACATAGTAGCTTGTTTCATACAGAATTTTAACCCCAAACCATGTTATCTAGATTTTTATATGAATAATAATTACATTATTATTATTTATATAAAATAGCCATATTTTGCTTTTCTCCCAAATTGAATGTACCTTACTTGGCTAATTACCGAAAACCTGCCCACCCACTTATGCAAAATATCATTGGGACCAACAGTTTTCTGTTTGTCCTAGTGTAACACAAACTTGATCTTCAGACACATGTCCTCGCTGTCATTCGTTTGAAATATCAGCCAAACAAATGTGACCAAACAAAAGGAAGGATGAAATAGGACAGTGCTAACACCATCCGACCATCTTCTAATGCTTTGTCCACACTGTAGTAATTATCTCCTAACTGTCCACTTCCCAAAGGGCTATTTGCCTTAGTGCTGAATCAGTACACAGAGTTCCAGAATCGAAACATCTAGCATTCAAGTAAGTCTTAATCGAGGAGGCACAAGAAAATATAAATACTTTTGAATTCAGCATGCTAATCATGTTGAACTAAATCACATTTTAAGAACAATAACTAAATGAACTTACTTTCTCCTGAACTAAGACTGAGATTTGAGCTGAATATTTTACATTTGACTAAAACAAGTAATATCCATTAACCTCATATAGCTCTGTTATAACGCTATGAAATAATATGACAATATGTAAACATACATATTAAAATAAACTGAACAAAAAACTGAACTTTGCAACAAACGAGGTGCAAAATCAGTCTACTAGTGTAAAATCAGAAAACCAAATGCATTATATATTCAAGGACTTATTGTTGGTTAGAATATGTAAATAATTAAGCTAAAGTCATGCACTTGATTCCTGGATGTACCAGTTTCCTTGGCTTTGTTCCAGAGACACAGGCTGCATCTTTGTTCCAGAGTCCCAGCTGCCTTGGAAGTGTGTGTTATTGACCACGATGGGTACACAGCAGACGTGTAGGCAGATGAGTCCAATTCCATGACAATGACAGGAAAAACAATTCTGAGCACATTCTCTACAAAGAGTGGGTCAGCAGCTTCATTTCTATTTCAGTTTGGCACTGAGCTTGTGTCTCTTGTAGACAGATGCTTAATGATAGTTCTTTGTCATGTTTATAATGAAGAGAAGACACATTTTAAACCTACGTAGCAGTTCCCAAAGCAGGTAATTTTAAGACTGTGAGATTCATAAACAACACAGCCAATGCATGAAATATTAGTTCCTGAATTTTTTGGCACTTAAATTACAATGCACATATTAAAAATCCTGATTTTGAAAAGCATTGCTAGGCGTACTCTATGATATATCAGCAATTAATTAAAACTAAACTCACCACAAGGTAAAATATATGTACATACAAGTGTGTGTGTGTGTATACATTTTACACATGTATGTATATATTTTACATTGAGATTATACACAAATATACACATACATACATGTATATATCTGAGATATCCTTCTTTTATAGATCTGGTAGAAAAAGATAGTACTTTTTGACATGATATATGGCTCAATATTCAGAGAGCAGGCCAAAAAAATCTTTATTCATAAGAGAAATACTTCTAAGTAGTTTAAAAAAGAGTTGTTACTTCTGTATTTAAGAAGCAATCTGCTAAAATCATTCCTCTATTTACCATCCCCTGCTTTCTACTTGTCATTTTATTCTAAGGTTAAACAAAGAAACTGCCCTAAACAAAGTGAGATTGGAGCCGAGGATATGTGGCAATGCTGTGTTCATAAAAGTATTCAATGCAGAGAGAGAGGCTGCAATTATCTTTAACTTAGTGAGGCTAACCAGGAGAAACAAATACTAAAAATACATAGGAAGTACAGAAAACCTGAATGCATTCCATCGGAGGAAGATGGTTTCTCATATTGGCTATTAAATATGTTTCAGGCTTACTGCTCCAGTTTTATAGTATTATTCAGTTACTATGCTTAGATTTTTGGGAGTAAACTAGGTTTTGTGGATTCCCACGATAATTTAATCATCTTATATAAAGAGGACATTTAAAGTGGGAAAAAATTAAAATTTTCCAGTGTTCACACCATATACCATGCACTCTGCTAGACATTTTATAAACATATCTAATAAATCCTCATCTTAAAAGAACATAAACATCTTACAGGGTGATTAATATTATCCTCTATTAATGATGTGGAAACTATGGCTAGATAAATTAAGTAATTGCCCAAGGGCTCCAAACTAGTACAGCCCCGAGCTTTAAACAAATGATACGTGTATGGACTTTTGTGACTTATCAATGCTAGAGATTGATAATCGGTCCACAGTATCGAGTTTTTCTCTTTTCCATGATAGTACATATGTAGCTTGGGTATCTCGTCACTCAGCTAGGCAACACTTTTTGCAGGGCCCCTTTCAGCCATCTGTGGATATATGACCAAATTCTGGCCTGAATTAGGCATGTAATATCTGGGTTGTGCCTTCCCTTCCTCCGAAAGCCTGGAATTAGAATGTGATGGCAAGACTAGAGCAGCCATCTTGAACCATGAGACAGAAACCATGTTTTGAGAATGGTGAAAAATAAGATATAAGGAAACTTAGCCTCCAACAATATTAAGGTGATATAACAGCCTTGGACAGACTATCTAGCCATTTCTACTGGTTTAAGTTGCTATATCTTTGTGTGTATTTGTATTTTATAGTGTATGTGGTGAAACTCTATGTGAAAACAGCCTGTATGATAAAACTAATATAATGTTCATATTTTTCATATAGATAACTGCACTTTTGATAGTAAATTCAAATAAGACATTCTACCTTACTATGATGATCACGATTTATGAAGCCACTTTACTTGTTATGCTAGACAAGAATGCATAGAGAAATGAAACTTCAGTTTCTCTATTCTAGATATTATAATTATAAAACATTAATGTAAATGTATTAATGTACATGTGATTAAAAACGTTTTATGTAGCTAAACATAACTCGATAATAATTCCACATTAAGATACAGGTTCAGGTATCTATATCAGTGACATCTGTAACATTAGATAATATCTGTCAAAACTACCACTCAGTTGTCTAAAATTGAATCACATACACACACAACAACAAAAGCAACTAGAATTGCATATCAAACAAACAGCAAAACACAAATAATTTAAATAATGCATAAATTATGTAATGGAAATTTCATGTGGGTCATAAACACTCTTTATCTATTACGGTTGCGCCCCTTGATGTCAGTTGCAAAATGTGTCTGGTGCTTTCATAGAAAATAAAAACCGCTCAAGACAGAAAGTAAAAGCAAAGAGAGAGCCCAGTATAGATGGTGTTTTGTAGTGAGGATGCCTTCCGAGCAAAAGTACTCAACTGTCACTATACAAAAATAATTTGCCCTTATTATAGCCCTGATGTTGCAATTACCTCTTCTCTACATCTACTTTAACAGACTTCCATAATATTTAGAAATCCTTCGCTTTACTTTTTGTAATTTCCAGCACTTGAAATGTCGGCATGTGAATACATACATAAAAATTTTATTTTCTTTACGTAAAATGAGGAAGACTCCCAAATTATCCAAATAATGTCATTCCATTAAATTAAGAATTTTTACGGACTTTAAAAGGGAAGTCATTACTGTTAGTATTTCATATTTATGCGCTTAGATGTTTGCTAGGTGAAGAATAAAAACAATTTGTGAGGTGTGAAAACATTGTAATAAGATGGCATTGCAACAATTTTAGAGGGATATTTTATATTTATAAAAACATTAAATATCTCCAAATGTTTATTTTTTAAATACAAAAGTATGCAATAAAACATTTAAGCTTATTTAACCGAGTTACTAACTGCATACTACTGATGCAAATCGGTTGCCATGCCTTGTGTCAAAATGTATTCGGTAAAGTGCCCTATAATGATGTTTTGGTCAATGACAGAACACCTGTATGACAGTGATCCCAAAAGATGATAATGGAGCTGAAACATCCCTACCACCTAGAGATGTCATAGCCATCCTAATGTAGCCCAACGCATTACACACCGGTGTGCGGTGATGCTGGTGGAAACAGACCTACTGTGCTGCCCGTCCTATAAAAGTACAGCACATACAAATACAGTAGTTTACTGGACCATGTAGGTTTATGTAAATGCGCCCGATGACATTTGCACAATGACCAAATCACTTAACTGCGCATTTGTCAGATGTCCTGAAGTTACACGGGACTGTGTTCACACACACCTAGAGCTAACAAGCTAACACATCTGGTTCAGTCGTGCTAGCCTATGAGGGAATTCTTGTTTTCGTACTTCCAAATTAGCTTTTTATCCTTCTCATTACGTCAAATCCAGTTACACAGCCTATCTATGACTCCTGCAAACGTACATTATTTCACCTCGTTTTTTAATGTTCACATTTTCTTCTCTACGTAAGGATCTGCTTGACTCCATATGGGCAGGGCACCATTCACATTGGCTTACTTTTGAGCTGTCAAAGTGGGACCTTCCAAAAGAAGAAACAACTATTTTCTGGAACAAAGAGAAGTTTCAGGTCTGGCCTTGCCCTGGCAGGAGGCGTGCCCTTGCGTGATGCCTGGCTACACTCTGAAACATCATGGAGGCAGGGCAGTGGCAGGGACATGAGGGACCCTGACAGTTTTCTCATCAGTGTTTCTGCTTGGAGGTCTCGGACAACAAGGGTACCTCCATGTCAGCGATTTGAAGGACAAATTCTTGTTGGACAACTATGGCATGCAGGACACATTCCTAGGATTTGGTTAACAGCCACAGTTGCAGTAAATATCATCAATACCAAATGATCGATGTGCTCTCTTGTTTTTTCTGTAAGACCAAAGGGAGGGTTTTATTTTTAGTTCTGTAGGAGATCCATTGCATTTTATAAAGAACACTGATTAATTTTCATTGATTCCGTGGTTGATGCATTGATTTGACTTTTATCTATTAATTAAAATGATCTATAATACAGTTTTTTGAGAAACTATAGTTCAATGAAACAAAATAACTGCTGATATGTGCAGTCTTACCAGGTGAAGATAAGGCATAGTAATGTAGAAATTAAAATCAGGACTTGATTGAACATTGCAGATTGTGTACGTTGAATGGCTCTATGGAGATCATTCTAAAATAATACAGAAAAGCATATTTTAAATTTTGATAAGTATTAAGTATTCACGACTCATTGCATTTATTACTATGCATTACATTTCAATTGTCTTGTTCATACTCAATACGTAGACTTAAACTGAATATAGCAGCATATTTTCACGTCTGTTTAGTTAAAAATGTACGTTACTACCACATATTACGCAGCCACTACTATGGAAAAAGACCACCAAAACACTAAATTTTAGTTTATTTGTTTCACAAACATCTGTAGAGACTGACAACCCAAAAGCTCTCCAGGGGAAGCATAATGTCTTGTGGAAAACTCTGATTCTAAAAGAATCAGCATATAATGTATTCAATTCAGTGGAAAGTAGTAGCTGTGTCAAAGTACTATCAAATCTCATTCTGTGAATCAGGGTAAATAACATAAATTATGCCAGGCAATTTATCCAAAAAAAATTGAATAACCAATGAACAATTTTTTTAAGTTTAATTTCATTGATATTAAAAGAAATGTGAATTCAAGATATACTTTTTTGTTTGCAATTGCAAGCCATTAAAAGAATAATAATGTCCAGTATTGATTAAGATGCAAAAATAATGAGCATTCACATATAGTAGTCTTCATGTAACTTGTTATAAATATCTTGAAGGTAATTTGGTAACGTAAGTCACAAATCACAAGTATGTACTTCTTATTTCATGCATTCATTCATTTAACTCAGTAACAACTTCTAAAAATTGATTATATGAAAATCAGAGTTGGAAATCCATATGTATTTATGTTCATCTTTATTACAAAATTGTGTTTATTAAATGAACTAATAAATGTTCACTACTATTAAAATAACTAAAATATGCAATACAAAAATAGTTAAATAAATTGATCAAAAGTATGTAATGGACTTAGATGCACTTATTTAAAATGATTTGAAGAAGAATATTTAATGACTTAGGAACTTGTCCACTACACACTAGTGTATGATAAGAAATTCAAGTTATAAAATTGGACATATAATTTAATGTATGATATGTGGGCATGTTTTTCATAGAAAATATTAGAAGGATATAAATTATTGCTAGTATTCTGGGTGGTAGCTTTTTTGTAGATTTTCATAACTTTGTACTTTCTAGTTTTCAGTTCATCTCAAATTTTTTATAATAAACTTTTAATAGTCTTAAAATCAGTATGAGATAACTTCACTAATTAATATAAAATCGCAGTAAGCCATTATTTTATCTTTTTCCACCACACATCTAACCAGAACTATTATGAAAACAAAAAACTAAATTGATTAGAATTTCACCTCTCAACTCTTACTTTCTTTTGACAGAGATGTTAATGAGCAAAAAAAGAATAAAAATTTAGCAACCAGTGAGAAGAGGAGAAGCAAAACACAGATGTACAATGGAAAATGTGTGAATTCTACATTAATATTGCAAAGCCCTGCTTTTCTGTTCAGTGATTGACTAAAAATTTGTCTCTTGTTAGGTCATTTTTTTCCAACAACTAATAACGTAGTTTAGCCAAAAGGCCTGTTTTTTTTCTGTTGTATTTTTTTTCATTAGCAATTTAGGCAATCTGTATTTCATGAAATCGTTTTGGTTTTTGTTTTTTTGAACAGTTAGGACAGCCCAATGTTTCTTCAAATGACTGCACAAGCCACATTCTCCCTCACTTTGACATGTACTTTCATGAGACTCCAGTGGTCACTTAACACCAATGTTTAGAAACATTCATCCGGTTATGAACTCTCAAATGTTATCCAAATATTCCTTCTGGCCAAAACTTTTGTCATAATTTCTGTTTAAAAACCATTTCAGAGGAAAACAAGTTTGCTTCTGCAAACATCTACTTTTAATATAGTATAATTAATAATATTGAGCCTTCACTATGTTGATACATATGTATAGACATACATGTACATATTTATATAGGTATTTATAATTGTATTCTCACAACAAGTCTGTTATGTAGGTATGTGTATTCTCATTTGAAGATGAAGAAATTAGCAAAGAAGTGCAATCACATGGTTTTCCTAGCTGTGTTTAGCATGCAGTGGACTCATCAATATTTGGGGAATGACTGACTAGATAGCAAATGTCTTACAGCTCACAGATAAGGATTAAAACCTACTGGAAACAGGTTTGGGTCATAGGTATAAGTCAGTCCGTCCAAACAGAGTCAGCCTTGAGCAAAATGCAACTAAGGCACACTCTGAAATCTGCATTTCTCACTTCGTGGTTCTGTTTGTCCCTCCTAACATCCCACACACAAACCAAACCAACCAAATCTAAAAGGATGACTTTAAATGAGGGGCTTCCAGCTCCAATACAGGCTCATACAAAACCCCACAGATTTTTAATGGAATGTGAGACTACCAACAGTTATCTGTTTGACGCCAGGACCTCCTGAATCCTTAAAACCAGGGGTCCCCTTCTACAGGTTGCCTTGAAAGGTTATTTGTCTTCAGAAGATTGGCTCATTAGTTGGACCAGTCCAAACAGCACTTCACTTTGGTGTGGTGACATTTAGAAAATCTGAACCATTTTTGTTTACCATTTCCTAGGACTTTACAGAGGTAGTGACTTGGCCACATGGACGTTTTACATGTTCTCATTCTGGTTAGGTTACAAGCAGACTGGTCACGTAAGGTCCATTAACTTAGGCATTTATACAACATATCGCTTAAGTTATTTGACAGCATTTTACCAAAACTCTTTCATTTTTACAAACATTGAAATAAAACTGACTATTTACTAAGATACTAAATTCGTTTAAAAGAAGTTTTGAAATAAACCATTTAGACATTTAATTATAACTAAATAAATTCCGGTGGAGTGAGTTTATATTTTATGGGCAAAAACAAAATGAAAAAGTATGAAACAAAGACCTCAAGTCATTTATCTCCCTTTAATCAGAATACTAAAAGCGAGAAATAATGAGAGGTTGAAAAATATTTTTATATTTGCATTTCACATTTATACTTACAATCATATTTTCCAAGGCATGTTTGGCAAGCCAACAGTTTAGAAAGACTGGGACAAACAGATTCCTTAAGGAAGGCCAGAATATCTGAAAAACAAATCAAAGCTAAACTTGTATCTCAAAGCAAGAAATCATATCCAGCAGATTTAAAAGAGAAGTTATTAAAGACAATATAATGATTTAAAACATGTGACAAATTCTTTAAACTCCTATTATTAATAAAATGCAAGGAGCAGATGTGATCTTTTCATTCACCGTCTAATTTTTACTTAGGGAAGAATTCTTTGGGAAATTATTGTAGAAGCAGAAAGAACATAATAAGCTCTCACTGGATGTCAGATAGAACTAAATTCTATGCTAATTCTATCATTCAATCTTTTTGTGTGACAGTTTATAATAGACATCGCCTTTTTCTTCCTTACAACTAGAGGGGGAAATAGGAGCAAGAAGGGAAGGTTTTGCTTTTTATAACGTTGCCACTTACTCTCTTTGGGTTCAAACATTTTAAGTGACATTGGGGGGAACCATGTTTAATTGGAATTATATTTAGTTAGTCATTTAATCTAATTCCAGTTTTTCCTCCAGGTAAATCATTCAAATTAAAATAGTTGTCAGAAGTGAGCAACAACTTCAGATATCTACTTATTTTCATAATTTTCCAAGTAAAACTTAGAGTTAGAAAGCATAATCCCAACAGACATTATTATGATGCTATCAAATACAGATTAAGACCTAATTTTCCAATGGGAATGTGCAGTTGAGCAGAATCTTCATGGAATTCAGAAAGAAGAAAGTTGCTGGTTATCTGGCTATAGGCAACTTTGTTATTAAAGAGAGAACTGGACTTAGAAAATGTTGCCATTAAACTAGAGGTAAATATATTCTCAGTATGGGAAACTTTTATAAATACTCAGTTGGACTTGATTTCTTTCTTTCTTTTTTTTAATTCCACAATATACACAAGAAATGGAGTAATTTCCAGTCTGTTTAGATGTTGTTGACACTTGTTTGACACTTGTTTAAATGGCACCTCTAGAGCATATATTTCTAAGAAGTATTTTGCTATTGTACTAAATCTCATTAGTTTTCACTTAATTTCACAATCCAGTTATCCATCTGGTTTTACTATTTATTCTTTGACACCATAATTCTAACCAAAGCCTAAATTCATCTATCTGAGCTAATATATGATTTATTAGTATTTAGATTTAAAGACTTGACTTAAGTCTAATGACAAAATTACATTTTTTAAAGATTCTTTTAGGACTTACCGAGATAATGAAGGGAACTGCATTAATTATTTCCAAGATGAAGGGTATTCGTAGAATCTGTTCCCAGATATTTCCCTTCCAAGAAAGAATGCATAAAAATGGAAGTCACTTACACCAAATCCCATGAAAGAGGGGAAAAGACAGCCCTCAGAACTTCTCTAGCAATAAGGATGCTTACATTAACAGAATACTGAATCATTGTATAAAGATGGAGCAATGCGTTCTGGAGAGTATTTTGTGAACGTAATCATGCTGTCTCAGATTTGTAGTAAGTTCCAGAAGTAAAACAAATGTTACAGTAATCCTTACTATTGCACCTAACACATTTTGATCATATATTATTTCAAAGAAAAGTTACCAGTAAAAATAAAACCCAGTAACAAAAACTACAGAATGAATGAAAAAGTGACTCAATCATAGTATGTTTGCTATACTAATGAGACTCACATGCCATAAAGCATATTAGCTAGTTCCTAAACACACCACTTGTTAACAGTGTTCACGCGTATTAACATTGTTTCTACATTAAGAAAACGTAAAGGAAGGGGTGTTTCAATCAACTGGATTCTAATTTCCCAACCCACATAGTAAAACAATATTAACCAGGACTGGCTACATAATTCATGGCATCCCAGGCGCAATCAAAATGCATAGAACTAAGAGTTCTATCAGGACCTCTTATTACCGAACTGTTAACACTTTCAAGGTGACATCAGCACCTTACATCAAGCACAGGCCCTTCTGTGTAACCCTGTACAGCTGCACAAACTACACACACAAAGGCAAACCCTGATATTCATTGCTCATCACTGAAACTGTCTCGAATGGTGTCCACTGAAAACGAACTCACAACTCCCTAAAGCAGTTTACCTTCTACGAAGGGAGCTATGAATGAAAAAGCAGTTTGAAATCTGGCTCCCTGTCATTTCCAAATATTTTTTATAACACTGGCTACCGACTTGGGGATTTTTCTTGATTTTCTTGCAGGTCCCAAAGGCCTGAAGCTTGCCAGTGATGTCCAATCCCTCCACATCACAAAGCAAGGCTCTAGGCTGCCTATTGTATCTGTACGCAATTGTTAAATCATAGGTTTCATCAGCACAGTTCGTCCCCCATCTCCAGGCTCCGTAGGAAGGGGTGGAAGAGGGAGCAGGGGGAAGAAACGCAAGCAATGAGAACTCATCTGTGGGCAGATGTCCGAGGTGCATGGTGCTGCCGCTGTCACCTCAAGCTAAGTGAGAGGGCTCCAGGGAGCAGTTAGAGAGCTTGGCTCAGACACAGACTGTATTCCACTCATGCCTAAGACTTCTAATAACGAGGAGACAGCAGAGCACAGGGAAGAGTGCCAAGAGGCAAGCAAGTCGCGGTCATGAAGGTTTTAAGACCCAGGTACCTGTTTCCTGGGAACCAGGTAGAGACCCTACTGAATAACACCTACGATCATCTTAAAGGCTTTACACTCACGAAGGCTTAATCTAGGATTAAACTTGCTCTAAATTTAGGATTAAAAAGTAGCCAAAGGAATGTTATCTTCAAAACCCTATGTTTGAAGAAAGTGAGAAAGGAATTGAAATGCTAGACAAACAGTTCCCCAAAATCTTAACCTGCGTACACTGGTCGACACAGTACGTGCCGAACCTGGCCGCTGAAAAGGAGTGATGGACGTGACAGCTGTTCTGGTGATTTATTTCCTACCCTCCTGCTCCACGCGTCTGTCTTCCCTGATTGCCATATTTTTCTTCCATCAACCACAATATAAGCGTCTCCATCAACAGGAGCCCTAGCTTCTCCTGCGTCATGACTCCATACTCAAGGGACGCGTCTTCCTGTCTGTGAACAGGACTGCCTCATCCTAATCAACCCCTCTGTCCTGCAACTTCTATACCCTCATTCTCTACTGTCTGCATGTCATGTCCACCTGTCCAGCCACAATCACCTCAGATTCATCATTTCTGCAACCACCTCCATTTTTCCATCTATCTCAACCCCAATCTGAATTTTTTTCTTGCTGCAATGTTTCTTAGTTTTACTGCCGTGTTCCCAGTCATTCCGATTCTGACCTTCCTCTATGAACCCCTCCCCCCACCACGGGACTTAATTTGCACCTCACTGAAAGTACCTGTTATTCCGCCTTCTATTACTATCCGTATACAGTTTTGTTCCTGTCTACCCCCATTTCTAGATTGTAAACTCACTGAAAAAGGAACAATGCACAATTTGGAGCTCTTCCTCAGACAGGGGCTCAATGAATACCTGTGACATTTGTAGTAGCCAAACAACGCTTTGCCAAAAAATAAGAGAATTCATTAAAACGATTCCTAATAGACAGGTTTTTGCTCCCTCCATGTTTTTTTGTACAGATCAGGAAAAGAGGTTGAGAACAATAAAAAGCCAGACCGTTCCATTTGATTGGCTCACATAAACATGCGTGTAATGCGTAAGTTAACCCACAGGAATTAGTGAAGTATTTTGAAGCCACCAAGGAAACATTACTATATTACTACCGTTTTTTATCACATACTAGAGAGGTCCAAAATAATTAAAGTGGTGTAAGAAGAACTTGCTTTATCCCCAGAGTATGAATTACAAATAGAGAAATGCTAGAAAACACTAGTAATGTGTTCCATCCACAGAAAACTTGTAATGAAAACAGCTTACCTTATAACTGAGATAACCAAGTAGTATTGTTTCAAATAGACTTATCAAGGCGACTAAAACCTAAAATATAAATTGTATCTTAATGAGAAAATGCAATAAACTTAAAATAATATATAGTCATGGTTATAATAGTATATATTATTTATAATATATATGAATATTATATGCATGATTGTGATAATTTATAAAAGTTAATGTATAACTGTATTCACATATAGGTATGCATATATGTATATATCCATATGTATTTATGTGATGTATACATATATGACATAGGAGGTTTATGTGGCGCTTTAACTTCTATGTACAGGTGACAAGCTGCAGGCCGTCCCCGTATTACAGCTTAGCTTTTGTAATTTCTAATTCTACTTAATCTTTTCTTATTTATTATCATAAATAGAAATGTGGCATTAGTCAGGCTGGCTGGAGTTTGTGTGATATGGAAAGAACAGGTCCTTTTGTGTGTATTCCTAATACACGCGATCACACACAACTGCATCACTGGGAATAACACCCTGGGCCAGCATCACCACTGCCATCCCCGGTACATTCACCAAAAGCAGCAGTTCCCTCAGACAAAAGAACTGGGGCTTTGAGTTGAGTGACATCGTCTATCCTATCACCCTCCTCCCTAAACAGAATGAAACTTGCCACAGTTTTGAACACTAATCAAAATGATCCACTTCAAGGTGCTTTCACACTTTATTTGAATGAACTTCATAAACCAGTTCCCCTTCTGCAGGTGGAAGTACCAGTCCTGCCTCCTCCAAGGCAAGCTTCCATCTTTCTCTGTATTCTCTGTCATATGTACAGTGTCCAGTGCTGAACTACCAAAAAGCTATGACTGCAACAGAAGAAGTGTCTAGAAAGGATACCCATATGTATCCTCTCAGCACTTGAGGAGAGATGGATGGAATCACAATAAGCAAACAGAAGCAAGAATGACTCAGATAGCAAATGCATTTGTTCTAGGCCTCTGAGGCTAAAGCCCATCTCCGTAAGAGAGATAGATACCCTGGAGTCTTGCATTTTGACTCCTGTTGAAATAAAAACTTTGACTTAAGTGAATTTGAAAACATGAAGACCATAAACGACATGTAAATACATGGCGATATAAGTAAAATACGTTGCAAAGTGCATCCACCTAGCCATGATACAAAATTGTCATGCTGTAGAATTCACACGACTTAGATTTTCTTCACAGTTCCTATGACTGCTAATCACCGTGCTTTGTCCTAGAGGTACATGCTTATTGTGAAATGATCTCTACAACATTTTTAGCATGAGTTACTCAAAGTCCTGTTTGGAAGTGAGTACGATTATTATTTTAAAATATCACTGTAGATAAAAGCTATTGGTATAGATCAACTTCTATTTCAAGGCCATGTAATACTATTCATAAAAATACTAACTTACTTTAAATGAGCGCCTCGCCGGAGGATACTATAGGAGTCTAGCTCAGAGATTAAAAGACTGCATTTTTAGTGAATGCAGAAATATTTGAAAAGGGGTACTTGTAAATTAATAATATTGCAATGAACGTCAGTGGAAAAGAACGTAAAATACAGCTTAACTGCAACACAGTAGGAAATATCCATACTGAAAATTTAATTTCCTAGTTATGATCACAGTGCATACTTAATTGAAATGATTCATTCTTATACATAAAATGTACAGACTTCAGAGTCATCATGACTTTAAAAGACAAACCAAACATACGATTTCAAAGTATTTTAAAGGTTGTTTATAAACAGTGAGTCATTCCATGCCTTCCAGATTCAGTCTTGTCATTCTAAACTTTTATTATGTTAGTAACTCTCAGAAACATTTTCACTTTTGAAAATGGAAAGTGTTTGTAGGAGGGAGACAGGAGTCCAGGAGATGAGAACTTTTAAGAAGTTTGCTGGCATGAAATTGAATAGAAAAAGGAACCAGGACAAGATGCACAGGGCTCTAGGGAACATGTCAACAATGTAATTCAGACACGCTATTTGTTCTCTCTCCTGTTTTCTTACTCTGTCTGCAGGACTTCCTTATTCCAGAGCATACTTGTTGTTTTATTCACAAATCATCTGCCAGGGGAGCAAGCTCTTGCAATTGGTAATCCGAGCCATTCATTCATTTATTCATTTAATGATTAGTCATTGAGATTCTAACGTGTTCCAGACATTGAGGACATAGGTAAAAAATCAACCTGGGTATGGGCTTTTGATTAATTTTTCAAGGATTGTATAACAGGAATGCCTAACGTAGGTAGGGAAGTTGCAGCACCCGAGACACTGGTTTTCTCTGCACCCTCAAAAGCTCTCTGCAGGCTAACTCCTCCTCACAAGGAAATTCTCAAAAGATAGACAGAAGGGCTCAAGCAAACGTGAAGAAGGGAAAAGAAGTGTTAGTCTAAGTTGGGCATCAAGATTAATTAAGGAATAAAACAGACATTGTGAAGATCAACAGTTTCTCTCCAATAGTATTTCTCTGGGAAATACGAATAAATCCAAAAATATAAGGATAAAACAAAATTGTACGTAACCTGGAGGCCCCATAAAGGTACACTTCTGTTCACCCAAATGATATGAGACCTATGAAAAGAATAAGAAGAGGTTAGTTTTTTTAAATGCAGGAAATGCATTCATTTCTCAATTCTGATTGAAGTTGGAAATATGTAAACAATGCAAACATGAAAAGACAATAAAATGTCAAAATTAAAATTAGAAAACCTTCCTATAACCATATGCAGCCTTCTTTTTGCTACTACTCATTTCAGCCTTGTGTTAATAAAAGAACGGATAATGAGCCCTATTTAAAGAGTGATTGTGGCAGGGCAGAAAAACCTCAAACCCTTTCCTAGTCTCCTTCTCCACCGAAAAGTCAGTTAAGGGTCTTCTATAAATTCTAAGATTCGGTTCATTTTAAATCTGTTAATATTTCGGCAATACAAATGCAACAGCAGAAATCATCTGACTAAGGTCAGTAACTCAGATTACAGAGCACATTAGTATTTCAGATTTGGATTTTTATGAAACATTTAACATGCCACCCAAAAGCTTAGCATTCGACATTATACAGGACAGGGAGTCTCTGTCCGTAAATATCTCGTAACAGTCATTTCATCTTTGATGTTAAAAATTGTCTGCAAAGGACATTAAACACTTCTAGTGCCCCTCCAGTTATAATGTTCCACTTTTTATACCCTACCCTTATGTACGCTGTTTGATGTACAGTTGATTCAAATGGGAGGCATTCACAGAAGTATACCCTCCTCGGGAAAAGATTAAAATAGGTATCTATACTGCCTAGAAAATGCAAATAAAAACCACAAAAGAAAGCAAAACCTACTCTTTAGAGATATGAAATGAGACCCCTCCCGTAAGATATTAAGTGTATTCTTAAATCTTTAAGTCATTTTCTTTTTGGTAAAATGTTATATAATAACAAACAGCCATAAACTCTTTAAAATTCTTGTTTTAAAAAGAAATATAAAAATGTCAAAGACTATTCAAAGAAGCTCAAGTACCCTGTAAACTCAGTGTCACATGTACCTGAGTAACTGACATCTTCACTTGCCCCCAACCAAACCTGTGACCCAATAAAACTGGTCCTGTTAGTTTTTCACATCTCAGTAAATGGCACCAAATTCTCCTGTGTTTGGTTACCCGCCAACTCGGGCATCAGCTCAGTTATTTTCCTCTCCTGTATTTGAAATGTGTAATACATGAGTCACCAAAGCTTTTCGAACCTTCTTCCCGCCAGCTCTGTATTGAATTTATCAACCTCTCTTCCTCTCCACCAGCACAACCATCTTGATGGAAACTACCATTTTCTGCACCTCGGGGACTCGTACAGAAGTCTTCCAACTCGGACCCTACACTTCCTTTTGCCTTCTACATCCTTCCTCCAAATTGCAAGAATTGGTGTGACTACACCAATTCTTTGTAAACTCGTTTTTGCTCACATTGCCACACTGTATATCGACATTGCACTTTTCAGATAAAAACCAAAACTCTTCACACGCCATTCGTAGACTTCCTCCCCTGTGACAGGCTCCCTCCCATCACGGCCCCTTCGCCACGCTCTTCCCTCATCCTAGAGCTCTCAGTTCAACCTCCGGCAGGGAAACCTCTGAGGCTTCCACTTGGCCAAGTAGGCAACTCGTAAGGGATGTCACTCACTCCACCTCTCCTGCCACTCATCTCGGTTGGATCTTTATATTTATTTGTAAATGTATTTCTTTACTAGATGTCTCCTCACTAAACTGCAAGTTCCACAAAATGGACTAGTGTGTCTGTTTTCCTCACTGTTGAAATCCCAGTGTGTTTCTGAGTGCAGGGGGACAGTAGGCTAGGCATCACTATAAGCAAATGAAAGGGGCCAGTAAAGGCAGAAACATGGCAATGAGTTAAGCAACACTTCCCTTTGCAAAGCAAACCTCATATTCTCGGTGACGTTGGGGAAATCAGACCAATACCAGGTATGTAAAGAGTAGAGGGATACATACAGTCTTTGTAGATAGAAAAGCGGTATGCTACAAAAACTACTAAATAGTAAAGAGCATGACAATATGTGCAAAATTACAAATGAATTACTAAAAATAAGTTTGTCAGCACTTTCAGAGAAAATTGGTAATTTTTAATTCATGGATTTTCTAAGAGCTAGTTATATCAACAGACAGGTATTATGTTTGGTCTGGGGCGTTGTTTTCAGAGTTCTTGAAATATCAACACATTTAAATTGAAATAAGACCATGGAGAAGAGATGTTTTTTTGAACAAGGCTAATGTGATGTGGAATAGGTTTCATAACTCTTAAAAGACATTTCTACAAACTTCAAATATATAAATTTCAATGTGAAGTGAGATCTCCTGTGGAAAGTCCCCTTTCCACCCATTTACTACTAAGCACTAAATTGGATAAATACATAGAAGGAAACTGTATAAATTGTAATAAAAAGCTGGTGCCCAAACTCGCCTTCAGAAAATGGATTTATCATGGAAAAAGAATTTGGGATCTGATTTGCATGTTCCTAGTTAATGACCAAAACAAATGAGGGTGAAACTGAAGCTGGAAGCCAGACCATAATTGCAAATGAAGCTTCAATCCCACAGGCAAAAAGCACTAGGAGGAAAGAAAACCTTACATGGATATTTATTGCCGCATTATTTATATCAGGAAAGTAACTGGAATCTACCTGAATACCTAGCAACAAAAGAAATAAAATAGCCTCATCAACAACAGCAAAAATACCATATGTGAGAAAAAAGATAAAATACATATAGATAGGACAATACTACATACATTGATAAAAACAGTGGATGTAATATTGTCCTGCCTATATCAGTATGAATGTGTTCTATGTATGTGTGCATATAGAGAGAGTTTGCAAAAGACTGGTCCTCAAACAGCACTTTTCTATACATGTTGAGCTTTTAAGTAATTTTTACTTCCTTGTTCTTGCCGTATGTGTTTATATTGTAATGATCATAAACCATTTACAAAAAAATAAAAAATAAGTTTTACTTTTTTGGAATTATAAAAACATAAAAACGAAAAAAACAAAAGCAGACATACACTAAAATTTGTATCATTCAGCTTTTTCTGACTTTAGCTAGGACCATAATCAGAACTCACATTTGAAGCATCCTTATTAGGAGAACTGGAAGAGCCATAGCAAACAACGAGAATCACAGCAGAAGTGAAACATGGGAAGTTAATGACATGTAGCCTCAGCCACTTTTAACAACAAACTTATTTATGGCTGAGAAAAGAGCTGCTGAGGTGGAGGTCAGCGGGTGAATATGTCAGCCAGAAGAATAAAACGTTTGGTAAACACATGGAAGTAATAGGGTCAGCATGTAGGGCAGAATGCATGGGGAAGGACATTTGAGTCGCAAACTCCAGATAAACTCAGATTGATAGCTCTCTAAAACAAAACAAAACAAATGCAAGCTTGTATTGTATTAACCAAAGTGTAATATCCTAAACCCGGGATGTAAGTCATCAAACTCTCCCAACCTTAACAAATACTGAGCACTGAGTTCTAGGTGTGCTACTGGGCTCACATTTCAAGGACACACCAGTGGAGTATGTGTGCAAAACCAAGGTGACCGGGATACCAAAGCATCGTGGACTTTTGACAATATGTTAGGAAGGTGTTCCGATAACGGAATCCCTTTAAAACACTGGGCATACTTCACAGCAAGCTAGACAAGCAAGTGTCAGGGTGCTGTGCAGAGGGCGAAATGCTGACTGTTTGCGAGTATGAACTTGGAGGGTCTCCATCAGACATAGGTTGGCTGAGGCAGAGAGGCTTTCTATGCAGTCATTGGCCTTTTCTGGTGTAGAGTTAAGTGCACACAGCCGCTCTCCAGCCAAAGGCTACGTGTCCCAGCCTTTGAGTGAAGGTGTGAGGATGCACTGACGCTCACTTGGGATCTGATATGGGCTGCAAGTGGAAGGGAGGCGACCTCTGTGGACCAATAATTTGAAGCGTCTGTCTCCTGTCTATGCTCTGTACCTTTCTGAAAGTTGACTGCGAAGGATATTTAAGTCTTAGGCCAACACACAGCCACAAAATGAAAATGGCTTGCATATATAGTACTGTAGTTACCATGTTATAGTGTGTGTGTGTGTGTGTGTGTGTGTGTGTGTGTGTGAATCACTATATGGAGAAAAGCTCTAGGAAACTGACTAGGGACACCAGCATTAGATTCTGGTAAACAAACAAACAAACCGTATATATATTTAATTACAGTTGGCATTCAACATTATTCCCCTTCAGCTTCAGGTGTACAGCGCAGTGGTCAGGCATCTACACTGTCTATGCAGTGATTTCCCTGATAAATCCAGTGCCCATCTGACACCCTACATAATCTTTACAGTATTATTGACTATATTCCCCATACTGTATTTCACGTACCCGTAGCTATACTGCGATTACCATCGTGTACTTTCTAATCCCTTTACTTTCTTCCCCGTTGCTTCCCCCTCTCCCATCTAGCAACCATCAGTTTTTTTCTGCTATATCTCGGAGTCTATTTCTGTTTTGTTTGCTCATTTGTTCTGCTCTTTAGATTGCACATATAAGTGAGATCATATGGTATTTTTCTTTCTCCATTTGACTTATTTCACTTAGCATAATGTTCTCTAGGTCCATCCATGTTATTGCAAATGGCAAGATGTCATTCTTTTTTATGGCCTAGTAATAGTTTGTTTTCTAAATGTACCACAATTTCTTTATTCAATCGTCTATTGATGAGCATTTTGGTTGTTTCCATATCTTGGCTATTGTGAATAGTGCTGCAATAAACATAGGGGTGCATATATTATTTTGGATTAGTGTTTTGGATTTCTTTGGATAAATACCCAGGAGAGGAATTGCTGGGTCATAAGATAATTCCATCTTTAATTTTTTGAGGAACCTTCACACTGTTTTCCACAGTGGCTGCACCAATCTGCAGTCCCACCAGTAGTGCATGAGATACCCCTTTTCTCTACATCTTCGCCAACACTTGTTGTTTGTTGGGTACTGTTTTAATCTCTTATGTGACCGACATACGTGATAGAAGGAACAGTCTACATAACACTCATTGCTGTTGGTCATCAAACATTTAAAAGATGTCAAAATTTTATTTCTTCTTTTAGTAGTTGTTACTCTAAAGAAGAAATAATGTTTAAAATTTGTATGTCACCCGAATGCATGTATTGCTGTGTTAGACACTGATTTTAAATGCAAATCCAAATAGCACAAAATATAAGTACATTTATGTGTCTGTCACTTGATGTGAATAATTAGTAATCACTCAACAATTTTAAAGTGGAAGAGGATGCAAGAGTTTTGACACGTGGTGAAGAGCTAAGCACCAGGAAGTATGAGTCAACACTGATGGTTCATCTCTCGATGAAATTCATAAAGTACACACTGGGGGTGTAGTTTCCTTTGCTAATGCCCCTAATCACTGACTACAAACTGTGTGTACATCTGAGTTTGTCATTTGTGCCATTTCATACATTAACAATAAAATTCCTTTCATAGCCTTCAATCTGTCCATGTTTGCAACATTTTCATAACAGTTTTGACTCCTGAAGGGACTTAAAAATAAAGCAAAGCAGCACAAAATATCTGCAGCTTTATTATGTCAGGAGCTCTAATTAAATAAATCTCCTTGCTGAATTAGGCTCATTATTTTAAAATAGAGCCTGTGCCCATAAAGACCACTTCTGTTTTTCATTAACCACAACTGCGTGGACAATGGGAGCTAAACAGGTCATTGTATTCAAAATGGAGCCATGAGTTATTGTGGTTGTTGGCTAATTGCAGTAATCTGATTTTCCAAATGTATATCCTCTGTAATTATGGCTGAATATTCTTAGTAATATGGCATAGAAGTTAATTGTAGGAAACTTTGTTCCTCTTAATGTTTTCCAATAATACAATTTCACCCTGCTGTCACCCGCCAATGCCCTTTTACCCTTTGAAGGAATCTCTCATGACCTCAGCTTATGATTTTCAGGTGTCTTGAATGTACATGCTATTGATAAATCTCCAAGTTTTTAAAACAATTCTGATATGTTTTTAGAAGGATTTGTAATGTGCACCATTTTTTATAACACCTAGGCAAAAAATGTAGTCAGTGGAATATACATGGACATGACTAGGTCGTTTTAGTCATCTCAAGGGGTCAACACCATCGAGAGTACTGTTGGGCATAACTCCATTCATTCAGGAACATTCCATGACCCACCGAGTCCTGTGCTAAGTCTGAGAGCTAGAGGCAGATGTCGCGTGGCCTTTGCCCTTGAGGAGATATAGAGAGAACAGAGCAATCCTTATAGCTGACCCTTGACCTACACCCATTGGAACTGTGCGGGTCCATTTATACATGGATTTTGTTTTCAATGAATACTGGAAATGTATTTTCTCTTCCTTATAATTTTCTTAGTAACGTTTTCTTTAGCTTTATTGTCAGAAGACAGTATAAAACACATAGAACCTAGAAAATATGTGTTAATCAACTGTTTACGTCATCGGTAAGTCTTGCAGTCAACAGTAGGCTGTTAGTAGTTAAGTTTTGGGGGAGTACCAAGTTATACACGGACTATGCAGGGGTGGGGGTCAGTGCCCCTAACCCCTGTGTTATTCAAGGATGAATTGTAGTAAAAGCAATGTCAATGTGTTAAGTGTGTGACAGAAGTATTTAGGCGGTGCTCCCAGAATACCCAAAAGCCAATCTCAACCCAGAGTGGCACTGGGCTATAGGTCATGATGTCAGGTAAGAATTTCAGATTAACTCTTATCCCAAAATTGCTCTCCTGAAGGTCTAGGTGTCCTAAAGCTAGTTTAAGAAAAATCGTGGGTAATGAGGGGCAGAGGTGGAAGACAGAGGTCCTAGATGAGGGAGCAGAACGCTCAGTGGCTTGGAGACAGTGGAGAGCAGAGTCTGTATGCCCTGCTTCACGGACGTCAGCATGGCTGGAGTAGGTGGCTGGGGAGGTAAGGGAAGCCAAGGTCAGATTATCAAGGGCTTTCATGTACCTACTGAGTCACTCACTCATTTAATGAATAACTACTGAGTGCCCAGTGTGTGCCAGGCTCTAAGGATTTCAACAGCCGATGCCCCCATGGAAAAGCCAGTGCAAACCGCACGGAATACACAAAATAAACAAGTAAAATGGGTGTAACATGTAAAAGAGAGAAAGGCAATAGCAAATTAGAAGGGAAAAGGAAAAAAAAAAGTATTCAAGAGAGTCTTGTGAGGAGATTACAGTTTTAAACAGGATGTTTGGGTAAGGCTTCACTGAAAGAGTATTTTGAGTAAAGATCTGAGGAAGTGTGCCTTCTGTTATCTGCTTGGAAGAGAATTCCAGAGGGAAGGGCAGGTGTGAAGGCCCTGAGCCAGCCATGTCTGGTTCGGATCCGGGAACAGAGGAGAGGCCAGTGTGACTGCAGCAGAATGGGTGGGGGAAGAACCAGTTCATTGAAATGCATATGGCGTCCTCACTTTCCTCATTTCACTTTGATCCTTTTTTATTTTTTTGAATTTTCTGAGGGCAAACCTCCACATGAAAAAATACTTGTACAGAAGTTACCGATGAAATTTGTCTTCTGCTTTGAAATTATTTTAAACGTCATAGGCTGGACAGGCGCCTGGGGTGATAATGAGATAAAAAACTATTTGTGACATTGCACACCCGGTCAGTCCCCGACCCTACTGCTTCTAGCCAAGGATAGAGAGTAAAAAGGAAAGACCATAAACACACAGCAAGGCAACTTAATGAAAGCAACATGATAATGTGTAAAAAAATCAGTCAAATCAATAAGTCGTTTAGCTCAAAGAAGGTCAAGAACTACATGATGTAGCTTTGAGAACTGACATAATCATGTAGCAAAGTAAGTGTTGGGGTGTTTCTACTCAAGGTTACCAAATAGAGCGTAACTGAAAAAACTTTCAAAGCTAGAATACAGTAGAGTAAGCCTTTTGGGGAATATAAGTAAATAAAGAACAGAAAGTTATTGGGTGTTTAAAGAGGCTGACCCATATTAAACAATGATTTAGAGTATTTTGATTAGCAATAAAAACTGTTAAGAGTAGGTGTCCAGTATTAGCATTAGGGGAATAGAAAAAGAATACAAGAAGAGATGTTTAAAGAGAACCAACCTATAAGGATTATATTCACTTATTACCTGACAGGCAGATGAATTTAATTGCAACAAACACCAAAATGCCCTTGGAAAAAAATAATTCTATGTAACAACCTTTAAAATTATAATGCAATTCAAAGTAATCAGAGAATATTGTTGAGGGTCAGACAAAAATACCTTACCATTCATCTCCTTGTGAAGGCTTTTCTAGTAGTACTCGGATTATGTATAATAAGCAGCTTAATAATTTGAGAGAAAAATTGAACAGACGTATTCTTAGACCTTTAAACAAATAACAGAAATTTGATTTTTATTTGAACTTAGTTCACAAAAGACTAGAAAGAATTGTCAAAAATATCAACTTTAAGTACAACACTTAATTTGTATTTAGAAACTATAATACCATACTTGTTTAAACTCTCTGAAGTTCTATGTAGCTGAATTTTAATTAGCTGAATATTGAAACAAAAAGTGAGATTGACAAAACTCATGGACTACAAATTACAAGCCACAAAAATCATGCTTAATCAAGATTGGTTCAAATCTGCTTAAAAGTTTAAGCATTTTCTATATCCTTGAATTTGGGGATAAATCTTAGCTAGCTAGAAAATCTAGCTGCTTACAAATTCACAGGATAAGTTATGAATCTTGTGCCTTCAGAACATCTTGTGGATTTAATTATAGAGACATTACAATTATGTATATAATTATATATTATACTTTTAATTAGTAATTATATAATTAGAGATAAATCGTAGTAGCATATGATAAGAAATACACACACGCACATTTTTTTTTGAACTTTACTTTTTATTTTAGGTTAAATACCAATAAACTTAAATTTTTTCTGGCAAATAAGGCTGCCATGTACCGTCAGAACTGTGTAGGTCACACTTACACAACCTGTAATACTTAATAATGATGAAGAAAAGCAATTCAGATTAAGCAAAATATGCTTAAAATGTGATTAATAGAAGCATTACCTGTCCTGCAATTATCAGGTAGTATCTGATTCATGCATTATGAATAAAACTTTGAGAAAGGCCTCCCTATAATGATTACTTAATAAAATCTGGAAATGAAACGTCATTTTTTTTGCTCTGTTCTATGTGAGTTGTACTTGAGATGACATTTAACAGTAAAAGCTAATGATTATTAATTGTGCAAATTTTCCGAGGCCATTCTATTGCAATGCTAGGTACACACATTTTATGGGTCAGCTTCTTTATAAAGACGTTTAAATTATTAATGAAATTGTCCTGGTTTTATAGAATTTGCCTCCCCAGTGACTGCTTAGTCAAAGCTGGCTGCTGGTGAAATAGTCAAATAACGCATTTATCTTTTCTGGCCTGGAGAGATAGTATTAAAAATGAAGCAGGCCTACTCAGATGCTGTGGCCCCTTGATGTGATATCTATTGGTGGCGCTGTGTTGGAAATTCTCAATAACCAGGTTAGAGGCATTAGTTCTTTGAGCCTTAACCTTGAAGCTAACCTACCTTTAAGAGTCGCTAATGAGTGTGCCTCGAATATTGAAATATTCCCTACAGTCAGTATTTGGATAATTTCTCACACATCAGGTGTTTCTCTTTGAACCCTACAGAGGCACAGCTTACTTAAGATCACCCCAAGAGGATTCAGGGGTCAAAATTCAGAAAGAGCAATGGCTACCCTAATCTAATATAGAAACTCTCCACTTGGTGTTGGCATTTGCAGGATAATCATGAAAAATTGTATATTGGCTCCTTATATGTGGCTTTTAAAAACACATGGCATTATAGGGAGGCAATAGGGATCACTAACGTGTCAACCTCGAACAGGCACAGGAGGTCAGTGACTGCCCATTTCATGTCCTCTTGAAGTTCCAGTGTTTCCCAAATTTGTCTGATGGTAAGAATCACAGGGATGTTAAACTGTGAGCTTAGCCCTACACGTCCTGGTTCAAAATCGCCAGAGAAGAGTGCTAGCAATCTGGACATTTCAGAACACCCTAGATGTATTTTTGTCAATAGGCACCATTGAGAAACACTGAACTCTTCCCCCACAAAATCAGACAATTATTCCCCATACAGGTCAGTCAGAATCACTGGAACCTTCTCAGATTAAGCTATAGGTGTCCCTCACAGTTAAAATATGAGAGCCCCTCATTTAAATTATTTTCCTGAATGTTTCTACTGATCCAGATGGCCCACTCAGAAGTCTACTTATTGGTGTGGGACTTGGAGAAGTAAAGATATTCAAGAACCCTTAACGCCACCAGATGTAAAATCTATAGTTTTCTAAAATTTTGCTGCCTGGCAAACGAGATTGTCAATTGTATTCCTCTCCATAAACAATATGTCGCAAAAAGATTGCACAGCTGGAGACTTTTGAGGGAAACATACCTACAAACACAGGGCACATAGACAGGGGAATAAAATGCACAACTTACTTGATCTCTGGTTTTTAATAAAAAATAATTTTAGTCTCTCTTTAAATGTGTTCTCATTCATATAGAATTCAACTTGTACCCTGCAAACAGAAAATAAAAACATAATTAATCTAAACACTAATATATAAGAAAATAAAAATAAATTATGTGATTTAATGCATTCTATACTTTGAGTGACACCAAAAAAAAAAGAAGAATTGAGTAAAATACTGATTTTTTTTTTTGAAAGAGGCAGTTACTTTTAATTTTAGTGATATAGTTAGTTCAAATAGCATATGTAGCTAATGGATGTAAAGAGTGGTATGGATGACTACAAGCAACAATAATGCAAAAGTCCTTAAAATGTGTCTGTGATAATTTTAAATCAGTGTTTCCCCAGTTTTTGCCCACATTGTAAGAATCAATTGGATACTTAAAAAATTTGGTTCGAGCAACACCACCCTAGACAGACTGTATCAGAATCTTAAGGGACTAACCCTGAAAACCTACTGGTAACAAGCTCTCACCTTGACTCTATTTGTGTCATCACATTATAGGACACTTTGCCTTCTTATTTATTTATTTAGGTTCATATTAAAATACACATGGGTCAGCAAAGGAGTGCAAACATTAAGTTAGAATGTTCAACTCACCAGAGATAGAAGCCAGACAGATCAATTAAGACACTGAGCATTATATATTTAATCCACTGTAAAATGATGTCAACAGTCTAAAAATAATACTGATTTAATAAATGCATTTGCTTTCCCCCTGTATTATGTGACGGCATAATTAATACTTTCAAAATATGGAGTGAAAAGGAAAATCATGTTCAGTGCATGGAACTTATTAGTAATCATCACTTGAAATTTTCCTAGTCTCAAGTACGTGTATTATAAATTAGGACCACAAAAACAGCTAAGAAAGCATTTTAACGTTTATAAAAACAACAAAGATTTCATTTAATCTTTCCTAATATCACAAAATTTTGATAATGTAATCCATATAAACTAGATTGTTTTGCAGTTTTGGTTTTTTTGGTAGCAATACACATGGGAGATAAAACAGGAAAAAAATTAACATATAAAGGTGCTTATGTATTAGATAAATATTTCACTGCTATATCCTATGGTGTATAATCAAGAAGACTTGTGAGTATTTTTAAAACTGTCTATCATGCCGTAAAAGTAAAAGGGATTTTGTTATCAATTGCACACCATGTTTTATCTGCTATACCTCCTAAAAGGCTTGAAAGCTCTCTAACCTTACCTCTTATCCATAGAGAAAATATTTCCATGCCTAAACATTTTTGCATTCCTTTTCATCATTTTCTCATTTACTTCCCATCTTTTGTTTTGCATTCCCCTTATACATTGAGTGAGGGGGGAAAGGTCAGAAATCAAGATTCTCTTTACTTGTTAATTTTTCCAGAAAGAAGCCATGAAAATTGTGATGGTATCTTACGGAACACTATGTGCACACACACACACCCCACACACAATACACAAACCCGCACACTCACACATGCTATAAAAGTACACACACACACACACACACACACACACACACGCACACACAGAGCTCCATCAGTATCTTGGAAATCCTTTATCGGCCTGCCTCCTTTGGTTATTGAATGAAAAGGCAGTTCATTTAAAAAAAAAAAAATAACTGGTAGCAGGCTAAATTAGTCAAATTTGCTATGGATACAAAAGCAAATTTGAGAGGACATATGGCTGTTACACAAGTAATTCAGCAAAGGCCATGTAGATTTCCTTCCTTGAATCATTAAATTTATAAGACTATGAGTCCATTCTTCAGATAATAGCTGGAATTCAATACTGGGTTAATAACAGAGGTACCTTTTTAACTAAAATGAGATTGTCTACAGCTTTACTCAAAATAACTAGGGATGGGGAAAGCACTCCATATGAGACAAAATTTAAGGAGCTGGAAATATTTCGTCTAAATATGAAGACATAGCAGTATCAGAATAGCTTTCTTTACATATTGAGGCTGCCATCATTATTAAAATGAGATGTCTCATACTGTGATGTTCTATTGCGTAGAACCAATCACAGAAAAATGGGAGAACAACTCTGAACTGGCCTTCACTGTGGAGATCTCTCAAACACGTGCCAAAGAGGATAACCGCTTGCAAATGATTGTTTTTTTGTTTTGATTTCTTTCCTAAAGGCAAAGACAATTTTGCATGGTGTGAGGTCTCTCATTAAATGAATTCCAAATTCCCTTCTAATTATAATATTATGTGAAGTAAAACAATTCATCTAATGATCTCTCCCAGTTAATATGCTCTCCAAGAATCGTGGATGACAATGAAGTAGGCCTTGATACAAACACTTATTAAAGTTAACGCTAAAACAAACCAAAAACAAGCAAAAGTCTTTTTGATTCATATCTTCTCTCAGGTACAGAAAAATGTCCTTTAGGTTTATCATTTATAATATACAGCAGTGCTTTCTTTTATTTGATCGAACAAACAATTCTTAGCAGAATCGAGGTCGGTGTTTAGTGTAACATTTTGGGATCTTCTGCAACACCATACAGTTCTCTAGTACTCACGGATTTAGTACAGAGTTTAGTGTTTATCCTTCTCAATTTTCTTCATGATTTTAATTGGTTTTAAATAGCCTCTTAGTATCTCCTTTTCCAGGTACAAATGTCCTCCCTCCTTCTTTCCCTTCCTCCCTCCGTCCCTTCCTTCCTTCCTTCCTCTTTTCCTCTGTTCTCTCTTTCTTCCTTTCTTCTAACCTCCCTCCTCCCATTTAACTTTATCTGAATTTACCTCCATCCAATAGGGCAATTTAGTGAAAGCTTTCTGGACCTTTCCCAGAACCATACAGTTTTGAATAATATACTGTCATATCTGCGCTCCTCACTTCTTAAAATGACTTTTTTTTTCTTACGTGTTTATACTCCAGATAAAATTTGGGATGATTTGGGACATTTACCGCAATATAATAGTGGAATTTGGATTATATTTAATAAAATAAAAAAATAAAGTGGTATTGTAATTATTACTATGTGGTATTTTTCTTATTGACATGTTTTCATTGTTTAATGATAGTTTTATATTGGTCAGAAATATTTTATTGTTTTATTTAGGTAGACCCTACGTATGCTTTATGATACTTATTTCTGGGTATTATAATTTGGGTTGCTATTTTAAGAGGGTTTTGTTCCGACCTTTTAACTTGTGTTTTTCGTATTATAAATGGCTACTACGTCGAACTCCTTCATATGTAGTGATATATTTTCAGGTTTATTTCTTGGGTTTTCTAGGCAGACAATCATTTCATGTAGAAATCTCCAATATTTCTATTTAGATTTCACTGTTCTTGTCTTACTACATTGACTAGCACTTTTTGAAGAAAAATGTCAACTATGGAGTATATTCTTCTTATAAGAGAGGGCCTCTTGTGCTTTAGCAGTTAAATTGTTGATCCTGGAATTGCAATAAATATTTATGTTTTACTAAAAGTCATATCAGGAGAGGATGGATGTTGATTGTTATCAAAAACCTATCTTGAATCTGTCAAGTTGAAGGTACGTCGTTGGGGTATTTTGACATAGCTTTGGTGAATTGTTTCAATAGTTTTTCTAGTGCAATTTATTTTTTCATTTCTGGAATAAATTTCCTATATTTTTTGTTTTTCTTCCATAGTCACAACTAAGATTGATGTGCTTTCATCCTCAGATTATTCTAATAGCTTCAATTATGAATTGAAACACTCTCCAGATGTTTCTTTGCCCTGGAACAATTTTGAATATTGTAGAGATTTTTTTTTTTTTGTACCATCATCAATTTGCCCCGACACTGTCAACTGCCTTAATGTTGATATTAATTTGTTACTTTTGTGTTACTTTTCTTTTTTTCATTTTCTACTAATTCTGTTGCTCTGGTTACTTGAATTTAATGTAAAAAAAAAAAAAAAAATGCAGCATCTTGTTAAAATGCCCTTTTCTTGCTTCACTCTTAAAATTCTTATTCAGGAACCTTGAAGTAGGCCATACCATTTTAACAACACAGAAAAATGATTCAGACCTGGCTTGTCAATGAATTGTACTTTCACAAACCCTACTTTGCTTTTCTTAAGAGCTGATGCCCTCAACTCTGTGTAGGACGCCAGCTTTGGCAGACATTCTCTGTTGGAACTTAGAGTAGATACAGGTCATTATCAATGGAAAATCCTCCCTCCGTGACTAATAGGTGACATTCCCTTCCTGCCTCCCTCTGATTCTGCAGGATTAGTCCTGGGGGCCTTGCATGTGTTTTCTATTACTCTCCTAGTCTCAGACAAGGCAATGACTGCCTGGACTTCCTGGCCTCAGCAGGCAGGTTCAATGGGTACAAGTAAGTTCTGCTATCTCGCTGTTGATCTGGTGGTGGTTTTCCTTTGGAAAATCTACATCTGGACAGCAAGCTCATGAACACAGCTCCCAATACAATTCCCATGTCTAAGGACTTTGTACCTGACATCATTTCTGTGCTTTTATATTGTGACATGTTCCTAACCCCAGGCTTGGTGTTCGGATTCCAAAAAGTAAGGAGAAAAAGTAACGTCTCTCCCCGTACCACAGCCAAGATTCTCTCACTCCCTTCGCACCACTACCAAGTTCTAAATTGGGTGTACACATATGAGAACTCCATCTTTCCAAATGTACTACTTTACTGTGAGTGTACCCCTATTTTCTCTAATGTCACTGTTACGTCCCCCAAAAAGATATGTTGAAGGTCTAACCTACAGGACCTCCAAATGTGAGCTTATTTGGGCATGGGGTCACTGCAGACATAATTAGTTAAATAAAGATGACATCATATTGGAGTAGGATGGGTCCTTAATCCAATAGACCTGGTGTCCTTAGAGAAATCTGGACACAGACACAAAGGGAAGGTGGCCGTGTAAAGACGGGTAGAGACTGGAGTGATGCAGCCATGAGCCCAGGAGGGTCTGGGGCCCCCAGAAGCTATAGAGACAGGAAGCCTTCTCCCCTAGAGGCTTTGGAAGGGACACAGCACTGCCAACGTGGTGATTTCAACCTTCTCTACTCCACAGCTATCAGTCAACACAATTCTATACTTTTCAGGCACCGAGTTTATGGTACATGGGTATGGCCGTCCTAGGAAATGAATGGAACCATTTTCTATGATGGTGACAGTAGCAATTCCTGATCCTATGAAGTGAGTCTGTTAGAATGTAAGCTCTGCAAGGGCAGAATCATATTGAGTTTTGTTCACACTTATATCTTTAGCTTCTCACATATTACGTGGGACTTACTGGGCACGATTATGTCTGAATGCCTGAATGAAGGGGTTCTGGGGTCCCCGGGTCTTCCTTCGGTGCAAACTTTAAGGACTCTGAGTGGATAGTATGCTGGGAAAGAGAAAAGCATGTGCTTTTCCTCCCTTGGGTTGTAACAATTTGAAGATGAAAAACTTGGGTTGTGGGGAGGTGAACTCTTGAAAATCTTTTCTTATTCCAACTTGATATACTTTGCGATTAATGATAGTTCCTTATAGGTTTTCAATTTTTTTTCAATTTTGGTAATTTAGATTTGTTTGTTTATTTGTACTGTCTCCCCATGATTTACTGAATACTTAGGGAAGACATTACACTACTGTTAATTTATTTAATTTTTATAGTGTTGCTATGATGTGGGTAAGGCAACCATCCACTTTCTTTTATAGAAAAAGACGTTTAATTCAAATAATGTTAGTGACTTGCCCCAAATCATAGAGGTCTTTGCATTACTGCTTCTTGCCTCTTGCCTCTTTGTCATTACTAGGAGAGTTCTAGGTCATCTGCAAAATGTTACAAAAGAATACAGCAAACACCAGACCCACACAGGGTTGGGGAGTGTTTGTTTAGTCCTGCCCTTTGATTATTGACCCTAAATCAGGTTTCTGTCCATTTCCAAATAGTCACTCCTAACTTCTGGTAACTAAATTGTTTAACAGAGCAACTATTCAAATGAAGACTTGTGAAAAATTAATTATTAAGTCAGCCCACGGTCGATCTTTCATCAGAAAACAACAGTTTCATTAGTTCATGCTCAAGTGCTCTCAGGGCGTTGACATCTGGCTTCCAACCTTTACTATGTGCACAAAAATAAACTCACTTTGGGGACGTTTCCAGCTTCTTTTTGCCCCGTCTAATTCATTTCATGATTACTCAAGCCTCGCTCTCCCACCTCCTTTAGTCGCTAACATCTGTTATGGAGGCAGAGATTAATTCTGATGACCTTCGATAGCATTCTCTGCATTTTTTAAAAAGAAATCTAAAATAATGTCATTTTTGGAAAGGGAACCCAGCTTTCAACACCCATACATACGTACATTCTCATAATACACACACATATGTACGTGTGTGTTTAAATATACATAATGATGGAATGGTAATGAGGAAAGCCTCGGCGGCGCTAATCACTCATCAGTTTTCCTTCATTGTGGATAATGCTGATCGCCCCCCAGTAATCGCATTTACACTCCTGTCACTCTTTGGTAATCACGGCTTGCAGGTAGCTGGAAATAACGACCTTGACGTTTCCATGGTAAAACACATTACAAGTCCACTCAGGAGTACTTTTATATTCAGATCTCTGCGGTTAGAAAACTCATAACCTCACGTGCAATGTTTATTTGCAGGGCCTCATTTTATTTAAAATAATTAAATCTAAGCAACGGCATTTTAACTCAACTCTAAGCATGGGAAGCAAAACACAAAGAAAGCTAAGTAAGATAAATATAGAGGTACATGTTTTCATCCTAAATTGCAAAGAGATTTTACTTCTCAGTACCCTTGCCCAAATGCATGAGTAGGGGCAGGTCTGGGTCCAGCCATTAAAAAAAGAAAAAGAAATGCAAGTAATAGAACATTCATTCATTTTTATTCTGTTGTGTGTATAATAAGAGCAGCAAAAATGCACAGCGTTTGGGCTTGGGATAATTTGTATTTGGTAAGGATCATGTATATTTACAACCACCACCTGAAAACCAAGGAAAACTCAGATGCTTTAAGATCATTTCCATTTTTTTCTCTTGCTTCAATTCTACTCTTTCGCATTACACACACACACACACACACACACACACACACACACATGCCCCCAAAGATAAAATGCATATGAGCACATACATATGCACCTATGCGAGCATGCATGCATGCAGACATGTACAGAGACATTCTGGAAACATAAAGCTGTTAGCCCCAGAAGGCTTATACGCTTACGAGGTAATAGGAGTAGGAGGCAGCACAGCCCCACCACAAACCTGCCAACCTCCCAGTCCAAACTCATAACATGCCAGTCTAGTTTTCTTTTTCCTCTATACTTATGTGAAGATAGAAGATACCGTGTGATCTCTGACTCAGATTGGAAGATTGGAAGAACTTGGAGAAAAATATAATGCAGCTCCCACAGCCCAGGACAGCTAGGAATAGCACGGTTAAATAGCAAAGCCCAGTGTGGGGAGAAATGTTTATGTTTTGGGGGAAGGAACCATTGGGTCTCAAAGAGTCAGGTCCTATTCACCAGATGTTAGTGGTTAATATGCAGCTGGAAATTACATGGAGACACTCCTATGCAGTGAAAGAAGCATCTTTCCACTTTAAGTAGCTTTTTGCACCAGTGACACAAGATGTCACCTCAACCCTCCAAGCAGCCTCTTGTTTATTGCACTTCTTCCAGAGGGAGAACAGTTCAGTAATGGGTATGGCTCAATGGCACGTGTATTTCTTTAGAATATCTCTTAGCACTTAGTATTTAGGGTTCTTACCTACATAAAAATTACACATATGACTTTTAATAGGTAAGTTGTATTGGGTTAAATACAGTTAAAGACAAGGTGGAACCATTTGGAGGAAGAAAGGAAAATACAAATAGAGTTTCACTCAATAAAATATTATAATAAAGCTCATGGGTTTCCTAGGGAAACCAACTTTTCCCCACAGTAGTTCATTTGAATGTTTATTTGTATGAAGGGATAAAAGGATCGACTTTGGAATCAGATAATGTACATTTGATGATCAGATCTGACAACTTTTGTTCCATATAAAATGCAGATATTACTTTCATTCACAGGACTGTTATGCACATTAAACAAGATACTTTATATGTGACACATACAACTGAACATGACAACTGAAAACTTTTTGTGGGTGCATTGGTAATAAAAAGTGTTCCTCGGCCATCTTGGCTGTGGTTCTGATTGACGTCCAAAGGAAGAAAGAGACGCTGAGGCTTGCTGGTTTCTTTCATTTGCTAGGGCCGCCATAACAAATTACCACTGAGTAGGTGGCTTAAAGAAACAGAAATGTATTTTCCCACAGTGCATTTTACTTATCCTTCGACATTAGGCATTAGGCAGGGTTGACCACTTCCTCATTCGTATATCACTTTCTTCCCCTTGACTTCCAGAGTACCTTGTTCTCTTGGTTTTCTTCTCACCTTACAGTTTATTCCTTCTAAGTATCCTCGGCTAGTTCATTCTCTTCTGTTCCCAAAATCAGTCTTCTTTTACAGCTGTATTCAAAATGGCATCCATCTATATGCTCCAGATTGCCAAATTTATATATTCAGCCCAATCCTCTGTCCCAAACTCATACACCCAACTGCCCGCTCAACTTTCCTCCTTTCATCTCTCTAGTGACATCTCCAACTCAGCATAGCCAAACCTAACTTTCTTGATTTTCTTCCCTGACATCTCCCAATCTGAGCTGATTTCAAATCCATCCTTCTGCTGGTTCAGACAAAAGTCACGTAATGATACCTGAATCCTCTTGCACTTAAGCACATGTTAATATTTAGAGTTCTCTGGGTAGTAGAAATCTTTTAGCACAATAAGGAAGAAGAAAATGAAAAAAGAAAAAAAATGCTTATTACATGTTCAGTTGACACTAGCTGGTAAAAATGACCTGAAGATATTTAAACTTGCCTTCAGGTTAAAATTTATTTTCGAGGCAAGATATGGAAAACCGAAGCACAACAAAAATTTAAATGATAAATACAAATATTGAGACTGAAGGAAGGCTCCATCCGTGTATCAATCTACAAAAATAATGGTAAAATATTTCACACCGTTGAAAGCATTGTGATGTTCAGTCTTCTATTCTAAGGCATGACCTTTAATTAGATATGGCTGCGGAAACTGCCAGATTGGATCCCTGGTGTGAGTGATACATAGTGACAGAGAGGAGGATTGGAAAGGAAATGACCACCCTCTTTCTTCTTCCCCTCACCTTATTGTGTCTGAGAAAGGGGGTATTCTGATCTCCCTGCTAATTTTCCCCATGCCTATCCTCTCCCCTCCTCCCCATTAATTGCAACTGTGGCTTCCAGAGCTTTACAGAGATTCAGAATTGCTTTTAAGGGAGAATAAAGTTTGTCATGGCACAGTTTTTCAAAGCCTCATTAAATGTCAAGCTCCACTAAAGAGATATTAATCAGTTTTTGCTTGTAATTGTTTGCCCAGAGTGTAGTGGATGTTGACTAATATATATGGGATTAAAACTTTCTCATCAGTAGTTGCTTCTGACACCCCAGAGTAGACAACTATCAGCATGTGGAGGCTGGCAGCCTGTGGCCAATGCCACCTGGCATCTATGCCGGGAAACAGAAACTCCCAGACAACCCTTCTCCCAAAGGCGGTACACATCTGCCGATTTCAGAACGCATACTTCTGATTTGCTGTGGATGATGTGACTGAGCTAGCATACCATAATTCCTCTTGAGTTCCTCAACCTGCCTTAATTATTGAGCTTTTAAATCGGGGGTCACTGCTTTTCCGTAAAAACAGTCTCTGGCCATTAAGAATAATGACTCTTAAATAAGCTGTCTTTTGGCTTCCTTCTGGGCCTTGCCCTGCTTCCTTGAGGCCTCATTTTAGATGCCCCCTAACACTCTTCCTCACCGAAGTTTTAGTCAAATGACACATGTAATTTTTGCATAGTGCACTCGATTCCTTTTACCATAGAACTCGTGGCAATGTGTCAGAATTGCCTTTTTAGGGGTCTCTATCCTTCAGATGGATCTGAGAGGTCCAATAACTACCTCCATTCCATGAGACACAGAACACGGACATGTGAAAAAAAAGAAAGGAAAATTTAAAAATACATAATTAGAAATTTGGTATATTTACATTTGAAAGTGTGCCCCCTCCTTGAGCAAAGTAGAAACAGCCTCGTTTAGTGCTTTGCAGAAATAATGAGCAAAAATAGACTGAAACAGACAGGAAGCTACCGAGTACCAGATGGAATGCGTCATCAATAAATTCCAACTAGAAGCCATCAAGAGTTTATTTGAGGGCAGGTTTCCTGCTGTATGTCCCTCCAAAGCTGCTGGTAATGCTTTGTGTGGCTCTGAAGTAATGAGGCTGGGAACTGTGTGTATTTGGCTCATTTTGGTTGCATTTTCACACCCGAACACAGTGCCAGGCACACATATTTGACACTCATTTTATTTGCTGAGTGTTGAATGAATTTTGGTATATAGACGTTTGCTCTTTGCTCTGTCTCTTTTACATTCTTAATCTGTCAAGGTCTTGCTGCCAATTTTAAATCTCTTCTGAGGGTCTATTTAGTGTCATGTTTTTTTGCATTTTGTGTGTGTGTTTTTTGTTGGTGATTTTGCTGTTTAACCCTCAAGCAGTAATACCAAGGTGCTGTCTAGTGTCCCAAATACTAGAAAGATGCCATGTGCCTTACAGAAAGCATGTGTTTGTTAGGTAAGCTTGTTCAGGATTGAGTTCTAATGTCATTGGCTGTGAGTTCAGTGTTCATCCAGAAAAAGGAAGAGGAAGCAGACCCATCTGTATGTAAGCCTGCTCTGAAAAATTAGCATCTATAGTTGCATGACGACGCTATAGAAAAGATGGAGCACTGGCTAAATTTGTGAATTCATGAGATGATGACCAATGAAAAGTATAGTGGATAACATAGTCCTAAGGCTGAAAGCCAAAGAACTTTATGGTCATGCTATTCAAGTTCAAGAAAATATTAAACCTTTCCCAGTGTTTTATTATAAAGATAGGCTGTGTACATTTAATTATTTTGAAGACATCTGTATGAAATTAGGTGTCTCTAAACAGAAACCCATGTGAAACAAGAGTATGTGTTGATCAGTTGGTGACAATGTGACCAGAAGCTGTCAGGAACCTAATCCTGTGTTTACCTAAGGACCAGTTCCGTATTCGCTACTTTAGTGTTTTCAGAAGCATCACAGAACTAGTGCAAAGAATGAGACTTGACTGTGTGTGTGCATGTGTGTGTGCAAATTATACTTATGACCAATGCAAACAGTCCCACACATGTCTGTATATTATCTATATGTACAATATATAAATATAAATAGAATACAGAAGCGTCACTTGCTCTGGACATACCTTGGTCAGGATATGCCTTGCAATTTTAGTTGGATGACCTAATATATTTTTGTCTGTTCTTCACATGTTACCAACACAAAGCACTGTCTGTCTAGTACTTTTCTGCATTACCCTTGCTGTGGCGACACTATAGACTATTCCTCCAAAGTTCTTGTTGAAAAAACAAAAGGTCTTTGCAATGGCACATTATCTCTACTCATTCTAGTGGCAAATAGTGGACCTGATAGCCTTTCTGACAGCCGTGTATTAGCTTGAGTAAGTTAGCCCTTTGTTGTTCAAGTATACGGTGTTGCTAGCACAAGGTCTGAACGGGGCACACATAGAAATGCATCAGACCAAAAGCTGGGTAAAATTACCTACAATGTGTCCAAAATTATTCACATGTAAATAATGGCACTTTAGTAGCAAAAGGAAAAAAAAGGGGGGAGGGGACATGAGTCATTGATATTAATAATCTAAAAAATTTCCTCAAAATGAGGCCATTATCTTTATAATTTCAAGTGCTTTAAAAGCTGCTTGACTTTCTTTCATGGGGAAGAATATCAATCGGAAACCATTATTCCTCTGGTGAGTCAGTATGTGCTCTCGGAAAGTAGCATATATTTCCAACATTTGAGGTATATGTTTAATTACTCAGAAACTTAAATTATTCATTTAAGTAAAAAATATAAAGTTACAATTTGAAAAGTCCCTCTTAGGTAAATAATTGAATATGCAGCAAAGGTGCTGGTGCTCACAAAGGAACCCGACTCATATGAAGAAATATTTGGTGCAAAGCACAGAGTTGGATTGATTTATCACTTTAATCTGCATCTGCCGATGTTAAAACTATTTCCTATTTTGTTCAGCAGTTTCCATAAAAAGGAAAAATTGACTCCAAATCACTAACACGAACAACACCAAAAATATTTTGATCAGCAATGAAAACGTTGGTCTCCAAAATGTACTGTTGTATTGATCAATCACACCATCTTAATATATACCTGCTATACGCCACACATGTATTTTTCACATTTAGTATTACAAAAATCCTTTCAGCTGAGAATTATCATCCTCATTATACAGATAAGATTGATGAGGTTCAGAAAGTTCTATATGTTGCCCTACATCACACTGCTAGGAAGTCCAGAAACTGAGAGCTAATAAAAGTGCAGTGTTACAATGAAAATAAAATACATTTTGAAGACTTACTCCCCCATTCCTTGTAATTTATGTTATACAAATACTGGACGCAAAGGGTCATAACTGCTTCTACACAAGAAAAGATTCATAATGGAATGACAGCTATCACGTCACTAGTCTAATGATCTCCACAGTCAGTTCTGTGGAAGAATGCAACTTCCAGATAAAAAAATTAAAAGCTTACGCTTTTTATGTCTCATTTTCAAATAATTTTTCAGTGTGTTTCGAACAGCAGAGCTGAGATCATTTTAAATCCATAGAAAGACAAGTCCTTTTGGTTTTTGCATAAGATAATATTCTCCAGAAAGTTAGAATAAGATGTGGAATTCCTCTGAACGTCATTTTCCTCCCAATATTATAATCCTCAGCAAATACAACCAAGTATTTACAAAGGCTGAGAAATGATCTTTAGTTTTATTACTCTTCATTACCCTCTGAGCCCAAGAGAAAATTTGAAACTGCACAAAGAAAGCATGCGTCATCCTTTCTTCACTTCTCTCATAGTAACCATCTTCCTGCTCAAGCAAGGATCAAATAGAAATACATTGACTTCTAATTTTCTGATGCTATCCAAGCCAAGAAAGGTGTTAGTGACTAAAGAGCCAATAAGAAATGCAATAAATCTTTACTCAGCATGGGTTATGACCCACACACTTATTTTACCGTAATCCATTGAGAGAAGAAGAGTTTTAGTTTTAAAGTGTAGATCATAAAAACATAATCATTAATGGAGTAGAGACTTATCTTTTATGGGAATTTCCTTCTTGCTGGTTCATGACTGCTTGTCAGTAATAAAAATTGGCTAGCACATCCCCGCTCGCGAAGTAGAGTTATTCCCTTCACTGTGACATCAGTACATTTGTAACAACCACATCAGCAATGCTGACAGCCTGGCCTAAAGGTGCAGATAAAAGGGACAGGAACAGCAGCAGGCATTTGGAGAGAAAGCTATTTGTATTCAGTCAAGGGCAGAAGAAGCCAGGCATAATATAGCCGTGCTTTAGATTGCCTTGGAACTTCCATGCTTGCAGTTATGCCACACGTAACCATTGAACAGGTATCATCGATCTTCAACAGGTATCTTAAAACAAATAATGTGATTGACTTCTTTTAAAACAATGTTGGGCATAGCACGTTCAAAAGACCTTCCGTTTAAACAGTAATTTAGAGAGAGAACGTTGTATTGAATTAGAGAAATTTGATCGTGATTTAACGTGGGAGTATACTTTATATACTCAATTATTCTAAGATACCTCAAAACTAAATTGCTGAATTGAATATTACTAATGCTAAAGAGAATTTTCTGAAATCTGTACCTTTTATTGATTACTAAAAGCAATATATTTAAAACATGCAATATCAGTTCATTCAAACTATGAATTATAAAAGTACTCTCTTGTGGATGAATAATTAAGTAAAGAGCAAATAATGATAGCTTTATCCCCGTCAACAAACACATTCGAACATTGTTCTCATTACTTCAACCCCTTGGTGTCACAGCTTACCCTACAGTACCTTTCTCCCGAATCAGATACTGATGGCTTCAGTCGTGGGAAAGGCACAAATGTGGGTCCACAAGGAACTAGCTGTGGAGACATTATGATCCTCTCCTCAGATATTTGTTCAAGAGCAAGAAATTCATTTACAGCCACAAATGCCTTTTATCCAGATGCTTGATCAAAGGAATGGAGTCTGTTTCTACCATTACTTTGGAGAGACGTTATAAGATGTAAACATTTCAGCTCCAGCAGCCGATTCTAATTTCTTTAATGCTATCTTTATTCAGCATTGCTTGACAGACTATTAAGGAAATGTTGATGATACAGGAAGACCATTGACTGGTTAACACGATTATTTTACAGAGCACTGTGCATTCATTAATAGCAAATAAGTTGTCACAATAGTCCTCCCCACTTCTTTCTAAAAATCTCTGATTTATATTTACTTATTCTCAGGGTGTTTAGTGTTCAAAACATAGAGCATAGCACAGCACATGTTTCAGAAAATATAACGTATAGCCTTTCCTCTAATAAACAAAATCAGTTATTAATTTTAAGAAAAGTCCATGCTGCCGAGAACATGTCTGCGGACACACAAGCCTTACCACTCAGAAAAATAAGAGTGATCGTATTTCAAACAGCAAGGGCTTCCTACAGTAAAAAATGTACACACACATAAATTCCAGTGGCCACCATTGTTTTACATGTGCCCTGTGAAATGGCTGACATGTTGAGAGACACAATAAGTGTGGAGGAGTTTCATACAGGCACACCGGGAACTGCAGAATATACAAAAGAAAAGATAGTCATGTATGAATTCATAGATATGCAGGAATATATAAAAGGTATACGTCTCATTACAGAGCAAAGAAAATGTTAGGGAGATGTTGGCCACTGAAGCAATAACAATGGCACACAGTAGTATATAAATATTTTTTGTAGCCTTAGTCGTGATAATCTTGTTTTGACTCTGAAAAATCAGAGCAATGTAATTGCCCAATTATAGAAAATCAGATACTTTTTGGTACATCTATAGGACGAAATAGTTTGCAATCACAAATAATGATGGAAAGCTTTTCATGATATACTATTAAATGGAAAACCAATAAATAAGCAAAGAATTAAAAATAAGCTACCAAATGCTACTGTGCTTTGATCCTGTTTGGAAAAAGCTGATAACTTTAAAAATGGGAAAAAATCCAAAATATAATATTGTACATCAAACCATGAGTATTGCTGAAATTATGCTGTTAGTTTGTTTTTTGTTTTGTTTTGTTTTGAAGTTTCTGGTGATTGTTGTTAATCAATATTTTCTGGTAGTGACCATGTTGTACTTAACCATGTTTTCCAGAATATAGGACCTAGCCAGACAGTCAGCATTAATGTGTCTTTTGGAGCAAAAATTAATATAAGACCCGGTCTTATTTTACTATAAGACCAGGTATAATATAATACAATACAATACAATACAATACAATACAATACAATATAATGTCATGTAATGTAATATAAAACCAATGTGTGTTCCAAAAGACGCATTAGAGTTGATTGTCAGGTCTTATTTTTGGGGAACGTAATAAAAATAAAACAATAACCACATAAGACATACCATTTATACCAAGTGGCATCACTGTCCTACGATTTAACCATGATTTTACTTCTTGAAATGTTTATCTATTCAAAATCACTTTCTGGAAGTTATTTACAGAGAGCCACATAGCTGCTCTCCAGGCCATTAGGTCATTATAAAAAATGTTATGCTGGAAATCACATCCTACTCAGAGTCAGAAGTACGAGATCCTTTTCCTCACAGCTACTTACTAGTTAGCGCAGCCAGTGAGGCTGCAGGTCCTGGCCAACTCCCCAGGCTTGATTGTTAGGTACAGACAAAAACTTCCCAAGGCCGAATATTTACTGTAAATAGTAGTTTTACAGAACATAAGTTCTTGACCTTATCACTACCCAGGGATCCAGAGCCTATTACCTAATATCCTCATAACTCGTACTCTTCTGAATAGTCTGTAAGGGGTTATTCATAGTATTCCTTCGGTACAAGGTGTGGGCTTTGCTGGTGAGCGCTTAGGAGGCATTTTCTTTAATTCAGCTGAGCTGGACCCATATTGTCTGCCAATGGAAAAAGGTGCTTCTCAAAGCACAAGCCCCACGCAGATGTCCACAAAGACAGGCTGCCATGGGGCATTATAATGTTGAGGGAAAGCGACTAGCTTTGGAGCTATAGAGCTGACATTCAAGTCCAATTGTAAGACTGACTAGGTGTGGGACTTTGAAAACACCAAGGGCACTTGCTGTTCTGACATTGAGTTTCCTCTAAGTGGTAAAATGGGGGAAGTAATTCCTACCTTCTGATATTAATGAGAATAAAATGAGAGTGATGTAAAATTCTTAATAAACTGACGTAGAAGCCTCTCAATTAATGTTTTCTTTCTCAGACGTGTATTGACCTGGTCTTCTGATAGTAACCATTATCACACTAGTTTGATAAAAATGTCCCCCCAAAACAGACAGGTTAGTAAGGCTTCACAGAATTATCACTGAGAAATGTAGGTTTGTGGAAAGTTTATTGAAATAACAAAAATAACTCAAGGGCCTGGTGATTATTTCAGCAGGGTCTCTAGTCCATCAACATACAGTCTCTCTCCGTGAAGTAATCAGAGGTGTCTTTATTTCTGCAATTTAATGTAATTAGGCTGAAAGCTGCTGGTAGAAGTGAAGAAGTGATTGCAGAAGCAGTTTTCTCAGCGTTTAGCACTTATAGAAAGTGGTTACGGGGGTACCTAGGCATACTTACCTGCGAGTTAACTTTCTTGCTCTGATTATGTATAGCCATCAAGATATTCAGATTTGTGGTGTGGCTCCCTTTGCAAAACACCACAGGAATCAAAGTCTTCATTAGTCTTTTTTTCCCTCTTAAGAAAGGGATGTTTTATCACATGTTCAGATTTATTTATTTCAGTGATCGCAAATGAGGATCAACAGAAATAATATTCTGATTTAAAACTTTAGTCCATAAAACATCTTTTCAAAACATCAGCGTTTGGGCTAGCAGTACACGCTGCCAGGAACAACTCATCCTGACAGTCAGTTGAAGGACAAATACAGCAGCAGCCAAGCGAAAAACAGAGAAAAGTACGTGATCTGTACAATTTCCATGTAATGTATTTGGACATCATTGGAGTTTCCAGAACCAAGGTCAACAGAACCACCCAACAGCTAAGTTCATTTACAGACTTACCACCCAGGAGCCCAAACATTTCCAAACTCAACCTTGGAACAGTCTTATTAACCACAAAAGAAGGAAAATATGGAGATAAACAGCAAAGAAGATATAGATAATCCTTGAGACCATGTGTTTCTTACGTCCTCCTTGAATTTCCATTCTATCTAGCAGAATTCCGTATACAAAATATTTATTGAAGGAAATGAAAAGGAAAAAAGTAGAAAAATTGTGAACATCTTGCACTCTCCAATTATCAGCAGCAGTACTTTTTAACATAATGATTCTCTGTGGCTGAGCCAAAATCACTTTCTTCCACTCTATTTGAGCTGTCGCATGTGTAAAGGGATGTTTATAGGGTAATGTTCCACTCTAATGCATTAAAGCATTAACATGCTTTAATGAATAATCAACTTTTGAGCTTTTTTTATGAACCAAGGCTTAAGACCATATGACTCAGACTGCACTGCAATGAAATAAAGGTGTTGAGACTGCCTACTCCACCATATAACCCTAGGAACTGTGTCTCCCCTCCTCACCCCATGTGCATTTTGGTCATTCAGATTTTACACCTTCTCAAGGAGAACAGCAGCAATGCAAAACCAAAGGAAATAATCAAACAATCAACATGCACAAGGACCTCCATCTGGTTGTCCTAGGATCCCGTTCTCTTTCTGGGCAAATCAAACATTCTATAAATGATGCAGTGGATAGAATTTGGACTGTCAAGTTAGTGATGAAGGTGACTGTCAAGGATATCACAGTCCAACATAGGTATTGTTTATGCCTACTAATACCTTCTGAGGCTCAAGGTTTACTTTCTGATGCTAACAGAGTGACCGAGAAAAGCTGCTCACGTGACACGCTCTTCCAGTAGCCAACAATTATTGGCCTTCTCAAGACTCGGTGTAGAACAAGAAAAGTATGCCTTAATCACAAAAAGTCATCATGGTCCTTATTTCTCTGTGGAGATACTGTATGTTTTACAGCTATAAAAATCATTTAAAAATAGAAATATGATGATCTAAAGGAACCAAGTATAAATAGGAACGAAATGACTGGCATAAATTGATAACATTCTTATGGACCAAAACGTATTTGGGAACTTTTCAAGTTCTTCCATCTTCTGGGGTGCTTAGTTTTCCCACCTGTAAAATGAGATTTAACTTGCTTCCTCCCAGGTCAGAAATCGAGGAATTCTATCAGTCAATCCATGTGGACAGAAAAGGCTCAGCTTGGTTACAGAATGACTTATTTATTCATTCAATATTGTTTATGTCTTCTGTGGTGATTTCCATCAATATAAAGCAGTGAGTGGAAGAAAAAAGTCTTGTTATCATAGAAGAACCTATTCTATTATAGTCAGAAGAATCAGAGCATGAACAAGCACAGCAATAAATGTTCAGTTACAAGTTGGAGTAGTGTTATAGACACAAGGTTCAAGACGCTAAAAGACTGGATAGATTGAGTAGGTACAAAGCAGCAAAGTCCTCTACACTTGGACCGGATTTCCTGGGCCACGGAACTGCTTTTCTCTCGACTGACCACCCAAAAGGTCATTTCGTTAACTGAAAAGTTCGCTTTCATTCCCAATTTGGAAATAATGCAGATCTGTCATGAAGGCCCAGTTACGCCTGCACTCAGTGGGCCAAAACTTAGAAGGTGATGATGGATGGGGGCCCGAAAAAAAAGGGGATTTTTTTTTTTTAACTTAAGACATGTAATGCAGTAGCTCAGAAAACCACCATTTGTAAAGACTGCTTCCCACAGCTGATGATTGTCCATATTTCAATGTTGAATGCCTTTTATAGATAACCATTTTCAGTACATTTGTACTTGGAGAGAAAATAATAAATAGAGGTATTGTTCCACAGAGTAAACTGATTTCCTGCTAGACTAAGAGGGGAATTATCTCTGCATTCAAAGTACACAACAGGCTAGATACATTACTTTAGTGTTTCTCATTTTGAAATCCTCCTCCAGGCAATAAATATGTGCAAGCCACAAAATTATTATTAACATAGTATTTACTAGACTTGGGAGACTAATTATTTGAGCTGATGCAGAAATGTCTATGTCCTAAGATTATCCTCAGATGAAGAATAAGAATGAAATGGGGAAACCAAGAAGCTGTTGCAAACTAAATTAATATTAAATAGGGGAAAAAAATAAAAAGAAAGCTTCCATCTTTGCCTTTAAATTTTTTAAAGAAAAAAATAATAATAATGGGAGTCTGTTTCTCAGACATTGATTGAAAGGTAGAGCCCAGAGATAAAAGAAAACAAATTCAACATCTATAAAAATAAGGTTTATACATTGTTATCAATGTATAATAAATAGACCTGAAAGTTCACTGCAGGGAAAAGCAGACCACTTTATAGAAATGGCACAACTTCAGTGACTTCTCAGCACTGAATCAGCTCAATGAGGAATATGAAAAACAGATAAACCGTCAGCCTTCCCAATACTAGACGAAAATGTTTATAATCCTAGTAGAGATGAGCTGCAACGGGTTATGTACTACAGACCATTCAGAATCACTCACCTCCTCTTTCTCAATTTCTCGGCTTCTATGTTATCAAAGTGTAATTCCAATTATAATTTCGCTTTCCATGCATATGATTGGATGTGGACGAAGTCGCCACCCTAACGTCGTGGTTTGTATCTCAGTCATAGTCTAGTTTGCTAAGCAGGAACCAGTTGGCTTGAAATTACACAGCTCTAGCTGCCCTCACAGAATCAGATGCCTGCCCTTCTAAGATGGTGTCAGAGGCACTGCACCATTGGCCCAACCTAGGCAAGGCCACCACAGTGGATTCACCAGATGACCAACCACTATCTCATTTTTGCTGTGACATGGTTTTTTGCCTTTCAAATTTCAAAGGATAAAATTCCAATGTTTCAGTTACCTATTTGTAAAAGCGTTTGTCTGGACAGTACTCCTTTAAAGGTAGTATCAGTACACACAGTGTGATATATACTCGTAGATGATGTATTACAGAATTGTACACTTGAAATCTATATCATTTCACTAACCATTGTCACCCCAATAAACTTTAATTAAAAACATAGATAGTATCAGTAGCCTATAGGAAACTGGATGCGTGAGAAGCCTGAATCAGTTACTAATAATTCCAATTTAAAATGGCAATTGAAAACCATTCTAACAAATATTTGAGAAATGTTGTAAAATTCACCCCAACTTGAAAAAGAGCCTCCAATTTTTTTTGAACCATGCTCATTTTCTTTATATATTTTTATACCCTTGGTTTTGCTGGCATCGCGAACTTACAGGAAAGGGTGTTATATATAAAACAATTTATAAGTAACTATGTTCATAGAGAACCCTAAAATGAAGTATCTATGATTGCATGTAAATGTTAAGCCACATTAAAGTTAACTTTTACTAAGCTGTAGGGCTCAATTTTCAGTGGATCATTTGACTGTCGTACATTGACTATTCTTAAAATTTCCTGACTTCTGCTTATTATTATAGCACCACCCAGGTGAAAAATTAACTTAAAAATGTATTAAAAGGATTAGATCATGAGAAATAAAGTCTGCACTTCCATGAAAGCTGTCTATTTGAATGAAAAATAAATAGCTTTAGAAAAAAGAATATGTGCTTCAACAGATTTCATAATCCCCATAGAAATACTTCGTTCTTTTTCTAACCACTGTGAAAAACAATCTCTTAATATTGGTGTGTTTTCAAATGTTCTGAACATCTGAGAATTCAAGAGGAAATGGATTGAAATTGCAAAATTTAAAATTAAATTATACATATCACTGCACGTTGGGGTCATATTTGAAAAAACAAAATACTCTGTATTTCAAACTCCATTTGCCAATTGCCCTTAAAAGGAAGCTAGATAAAGCAAAATCACTCAGGTAAAAGTTACGTAATAAAAATATGAATTCAATTTTCCTACTTATGTCTTTGAGAAACTAGCAGCATTGGACATCAACCCACCAACAAACAATAGACTGTGAACACTTAAATATGGGTACAGCACTGTGCTAAGTGGATGAAGCATATCAATGAGACTGAAAAACACTTGTCCTTTCCTATAAACATGGAGTCTGACAAACCTGAGTTAAAAACTAATTCCATCTCTTAGCAAATATGTAACCTTGAAATTTTTGCTAATTCCCTCCTTCCTCATTACTTCACCTATAAAACAGAAATAAGAATGTCTGCTTCATAGAGTTGGTGGCTGGATTAAGTGAGACAAGGCACAAAAAGTGTCTAGCACCTAATCGTCACTCAATAATTGTTACAGCTTCTTCCCTGAGTAATATATTGAACGTATAAGACAAAAACAATTAAGATATTTAATAATCAGTACTTTTAAAGACATTTAATAAAAAAAAATCAATTAGAAATGAAATGAATTGTGTTGTAGAACCCACCATATCTTGCTGTACCTCAGGGGTCAGCAAACAATAGCCCATAAGCCACATCCTGCCCACTGCCTCTTCTTTTGTAACCTGTGAACTAAGATTGGTTTTTATATTTTCAAATGGCTGAAAACAAATCCAAGGAAGAAGAATATTTCATAGCACATGAAAATTTCAATGTCCATAGTAAAGTTTTATTCAAACTCAAAACATGCTCATTCATCTACATACTGTCTATGGATGCTTTTAAGTTACAACAGCATTGAGTCATTGGCAAAGAGACTTTATGGCCTCCAGGGCCTAAAATACTTGCCATCTGGTCCTTCCCACAGGAGAAATTTGCTGATCCCTGCCCTAGTGATCAGGATAGCCTATCTTCTGCCACAATTTATTATTTTGTTACATTTTAGCAGGACTTTTAAGAGCTTCCCTTTTTGATTACAAAGGACTTATTTTAATTGTCTCAGAATACACTCCACAGTTTTAGCCATTGCATTTCCTGTGAGATGAGATGATGTCACGGAAGTAAGAATAATGCTTATTGAATGAGGATGCAGATAAAAACTGGGTAGAGAACAAGGTTGGAAGACAGACTTTACACTCTTATATAGTCACTGATTATTAATATATGTAAAATCAAATATTAAAGACATACATCTTTTTAAGAGATGAGGTGATCAAACACTTTAAGCACTATCATTTCATCTGTTAAGTTTAAAAACATGTGCATACAGTTTGATTTATAAAAGCAAGAAATATAAAAGAACATTTATAATTTTAAAAATTATGATTTAAAGGTTTAAATAACTAACTCACTTACACCGAGCTAAAATTTACCTAACATATTCTATTAAGAGCATATAGTTTCTAAAATATACAAGTATACTTTTTATCTAATGAGAATTTCTTAATTACTTTCTATAAATTGGCCTTAATATTCATTAGCCTTCCATAGACCTATCCACAAGATAACATCAAATCTTTTCAGGACAAGAAAATTGCAACCTGATAACATTTGATTTACGGCTATAAAACATTGACTTAAAGTAAAGCACTTAGGTATTTTTATAGAAATCTGATTTTCCAAAAGATAGAATCCTGGATAAAGGAGATGGGACAATAATATAAGTCTACAGTATCTGAAGGTGGTTGGAGGAAACTAAATCCCACACAACAACAAGGTGTGAGTGAAAAGTACAGTGAATGTTTAAATTTTAAAAATTATAGTAAAAGGCACATTGCCATTAATTCCCCTCAAAATACTCCTCCTCACTTCAAACACTTATCCCATCATTCTTGCCACTTTCTGAAGCTGTTCTGGAAGTCCGCTTTCATGAGTGTCTTTACATCATCCTCCATGACAACACTCTGTGTCACACATCCCTTCTGGTATGGCAGTTTCTGTCAAATAAAACATCATGGTGTGTCCTCATCCACCTTCTTCACTGGGTCTGGCACCATCCAACTTCTGGCCCTTCCCCAAAGTCAAAATGACCATGAAAGGAAAACATTTTGAATCGATTCTGGACATTGAGGCAGCTACAACAGCGCAATTAAAGACACTTACAAAAGAGGACTTCCAGAACTGCTTCAGAAAGTGGCAAGAACGATGGGATAAGTGTGTTCGAAGTGAGGGGCAGTATTTTGAGGGGGATTGATGGCAGTTTGTCTTTTAATGTCATGAATATTTTATTTAAACATTCAATGTATAGTTTGATCACAGCTCGTGTACTAAAATTGTAATGATACCAAGAGAGATGGGCATGGCCTCTGCACAGATGACAGAACTCAGCAAGGCCCTCCCTGAGAAAATAACCAAGGAACAGAGGTCACACGGGAAAGAGTCACCAGAGAAAAAGAAGCAGAAAATGTTCGGGACAAAGTGAAAAACAGAAGTAAATACTGAGCTATGTTATATTAAGTTATAAATGGAATAATACAGCTATTTAGAGAATTTATAAGGAAAACTAATTTTAAATATAGTTGTGATGGTCTCGAAAGCTATTGACTTACAGTTGTGCCAGTGTGTGCACTAGAGTTAAGCTTCACACTTAAGAAACTTGGCTCATGATTTAGTTTGTAGCTTCCAGACAATTATATTTGATACAGAGATAATCATCCCATCTGTCTCTCGGCAGCATCTTAGTTAACATTTTAACATCCTGCAATTAATTGTGAGGAGTCCAAAACCAGAAGACTAACATTGAATGTCAGTAAAGTGTCTTGTATGCATCTCAAGAGGTATTATCAGTCAGAAATCTCTTCCAGTATAACCACAATACTACACATTTAGTCAGAATTAATAATTATTTTAAAAATCACGCTTGCAACCATCTTACTACTCTCAAAGACTTATCTGTGAAGGTAAAACGATAATGGAAAAGAAAATAATGGGAGAGAAAGGGAGTCCAGGCAAAAAACAAACTTAATAAAAAACGTTGTAAGGTATAACCTTTAACTTTGTATTTTTATCTTTGAAGAATCATCTCATGTTGGAAAATGGATGGCTGCTACAATTTTCTATAATTTTCTGGATGGTTTTTATTGGGCGAAGTTTGTAACCTTTCATGCTTTAGACCCATTACACACCTATCAGAATGGCCAAAATAATCAAGTTCCAACATCAAATGCTGGGAGGACGTGGACAGTGGAATCACTTGTACTTGGCCACTGGGAATATACATGATATGACCACTCTGGAAGAGTCTGGATGTTTCTTAAAAAAACTAAATGCGCAGCTACCATGAACACCGCAAATGCACTCTTAGGCATTTCAGAAAAGTGAGAGGCAGTATTTTGAGGGCGATTAATGGCAATGTGTCTTAGGCATGTCAGAAAAATGAAAATTTGTGTTCACACAAAAACCTGCACACCAATGTTCATAGCAAGTTATCTGTAATAGAGCAAAACGGTAAACAGCCCAGATGTCTGTCCATGGGTAAATGGTGAAACAAACTAGGGCACATCTATCCCGGGGAATGCGACTCGGTGGTAAAAACAACAAATTATTCATACATGCAACTTGGATGAATCTCTAAAACAGCCTAAATATCCAAGGAAGTTCACTGTGTTGATAGATTACGGCATGCCTACACAAGAGACCGCATTGCCGATTTTCATAACATGAGAAAACGTGATGCACTGCTGTAGAACTCTGTCCAAGATTTTCCTATAAAGTGAAAAGAGAAATGTACAAAATAGACTCTACTGTCACTATAATTTCTACAAAGAGAACAAGTAACTATATGTATATTTTTATATATTTATATGCATAGGTGTATTTGCTTCCAAATTGATAGGCTGTTTCTTGAAGCGTATACCACAAACAGGATCAGCTAAACTGATTTTCTTTGGAAATGCAAACTGTGTGGAGACAGAGATACGAGAATATTTTTAATCTATTTCTGTTTACACAAGTTTTAAAAAATTTAAAACTGTGAATGTATTACCTATTCAAAAAAAAGTATTTTTTGAAAAAAAAATGTATTTCAGCTTCTAATAACTCTCTTCCAAAAATAACAAAAGTGTTTTAATGTAAATGGAGTTGTAATTCGAAAGGCTACAAGGGTCACTTGGAGAATTTTAGATTTAGAAGTTGGAAATAAATTTCCCTAATAAGTCTCCAGTCTGGTAGTGAATTGCTGGATGTCAAAACACTCCGACGGTTTGGACATTTTCTTTGATATTATTCCGTATTCTCACTGAGAAAGCTTTGCATCCTAATTTGTTTTCAGACAGAGTTCACTGGAAAGCAATGACCTGGGTAGCCTCAAGTCACATTGGCAGGCTTGGCGCTTTCATGTCTCGTTAGCTGTGATCAAAGTTGTTTTGTAATACACATAATGTCTCCCATGAGCCTAAGCCCTGTGTTTTTTCTCAGGATGTGAGCTGTTGAGAAAAACCTTGGAATAATGACTGACTTCACAAAACTAAGGAGATTGGGTTTAAGCTAAAGTTAATGACATGTTTTTCTGGATGAGAGAAGAGAAAAAAAATTAATCTTCATTCTTAGCAAAACATTCAAAAAGCAAAAAGCAAGCCCAGTGGACTTCTCAAAAGTTTAGCAGATTTGCAAAACATATAATTTCATTCAATTATGTTTATAGTTTCTCCATTCATGCAAAAAGCTTCTGGCAGAAGCTCCAATTCCTATGAATTATGAGATGTTTCCCACAGTCCTGATCCCATAACACCCATTAAAAAAGGGTCCAGGTTTAGATTTTGACTTTCACAAGAGGTTTTTGGAAATCAAAAGAGAAGGCCTTGGGAGGCAAGCAGGATATAATTATACAGTGACTGCAGAATTCAAAAGAGAACAAGGGAAGAATAAAACTCCGTCCACGTGCTGAGCTTGACCTTCAGCACCACCGTGGAAGGAATCACCTGGGTTGAGGGGAAGAAGGAGGGTTAGAGGAATGGTATAGGGGCAAGCAAGCACAAGTCATGACCTTGGGGAAATGGGTCTGGGGGGAGAATGCCAAGCATGGCGAGCAACCAAAGAGAAACCTGAACATAAGACTACACTATAGCTGGCTTTTTCCTTTTAACGACTTTATAGTGAGACAATTCACATAGCATAACAGTCACCTATTTACAGTGTACAATTCAGTGGTTTTTAGTATATTAACAGAGTTGTGCAACCATCACCAAACCTAATTTTAGAGCATTTTCAGCTCCCAAGGAAACCCTATACTCATTCACCCATTGGCAGTGGCTCTACGTCCTGTCCCCCACTCCCAGGACCCAGTCCCTGGCAACCACCAGTCCACTTTGTGTTTTTCATAGTTTTGCCTATTCTGAATGCCATATGAATGGAATCATACAATCCACAATCTTTTGTCACTGGCTCCTTTCGCTTAGCGTGACGTTTTCAAGGTTCATTGTATTGTAGCTTGTGCCAATATTTAATATATTTTTATTGCCGAATAATATTCCTTTGTATGGATATATCACATTTCATTTATCCATTCATCCAGCGATGGACATATTGTTTGTTTCTGTTTGGGGCTGTGACGAATAACATTCTAAATAGTTAAGTACAACTTTTTGCATGAACATATGTTCCCATTTTTCTTAAGTACGTACCTTCAAGCGAAATTGCTGGGTCATATGCTACACCTATGTTTAACCTTTGGAGAAACTGCCAGACTGTTTTCCATGGCAGCTGTACCATGTTACATGCCCACCAGCAATATGTGAGGGTTCTAACTTCTTCCCATCCTCACCCACACGTGTTATCTGTCCTTTTTGTCATGCCCATTTTAGTAGGTGTAAAGTAGGTGCCCAGTGGGTTTTGACTTGCATTTCCCTGCTATCTAATGATGTTCAACATCTTTGCTTGAGTTTATTGGACATTTGGACATACTTTTGTAGAAACATCTATTCGGATCCTTTGTCCATTTTTGTTTTTGAGTTGTAAATATATATTTTGGATAGAAATAACTAGAATATCAGATATATGATTTACCAATATTCTCCTCCATTATGTGGATTATCTTTTCACTTTATTGATGATGCTCTTTGAAGCCAAAAAGGTTTTAATTTTAAGGAAGTAAATTCGTCTACTTTTTTCTTTTGTCACTTGTACCTTTGGTATGATACCATTTGTTTTCCATCATAGCGGAAACTATGTATCTTCTGAGATAGGGACCCTAATGAGGTACTTGTCATCTGTGGGGCATATGGACCTTCTAGTGATAGCGGCCAACAATTGGATGTCTACATTAACAACAGATGGAAACCTTCCCATACTCTGAGTGAGTTCCAACTCACCTCGCTTGTACCCTGTGCCACAACTCAGAATGCTCATTAATCTCTGAAACTGAATGCTAATTTCCAAAGGGTAGTGATAGTCCAGAAGGAAAATCCTAAGCATCAAGGTCTAGTGAGTGATGAAATCTCCCACGTGTTGCACAACCTGTCACTACCATGTTGAAATGGAGAAAAAAAACAGATATCTGAATACACATAGAGTTCTTTAGAAAGAGAACAGAACAGATGAATGGGAAAGCAAAAAACCAACAACAACAAAAAGAATGAAAAACATTAGTAAAAATAAAACTGTACTGAAATGATGAAAACTCAAATCTGCAGCAACTTACAGCATACTGCACGACAACAAAAAAAAAATTGATAGCTAACTAAGACATATTCTGGTAAAGTTACTCAACTTCACGGAAAAAGTTTTATATATATTTTGTAAAGTACAAGAAGGGAGAATAGATTAATTAGAGTGATCTCAGGTTTCTTTAAGGAAATGCTGTCTGAAAACACAACACTATTTACAGGATTAAGCAACAAATAACATAAAAATTATGTGTCCACGCAACTTGGACTTCCAACACAATACTTTCTCAAGCATGCAAAAAACTAAAGAAACCATACTCATTAGACTTTCTTGGGTAGAGAATAAAACTACTTAATGAAATCTTTGCATTTAAGACATGAATCAAAATAAAATCTCAGGATGGGAGATGCTATGAGAAGTACTAATAAAATGATTGTACCCCTAAATAAAGAAATAAGCTTGAACAACTATTGAAATTAGGATTTTAGAAGGGAATGTGACTGACTATTAGAGAACTTGTCATTGTGTAAAAAAAATTGTTTTGAAGAAACGAAATTGGGAAGTAGAAGTGTAAGGCAGTGCGATGACATTTATTTCCTCATCTTTCATTGGACGGATAACAGATGTCTAAACTTGAAACACATCCATCTCATAATGTTATTACATTTTAGAAGACTCTTAAAATCTACTCTTCGTGTAAAGAAATATTTGTTTCAAGTTCAGCAATGCCTTCAATTTCACTTAAATTTCTTTGTTTTTTAATCAATTCTGAGTAATTTTGAATTCAGAAAAATTAATATTGTTTATTTTTAAATGTTTTTATATAGCATGATTCCATTTCCATAATATTATCTCTCATCTTTTATCCATCCACCCATCCATCCATCCAGCCAGCCAGCCATCCATCCATCTTTCTTTCTATAAGAGATGTCCGAAATTATCATGTTAATAGTTATTTCTGAGCAGTTGAGTGCATTTCCTTATTTGCATTTCTGTATTATTTTTATATCTTAAGTGGACATGTATAATTTGTACAAAAACAATAGAGTTATCCTTTGAAACACTGTTATTAAAAATTCATCATTTCATAAATTAACAGATTAGAGGTAAACTCCAGTATGATAGAGCCCAAGAAAACAAAGTATTTAAAGGTAGAGCTTCTCAAATGTTAAAACAAATACAAATCAGCTAAAATGTTCTAAAATACAGGTTCTGATTCAGTAGGTCTGAGTAGTCAGAGAATCTGCATTTCTGATAAGTGCCCAGGGCAGTACATTAAGTAATAGGTGTTATGGAAATTCAGAGTTGCTTGTTAATTAAACAGAACATGTATAAGCCACAAAAATGAGGATTTGAGTGAAATTAGAGAAAACAGTAGTAAAATAATACCAGGAAAAACCCACTCTGCATACTGAGTCACTTAAGGAAGACTTCTTTTCATTTCTGTAGACTTTATGTTCTGAGAAAGCAAAATTTCTCTATTTTGTTATTCAGTGAAATTTATAATGTTGGAAGTTCATTTTCTTCCTTGTTTGTCTATTGTGACTCCATTTTTTTGTTGGATTTTATTGTTGTTGTTGTTTTTTACACATGAACTCTAAGTATTCCAAAGTGAGCCACTATGTGGGAAATTTCACAGGAGAAAAGTAACAGAATTATTGTGTAAGACCCACACTAGCGAGTGAGAACAATCAAAGGGGAAAAATCTATAAAAAGTATGTACCATTTTAATATGTGATTTGAAGCATCAAATCACAAACCCCCAAAATGCTATCTCTGTTTTATTTATAATTCGAATTAAATCCTTCTGAATCTCTGGTGACATACAAAAATCCTAGAGCAATGATTCTCAGCTAGCATCAGAATGTGTTGGGGAGTTTGTTAAAATGGACATAAAAGGACTCGGGCCAGACTCCAAATGTGGATTTTCAACCAGTAACACATACTAAAATGTGAGAACCATGTAAGTGTTATTTTAGATACATTCAAGTACAATTGACCCTGAAACAGCATGGTTTCCACTAAGACATTCAGACCTCAAGGCCCACAAAATTTCCTACTGAACTCTTTCCTTCTTACAAAGGTTTATTATGTCTTTTACGCCTTGTTGTTTAGTTTAACTATCGTCAAAATATCCAGGTTCGATTCAATGAAACTGTGCTTTCTGCAAGCAATAAAAAAATAAGTACAGTTGGCTCTTGAGCCATGCAGGGATCAGGGTGCCAAACCCCATGCAGTCAGAAATCTATACATAACTTTTGACTCCCCCCAAAATTTTACTACTATGGCAGTAGTGTACTGTTTACTGGAAGCCTTACCGATAACATAACACAGTCGATGAACACATACTTTGTATGTTCTGTGTATTATATACTAGATTCTTACAAAAAAGCCAGAGAAAAGAAAATGTTATTAAGAAAATCATAAGGAAAAGGAAATACACGTACTGTATTGACTGAAAAAAATTCACATTTAACTGGACGTGTGTCAGTTCAAACCCACGTTGTACATGGGTCAACTGTATATCATAACATGATATTCTTAATTATATGCTTCCAAAAATACCAAACCAAAAGACAGCAAAAGAATGGTATGATAGGTCTTATAATAATATTCTCGCTGGCAGTGTGTGAATTCCTGGATCTCTGTCTAGTTCTTAAATCTTTTCCTTGAACACTAAATCTTTATAATTCTCAGCACTAAGCAACATAATCACAACTGCAATTGAGAAATACATTGCAACCACCCTAAGCCCCACCTCAGGAGGACTGTACATCAATTGACTGAACTTCTAATAGATTTTAGCCTATCACTGGGTAGTTAAAAAATGTTTTTGATATCTAACATTTTTTGAGTGTTCAATACAAATCAACAGCTTGTCTCCAATTCAGTCCCACTCCCATATGCTTATTATAAGTTTAAAGGGGAAAAAAGCATTGCTCAAATGGATTAAATTTCAAAATGTATGCACTTTCCCAGCAGGCGTGAGAGAAAAAAAATTTAAACCCAAAGATCCTGGCAGAGTCATTTGGAAAATCGAACATTTGGGTTGTCTAGATTCCTCTTAAGTGTTTTGCTTCAAGTTCCATGTGTAAGAAAAAACACAGAATGAAGCCTGGTTATTTTAAACACGGGACATTTTGTGATCATTCTATCAGAAAACGGTGGATTTTTACATTACATATAAATCATTTCTGTTAGATATACTATTACAACAAAAGATTATCAAAATCAAGAGCATACCACTGGCCTTGGATCATTTTATGTTATTAATTCTTGTGTTGGCACACAGGGCATCATTTAGGATTTTAAACACAGACCACATTTATATTGTATCCATGTACACAGGCTTCAAAACAGCACAGCGCAGTTTCTAAAATAAATCAGCCAGCAGACATCAGAAACTCAATATGCCCAGTTTCTACCTTCTATTCGTTTTTAGTTATCCTGGAACGTGTTTCCTTGAGGTAGATGCTTCTGTCTTTGAACCAAACACTGGGGAACAGTAAAAAAAAACAAAGGGCCGGGGAAGCATACTAGGAGTGAGAGGGCGTGTTGAGAGTAAATTCAGATAGACGCCATGGAAAATTTGAACATAGCATGGGAAGATTATGTTCCTAATGATAAGTTTTCCAAATACAAGAAGCTCTTTGCATTCATATATTTATGATTCATGATTTCAGATTCTTTGCAGAAGTTGTGCCCGACCAGCTCTCTTAGTTCCTGGTGCATGTTTTTACAGCACTGCCCCTGAGGGAGTCATTGAAGAAAAGGGGGGGGCTCAGTGTGGCATCACCAGGCAGGGCAGACTGAGAAGTTCCCTGTTCTTGCATCTTCTAGGCTGACCACTTAGAGATTGATGGGGATTAAGTCATGCTTAAAATGCTCTCTGAGATCATTCAGTCTGTGTTAAATCCGCTACTTCTGCTGAGTTATTTTCATCAGATTGCAACACAAATGCACAGGCAGTCCGAGCTGTTTTGTTTTGAGTTGAGGAATACAACATAAATTTGACATTCGGAATTGTTTGCATAAATAATAGAGGGAATTAGGGAGCCAGGATGTGCCAGGTGGACGTGGAGCTTTTGAGGGTGCTGAAGGTGGGAGGGCTGTTTAAAAAAGGAGGACTGTGAAGTGGAGAGACAGAAGTACAAAAACAAACGTTGACTCCTCTGCTATTTCATTTAGGTCATGGTGACTGCAGCTTTTGTATGCTAAGAACATGGAAAGCAAGAGCATATAAAACTAAAATGTGAATGTTTCTGAAAAGCTCATTTCTTCTGTTCCTTAGAGACACACCTTCTAAATCATCCATGAAAGATGAACAGCCACTGTTTTCAGTCAATGTTAGTGGTAGGGAACCCACCTTGTTAAGATGAAGTCCATTCCTAAATATAGGACAATTCTTCTCTCTGTCTTCCTGAAGCTTCTTACTATCTGTGTTGTTTTGCATCATGACCAAAGAAAGGTCATGCTTTCCCAGTTACCCTCATTAAAGAACAGCCACTGTGGGCTACGTTTAGTAAAGAGGCTGCCATAGCAACTAAACTAAACATGGTGGCCACTTCCCCAAGGAGCTTAAATAGTGGCAAGCATTGGACCATAGTCCTCATACACACTCTCCACCCTTAAATTTTAATGAAGAGAAACGTTCACTCTCCTACCTGCCCTGTAACTGCAACATGCGAGACTAATTCCAAGTTGCTGAGGATGTAACAAGAATCTGAGCACTCTATTGAAAGCCATGTAATTTTCTGATATGTCAGAAGTATTTGTAAGTACAATGACCTTCAAACTCTTGCCAGTTCTGCTGTTCTTCCTATCCTTGCCTGTCAAGTCATCGCAGTAACGTTTCCTACCCAGTTTCAACTGCTTTCTTGACCTCGAATAAAATAAACAGAAGAAAAAAAAAGGAGCAAACAAGATAAATATTTTTTATGCCAATGGGAAACAAAGAGAACATACTCTAATTCTAAAACGAAACTCTCCAATTCTCTTGATAGTTGTGCCAACCCCTATGTTAAGTGTGTTTCTAAAAAGAGAAATTAACTATTGTTTTATCATTAAAATCATGAGTTTCTGGTTTTTGTTTTTTCATTTTACAGGTGTTTCCATAATAGTTTATAGAGGGTTAAACCATTCTATTTTAGAAAAACAAAGAAAGATGGCATAAAAGTTCATTCTTTTCATAATTCCAATAGCATTTGCATTTTTATTATAATTTTGAGTAAAAATTACTCAAAAACACAGTAAATATCATTCTGTACTATTTCTGAGGAATATAATAATCAAGGTGAACTTGCCAATGGAACGTGTCACTGTTGTAGACAGCTTGGTATTAATGAACAGTCATGGTGTAGTTTTTCATGGCCCCTGTAGATATTTTCCTCCTACAAAGTTTATGACTCAACATGACTCCATTTTGTTTAACCATAGCCCTATAGTCTCATCAGAGATTAAGTATGCAAAAGAAAAAAATACATAAAATTATAAGTTTACTGAAAAGGGGGAAGTAAAGTATCTTTGATATTTTAAAAGTCTTATTTGTGATCAAGAGCAGGTCATTGACTTGTCAAGTGGGTTCATAAATCACTTTTCCAGTTATCTACATTCTTTTAAATATAAACATGTATTTACTATTTTAAGGTACATCATTTGATCCCAAGGAAATCAAACTTCTTTACTAAAGAACACTTTTCAGAATTATTAAGAAAAGCAATGAGATCACATTGTTCTTATATGGTGAAACATGAGAAGTGACACATTCTCACAGGGAATGAATGCTCTGTCATATTTTCTCACTGTTGTCACCAAAATGTTAAAAATTAACATCCTGGCAAATACATTCCAAAAAGCATTCTTTACCTGCAAGCTGATATAATAAAGTGAGTGATTGATTTTCATTTCTAATTAGAAATAACATAATGAAACCAAAGAAATTTCTTCAGAAGCAGCCCCATCCTGTCCACTACTGAAGAAATACACACAACTCTCATAGACCATATGAAAATGTGCACATAGAAATCGTGTTCTCCAAATAGAACCAAATGGTTAAATCTATTCAAATGTACCTTAAGTCAGCAATAGGAAGATCATAAAGTAGGATATTATATCTGACTTATAATTTTATAATAACTTTTAAATTTGCCTTTATTTGTGTGGTTTTTCTTTTTCTTTTTCTTTTTTATTTTTTTGCTTTGTTTTTATTTTTTCATTTTTGGCCTGCAGCCTTTCTAGGAAAATGATGGGAGAGCTAATATTTCTGCAACCAGCCAAGTAATGCATAACTTTCCAGAACCTCTAATGTCTTTGGTTCCTGGTCAATGATTTTCCCAGGAAAATGGAAACAAAAACAAATAGACTGTGAACTAAGAGTAAGAAGACAAAATGCTGAATTAAATAAGCTCAACATTTACCTGTTACACTTTTTCCCAAAAATTTTCTGACAGTGTTCTACTTCTTTTTTTGGATAGATAAGATGTGTTTTCTTTCAGAACTGACAACTTACTTTTAATGATTTTGTGAAAATATAGTGAAACTTAAAAATATACACTGAATCAAACCTGCCAGCTTTTGAAATTTTTCAGTCCATACAGAAAATTTGGTTATAAATCTGTGATTCCAACACAGAGGTTTGCATAGAGTGTTATGAAACTGTGACAGTACGTTTTTAATCTTCATAATGCAAGTTATATCATGAAAAACACATTTATTTGAAATACAAATGAGGTGCACATAAACAGAAGCCATGCGTAATAAAACATAAGTAGGTCAACCATGGTTGCTTTACTTAAGGAAAAAGCATTTCCTGATACTCTGATTAAGTTGGTCGCAACTAACCAAGATCTTATTAAGATCATCTGAAGGTAAAGTGTCTTTTCAGCTATTCTTTTATGCGTAATCTACTTACTTTTAATATAGGTAATAGTAAATACATGGGCTGTTGTTTTGTAATTTAATATTATATATATGTACACATATATAGACACACATATACATATACAGAGAGACGAAAAAATGTACACACATTTTAAGAAAGGAAAAAACTGCATTAAAATTGTAATACTCAGTATCTACCAATAACAAAATTTGAATGCAAGTCATGTGCATAGATTTTTTGGGCACCCCCAGTATATATGCTAAACCTGAGATCATCATATTTTGTGGTTACTCTCTTTTTTTATATCTTGATCAGTTTTGTCTATATACCAGCAGTGCCCAAAAAATGTAGACACATGACTTGCATTCATCTTTTGTTATTGGTATATACTGAGTATTACACAATTATAAGTGAACTGAGACTAGTCAGCATCTTTACCTCTGAAGTTTCTACTGCATTTCAGAATCGATTTCCTGAAGTGCATGTACTTGTTCAGAGTATAAACACTTCAGGGTTCTTGATGAATATTGCCAAATCATTTTGCAAAGAGTTGTGCAAATTTACATTCTCATTCCCAAATTTACATTTCTTACTCACAACGTATGCAAGTTCCTATTTTATTATATCTTCTTTCCTATTCAATAGTGAAAAGCACTGCTAAACACGGCATCTCATTTTAATGTGCATTTCTCAGTTAGTTGGTGATTTTTCCCCCTCTGGTTAGTATTTATTTGGACTTCATCTTTTCTAGACTTTTTATTTAATTCTTTGCAAAATATCCTCTGAAAAAAATGTTTATATTGCTGTATTATTTCAGTGCATTACCTGCCTTTTGATTTCTGTGTGTGTGTGTGTGTGTGTGTGTGTGTGTGTGTATACGTATACGTGGGACACTTTAAATCAAATTTATCATACTTTTTCTTAAAGAAACAGGTTCAACAGTCTTTTGTTTTAACCTTAGGAAGCTCTTCTCCATTCAGATATTTGATAAATATTCAGTTACATTCTCTTTTAATTTTTTACTACCTAATTTTTTCATGTTCTTTTTCATTCATCCCTCTGAAAATATTAGTAAAATGCTTACTATACACCAAGAAAACATAAAGCAAGAGTGACCAAAATCTGATACATCTCTTGTGTATTTATATCTCCATATAAATGGTTCTGAAAACAAAGTAGGCCTCTTGTGGGCTGGAAGGTTTCTCTTTGAATGAAAATATCAAGAGAGATGGCAGCCCCACCTCCCTTTCTGCGGTAGGACTTCCACTAAGGAAAACCAGAGAACTTCGGTTTTTCTCTAAATAAAGCCAATTAGTGACCACAGATGGTCCCCCCAGTTAGCAGGTAGAGTCAGGATGAACTGTGTGTGACACGTGGTGCTGCCAGGTCCTCTTACCTGAGGACTGGTTATTGTTTGTCTTGAGAACACGAATGCAATGGGTTGTGTCTGCTATTAGAGGGCAAGATGTCTGTTTTCGCAATCTCTCATTGCCATCACATTTTATCATTTTATGCCAATAGAAACCCCCACCCCCATTAAGACCTCAGTGAATATTTACTGAGCTAAGTAAACAGAAATAAGCAGACGGTGAAGGCAAATATAATTTGGGTCAGGAGATCACTAAAGATCCCTTATTGGCAAGAGGGGTAGGACGACTATCGCTAGGTCAAATTTCACCAGGTTCAAACAACTGAAAAAGAACCTTCCAGACAGAGGAAAATAATAAAATAGCAAAGGACACCATTACTTGAGTAGACTAGCTTGAGTAGATTTCAAAGGTAATTTGTTATCAGAATTGGTGGTTTTTAATGTTAAGTGGCAGAGTTTAGGTGGTGTCCTTTGGACCATGGAGAAGAAATGAGGATCCACAGTAAGAGATGTTTCGATGACAAATGACTTGACCGAAGCAATTGCAATGAATAGGAGTATGACAGCTGCGTGTAAGATTAATCAAATTGGCTGGGACAGGCTATTTCAAGGCCAGATGTGCAGTGATGAAAAGGTAGATTAAACGGGTGGGAAGGAGAATGGAAAAAAGTGAACTTCATGAAATCAACATGGATGCTTACCTATAGTATCAGAATGAACTATTTTTATACTTTCGTCGTGCTTACTACCAACTTATAAATAGCTACCTAAAGCACACTTCCTTAGAGATAAGAAGGAAATTGTGTATCATTACCACACACATTATCTAACTGTGGTAGATAATGCGTGAGAAAGATGTGAACTTAATATGGGGACCTGCTATGAGAAAAGTGCAGGACGTATATACGTAGACTGAGATGTAGCACTTTGTTCTATTACAAGGTATTTTTCAAAACAAGATTAAAAAAAAATATTGCTAGGTTTTGAGTATATACTTAAACTGTTTGAGACAGTATTTTACAAAAGTAATGAATAAATACACGAAAGATCCACAGACAAAAGTAGGGACTAAAATGCATAAATAAACACATAAGGAATACATAACACAGATGTGTATAACATCTGATTAAGATAGTTATGAATATATTCTAATCAAAAACTTTACTGGTTGAATATTAATTACAAAATGAAATGGGAATTCCTCAATATAGAATAGTCCCATCATAACAGTTCAGTCTCCCCAGTCGTCTTTCACGCCTTCTCTACACCAGCATCAGTGTTTGAATTAAACTATTCTAGACCAAGTACCACTTCTTGAGTATCACTCACTTTGTTGCATGTCTTCTTCCATTGTGCTGAATGCTGTCTTGACAGTGTAACCTCTTGAAAATGTCCTTCTCTGTCAAAACCAAAACTCACGTCCCCTCTGACCCTGTGACAGCATTGCTTACATCGTTTACTGGAATTATAATAAAACTACAAATTTAATATTCCGTGGCCACATTAGGATAAAGTTATACCTTGACATTTGTTTACGTCTCTATTTTATATATACCAGTTAAATTTTCTAGATTTCTTCAGGGTCATTTGGAACAATTCACTGGTAGAGATATTTATGGCAAAACATTACCAAAGGAGTTCAGACTTCTGGAGACCCAAAGAGCCCTGGATTATTTTTTTGATAATGAGGTTCATTCAAAAGGTTAGCAATAGGAAAGTAATGTTGGCGGCCCCAGGGAAGGAAGAGAATAGTAGACCTCGGGCTAGATCCCTATTCAAAGTGAAGGAACTGGGTTCATGCTCACCCAAATTGGCTAGACTGGGGAGAGAATCAAAAGACTGTGATTTCCTCCACTGCTAGAAACTTCCATTAAAAATAAATTCATTTTTTTTGGTTCTATTATAGAGCAGATAGGGGGGCCAAATTCTGGGGAGTGGGGTGTGGGATAGAGATTGAAGGAAATCTACAGCCAAGTGATCATCTCCAAAGTTACTCAAGGACGACGCGTCTTCTGCTTATTGTAGAGGAAGTTGTAGCCAACCTTATCTCTCCAGGGCCCAGGAAGCCTGAGCGACAATAGAAGAAACCCTTTCAGTGGAAGAGTTTGGTGTAATGGTAGGCTAGGAAATTCAAACTGACACTGCACTGCACCAAAAAGGACGAGGAGAGGTGAGGGGAGGAGAGGGGAAGGGAGGGGAGGGGAGGAGAGGAGAGGAGAGAAGAGGAAAAACAAGCGTAACCTGTTCTTAGGGTAAAGTGCAGTAATCTTGGAAATAGGAACCTCGTTTTGAGGCATTTCTGGATTTTGATAATTCTTACATTTAAAATCTGTTGGCAGATGTTTACAATTCATTTTTATTGCATAATTTTGATTGACCCTGAATAAACCTGACTTTAAACGATCAGATAAATTTTTCATACTATAAACAAAGGGATGTGAAGACGTGCTTGTTGGAGAATAGGACCTATAGGTGGGCACCTCATCCCAACACTTGCATATCATAGTGACTCAATATCATGCACACTGAAAAGTTTTGAGATTCGAGTAGTGAATACTACTCAGAGTTGTATTCTCAAAGCAAGAAAATACTTTACACCTCTTGTAAGCTGGCAAATGCAGTGGTACACAAATTGTCTGTGGCAGATTGGGGTCCTATATAGGCTGTGTGACAGGCTCTCATAGGAAAAACAAAACAGGGATGCTAAGGATTCTGAAGAATAAATCCTCCTTGGGTGAGAAACTACCATTCTTTTCAGAAACAGCAAGATTCTTGCTTGCTACTGGACCTTGGTGAAGACTAAAATGATGACCATTGAACAGCACAGGGTTCATCTTGAAGGTACCGTGTAAATAACTGGTTGTCTCTGATCCATCCAGCCATAAAATCAAGCATTCATCATTTCCTCTGAGGGCAGCAACCGGAAGGCAAAATTAAGTGACATGAGCAGGCAAGACAGCCCACCCACATAGCCTACCCCTGCCACATGGTCCCACAGGACAAACTACCTGTATTAATCTGTCTTCCCCTCCCCATTAGGAAGTGAGCTCCATGACGGCAGAAATGTTTGCCTGTTTTATTCACATGTATGACCTCAACTCTTTGAACCGTGCAAATGAGCGCATGGGAGATGCTCAACATGTATTAGTTGAAATCATAAATGCTTTAAGATCAGATATTTTTACAAACAGTTGGGCAGGATGTGGGGAAATGAAATCAACTTTAAAAAATGCGTTATGTTTGCACAATTACAGTATGTGTTGGAAGAACTCGGGCAGCATGGGAAAAGACCTGCAGAACTCTCCAGACACTCTCTATTCAAGGTACTAATTTTAGAAGAGAGAAAAATGACAGATGATATGGCTATCCTTGTGGAACATCCCAGAATACAGTAGCGTTGGGCCTCTGTTCAGACCAAGAGCTGAGGGAAATGGAGAAATCAATGAAATTAGCCTGTTGATGTAGAATTTTTGGTACCCAAGAGATTGGAGTTAAGCTCATTTTTTTAACGCAAGTCCAAGTGTCCTCAAAAGAGACCTGGGTCCCTGGTTGTTACCCATGCTGACTAATGTGCCTCCATTGTGGAGTCCATGTCTTTAAACAAGATTAATAGTGATCATCAATAGGTCAGTCATGCCCCAATACTTACACATGGGAGTCCAAATGGTACAAATCCAGAAGTCACAGGAGACAGGGACCCATATTTCCAGAGATCCAGTAACTTCATTGTTGCCCCAGATGTATAAATCTCTTTCCATAGAAAGGGGCCAGCTCAGCTTGGAGTGAATGGTGTTTGTGGAGGGGTGATGTGTGTTCTTGGGACTTCACAAAGCAGAAACATCAACACTTTTCGTTAGTGGAAACGGTGTTTGTTTTTGGTAATGTGTATCCATGCTGAAAATCTGATCCTGATTTTCCGTATGGTAAAACTTGCCTAAAGAAGAATTTAAAAGTGAGAAGTGGGGCCTGAGCAATAGCGTATTCCAACACCGTGAATGGAATTGTCCAGTTGTCACCGTTGTCCTCTTGTCTCACACAAGGCTCAGATCCTGTAGAGAGACGCTAACGAGCACGTGGTATCACCTGTTCATCTCTTTCTTTGGTGGACTATGAAATGATAACGAATCTTGAAGAAGAGGGTATGACAGTGACGTATTGTGAGAGTTCACTGAACCTCCCGACCAAAATGAAATCCTGCAAGTTCAAGTTTTGGAAGTGATACAAAGACCCACTTAGGGACTCGGGACAACTGCCAAGGCGGGGAAAGCTCTGTCTGACAGAAAAGTCCTCAGATGCAGAGTAGCCCAAACTTGGGTGGTAGAAGTTTGGTGTGACTATGTAGGAAAAGAGGATCTCTCCCAGCTTCTAGGAAAGACGTCAGATCTAGATAGAAACATACAACAGGGATCTTAGGTGTCTGAATCACAGCCTCCTAGGAGGAAGAGAGTGTCATGAAGTGAATCAGAGAAGCCTGTGGAAGGAGTACCCAGGTGAGAAAAACAAATGTTTTGCCACCTTGTCAACAAATCTGTCACCATCACCACTTTTGGTGGGACAATTTGTAAGGCAACGCAAATGCTTTCTAATGAGGGTTGATATTATTATTATATTAAAAAGCCATTTTATTTTGCTGCACACCATGAGGCATTTGGATAGGCTTTCAAGAAAGGCTGATGAAAAAGCTTTAGAGAATCTGCTGAGATGATGGAAGGCCAGGCACTTTGTAGAATGATGGAACATGTGGGATCCAGCAAGAGTGGCTACAAAGACTTTAAGAACCAGAATGTCTAATATATGATTTTCAGTTGTTTCGTGATGCACGCCAACTCTTTCTTGCTTCTCAGAAAACTTTAAGCATAAGTTCTACTCCATATGCTGAAATGGGGGTATAAAAATGGAAAGGGTGTCTCAGGTGTAGATGGATGCTAGGATAAAATATGAAACACATGTAAATCAGGAGAAGAGTAATCTCCACGAACTGTATAGTCGAGCTCATCTTAACGATTGCAGGCCTTGTGTTTTCAGAATTTTGATAAGCTTACCTAATGCACGGAGTAGGAAACAATTGATTTTCCTTCACAAAAATTTGGTCCATTACATTTAACTTAAAGAATGACCTTAACAGTCTTCATCGAAAAATAGGATAGTTATGACTAATTTTAACTTTTAACAATAAAATAAAGATACGCCAAAAAGAGAGAAAGAATTCTGAGGGATACACTGAAAATTCTATGAAAATACAGAATATAATTCCTAAACATATTTGTGTGTATGTGTATGTTTAATCACTGGCTTACTTAGATCTGAAATCAGTTGCATATTTTGTGGTGGATGTTAACAGACAGTGCTTTTTATTTGGTTATAATCCAGGACTACGTAATTGCGTAATTTTCTGTTTTGTTTTGTTTTAATTTACTGAGGGACAGTTTTTATTTCAGACCTAGTGAAAATGATCTTAACAACTTAAATTGATGAATCACTCTGTAGAACTCAACGTCAGATTGAAGATTTGATACATGATTGTCATATTTTCTTCTAGCTGTATATTCAGTATCCTTCAAAGTGTTTTGAACAGTAAATAATTGATAACTAAAAGAAGGAAGAAGAGAGGAAGGGAGGGTAGGAAGGAAGGAAGGAGCATCAGAATGTGCCACCTCAAAAAACTGGCTGAAATATTGATAAGGTTCAATAATTACATCGAACCATTTGCAGTACTTAATGGAGGAAATGTAAAATCTTATTTCCCCCTGGATGCATTTATTTTATTTATGTGTACTGCTGGCTTCTTTAAAAAGAAAAAAAAAAGTCTTTTATTTTAAGATCATTATAAATTCATAAGAACGGCAAAGAAATGTTCAGAGATGGCCTGTGTACCCTTCACCCAGCCTCCCCCAAAGTTAACATTTGGTATAACTATTCTATAATAAAAAACTAAAACCAGAAAACTTGCAACTGGTACGATCAAAGAGTTTGGGTCTTATGATCCATGATCATAAAAACTGTTTCTTGACCTTACTACTTGCAAATTCATCTTTTTATAGCACATGAACACTTCTGTGAGACACTCAGGGAAAGGTGTCATATTCGAATACCACAGAATTAAGAGGGCTTAACATTGGCCTTAGGTGATTTCTATCTTTTACTCCAATTTAATATTTTGACATGCTTATTCTGGTCCGAGTAACTTCCTTTATGTGGAAATTTTATCACAGGGCATTTATCATATTACATTACAGCTGTTGAATTACAGGAAGTGCCAGATGGTGTTTTACTCGTAGGTTCTTCATAGAGATGTCTTCCATGAATCTTAAGACCAGTAGTGCAAAACGGATATGGTTATACTCCTTTTACAGGGGGAAGAATTAAAGCTCCCAAGATCAATTACCTTAAGGCTAGTAGACATACAAACGGCAATACAAACACAGATATATCAGAATGAAAAGCCAGTGTTCTTCTTGGCTGTACCACCATTTTATAAGGAGAGCACTGAGATTTAGAGGATTAAGATAATTATCCAAGGATACGCACACAGTGACATCACAGAAATGTGAATGGCTTTTCTCTTTGAATTTCCTGTCTCCCAACGGACTTACACTATTCAGAAAAACATTCCAGGCAAACCTCACCAGGAGTGCCAGTTAGTCGCATACTTCCAAGTAAAACACATATTGTCGTACGTGTGATTTGGTGAAAAGTGTGCACATTATCCCTGGCACATAATTCTAAACACATCTGTAAGGTCTCATAGCCAAAGGCTGAATAAACACGCATAATTGAAAATTATAAAGTAAATGGAAAATGCTGCTAATCTGTTCTTCAATATCTTGTATTAGTATTTTTCTGGTTTGTACAGACCTGCCCTTTTGAATAAAAAAAGTATCTTTGGCCACGTTTAAATATACACGTTTATATTATGCAGTTAATTACCGCTCTTTGAAATCACTAGGCATTGTTGAAGTTCATTTTTAAAGAGTGCAGAAGTGCATTATAGAGCAACCACCACAACCGGTGATATTGCCCCTATTTCTTATCTATCTTTTCTTAAGTGAGGAAGTCAGTGAAGTTAATTATACTCTTCTTTCCCAGCAAAGCACTTTCTTGGCAAAGTGATCAAGTTTTCGTTTTTGCATAAATAATTTCTAAGTCGATATCCATGTAAGGACTTTGGATGACATATTGAATAGAAAAAAAAATGTATTTCTTGGAGGAACTTTGTCATTTGTTATTCTACACTGCCAACAGATTACTCTTAATGTATCAAGTGCTTAAAGAAAACATGGAGTTCTTTTAAGAATGTACAGTAATAATCAGTTAAAAACCGACATCTCTCCTGTAGCTTCTACTTCTGGCCACCATAGAATAACAGGTATCAGAAACATTGCATTATTATTCTAGGGAGAGGAAGGCTGGAGGTGGGGAGAGGAGAGCATCACTGGTAAGAAGAGATTTGCTTTCATTCATTTATTAAACTTTTCTGAATAGAAAAAGAAGTCCTACTCAAATACAAATCATCTTCAAGTAAACTATCAAGTGTCTTCTAGAAGCCATGCCTTATAAAAACACCCAGTTTATTTCTTCTATTACATTTTATTATGTTTTGAAAACAAAATCTTCCATTTTGTTAGTTTCTTATTTAAATTATACTAAATGTGTACATGAATAGACAGATGATAGCTGAATAATGGGCATGATAAATGTCTAAATTTTCCCTTTAGAAAAATTAAGTCTCTCAAGAAAATTCTGTGGGAGAAGCAATAGTCAGTCCTTCAGGAAAACTTCCCTTAAAATGACTTATTATATATTTCAAAATCAACATGTATTTAGTTAGCATCTATTAATTATCTATTTACCAACACTAGATTTTAGAAATAAACCAAAGAGTCCCCCCTAGCCCCCCTTGCATCCTAACAACCCTACCTGTTATCTTCCAACACAGCCTAAGGTAAAAATTAAGGTTTGAGTTTCTGGCTCTGGCTTTGCCATTTTCTAGCTTTGTAACCATTGGTCAGTCACTTCTCTGTATCTCAGTTTCTTCATCTGTAAAATGGGGATAATATTATATTTCCCCATGGGAGATGTAAAGCACTTAGAAGAATACCTGGATAGAGTAATGTTACTTGAATGGCCTATTAAGAAGCTAACGTCCATAAACAAATTTCAACCCATTTCTTAGAGCTGGAGGAAATACCCTAGAGGCAGCTGGAGAGATCGAAGCTGTCAGGTCCAGTTTCCCTGACTTCCTGCCTCCTTTTATCTACTTATTACCTTACATTTATATGTTATCTTAAACTTTAAAAAAATGTAGGGGAGGAAATCTGGTGGAAAAAAATAAGGAAAAGGTGCATCACACTATTTGGCATTTTGTACTTTCTGTAGACTCTATATGACAAATAAATTGTAACCCCTGGTGTCTCTGTGGGCACCTGTAGTATGACACAAAATGACTTACCTTCTTTCTTATGCAGAAGGAAAGTGAATTTGCAGAAGTGAAGCTGAGAGGTGGAGAGGATTTGGGAGACTAGGTAGAATGGTACAGGGCAAGGTGTACAAGCTACCTGAGCAACGAAAGCCAATTTCCTAGTTTCTGTAGTCCTGGGCACTCCCTTACTGCCTTGGTCAAATGCTACGATAGGGCAGCTTGGACGCAGTGACAAGGAAACATCAGAGGTCGTACTCAAACAAACAAACAAACAGCACAAATCAAAGACACAGAGATGGAACTGTCCTTAAGTGGTAGGAAGAGCAACACACCCCCAGACCTGCAGTATAGGGGTATATACGTGGTTATGTGGGAAATGAGCGGCTTCTATGGAAAAGATTCTACTGTTACAGCTTGGTTCCCATTGAAATAAGCAAATGGAGGGAATTCTGAAAAGAACTGAGGGTGTAGGTAAATTTATTGTTGGTGGTGTGGGAATTCCAGAGGGCTCCGGAGAAAAAGAAGAGGTAGCAGAGAGGACTGTGCCTGGAGAGTTAAATCAACTGGGTATGGGGATGAGACACAGAGAGAGGACAGAGAGACGAATCAACATATTCTCAGCAAATTATATTGTTAAACATGGTAGGGATTAGAAGTAGTATTGTCAAAAGAAAAAGCCTGTCAGTTGTCTTTCTAATCAGGTTTTATTTTCCTAGAACATTGGTAGGCTTTGCCAGACTAAGAATCTTGGGACTCGGGGTAAAATTAATGGACTTGAAGATTCCACATGGAATTTTGGGTAAAGTTTTATCCAAGGGCAAATAAAATTTACAGTGTATTACCCAGTCTAATATTCAGGGTTCCAAGTAAAACAAACACTGTATTTTATGGCGGGGAAGAGGGGTGTTTTGCAACCATGAACCCTGGATAGAGTGGACTCTCCCACTACACCTGGGCCCGGAGAACAGTTGGCCCAGGTGTTCTACTCAGAATAAGACTCACCCCAGGGAGAAGAGGCTGATTGCTCATTATTTGCCAAGCTTTGTTATTTCCAATATGAGTACAATGTGATGTAAAAGGAATTTGGAGTCTCTTGGGAGTCTAGGAGATACAAAGAAAAATGACAACTCAAGGAGATACTTATAAAATTGAACTTCAATAGTAAGCACAAAGAGAGGTAGGGTATAAATAAAGCTCCAGAGAGAGGAAGTTGAATGGGGACAATCGGAAAGGTAAGGAATTAGCAGTAACATTCTTGAGCAGCTATGCAACTGAAGTGTACAATTATTCACACAAACGATTTCTACAAAGAGAAAGTAGGACTTGCACATCAAACAACAGGCAATAAGTAAATATATTGTGAAAGGATGGGAAGAAACTTTACAGATTTTCTACACGTACATTGAATCTATATTTTGATTATTCAAAACAGGCACATTTATCAACGAATACTAACAAATTCCCTTTGTCATTCCGCCTACCCAAAATTGTTCAAGTGAATGGAATTGATTGGCCAATTTAGTGGAAATGACTGAACGATTTATTATGGCCAAGAGGAAGCTAATTCAAAATAATGCTCATTATAAAGATCACAAAATGAACTTGGTAACTTCTGAATAACAGAACCACAAAAAGAATGGAATTATTTTAGAATAATTATTTTCTTTTTCTATTTTTTTTTTTTTTAAAAAAGGTCTTTCATTCACCCATCCATTAGATGTATCAATTCAATTCCTTGGACAACGTCTTACTAATTCATGGACTGAGAATAGAATAGCTCATCTGGAGGTTCAGGACTTAAAATTTTTGACATACTTCATATTTTCAACTACTTCAGCGTTTATATTTCATCCACAGTATTTTGATAGGTAGAATAACACTGATGGCATCTACTGTTTGGTTCTAGGTAACGGGACCTTTTCTGTACTATCTTAAATACATGCATACGTACATTGATTTTCACATCGTTAGTATATTCAGCATGACACCATCTTTTTGGATAATATTTAAATGCACATAAATCTAGAGATATTTATTTTAAAGGCAGGTAAACCTCAACTCGATTGAAATATTAATTATATAATGAGCACATTAATCAAACCTTGAATTCTCTTCTTGGTATTGGAGTTCCTACTCTGTAATTTTATGTAAAGCCTCATGGGATTCTTAAGCTGTTGATTTAAAATGTAAAACTATGAGCAATATTATTAAGAATTTAAATTGCTTGATACTAGTCAACTAACAATCTAGACCTCCCTTGTTGCTAGAAGAATAAAATTTCTTACATGCATTAGTATTCTTTTCTGTCCCATGAGTGATGGTAACTGATTTGATATGGTATCACCTTCGTGCCCTGCTATTGGGAGAACCAACAGCCAGTTGCCTTTCGTGAAACAATTTTTCAGTAAGACAAATAGAAACACACGGCCAGGGAAAAATAGTTTAGCGAGCTATAAAAATTAAAATTGAGGGGGAAAAAAATTTCAAGCCCTATTGGTACACGTTACAATGCCTCCCATTATATCTTGCTGTTACAAACTGTATTTTCTTCATGGGTCTTTCCCTTGATCCCTTAACTACAGAATTTAGTAGTGCTCATAGGAAAAGAGAAGTCTTGTTGTCTGTAAATAATGAAAAGAATTCTTTATCTTAGAGCTTGACTCTCCAAAGCACAATTACCAGGAAACTGTTAAAACTGACTCCGAGCTTAGGAAACAAAAATCAGCAATAAACTTTTGCTATCAAGATTCTGCTTTTCTCAAAGCTACTAGTTGATGCTAAATGAAATAAGTCAAACAGAGAAAGACAAATCATGTGTTATTTCACTTATTTGTAGAATCTTAAAAAAAAAAAAACTTAATAAACAAAATAGAAACAGATCCATAGTAGAGAACAAACTGATGGTTGCTAGAGGGGAAGGGAGTAGGGGGATGAGTGGAAAAATAAACAAACAAACAAACAAATAAAAGCTACTTGGTAAAATATAGGAAACATTCTATATGTGGAAAAATTCAAATGAAACTTAAAGAACTGGCACATATACTTAAAATGTATTGTCCAAAATATTCTAAATCATAACAAAATGTCAGGTAACATACTGATGATTTCTAAAGACTGACTAGATATCCTAAAATTTTTAACATACTCACAAAATAGCAACAAAGACAGCTAATATTTATTTAGTAATTATTACTTAGTAGTGAACTAAGACTTTTCATGGATTATCTCACCTCCCAATGGCAGTAAGATTATTACCATTTTGCAGGAGAGCACGCTGTTAACCACAGAGTTTAAATCGTTGCCCGAGGTACTTGGTTACTAACTACTAGAGGGCCCCAAACCCAGCAGTAAGAGTCCCTTCAGAGTTTCTGTCCTCAATAGCTATACTATAGCAACATCAGTGTATGACCTTTCCCTTTCAATTATTTAATCGCATACCATCACGCCCAATTCACCAAGCATTATCATTTATTAACATTCAATAGCATTATTCAGATTGCTAAATATCGTGTTTTAATTTCAAAGTCCTAATTTAGGTGGATGCTTATCAGAGTTAGCTCCGTAGGTTTAATTACAGTAATTTATCGACACATGTTTATATAAGTGTTCATTATAGAAAAATTACTTTTACTTTTCATTTAAATTCTAATCTACCATTTTAGTACAGAAATCTTTTTTTAAAAGCACCACCAATAACCCCCAAAGCATGGAACACCAACTCTGTTGGCTTTGAGAATTAAATGGACTATCCAGTGGTTTAGATAAGTGAAACATGATAAAAAAATAATAAAGTAAAAGGCCACTGCAAAACTAAGACAGCTCAGATTAACATGTTTTGACATCCTGACATGCTCCATTGCTCCCAGTTGTCTGATTGGTGGCAGAGAAAAATGCATTCATCTTTTCAAAAAAGTAGAGCTCTCTGGCTCAATGCCTGCCTGACATTTGCCTTGATAAAATGGTGTGGAAAGATAGCTATCGTCATCACATCATCATCAATACTTTAAAAAACGTTTCCTGTCAGCTGAGGGGGGAGCACATTCTCATTAATGTTCAACTAAACCGCCATTTCAAGAGGGAGTACCTTTTGAATATCTCAGCTTTTGTGGTTCAACTTTTGCTGGGGTAGTATTTCAATGTGCATTAAATAGGCAGAAGAAAAAAAAAATGAGTCAACAAAGAAAACATTGAAAGCAAAAGCTGTCGCCCTATTGTGTCAGGTGTGTATGTCACAGATGTGATGATTTAGATAATAAAAAACCTGAATATTATTCACTTACATCATTAGCTTTTCCTAGAGGGCAAGGTCTCTGTGTGATTGGTTCATCTTTTTCCTTTTTTTCCCCCTACCAACACACAGCAAGAGATTTTATTAGCAAATGAAAGCATTCTCTTATTGTAAGCTTTTGAAATTTTTTTAAAAGCAAAAACTTTTATTGTTATTGCTAATACTTGCACTGATGTGTCAACTTTCTTGTTTTTATTCTTTTTTGCTTTTGTTTTGCCAATGATGCACATATGTAATAATACAAGGAAAATATATAAGAATAGTAAATATGTAATAAGATCAGGATGAAACACAAGGAAAGTAAAAAGGACTAATATAGTGCTCTTTAGTCAACCATGTTATAAATTTATATTTTACAAAGATCTAGAATCTGTATAGTTATGGGTACCAATTAATTTTTGTCAAATATGAATACACGTACATGGAATAATTACTGTACATAGAAACTAAAACATATTTTTGGAGTACAAAGTGGAAATATACATTAAAAGCCCTAAAATGTTCTTACTCATTGACGGTAATTACACATTGAGTAATTTATTTTAGGAAAATGGTCAGTGAGGTTGTCGAGATACCTACAAATAGGTATTTAGAGGCAAGAATGTAAAATAGCCTGAAAGCAACCTAAATGTCGAACAACAATACCTAATTAAATAAATATGATACATTTATATTATGAACTATTATACAGTCATAAATAATCTTGTTTTGGGAACCTACTTAAAAATATATTTTAGTATTTTTAACCTGCATTTCAGTAGATTTAAGTAGATCTGTTTAACAATATGTTAGGTAAAAACATCGGATGACAGAACTATTTTCTCCGGTATAACTCCACTTGTTTAAATATAATTCTTAAAATCACTACATATAAAATAAATATATGTATATGTATCACTAAAGTATTTTACATGTTCTTTTAACTGCTTTGCACATTAAAATGTACCAACTATATTAAAAAAATGGTCTCAAAAATACTATTTCGCATAGTATTTGTAGTCTAGAAGTATTAGGATTAAAAGACCAAACTTGATTTTCAAAATCAAAGAATAAAACTATTTGAATGATTTATAAGCAACTGAATTTTCTAATAAATTTAAACATAACATTTTACCTCATTTTTCTAAGACTAAAACTAACTGTCCACCCAACCAAAGACCAACTTCTCTGAAAACAGCCCCATCGTTCTCAACCTAAAAAGTTGCCCCCTCCTCATAAAAGGATGCAATGTGAGTATATGTATTTGTGACATGTTTTATATTCCTTGACACTCATCATATTTGGCTACGCTTGCAAATCCCTGATATTTCGGGGTCTTTCTAGGTGTTTTCAATCTAATTGTCCTTTTCTTCATTGTGTAAGTTATTGAACATACAGTCTGTCATACCCATTTCATTAAAAGAGATATTTAATTTAGGCATATACATTTTTTTTAGACATATACATTCTAAAACCAATTTTCACTAAGCATTACCTAGTATGTACTCCGACAAACCTTCTAAAAGCTTTGTAGAAAAATAATAAAATAACTGACTTTCCTCTTGCTTTCTTCATTCTAATACTGGAGAAAACCTTGGTCAAGCCATTGCTGTTGATTTAAAATTATTTAAATAGAATATAGCAGCATTTTTGTGCATGCATTCCATGTACCTAATATCATCACATCATCATTTTTCCTCTGTACTAACATAATTTCTTCATACTTATGTTATTTTTACATAGTACGCTATACAATAATTATAGTAAGTCCTCAATTTAAGTGGTCAATAGATTCTTGGAACTGTGGCAAAATGACGTGTAACACAACCAAGTTTATCACAAGGTAATTGATATAAACGAGAGTTAAATTCCTAGGGCATCTCACCACCATTATCAGAAAATGACAGTGAAGGAAAGGCCCTTATTCAAGGACCTTCATTATTTGGCCTTCTTTCCTTTCTGAGATACGTGAAGGCTGGGAATAGCTTACTGTTTGTTTTCAGAGACCTTAGCACAGATACAGCTCGTGGTCAGGACTTCACTATTGCTTATTGAATCAAGTTTGATTCATAACAAAAAATGAGCAGGGGTGGCAGGTTACCTGAGTTGGTTAGAGCGTGGTGCTGATAACACCAACGTTGCCAGTTCGATCCCTGCATGGGCCACTGTGAGAGGCACCCTCCTTAAAAAATTAAAAAATAAAAAAAAGCTTAAAAAATAGCACCTTTCTTGGATGTTTTGCAACACATGTTGATTAGATACTAGAAATTTTGCCCCTAGAATTTATAATCCAAATGAGTAATATCAAACTGCATTGTATGAACATGACAAACACTAACACTAATTGATCTTCTTTTCCTATTTCCTCTCATTTCACATAGATATTCTCCACCTCGGTCCATTCTCAAGTTTGTTAATGACACTTACCGAATTTTCTGTTAGTTTCTTTTTTTTTTTTTTTTTTCTTGGCCATTTTCACTGTCAATGCTCTTCTAGTCCACCAAAGTAGCTTAATAAATCTCCCCACTCTCTCTTCCAAGCCATTCCACATAGTTCTGAGTTAATAATTCCACAAAAGCTACAACTTTGATCATGCTACTTCCTTAGTCCGAAACCTTAGAAAATTCCCCAGTCTACAGAAAAAGAAACAAAAAATCACTTTTTCACTTGCCAATGTTAAACTCTCCTTACACTCTTCCGCCAAACTACTAATGTCCATCCGTGAGCTCCATGAACCCCACATCGTTTCCAATTTAGTCTCCTTACTGCATTTTCCCCCTAGAACTTGCCCTGTGGAAAACCCACCATGCCTTTGTCCCAACCATTGCTACTTCGTTTCTAATACATGAATCCTAAGATATCCGATGGACTCTCTTTCTAGAACTCGCCCAGCTTTTGCCAGTGCTCTAACACTTCTGTTCCTTGTGCCATGTTCTAGCGTATGTGACAGTTCTTTTGTATGCCTACCTCTCCAACACAACACAAGTTCAAGGATAGTGTGCATCGTGCCACAGAAACCTCTCAGATTTTGTCCTACCTCACAGGTAGCAGCAATCAGTTCAATTTAAATACACTTCGGGATGCACAGAGGAATTTCCTCCTCACTTCACTATGTGGGTTTACTAAAAGAAGACATTACTTGGAATATGTTGGAGGAAGAATAAAATCAGCAATTCAGGGCAACTTTATAATGAACATACTACTAGTCTTATTTTTTAAGTACACATCTAATTATACAAGTACTAGAGTTTGTCTCTTTCCTACCTGCCCTGTGGTAATAAAGCTGCAAGCAAAGATGTATTACAAACTTCTTTCAGGTACTGAAAAGGAGAATGACGTTAAGTCAAAAGTAGTCATTCCATGCAAAAAAAAAAAGTAAGGATCCGACTTGGTAAATAGAATCATAATAGGAATATACATGTTTTAGAATAATACGCCTTCTACTCAATGACTTGGAACGTGTGTATTAGGTTGGTGCAAAAGTGATTGCAGTTTAAAAGGTTTAAAATACAGGCAAAAACCGCAATTACTTTTGCATCAACCTAATAGGTAATGGTCAGATGCATTTTACATCTATTTTTATTCCTCAGGACAATCTTTCATACTAGCACTGCAAAATTAGACACATTCTACACTGTTCTCCAATAAGAAAAGACAATTTTACAGGATTTAAGACAAAAAAAGAATTATTTCCATCCATCCCAATTATTTGAGTACTGCCACCACTCCCCATGTGAGCTGGAGATGGAGTTGATCTTTTCACTACCTCCACATGTCCCTTAGCCAGTGGCACCCCTGGCTGTCCAGACAATGGATGGCTTTCGCTGAGCAGCTCCCTATGTAAATCTCAGAATTCACTTGAACAATCTTTAGAATTAATTGTCACAGTAGGAATTACGGACTGAAGCACACATTGCTTTGCCATTTCCAAAGGAAAGCTCCTGGCGAATATTAAGAGAGATGTGGGAAAGGCGTTTTCAAGTCAAGTGATTGAAACTACCATACCTGGATTGAGAATGAGCTTTAAAACACTATTTTGTTTCCATGGGAGGAAAAAACACTCAAATTGAAATGACCCCTTATTTTTACCATAATCACATATATATTTATATATGTGGTGTACATATATATCATAGCTGTGATGTTTTTTGTCTTTTAAAACTATTTTCCTTATATTATAGAACTAAAATTCTTGGATGCTCTCTGTAAACCAGTTGTATTAAATAATGTAGGAGAATCCAAAATGAAGCGAAGGTACAGCTTTTGCCCTAGAAAAGTTACGTTATACCTGAAATAACACGTGGTTTTAAAACATAACATTAAGTAAAATATATTGAATAGCCTGAGTGACTTTAAAGATTTCATTAGTAACTGGTTCTGTCCAGTTTGGGGTCCGGTCATGACGGAAGGAAAGACAAGGACAGGAACAGTAGGAGACAGCCTCAGAGCCTGGAAGGACATGAGCAAGAGACAGGTATCAGCATGCAAGGCGAGGGGTGATTTCTGTGAATAAACCGCCATGATAACATTCCAAAGAACATTTTAGGATGAACTAATGAAGGAATCAATGAAGAGCACTGAAGATGGGGCTGTGCACTTTAAATTTCACGTAATAAGCATTAGTGGCATAGCATGGCTTTTCAAACATGAATGTTATATGTTAAAATCATGCTTAAGAACATTATGATGAAAGTACGTAGATTGAGCAACGCTCGAATTGGCCATGGAAGAGTATTGGGGGTGGCGTGCGTAGAACAGACTGGGAACAATGGGTCATGTTAGCAAGGGTTGTAGTAATTTAAATAAATGAAATCCTACCAAAATAGAATGGATTGGGGGATCAATAACTAATTAGGAAAGAAAGCTGAAAAAAGAGTATCAAACTACTGTCAAGTTTTGAAATGTAGAGTTCGGAAGGATAATAGTGATATAAATGGCAAGTTGAAAGCATGTTTTTGTTTGAGGCTGTTTATCTTATATCAATTACTTAGCAAGCATAAGTCTGCAGTAATAATTTTCTGCTTAACATATATCTCCGTCCATTTATATACAGATATATAAGGTTGTATAAATACCTAAATTCAGGATGCTTACAAAGCCTTAATAGGATGTTAAGTTGCATGATATTTATTATACTTTAGGTCTTTGTGGAAAAAGAAATGAATTAACCCAATATCTGGGAGGCAGTGAGAATAACCACAATTCAGGATTGCTTGTCTTGTGGTTAGAATCCTTGTAGATCGTCCATAAAGAGATGGCCAACCTAGCCTCTGTTGACTACATTCATACTTCAGGTTGACAACAAAGAATAGAACTCTACTCTTTGCATTCTTAATTATTAATCAAAGCCAGCAATCCACCACAGAGTCAAAATCTATCAGTAACCTCGGGTTGTATCAGTAACCTCAGGTGTTCCTTTTTTCGTCCTACAAGATACATCTGAAATACAATTTTGTGTGTCGTGTGGATCTCAGCGAATAATTCTTCCTAGTTATATCCGCAGCTGGCAGTGAGAATGTTAGAAAAGTCCTAGGAAACTTGCTGTGATTTACAAGAGGAGAGTGGGTGAGGACATCACCCACTAACTGAGGTACATGGGAGCAATGTCCTTTCAATCGGAACATCCAGAAAAGATGGATTCCTTCTGAACTGCTAGTTTATTTCTCATCTTTTCCACTGAGTATGCCTTCTTCTCTGTTCTGGCTACCTTTGTGGCACATCTCCAGTGACTCTGTAGAACTTCATGGAATAGTGTGCCACCAACTCTAACCTGATTTGGTCCCCCACACACACACACCCCTTACTATCGTTTGTTCTGTTGTGTTTCTACTTATTATGTGCTTTTGCATGCATTTGCGTGAAGCAACAAATCTTCTTTGGAACGAGTGAATTCTACTCATAGGTAGGGCTGAGTGTTCAACCCTCAGTCAGGTAATCCCGCATGACCTCACTGAAACCTTCTAACATCTCTGCAGCACATCTCTGCAGTACAGTGGTGGAGAAAAGTGAATTTCACATGAGTACAAATGCCTTAGGGAGTGGAAATATAAGTAGGAAATCCCAAAGTTCTCCTGAGAAACAGGAAAAAGAAAAAAAACACCCAACCATAGCCAAAGAAAGGTCACTGTTGTGGATAAAGTAGCAAACATCCATTGGAGATGGATGGCCCTGAATAAAGCTTCCAAAGTGGACATTTGAAGACTCTTCGCAGGTTAATTATATGATCTTATATGATGACTTTTGATTCATATTTGCTCTGGTTTAGACAGATAAATGATGATAGATAGTGAGATAAATAGATAACAAATAGAAGATTGATAGATGATGACAGATAATAGATGATTGATAGATGATGATAATACATGATAGACAGACAGACAGACAGACAGACAGATAGATTATACATAGAATCTTTGCTTTAGTCATTTTATTGATTTCCGATTTCAATCCAGTCACTCAAGACTGTCAAAAAAAACCCAATGCTCTACATCTAGAGTTTTTCTAGAGGAAAAACTAATTATTTTCTCCCCCCAAAATATCATCAACTTCAAAACTTCCCTAACTTTCCTTTTGAGTTAGTGATTTTAATCCTTGACTAGAGATACAGATGCTGCAATTTTTCTACTTTCAGAAGCTTTCACATTTGTTTGCCTTTTGTTCTGTTACTTAATAGTATTAAATTCCCTTTGTTTATGTTATAAACATAGTTGGTAGGCACAATAATTAGTTTCTGGTTCTATCGCTTATAATTATGAAACTTGGAACAAGTTACATATTTCTGTACCTGAGGTCATTCATCTATAAAAAGGGAAAAATAACAGAGTTCCTCAGAGCCAGTGTGCAGATTAAAAGAAATGCACGTAATATGTGTAAACACTGTGGCACACATTATGCTCGGTAAATGTTCACTGTCTTTTACGATAAGTACTATGTTCAATATCATCATCCATTTTCAATTTATCTTCGGTATTTTCAGTAGAAATAGGTGAAACAGCACATTAACTCTCATGGGGAGAGAAGCAAGAAATAAAACCAAACACAAGAAGTCTCCATCTATAATTTGCCAATGTCACCATCAGATGGTGTGACAGGGACGAGTCATTGCCGCCACTCCTTACTGGTACTGGTCCAGCTTACTGATCATCCTATGTGATTCCTAGATCAAGAGGTATTTCCATTTGTGCCAGCCCTGAGACAGCAAGCTGTCCGTTATTAAACCACACATCTGGTCCCCACTGTTAATACCTGGGTGTTTGCCGTGTGTGGACAAGCTGCAAGTGTTCCCACAGGGACTTAAATATGGTTGATATGTGTTAATCCACTTTTGTCCCTGTTCCCACAGTGATTTACAAGATGGTTTAAATGTGCCCTGGTAATAACAATTCATCCTTATGCTTCTGTTCAAAGTCTAGTGCAAGAAAGCCCAGAACAAGCAGTGCTTTCTTTCTCAGCTTCACTGTGTTATGGCTTTGTATGCAAAGGCCACCTCTTACACGGTTTGCATGCTGTGAAAATTGGAAGTAATTCAACTCTAAGTACAAGGAACGCCGACACAGAGGGAGACGATTCTCACTCTTTACTTAGTTGCAGGATGCTGAGAACTCGATAACACAGCTCCTAACACAGGCCCAGGGAAGACTCTGAGCAGGAAAGGGGTCAAAGACTTGGGGACGTGCTGCCAGCCAGTGCCCGACAGGCCACCCAGGCTTGCCTAATCGGAAAATAAGTCCTAGCATGATTTTTCAGGAGGACATCCCTGAACATAAGTCCTATTGCATCTTTTAGAGCAAAACTTAATATAAGACCTGGTCTTATTTTCTGGAAAACACAGTACGACTGAGGCGCTGAATTAGTTTATACAAATGATGCATTTTTCCAAGGATATGCAGCGATTTCTCCTTCCCTTGAAATTACACCATATCTCAGATTCTCTGTAAGCGCTTGTTCTAGTTGTATCTAGTTACTGAGGAATCAAGATCCGAAATGTCTGATGCACTGTTCCGCTTCCAGATGATCAGATACAAGGAACCTACTGCCATTTCACAGTGTTTTCTTGCCTTCACAGAGCTGACATTTTTATTCATCTACTGCAAGCGTGTACATGGTCACTGTTTGGTAGGAGAAATAGTCATCAATCATCGTGGCTCAGAATCATCCAAAACCCAGATACGGGGACAAATTATGAGGCCAAACGTCCATGAAAAAAGCTTTAAATTGGAGGGTGGTCAAGAGGTGGTTGGTTGCATAGAAGGGAACCTCAGCTCCTAAGAAACCATAGCCTTTGTTCTGTAACCCATGAGAGTGTAACTAAGAAAACCACAGTGGCATAATACATAATATTAGAAAAGCTGTCAGTATTTATGATTGTTTTAGGCAATAGAAAACAATGTGACCTGGCTGGGAAGGTCAAGTTCATGATTGTTAAAAGGCGGCAGATTTCTTGGTTTCCCTGATAATTAGAATGGGCTACAATAGTCATGTATAAATGTATATTAGATATAAATACTTCATATGGATAGTATCAAATGCTGGACAGACTGACAATATTCTATATTTTACTTAATAGCAAGAGTAAAATCTGTGTCTAGACTCAGTCTTTATCATGTGTTTGTGCAGGAAGTTCAGTCATTTGCTCACAACTTTAAAAACTTTGCATACCAGAAAGACGTTTTGGGTCCTGCTTGTCTTATCTATTCTCCCTTGGACATACTGTCAATATGAGAAGGGCTTCCAAGTCCCCTAACTTCACTTATGGCCTATATGTCACAAATCCATGCAACCAATTTTGAATTTGGAATGAGGTTTTTGTCAATGTTCCACATGCAGCCTTTCCTTCTCACTCTGTTCTGCAAGTGATTTTCTCGTAAATCACAATTTGATCGCGGTCGTATGGTTAAGATCCTTGTGAAAAGAATTTTTTTCATGACCCATAGAAACAGAACAAAAAAAAATCCTATTCCAGTCAAAGATTGTCAAAGAGTAAAAGTAATGGTTTTTTTAGATCCTTATTTATTTTGATTACTTTTATACAGAAAATTGTAATAAACAATTTTAAACTCAGGAAAAGCATTAGTTTAAAAACATCTTGACTGAAGGTATGTGTTCAATATTGCTCCAAAGAGGTGAAACCAATTTCAGTTTAAAGTATAAATATAGAAAGCAACTGGGTAAATTTCACTGTAAAAAATATTTCTTTTGCCTCTTTTTCTAAAGGTAACTTGGGTGACATGAGTATGAGACTGGCAATATATAGATACACTAATGAAAACTGATGACCATCGATGACAAAATGGTTTATGAACATATAAAACATTTTAATAAGACCGTGATTTGAAAAAGCCAATAAAAATACTGCATTCACTATTAACAACAGCAAAAAGATAAAATCATGGCCTAGCTACAGCTACATGTAATAACAAAGCATATTGTTAGTTTAATTTTTATTTTGTACCAGTAATAAAGACCAAACTATCAGTGTTGAGCCTTCATTTGTATATTTCTCATACTACCACTAAAACCTCTTTTTTGCAGAAGTTGAGTTATATTATTAACAGAGAAAGAAAAAGGGATGTTAATAATTTTGATAAAACAAATCAGCTGAAATCATGTTCTCGGTCATTCATCTGGGAGTACGTTTTTGTACCCATCCTCAAGACTACTTGAAGCTGCACTGGAAAAATTATTTAATAGAAAGTTTAATCTCCTTAACATGCCACATACCTTATATGGAAAATGAAATTACTTTCCAACTTCCCTTATCCAAGACATTATGTGTAGAGTTACTGTGAGATAAAAGTGTAATATTCACAGAAGAGGTGTTATTAATACATAACCATATACAGAAAGTGGATATATGAGAGTGGTAGATGGAATCAATTTTTAAAAGTAAACTCTAAGGAATTTGAAAAGCCACATTTCAATTTTATTTACAAGAGCAGATCAAAAGAAAGGAATCATACATATTTTTACATAAGATATTAATGTTTGAATTCTTGGTAACTATTGAAAAACAGTAATTATTGATGCATTTTTCTGTTTTATATATATAGATACATATCTATATATATATCTATATAGATGTATATACCGTGTTTCCCCAAAAATAAGACCTAGCTGGACAATCAGCTCCAACGCATCTTTTGGAGCAAAGATTAATATAAGACCCAGTCTTATTTTACTATAATATAAGACTGGGTCTAATATAATATAATATAATGTAATAATATAATACCTGGTCTTATTTTACTATAAGACCCCATCTTATATAATATAAGACCGGGTCTTTATAATATAATACAATATAATATAATATAATATAACACCGGGTCTTATATTAATTTTTGCTCCAAAAGACTCATTAGAGCTGATTGTCTGGCTAGGTCTTATTTTCAGGGAAACAGGGTATGCACGCATGCACACAGAAATTGGGGATACCAAAAAAATGTGTACAAGTGGACACTTTGGTCAACATTGCTCAAGCAGTAGTTCACCGTAATCAGAAATGTCTAGAAGCTGATGGTAACCACTTTGAGCACGTCTTGTAATTGCAGAAGTCAAACATAACTTGTATTCATCTTTTGTTATTGGTACATATTGAGTATTTCAACCTTAATACAGTTTTCCTTTCTTAAAATGTGTATACCTTTTTTTGGTGCTGTCTCTCTTTGTCTCTCTATGTCTCTCTCTCTCTCTCTCTCTCTCTCTCTCTCTCTCTCTCTCTCTATCTATATATGTGTGTGTGTGTGTATATATATATATATATATATACACACACACACACACACACATACACACACACACATATATGGTCATTTTTTGCACTATTACTTCCGTAGCAGGTAAATTTTTATTGCGTGATTTATGGAGATTTCCTGTAACATAACAGACAGTGCTAAGAAGCACAGCATTGTCTGGGTTCTCTAACAATAAATGCTTAAATTATTTTTATAGCTACTGCACATGCGTGGTCGATCCCACTATATAATTAAACAATAATAATAACACTTCATTCTTTTTAACAACACTTAAAATATTGTTTATTAGTTTCAGGTGTACAAAACAACATAATGGTTAGACATTTACACCCCTCACAAAGTGATAATCCCAAGTCTGGTACCCCTGACGTCATATATAGCTGTTATAATACTGTTAACCATATTCCCTGTGCTGTACTGTATGTACCTCCTGTGCATGTGTGTGTGTGTGTATGTGTGTATATATATTTATAGTTGACATTCAATATTATTTTATATCAGTTTCAGGTGTACAACACAGTGGTTAGGCATTTATACAATCTATGAAGTGATTTGTCCGATTAAGTTCAGTACCCATCTGACACCCTACATAGTCTTTACAACACTATTAACTATATTCCCCGTACTGTACTTTATATCCCCCTGACTATTTTGTGACAACCAATTTGTACTTAGTAATCCCTTCACCTTCTCCTCCATCCCCCAAACACTCTCATCTATCCACCATCCATTAGTTCTCTGCATCTATGAGTCTATTTTTGTTTTGTTTACTTGTTTATTCTGTTCCTTAGATTCCACATATATGTGCGATCATATGGTATTTGTCTTTCTCCATCTGTCTTATTTCACTTAGCATGGTATTCTCTAGGTCCATCCATGTTGTTGCAAATAATAAGATTTCATTCTTTTTATGGCTAAGTAATACTCCATTGTATAAATATATCATAATTTATTTATCCAGTCGTCTGTTGATGGGCATTTCGGTTATTGTGAATAGCAATACACAATATTGTGAAGAGCACTGCAGTAAACATAGGGGTAAATATATTTTTTCAAGTTAGTGTTTTGGATTTCTTTAGATAAGTACCCAGGAGTGGAATTACTGGGTCATAAGGTAGTTCTATTTTTAATTTTTTTGAGGAACTCCATACTGTTTTCCATAGTGGCTGCACCACTTTGCAATCCCACTAACAGTGCCCGAGGGTTCCCTTTTCTCCACATCCTTGCCTTGGTGTTTGTTAATTTATTGATGTGGGTCATTCTGACAGGTGTGAGGTGATATCTCATTGTGGTTTTTAGTTGCATTTGTCTAATGATTAGTGATGTTGAGCATCTTTTCATGTCTATTGCAATCTGTATGTCCTCTTTGGGGAAATATCTATTCAGGTCCTTTGCCCATTTTTTAATTGAATTGTAACATTAAAATATTTTAAAAGTGTATTTACTGATCTGAGCTCACAAACTTAGAATAAGTACTTTACATTAAATAGCTACTTTTCAAAATAATATGAAATTTATTAAGGGAGATAAAATTGGTAAATTATGTAAATATATCATCTGCCAATCCAAAACCCATTCCCCCAATTTAATTTGGTTATATACGTTAATATATTTGCATTGTACAGTATCTAAATTTACACATACTCCAAAGCTATCCAAACATTTCTCCCATTTTATAAACACCTTTTAAACCATTAACTGATTGAATCGTACTCTTTGTTCAAATCCTTTTACGTTTTCAATTACTTCAATGCATTAGGTGACTTTCCTGCATTACTTTTAAATATCGTCTACAAAACATGAAAGATACATTTAAAATTAATGGAGTCGAAACAACGAAACAGATATTTGAAAACCAGAATGGTGTTCGTTAAATAAATGGCCTAGTCCTGCATGACTACAGCTGAGAACTGTCCATTAACAGTAATTTATCCACATTGTGATAATTTATCCACATCAAGTGCATTGTGTTCCAAACTTTAAAATTAGTAAGTCATGATCAAGGATAAGAAAGGCTTATTCTAACTGTATGAAGGCATTTAAAGCCTGACATTTACTAATCTTTAACTTCAGGAGAATATTCTAAATCTTTATTGTTTTATGACTCTTAGAAATATTAAAACAAAAAACAGTGGATTATAACACTAGAACCATTCTACATATTACAGAATGGCGGCCATATAAAACCAGTTAAATTCAGTCTCTAGTCCTACTAGTTTCTATAGTAGAGTAACTGTGAAGATACTAAGTATTCTAAACAGTAGATTCCAAATATATTGACGACTTTGCTTCCTCTGTAATATAGTGACCTTAGCTACTTTATTTTCAAGCGGACCTGATTGTCCGACCTACAAATAGTGCCTGACAGACACGCTCAAGTGGAAATTCTGCAAGGACATCATCATAACATAAACAATACTGTTTTTTGTTGACCTGGGGGGCAATTCACCTCTAATTCTGCCTGCAAACACCTCCTGAGCAAGCACTGTTTCATATTCTTTCCTGTAGCCTTCCTAAAACCTAACTTAATAAGGCCCGGAATGCAGCATGCGTTCAAGTATTAGCTAAAGGGACAAACGGCCATTACAGAAATATGATATTATACAGACCATTTGAATTAGCTGTGTGGGCTACTCAGGATGCCAAAGAAATAAACGTGCATCATATACACAACAGACATCCCCAAGGCACAAACATTATTGTCATTTTAGCAGCTCTCAGACTTATTTCATGGCTCCCAGAACTCATGTCATTCATCAGCTCAATTACCTGCATGGCTGTGGCTAAGTCTTCCCTTGCCCTACTCAGAAAAGCAGAATGCAAATGAGAAGTAATTACATGAGATGTGTTATATATGTATATATGTATATATAGTACAGACACATTATATGTATTTCATATAGAACATAGTATTACTACATATACATCATATATACAGTGATGCCCACCTAACTACAGGGAGATGTTCTAACAAATGGATTGTTAGGTGATGTCGTTGTTGTGCGAGCATCATAGAGTCACATCCACACACCTAGATGGCCCAGCCCGCTGCACAGCCAGGCCGAATGGTACACCCGTGCTCCTGGGCTATGAGCCTGGACAGCACATTCCTACACAAAACACAAGACTAAATCAAGCACAAGAGCAAATGATGCAATCAAGTGAGGCATACATACGAGATGCATGAGGCTGCTGCCCAATGTCACGCGGCATACTATTCTATGGCAAACTTTCCTTTTATAAGTATACTCTAAAATAATGATAAAAAGTACAGTTTAGGAAATACATACAGCAGTAACATATTACCGAGTATTATGGACGGTACCTAATTGTGTGTGCTGTACTTTTGTACAACTGGCAGTACAGTAGGTGTGTTTACACTAGCATCACCGTACGCACATGAGTAAAGCATTGCACGATGGCATTCTGACAGCTACGTCACTAGGCGATAGGAATTTTTCAGCTCCATTATCTTACTGTAGTATATGTGGTCCATGGGTGACGCATTATTTGACACATGACGATACACATATATATTACATGTACATTACGTGTGTCTGTTTCCCTACCAAAAGGTGGTACCATGTAAATTTAAGTGAACTTTCCAAGGTTAGTTCACAGAAAACTATGCTGTGTTGTGTAGGCCCACCAATGTTCCCTCTTTAACAACACCCTTCACGCATCGATCACACTCCTCACTCATTTCCACGTGCCATTCGACCATGCCCTGATTTTAAAATTCTTTCAATGAAGAGCGAGGTGGAAGGTGTCCACTTTCCCATCATATAATCCCCCTGTCATTTCTACAATGTGACTCTAGACCAAGATGATACCCACTTTGGTTCAAATTTCCCCCAGAAGGAGACTTTGCGAAAGATTGCAGTGTAAGTGGTTTATTTGGGAAATGATCCAGAAAATACCAATAGGGCAAATGGTGGGAAGGAAGACAACAAAGCTGGCAGTATCAAGCCAGTTACCACTGTGGGCAACTGGAGTTCAGTCCTACTGGACAGAGTGTACAACATGCTTCAAAATTATCCGGGTCAAGGAGGCAGGAAGCTAAGGTCCTAATCTAACAAATCCCGGCTTAGTGGTACTTCTGGCTCGTTCGCCAAGCAGGCCTGTGTGCTGTTGAGGCCAGAAGATCAAAATAGAACCAAAAACCCAAAAGACCGCGGGCATTGGGTGTTCACAGAAAGTAGCCTGAAGTATGTGGGCAGAGCTCCAACTATATCTGTTGGCGGACACTGTCTGTGTATTGCTCTAGGAAAGAGCGCGTCCTCCTTACTCTGCAGGAACTGAGGCCACGGCGATAAGAAGCAGAATAAGATGGCCCCTCAGACTTCACCGCAAAGAGGAATTGGTGACCGTATCAACGACCAAAGAGATGGCTCTACTTACTGCGTATGAATTCAGGATGCTGAAGGAAAACAAAAAAGAATTGCAGACTGCAAATTACAAGTGAAGACGGCAGCTAACATTTAATGAGCACCTAAACGAGGCTCGATGCTGTAAAATTAGTCTCATACATTCAAATTAATTAAGTGGAAAGGATGAGCTTCTTGAGGAATTTGAGCCACAAAGAACTGAACCCAAGTGTCATCTTTACATTTATGAAATATATTAGAAAGCGAAGTATTAAATTTCCCAGAAACTTAGTTTCCTTGTCCTTAAAATAATTACCTACTCTTCAGGGAGTATCTGAAGATGGACTGTGATAACATATAGCATAGGTTCACATATGCATATCTGTGTGTATATACACACATGCATATACATAACATTTGCATAGTTAATAGAGTACTAGCCACTACTTAGTGCCAATAACTTAGTCTTGTCCCTTACGGAACTAAGATTACTGAATCTCATAATGGTGGAAATTACTTGCCCAAGGCCACTCAACTCGTGAAGGAATAAGCAGAGGGTTGAAGCCTGGGTCCAAGGCTTCAATCAAAGGGCATTAATATCTGATTAGTATTAATCAAAGGGTCTTGTCTTCAAAGATGGACAACAGATGGAACCAAAACTAATTATTAAGTTTCCATGCAGCCACAAAATTAGTCAAAACTTGAAGACTAGATGAACAGTTTTTCCCATGTTTAGTACTTTATTTTAATAGTAAATATGGCCTAATGTTTAAGTTAAAGTTGGGCTAGCATAAACTTTTATTGTCATAGATATTGTAAACAAATGTACAAAACTTTGGTTTAAATATAGCAGTGATTCATTTAGGTGACATTCAACCAACGTAAATTCTTAATTACTGACATATACCTGCAGCATCCTTTGAAAAATGGGAGCAACCACATGCACAAGTTAATATCTTGGGTACGATATTAAAAAACAAGGCTACCCCACAAAGTTCAAAATATGTCTCCCATGTATTCAGCCCATCTCACACTTTCTGCACAGAATAGAGAATTTCTGTTCTATGTCGTGATCCTAAAGCTCTGAAGTCGAAAATATAGATTCAATCACTAGTGACAGTTTATCCCAATGTCAATGAGTGTTGCAAATTTGTTTAAATATTCTTTTCTTTATCTTCAGTCAGCTAGAACACCTTCCTTTCCAACATACTGGTAAATTGGCATTTGCTCTTTTAATTTTTTATCAATACGTATGTTTTTGCCTGAGAAGAAGAGATTGGGTTGAAATATGATCCTCTACAAAACATCCACACCCCTTTAAATTACTGATCTGAGACCAAAGAAGAATTCGATCACTCATGCGCTTGGTAAAATTCCATGTGTGTAGGAATAGAAGTTTGCATTGGGTGCTGAGATGATGAGACAAGAAGGAAGGGATTTCCCAGTGGTGAATGGAGAGGTTCTGAAATCAGACCAAGAATGGATCTTTTATGTAATTATATTAGAACATCAATAGCAAAGTGAACTTCAAGGAAGCATTTCAAAGCCTAGTTAGCATATTTTTAAAAAAAAACAAGGCAATGTGGCATGCAATACGTGAAATGACTATTCCAGAAAATACCAAATGTGCTTTTTAAATAATGAGAGAGAGAGAGATCCGGAGGCATTTCAGAAGTTTAGGCAAAGCTGTGATGCTATAGGAAATCCACATGAGCAATGTTTTGCTAATAATAAATATTCTAGGTTTGAAACTTAGTTTTAATTTTACAACATGCATAATCTTTAGGTTAGAAATACATTAATTATGAAAAGGTGGGATCGTGCCATACAAATGTCGTTATTAATAATAGTTACCTGTTCAAAGTGAGAATTGTCAATGGCAAATGTTGTCATTTTCATTGACTACCTGTTACATATTTAAACCAAATGTCTACCTGCAACTCCAAATGTTTAAAGAGTATGAAATGCCCAGGGACAGGTGGACACCTGATCAGGGAACACTGACAAGGAGTAAGTCCCTGGGTGCAGGAGATTTCAAGTTTCTAATCTGCTTTTTCCGGCAACTTGAACACATTTTTGAATTTGATAACCAACACCTAAGGGGGGAAACTGGCCCCGATATCGCGTGCTTTTGGATGTATTATACCTCCAATACCAGCCTTATACACGTCCTAGGGAAGCACAGAAAGACAAAAGAATAAGCCCTAGACACACGCAGTAAATCCAAGGCAGGGATGAGAAAGTGAAAAGAAAAGGGTTCCTTGTCTACAGCAATGGCTCTGGAGTCAAAATGGAGAGACATATCCGAGTCCCTTTACTCCCTCCCCCAGCCTCGGGCTCCCTTTTCCTCCTCTCCCTCCTTTCCCCCCCTAAGCTCCCACCTGGGTCTCCTTCTCAGCCTATTCGGGGAACAGCCCCGCGTCACACCACTCACCTGTCGTCGTTCTGCCATCCTTGGTCCCCTAGCAGCAAATCCCGAAACCTGTACCTGGGAGGCAGAGGGGGCACTTCGCTCTCCAAATCAACCATCCTTCCTCAAAGAGTGGGAAACACGAAACAAATGGAGGAGAGGAGGGAGGCGGAAAGAAAATATTGCAGAGCTGAGGGAGAGGACGGATAACATGCAGTGGCCGGGAGAGGGACAGCAGAAGGGGGAGGGGGTCTGCTTTGAGCCGGAAGCCGAGGCTGGAAGGGGGCTGGCTCCTCTCTCCTGAGGGTGTGATGGGGATGATGCAAACCCAGCCCAGGAGCAAAAGTCTGGCTCCCACAAGAATCTACGCTGCCAAGGAACCGCCCCCAGGCTCAGCACCGCCTCTGGTCCCCAGGACTCGGGGGAGACGGGAATGCAAAAGTTACTTCCCCGGGAAAAAAAACGCGCGGTGCCTGGAAAGAGGGGACTGTGTGGGAGTGTGTGCGGCCTGATGCTGGAGCGCTCCCCGAAAAGGTAGCAGGTCCCTTGGGCAGGCGGACACCCGGCACAGCCCAGGAGGCGCGAGGGGCCGTGGGTCTGGGTCACGACCACCCCACCCGGGCTGTCCCTGCAGGCGCCCTCGGAGCTGCACTGGAGGCCCAGCCAATGAGACGCCCCCTCATTTGCATAACACGGTGACGGCAAAGAGGTGCCTTGGGGACGACCAGTGGGGCAGCGCTTAGTTAGCGGATTCCCGGGCTCCAGACCTTTGGCTGGGCTGCAAAGGCATGTGGGGGGTCACAGGATGCTCGGAGCGTCCAAGGTCCTCCAATCCCCTTGGCTTTGCGCGCCTGCAGCTGGGTAGACGGGCTGAAAAATGCACGTTCCTGCAGAGGGAATCCCCACTCCAGCCCCAGGAAAGTCCTTTGTATTTTCTTACAGTCTGCAAGAAAGGAGGTGTTTCCCTGGTCCTGGAAAGGAAGGAAGGGCCTCTTTATGCAGCCGAGTGGCTGGGAAAGCACACCGAAGTGCGTGGGAGGGCTGTCCACTGGTCCCTTACTGTTGGGGCGACTCAGCGCTAGGGGCTTGCAGGTGGCAACCTTCCAATGCCCCCATTCCTAGTCCACAGGGTCAGAGGAGGAAGTGAACCCCAGCTCCCTCAGCTGCTGTTCGGTGCCAGCTGCTGCTTACCTGCACCTTGCTGTAGATGCACAAGCCCTAATGCCATCTGCACCTACTGTCCTCCCACCGAGAAGTGCCTCCATCAGGGTAGACACAGACACTGACTATATCCCACCTGAGACACCCACCTGAGGGTACACGGAAACCTTTGTCATTGCACAGGCCCATAGGAATCTGCAAAGGAGCAGGCTTATCAACGAGTGACACTGTGAAACACAGTCATGAAACAACATACAAAGAGATTTGGAAGTACCTGAGATACACTTTTTCCCAGAGGGGTCAAGAAAGATGCTGATTGAACGTGAACTAAGGCTTCTCAACTCGTGTGCACCCTACTTGAGTGAAAGGAAGAAAGCAGAGAAGCAAACAGAGAATAGCGTGAGTAGAAGCAAAGTGATTTTAGAATATGTTCGGTCCGGAGACACTGATGAGTTTGATATGATTACTTCTTAGTGAGGTCAGATGGTGGAAGGTTTATACAGAAAGTTGGAACTGCAAGAAGAAAATAGCAAGAAGGTAATATCAGATAAAACAGGATAAGCATCACAGTGGAAAGACCAGTCAGACCCCATGTCTCTCTCTTCAGAACTCTACCCTCTCTTCCTGACTCACCTCAGATGTGTAACACGTCCTCTGCTAGATTTCCTTGTTTTTCCAGCTACTTATGACGCCTTCTTCCTTTGAACACTTCATACCTCTTGAGAGTGTTTTGCTTGTAGTGTTTATTGTGTTCTGGCCTGCTGTATGATTAAATGCATTTTTCTGACATCTTACCCTCCAGCCTCCCTGTGACTTATATTCCTAGCACAGCTATCTTCAAAATAGCAAAATCTCAACAGATGTTGAGATGCATTGAACTGCATTAAAAGCTTTTAAACTAGGAAATTAATTTTTTTCCACACTTGCTCTAGCTCCAGAGTTACGTAATTGTTTGTTTCTTTGGCGTGAACTTTTGGAATCAGTTTGCCAAATGAGAAAGTTACTACACTGCATTGTTAGTTTGAGGAGCAGGGGAAGAGAGAATATTTGGATTGTGTTTTAGACCTTATCATCCGCTGTTAAGGTAGCTTCTATGAAGTCTACCTTTTTAATGTTGCAGGTTAATATTCATATTTTTATCTATATTATTATACTCTGCCTTATTTATATCATTATAGTCTGCATTTATATTATTATAGTCTGCCTTTACATAGATGGCAGAAATCTGAAGTATTTGCGTATCAGTAACAGACTCAGAAGCAAGGCACTTCCAAAAAAATAGCTGTTGAGAGTTAGACTCCGTGGTACTGGAGATGAGAGACGAAAGCTGCATTTTACTTAGAAAAAAGCAGCGTACCCTTATTTTATACTTTTGTGGCAATCTAATTATTTGTCCTCCACGTACCCCAATAACAATTTCGGAGGGAGTAAGTATGCCTAAAAGAAAAAAAAATAAACAAATAAATGGTAACCTGCTCAGCTAATCGTGTCACAGCACAGCTGTTAATGACACAAATGGGACAAAGTACCTGAACGTGACCAGCCAAGGTGGTTGGACTCAACTGCCTCAGAGACACACTGATGTGTGTATGCCTTACAAGTTTTGTCAAAGTGGAAACTAACCTTCCAAATTTAAGAAAATTAAAAGAACAATGCAATATATGTAAGGAATGCTATCCTGCCGTTCTTAAAATATACCAATTTTTAGGCAATGGAACTTAAATTTATAATTGGAATTTCCTTTTTTCACCTTTATGTGTTCTCTGGGCAGCCTTTTTATTTTTTGTCATTCATTTTTACTTTCCATCCTCCCACCTGTCTTTCTACACTACATTTTTATTCTTTTTTTTTTTTTTCATGTCGTGTCATGTCATTTCCTGCTGTTAAAATACATTTTCCTCTTTCGCTCTTTTTATCTTGGTTTCCTTTTTTTCACTGAGCTCTTTTAATCTCCTGTTTCATATACTCTTTTTCTCTGTGTGTGTGAAAGCTTTCCTGCTACTATAGCGTGAGATTCAATTTTTAGAAACAGTGTTAAACTTCGTTCTGTACATTATAGTTTTACACCTTTATCCCTGGTGTTCTTCAGTCCCTTTATCAACAACTAGTGGAGATCAAAGCAGTAAACTAGTTTGTTCCCATTTTACCCAAAGAAAGTCACCCCAAATTTTCTGAATTATGCTGTTGGAGTAGAAAGTGTCAAAAATGAGGGTTAGGGAGAAGACTGGTGTCCTAATTTAAGAAATAGGAAAGAATTAACTTAATAAAAACAGCTTTCTATGTCAGGCTATGCACCTCATAGACCCTTCATGTGTATAGGCAGACAAACCCAGGACAATCCACATTCATTCAGAAAACATCAGTAAGCTACAAAACAACACTGCAGTGTGTGGGAGGCATGCGGTCAATTATATTTTAACAGAGATTCATTAAGTAGTGACAATGAGTTGAATATCTCATCATCTAATGGGAGAGAGAGAGTACATGTGGGAGACAGATGCTCCAGGATTCACACTAGGATGTGATAAATCACACTAGCCATTAGCACTCTCTGCTATGGTGCTGAGGAACACATACAGACATCTAATTCTGGTTTTGAGAAATCAGGGAAGGCTTCCTGGAGGAGCTGAACTCTACCTTGAAAAATGAAAAATGTGAGTGAGTAAGGTGGAGGCAGAAGCAGCAGCAAGTATCCACATACAAATAATAGCTAAAAGAAATCAATCACAGATCCCCGCAAATTCAAAAGGATCATGTTGTTTGAGCTCAAGGTGTGTATTTCGGTGAGGGAGGGCCAGGAAGGGAGGGATAAAAATCAACAGGAACATTGGTAGCCAGGAGCTGCCTTCATTTATTAAGAACCACGTCTGGAGAGGTCCATGCCAAACACGTTTTGAGTTTTAACTTGAAGACCGTGAAGACTCTTTTGAGGATTGAGCCCAGTTACTCTTTGGAAAGATCACCATGGTAGCAGTGTAGGTGATTGACTGGTGGGGAGGGCAAGAACGGAAGAAGGGAGACCGCTTATGAGCTATTTAGTATCGCGGGTGAGACGTGCCATTTGTCTGACATGAGGCAGGGGACGCAGTGCAGATGGAAAGTAAAGGACAAATTTATGGGAACTTAAGAAGACAGTGTCGACCAGACTTAGTAACAGAGAGTGTGAAAGTTAACGGAGAGTGAAGAAGCAATGGTCCTTCCTAGGCTTCTGGCATGAGTACGTCGGTGAAGAATGTTACTGTTGGGTGAGATGGGAATACAGACATAGGTTTAAGTGAGAAAATGATTTCACTTTGAGCCATCTGCAAAAGTTCAAATGGAGAAGGCCAGAGGTTTGAATCTTTGCGTCGGAATGTCAGAAGCAAATTCTGGTCCAGACTTATAAAATTGGGAAGTATCGATATAGAGAAGGCTGTGGAAACTGAGGAAGGACAGGTGTCCCTGGCTCTCAGTGCAGTGCGAGAAGAGGAGGCAGAGAGCAAACCATACAGGAGCCTGGGGAGAAGGGATGTATTAGGGACTTGGGGGCAAAGCCTGAAGGGAACCTGAACTTCTCCTGCCAGAGTAAAGACAGGTGTTCTTCTCTTCTTGACTAGTTTTCTCCTGTGACCCTTGATTCAAGCCAAAATAGATTCTATCTACTCAAAGAAAAATGTAACAAAATCTGCCCTATATCCTAAGCGTGTCCAGCTGCATGAGCAGAATCAGTCTTATTTCAGCAACACTGAAAAGAGGACACAGTAAAGAGAAAATGAAAAAGCAGAATATCCCATACGGTTCCCCAAATCCACCTGAAAGGCACAGGTAGATAGTCTAAGGGAGGAAGGCTGTTGGGGGATGGATGAAGATATTCCAATGATTAGCATGATTTACTCAACAGGTCTAGTGTTTTTGTCATTCTGAAAATAAAACTGGTCTGAGGGGTGAAATGCATATACAAACCTTACAATGGAAACCTGTCAGAGACAAGTAACATTTTATCACGTTAATAGTAACATCCTCTATCTCCTTGCGGCTTCTTCCCACTTCGCATAGCTCTCTCCAAATGCACGTCTCGTTCAGCATCGTTCTTAATGATAACCCATATCTCCATTTATCAGCTTCTGAATTTTTGGAGGGAGAACACAGTGTCTAAGGAAGAATTACTTAGTGTCGAGTATGATTCAATAACTTTGAAGCATGTTCTCCTCCCATAACCCAGGAACCACTGCTATGTCACTCTTCTACCTACAAAACTATATATATATATATATAACATATATATTTTTGAGGGAAAATCTCCAGCAGTTTTGGAAAAGTCCAGCTTTATCTTGGGTCTTCCCATTCTTAGGTTTCTTGTGTCCAAATCCTGCTCATTTGTGGCCTGGAGGATGCTCCCTGTTCATGACCATCCCTGCACCTTGACCCTTCTCATCGCCAAACCTCCTAACGAGTACCAGTGACAACCACCATTTGGCCTTTTTCACAACAGTTGTCAGTTGGTAGCTAATCAGTAAACGTCTAGCAAGTGAGTGGGAAGCGATGGGTGGATCAGGTCAGATCTGTGATGATGTTGAAGCATAAGAACATACAAATGATAAAAGACGAATAGCAGCAGTGTAACTAGTATGCGCTAGATAGTACGTCAGGAGATTTACAATCATTTTGTATAATAACATTGTCAAAATTTAAAGGCTGAGACAACTCAGGCTCAAGTGATGCCACACAGCTACAAGGTGCGAAGCCGAGATTCGAAACTTTGATGTTCTGACCCCAAAGGATAGGCTCTTCCCCAAATATCTGAGAAAGAAGGTTTATGGTCAATAAGTGGTAGACAGATTTATGTTTACTGATTGGAAATGTACTTGATAAAATGAAATTATAAAATTGCCCTGCCAATATGCTAGCAATCCACTAAGCTCCGGCCTCGGTTACCTTCGTTCCCACCTGTAGGACTTCTCGTCACTTGTTTCTTCCCCTGAAGTCTCCCTTCTGACTCCAGCAACCTCATGACTTCATCAGAGAAGACTTTCCTAGTCACCCAACACAAAGACGCCACCTAGTCAGTCTGTCACATCAAACTGTCACAGCACCCATTTTAATTGTCTTTTAAATACATTTATCACTGTCTCCTTTGCCATAGTAACTTCTTTGCTTGTTTTTTCCCCGCTCCACTCCCACTACGGTACTAAGTTCCAATGGTCAAGGGCTTTGTCAATCTTGTCAGTATGCAGAGCAATGTCTGGTGGAGATTGTGGACTCAAAAACAACATTTGCTGCATGATAGAAACGGAGAAAGGAAAGTAAGAAGTGGGAAAGACAGGAAAAAAAGATTTGTTCAAATAATTCCCTAGATTTTTCAGCTGCAAGATGGGAAGATTGCATTGCACAGAGAGACATTATTTTTCAATGTGTGTATACGCATCATATGCATGGATGCAAATTTAAATAGCATTTTGTTAGGGCCTTACGTTCAGGGGCGCCCCATCGTCACACACAGGGTTGGATTTGAGAAATAGAGTAATGCTTGCAAACAGAAAAAAATGTATGGGGTATGGTTGTAGCAATTGAAATGGTTTTACTTGCATCGAACGAACTATTGTCATTAATTTTTATTAATTCTTCTTTAGAAATTTAATTTACCAGGAAGAAAACTTTAGGTGATTTCAGTATTATTGCTATCATGTATTAGCAACTCATAATGTACTCTCACAATCTGCCCATTCCAGACTCATTCGTTTAAAATGTGTAACAACTTGACAATATTTTCTATTAACAGAATAGATGCTCTTCTCAATTTGAAGATGATTAAACAGAGGCAACAGAAAGCTAAAATAAATTACTCAGTAGCCATTCCAGCAAGAAGGATATGAAAGTCCGATTTCCCTGATTATCATGCATTGTCCCCAGGCTACAAGCTAACAGCTTTCATTGCAAATAGCATGGTGGTATAAATACAACCCATCACAACAAAATGAAGACATTAGAAAAATCTCACACTTTTTTTTTATACATAGTAGTGTTGGATACATTGCAGTCACTGGTGTGGATGAATGCGTAAGCTCCTTGACATTCATATATTATTTTTACCTATAAAGTTACATTGTAAATATTAATTCTATTACCTTTCTATATCAAATCTGGATTTTAATTTCTTCTCTGATAGGTCTCCACTTCAAGGTATTAAATGGTAGCTCTGTGTCCATTCCCATCTTCATTTGTACAGTTCGAGTGTACAGATTATTAAAAATTGGAGTGTTTACTGTACATTGTTTGACTGACATCTGTAAAAACAAGAATAAAAGAGAAAAATACAAGTAAGGTACTAATACTCGTGATAAGATGTTGAGCATTCATCCTTCGGGATTGAGAAAAGGGAGGAAGTCAGTAACACAGCTAAAAGCAGCAACTTAGTGAAACATTCTGAAGTCAGTCTTCAGGAAAAGAACAAAATTATAGAAAATGCGATGTATCTCTGAAGCAAGAGCTAGATCATTGCAGACGCTGATGTCTAAAAGTGCTATATCATTAGTGATTTCACCTTTTTTTGCTGTTTGAAATTGGTCTCCTTTATTTGGCATGTACATCTGTTATTTGAAAGTAGTGAGTCAGCATCTATCTCATTTCAATGTAAATGTTATTTGTAGAGTACAAAAGTTGTATCCTATCTCTGACACACACACACACACACACACACACACACACACACACACAGTCTTAGTAAATCCTTTGCTGCTCTTCCATCATGTAGGCTCTAAATTCCAGGAGCGGACATAGTTTGGCCTAAAATTCACCCTTATGTTTTGCCCCGCCCAACACCTGGTTCCATCGCCCCGCCCCCAGCCAACTCGTCCAACTACCTAAAAAGCAATTTCTTTGGTGACCAAGTATACAAGTTTTGAACATGGACTGCTTGCATTTAAATCCTGACACTGACATTTATTACCTGCTCGACCTTGGACCATTTTTGCTCACTATGCTTGGGTTCCCCCATCTGCAAAATGGAATAATTACGATGCTTATTTTGTGATGATCGAATACAGTAATACAACTAAATATTTTAGAACAGTATTCGCCGCGTAGTTTGCTATTGTTATGACATGTGTTTTTCAAAATGTAGGCACCCACATTTTTAGAAGTCTTTTTCTTAATATAAACATGTTTTTCCTCTTTAGCAACTAATGAATTTAATTATGCATTTCGAATTTCACACAACTGGTTGAACAGCTTTGATTACCTATTAAGAGGTAAACTAAAGTATGCACCCTCAGAGTAATTGAGACAAACAAATGGACTAAAGTTAAAAAGAAAAAAAAAAAAATCTGGCTTCTTGGTGATTCTTCTGAACTCCCATGGAAAGAATAAAGATGGATAATCAGAAAAATATTTTAAATCTTCTCCAGGTAGAAGCCAGATCATGTAGACAGTTAAAATAAAAACAAATATCTTGAATTATATTCACATGCAAAGCAGAACAAATGATGCGGCATGTTGAATTCAGACCAAGATAAATGTGCACTACAGACCTAAATGAGAAATGCAATCCTTGCACTGGGTCCACACAAACTCTGCCATTACAGAAAATAAGGATATGGTGAAAAGCAATCTGGAAATGTCAGGGCCAAATCAATAATTCAGAAGAAAGTTCCCCGCCTCCTACTCAAATATCAATACAAAACCTATTGAAATACGGATTAGTATGCAGAAATATATGACATTGAAATATATGAGGACTATCATTTTTGACAAGGCATTCACCCAGATTTAGGACACACAAGTAACTCTAATTTGTCCTTTGCACTTTTGTTTCCTCTCTTTGTGCCTACAAGCCTACGAGCTCACTTGGATTTCAGGCCTGGACAAATCATCAAATTGCATGATTTGGTACAGAAAAGCTGAATGCCCTTAGATGTTAATGACCTAACAGCTGAAAATGAGTTTTTCCACTAATTTCCAGAATCATTAATAGATTATGTTCCTAGGTGTTAACTACCAAATTCTCAAAGGCCCCAGTTTCTCTATGATTTATCTGTTTTGCTCAGGCAACCCTTCACAAATAATTTATCCACAGTTTAATTACACTAGGACACCGGTCACATGGGACCAAGGTTGTAAATCGAGTAGTTTGGTTTTTTAATTTCCCACCAATTGTTTCTTCTTTCTCAGTTTTCTTTACTGCTGAAATCTCTTGCTCCCTGATAAACCGAATCACAGATGATGGAGTCATTCCAAGTTCCTAGGTGGGGCCCCACGGCTGAGGAAGCGCAAACTTGAAGCAAGGTCATCTGTGCAAGAGTCATGTGAGACCTAAGGAGTAGGAAAGAATCAAATAGGAGAGAAAATACAGCTGCCCAGACCAGAACTCAATAGTAATAGAGGAAACCATGTGGGTGTTACTGCAAAAGCTGAATTGGACTCAGAAAGAAGAACCAGGTCAACAAATCCAGTCAGAAGTGAAATATGGATGCTCAGGGGGAAAAGTCTAGGTACTAGACATAGTTAGATAGAGAAAGAGGAATGTGGGAAGAGGGACATCAAAGAACATGAAATTGAATGTGACACATTAGCAAACTGGTATTTCTCAGAAAAGGGGATTTGGGCGCTAGGAAAGGCGGAAGGTCAAAATGGCCTGGTGTTACCACTTAGAATGTTTTTGATTACTAGGAACAGAAGACCTGATCTACATGCCATAGAAAACTTACAGAAATTTATTCTCTCACATACGCAAAAATTCAGAGGTAGAGCAGCTTGACTGCTCTAATGATGATCTGTGATCTAATGATGCCACAAACTACTTAGTTCCTCTGCGTTTGATTGTCCTGCCTTCTACATCCGTCCCTGTGATTTCCAGAGGGTTGCAGAAACCCTGGGCAAGCTCACTCACTTCCAACGGAAACAAGAGTGCATCTCTGAGATTCTCAGCAGAACTTGGAGCTACTAGAGTAAATGTCCGGATCCTTTGGTTTTCCAACCTGCACCTAAAGAGTAAGGTCATTGAACTAGTCCAATCTTACGGGTTGTTCTTTCCTCCAGTGCTTTAGAAAACAAAACAGAGGATCCCTGCGCATACTTCACGTAGAAATATAAAGCCTTTTCTGAGATCGTCTTGTCATTAGATATTGACATAGGCTGTCTGAGTTAATTATATTGGATGAGACTTTTGGTCAACCAACATCTTGCTCCTGTACATAAAAGACATATTCCTTTCGTTTAATCATGGTGGGACCTCACCGTCCAAGCTGGGTCAAACAGTATGGACAGTGGGAAAGACGAATCTTTCGTGTATGGATACTGGGACTGAGAAAGTCTGTGTCTGCTGGGGTTTCTAACTCTGAGCTATGTGTGTCCTTGGGAATGACTTGGAAATGCCCAGCATTTTGCAGCAATACATGCTACTACTTGAGTTCCTGGAGCTGGCTTTCACTAAAGCAAGAACCCCTCCTGGAATACCCACTCCTAGGGATCAATCGCTCTCTTTTTACTTAAGAGGGTTTGAACTGAATTTCTATCACTTGTACCTAAAACAAAATCTCCCGATGATAAATATATTTATGTCACATACAGCAATCTCCTCAATACTGCTGGGAATAATCACCAGTCTTTCTTGGCCTAATACCAGAATCATTTCCTCATAAAAACTAAGTAGTATAACAATTTTACATTTTGTTTCTCAGCGAATTCCACTGTTGTTTGAATGCTAATTTCCAAATCATTGCCATGGACTAAAATTCCATATTTGGGCCCCATTTTTTCTATTCTGCAGTAATTACACACCCATCACAAAGCACCAGACCACCTGATCCCACAGAAAAATGTAAAATTTTACAATTACTGCAGGCTTTAAAGGACACGCACTTTGAAAATATTTTTACTGACCAAGTTTTACCCAATTTCAGTGAATTAAGCATTCTTCTCTTCTGTAAATGCATCTATTTTCCTCTGTAATGCCAACTGAAACAAGCACCAAATATAAAAAGTAGAGACTGTTATAGCTTCAACGGGACCAGGAGATAGTCACGATCCAAATCACAAACTCCAAAAAGAAATTTAAAAAAAATATATTGGGGCCAAAATGGCAGAAGGTGACAAGAGCAAGTGCAAAGTCCTAGAGCTTCTTTAAATAGTGCAGAGATCCTTCACATTGTATGGTGTGAATGGGATACAGGTGTTTTAAAGCAAGACAGATGGGTGAGGGAAGGATGAAAAAGCTACAAAGACACATCCTCTTTCCAGAAAGCAGACAAGAAGGGAGTGCATACACCGTAACCATCTCGGTGACAGCCAGTCAAAGCTGGATGAACATAAATTAATCACTGCTAAATACGCGTATGTCGTAGACAGCTGGAGCACAGGGTTGTACTGTGAAAATTCTGAAGACTTTGTGTTCACCAGACATGTAATGTATGAGAATAGACCTCATGTTTAAAAATCCAAAGGATTTTTGAATTCCAAAAATGGATCAAGAATTCTACAAAGAGAGTGTTGTATTTCTTAATTCGGGGTAGGTTCGGTTTACAGTAATTCCTCATATGAGTTATAAATAATCATGTGTCGATATTAAATGTTGAATAAAAAATAGGAGAGAATGGAACAGCTTATACATCTTCATATATGGGTTTGAAAAAAGGCTGTTGAATAGTATAAAAGTGTTAAATAGGTTACCTCAAACTGCATACAGTGCATAATCACTACAAACCCACAAAAAATTACTAAAATGAAAAAACAATTGCACAACACTACAAAGGATGTGGAGAACGAGAACTCCCACTTATTGCTGATAGGATGGGGATGGCACAACTACTTCAGATAACTCTTTGGCAGAATCTACTAAATTTGAGCACATGCATATTTTACAATCCAACAGTTCCGTTCTTGATGTGTACTTTAAAAATGTGTATTCATGTGCACCAAAAGACATGTGATACGTATAAAAATCCCCATAGCAACACTATTTGTAATGGCCAAAAAATCACCCCAGTGTCCATTAGCAGTTAAATGGACAACTAAATTGTGGTTTCGTCACATGGTAGAATAGGATGCAGCAATGAGAAAAACCAAGTACACCCACCCACAGCGATCAGTGAATCCCCCAGATATAAAGCTGAGTGAGAGAAGACATAAAATAGTAGCGAGCGTATGATGCCATGTGTAGAGTGTCCAAAAACGTTCTGGTTTTTGAAGTTAGGATCATGACGAGGGACTTCTGATATGCTGGTAATTTTCTGTTTCACGATCTCAGTCCTGGTTTTACGGGTCCTATAAAGTTATGATTCATGCTGACTTGTTTGTAATACATCAATAAAATGCTTTTTCCAAAAGACCTTGCTAAACAGACTTGTAATCCCTTGCCTAAGGTAAAGGAAAAAATGTATTAGTAAACATATGGCAGTGAATCAAGATTCAAACATCCTTTCCACAAGTCCAGTTACTGAAAGCTACAGATATGGAAATTTAGTCTGCTTTCAAATTTAATTTAACTATGATTATTGAAAATATGCATTCCTCCTTTCACTTGAAATTATACTATCTGTAAACAAATGCTTTTAGTAACAAAAAAATATAAGCTTCATATTACTTCTCCTTTTTCTTTATGTCTGTGAGAAATTTTATTTACCACAGAACTTGTTTGTTACCTCTGTTTTAAGAAATAGGCAAAACTGAATTGTTAGAAGTCAGGATAATGGTTATTCCTTGGGGAAGGAATGACTGAAATGAAGCCCGAGGGACTTCTGGATGCTGGAATTGTACTGTGTTTGCTACTTACGCTGGTGTATTCACATTTATAAAATTAACTCTCTTTAGATACATGATTTGTACATTTTCTGTATCTATGTTATAATTTGACAAATGTTTATATTTTTAAAAATAATAGAAAAACAAGCTCAGAGAGATGAGATTAGTGGAGAACATAAAAGCTATTGACATTTTCTATATCCCTGTGCTCTATGACTTACTCAAGTAGACGCTCTTATTTTGTAAATTGAAAAGGTAAATAAAATGAGGTTTAAATTTGTTTAAAAAAATTAAAAAGCATCCTGTGGTATCCTGGGGGGGGGGGGAAATCATGCAAAAGAGAAAACTATGGATAACATTAGACTATTGCACGTTATCATATGTTAAAAATGAGTGAAATAATATTTATGAACTCCTCATGGAAAAGAAGCATGACTCAAGACTTTATATTCAGTCAACTTGCCATTTTAGCATAAAAGAAAGAAATTCATGAATATGCAATAAATCAAGGAATAGAGTCCAAGAGCCTGTCTTAAAATTTTGATTATGAAATGCAAGGGGGAAAAAAGGTTGAATCCAAATTAAGAGCTCAACACTCAACAACAAAGGCGCCACCTTTGGAAAGCACTGGTGGTGAAATATAATAATAAAGCCACTTAGGTATAAAGCTCAAACTTGAAGAAAATGGAAAAATTAGTTATAAAACGGAATATAAATGTTAGAACCATTGAATAAAGGTGGCGCCCGGCAAAATTAGGAAGTAATGAAAGGAGGATTCTGGAGACACCCAGTAGGACAATCTTCACAGATTTTATATTAAGCACATGCGTGGAACCTGCTTTGGACAATGAAAAGAGAGTTGAAGTGATTCGTGGGATCTCGAGGCACAAACTGTAAGAAATTGGATACGATTTTTCCGATTTCTTTCCCTGGGTCTGCTTGGCGCTGTTGCTCTGTGGGGGTATATCAGGTTTCCGCCCCCTTCTGGAATCCTAGGGGTAGTTTCTGGGACCAAAATCCTAGGGCCACTCTCCTTCTCTTGTCTCTGCCACTGTGCCCAACTCATAGCTTCCAGAGTGACAGACAGGTCTGACTGAAACGGTGGCCCTGCCTGGGAGAGGCCCGAGCTGTAATCTGCTTCACCGGCATCTCACCTTCTCAAAGGCGTCAGATCCCCAGTCCCACACGTGCCCTCTCTACCAGGCGATATAAGGGATGCATTGTGCCAGGCGGGGAATCAAAGTCCTCCAAACCTCCAACCCCTGCAGAGGCTCGCACCTCCTTTATATTCTTGGCGGTTGGACAGGCTTATGTCTTATCAAACACAGCTTCTGAAACAAGTATCTTACCCCAGCAAATGACTCCTGAAACGTCACTTCAGTGCCTGGGTTTTGAATTTTCTGTGGATCACTCGCCGTCTTCTCCTTCATGGATGTGCCAGCAAAGTCAGCAGGGACCTACAGCAGCGGCAGGTGGTCACATGTCAAGACTGTATCACAATGTCATCGGCCCATTTTACTGACGTGGGGAAGAAGAATAGGGCCAGGTCTCAGGCGCCTGTCTCATGACATATGTGGGCTGTGCAGGGAGCCTTGGAGATGCACCTAAAATGCCCTTTACTGTCCATTCCACGTGAAGGCAAATTGATCTTAGTTATCAGAAACTTGTACTATTCAGAGTCTTTTCCATGAATTTCCTTGAAGATGAAGTACTTTTGCAGGAAGAATTACATTAATATAATATAAGATAATCTCAAGAAAGTTTAAATTCACTTCCTCTTTGACAGTGCTTCACATGTAATTTAACATATCAAATAAGCCTAATTTGTTTAATATCTCTAATAAGAAGAGAGAATTCATCTTTTGAGATGTTTCAGGGACCCTCGGGAAAATCCTAAAGTTAGTTCAAGGCTGACAAGACTTCATTTAGAATTTGATTTTGGAGATGTTTGCAAAAAATATCAAACGGTATAAAACACTTGATTAAATAGGATCATAGGTCGCTGTGAAGCAATACTTGGTTATTTATTTAACCAAAGTGACAATTAAAGAAAGCAAAGGCAAATACGCGGAGTTATACAGTTGTGGAAACAAAACAAAACAAAATAGAGCTCTCTTAATGGAGAAGAATCCATTTTCTTAAGCAATCAAAGACCTGATAAAGGCCTCATGAAGCACAGGAAATTATTCCAATAAAACACAGAATCTTTGTTTTCTAGGCAGATTACATAAACGGTAAAGATAAACCTTTCATAATCTTATCAAGAACAGACCAACAGTCCAAGAAAACTCCATCCTTTTAGCAGAGGGAAGAAAATTCAGTCTCAGTTTTACAAAAGTACATTAATGATGTTAAAGGCTCATTTTTTTCTGTAACACAATTAAATAGAACATTTTTTTTTTTTACCAAGTAATTTTGGCAATACCCTCTGGAGATAGAAAAAACATCACAGATACATGCTGCATATCCACAGACATGTGTAGATAGACAGACAGACACAACAGAGACCCCACAGTTTTCATTCCTAAACTTTAGCCATGAATCCAGGACCCACTCACAAGGCCAAAGCTTTTTACCAATGTTTGTGGATAAGACTTTCAAGATTTGTATTTGCCTTTGACAATCTTATGTAGGCTGTGGACCGGATTTTTATTTTCTTCAGTCTCTGTGGGCAAATCTCTCCTGTGGTGTATACATTTCAAAGAGATGATAAGATTTACAACTTCAAGGGACAGAGAAAAGATGCAAGTTTTCCCCTAGGAGTTTTAGGGTATATTTCTCTATTATCAGAAGTCTAGGGTGATTGCTATTTGGTTTCCTTTGTATTAGGGCCAGGACTGCATGAGGCCCTCCATCCTTCTCGTTGTCAGTCACCACAATGCCCTCCTCTTTGCTCTCCTCACTTTCCCAGGGATTCTTAGCGTCCTAATCAGGCTTTGTCACAAGAGTTCAGACTCTAATCCTGGGCAGCTTGTGCCCCTTCAGCTTTGAAAAATGTCATGTGACGGGCTTCCACTTGACTTGTCATCCTGCTTTCCCACCTTGTCTGCCAGCCAGAAGCCAGCAGAATCATGGACAAATGCTTGCCCTTCTCTAACCTCAGCTCGTCTTCCAACTTTCTAATTGAGCTTCAGCCTCTAGTTGGGGTCAGTGGCCAGCCAAACGGCCCGCGGTAGAGGCTAATACTGCAGCAGCCATTCGTTTATCTTCTTGGCTGCAGAGCAGCACGATACAATTCCTCAAACAAGCACATTAAAGCAGCTGGCACTAGGGGAGCATCCTGTACTCACGTGGTGGTCTCCCAGCATCTAACATACGGACCACCCCTCCCCACACAAAGGTCAGTGGCCACCTCAGAATGTCTCCTGTGGATGCCTCTTTCCCCAAACCCATTTCTTCTGTCTCCTGTCTGGTCTGCCAGTTGTTGGTTTGCAAACTGGCCCCGGTACACAGAGGGCAGGTAGAGACAGAAGAAAGAGGCAGACGGCTTCAGATTGGCAGGTGGCAGTTCTAATAAGCAAGGGAACTTACTTACAAAGATGGTTTTGGCGTTTGTAAGTCTAGTAGATCTTCGCACCTGCCTGCCACATCTTAAAAGTCTATAGAGAGGCCCTAACTTGATTCTGCCATGTCTACTGGCAGCATCTAGATGGTTTCAACAACATGCTGTTCTCTCAAGGCTGTGTCCTTCAAAATAGCTCCCACTGTGGGAATGGTGGGCAGAGCACACTTCCAAGGACAAGAAGGCAGCCCCTCTGCTCGCCCAGGTCCAGCTTCCCAGTCAATCAACAGTCACATCTTCTCGCTCACCCCCTTCCATTGCAGCAACCAAGTAGCTTTTGATATGATGTAAATAGAATCATACATCTAACCTACTGAAACCTGGTCATGTACCCAGGCTAATTTTTACAGATGTTTTATTCCTTTTGACAGTTGAGTACATGTCAACATTTAAACAAATGTGAATCCTAAAGTATCGTTCCATATTTGAATTTCCTTTAAATGATGACACACAGGCTGACCTCCTTGGTTATACTGTGTTTCCCCGAAAATAAGACCTAGCTGGACAATCAGCTCTAATGCATCTTTTGGAGCATATATTAATATAAGACCCAGTCATATAATATAATATAATATAATATAATATAATATAATATAATATAATATAATATAATATAATATAATATATAATATAACACCGGGTCTTATGTTAATTTTCAAAGATGCATTAGAGCTAATTGTCCAGCTAGGTCTTATTTTCAGGGAAACACAGTATTACCTGGGTTATTAACCATTTACTTTCAACTAACTACACACCACCGTAGGCAAGACTTAATTTTTTTCTCCAAGAAATAAAAATTTCTGTCTGATATGTTGCATTGCATAATTTATCAGATATTTTTAGAAGGGTTAACTTACCAAAAGAAATGCTAAAGTGCAGCTTAGTATCATTACACAAAGCATTGCATTGTGTCCCTATGAGTCCTCATTAGAGACGAGAAAAAGACCAATTCCAACAGTTTTCTTTGCTCAGAGCAAAAATTGGTAACAATGTTTGGGAATAATTCACAGTTAGAGTCAGAAAGATGGTAACCCTAGTGTTGAAATGTCCAACTGTGGAACCAGACAGTCTGGATTCTAATCTTAAGTAAATCACTTAAGTCACTTGCATAAAAATAGAATGATCATAGTATTCTGTAAGGTGTGTGAGGGAAGTAAAGTAGGTAATACATTTAATACAGCTCCTGACACGTAAAATGCAATCATTAATCAGCAATTATTGCTAGATCGGTAGAGCTTGGAAAGTTGAAGCACTTTCAGTCAGAGCCAAACAAGTGACCGCTCACAGATTCTTAATATAGCCCAGAAAAGACTCAGAAATGTGCAGTTATGTCAGGTGCTGTGCCCTGGATGAATGTCTGGGAACCTGGGAAACTGGACATGAGAAAAGGCAGCTGGCATGGCAGAGACAACTAATTTTCTCTGAGGGCTGAAAGGTTTTCTGAATGTCCTCCAACGGCACTAAGGAGATTCTGAATGTCCTCCAATAGGACTGAGGAGGTTGCCAAGGAGATGGTAGTTTTTCGTGTGTGTTTTTTTCCTTTTTCCTCGAAGAGGGTGAATGATTTGGAGAGTTTGCAATCTAGTTTTAGAAAAGCACCTAATAAAATAAGTGCAATAAACAGGAATGGAAGCCCTTGTGTGTTTTCATTTCCTTCCAAATAGAATGAAAGAAAATGCACCACAGCCGTTCTTCTATGCAAATTATTAACTTGGATTATGCTAGCAGTGTCCCCTTGGGAAGAAGTAAAGGTACTAGCCCTCTAAGAAGTGGGAAAGAGAACTCTAGAATGTTTAGGGCTCCTCTATGTAAGTGAGGAGATATCCTAAAATAAATCGAAAAGATGACCTTTATCTTAGGCCATGATTATACAGGGGTAGCTTATGCATTGTTTGTCATGTAATAAAGGAGGAAAGATAAAAATTGCCTATGTTCTAGCTTGATCAGAAGTAGAAGTCAAGAACTGGATTTTTTTTTTTTAATTGACTTAAATTTAAATTTAAATAGCATTAACTTGTTTGTGGCTGCCATTATAAGTATGGTTCAGACGCCATAGCTACCAATGACCTATCATGAAACAATAACAAAAAATGTCATGCAGTGTTTAGTTTCAGGAATATCAAAGGTGCAAAGAACTGTCCCTTTAAAATATGTCCTTAAGGCCACACAAGGCGATTTAGGTGCTGTAGATTTCATAGTATAGACTGACCTTGATTGTTACCTGCTACTTTTAATACTGCACTGTAATCAGGAAAGATTCAAATTTGTTGGGTGTTACATATAATTTGAAAGTACCTCCCTAAAAAAGACCACAAACTGAGAACAAAAATTAGGTTGAAAGTAAATATTTACCTAAAATTAGAGGGGAAAAAAGAAAATTAAAATTAGAAATGAATTATTATACTAGTAAATCACAACTTTGAAGAAATTGACAAATACCACAAACATTATAAAAACTAGACACTTAACATAATATGTGTATTTATTAACTCTATCATACCTTCAATTTTTTACATTTTTGGTCGAACACTCTTTGGATTATCTCTTCACATGACACAATTTTCTAATATTTCCTATACAGAGGAAGTAGAAAAATAATTCAGTCTTTTCTTTAGCATGTTTGATTTTAAATCTGTTACTTTTTATTGAAATATTAGACAAGTCCTTCCAAGTTCACAACTGGTGATTTGCTTCCTATAAATTTTCAGGGTTGTTGTCACATTTTGGAAAACCTCTGTCAAGTTTTCCTGATATAATGAACTATAAGATTTCAGGGCATTAAAAGAGGTCATATGCTCCGACGAATGCTAAATAATTCTTTGTAAATAGTATTGGAAACTAGTTTGCTCTCAGTGTCACCGCTGCTGGGACCAAGTGCCTAGTCAGCGTGAACCTGTTGCTTCCCACACATTTATAACAAGTCTTTAGAAGTCTTAATTTCATGATTGCAGGAGAAGCAGCCCTCCCCAAATCAGCCAGCACAGCGTTAGCCAAGTTCACCCGCGTCGTCCGGGGCTCAATTGTGAAAGCATTGCCTAACCTCTAGTTCCATAAGGGTTTTTTAAAAGAGTTTCTGTTATTTCATCTCCTCAGGCTTCCGCACAATAGACCTGAATGGGGTTTGAGTAATTAGAAGGTTTATGACTCCAGAGGACATCACCAGTCACTGCTTTGCCCATTCCAGGAACCTGAACAGGTTCCAGAGAAAACTTGCCTGGGTTTATAAAAGCAAAGCAAGAGCAGGTCACAGTGTTAATACTCGGGAGGGGACACAGGGAGAGCCTGTGCAAACTCTGGCACTGCTGGGGCTTGTGGGTGAGATTTTTTTTTTTTTCTTTCACTTTATAAACGTTTCTGATGGGCGGAGCATTTAGTCTTCCCTTCATTTCCTAAGCTGTGTTTCAACTTCCTTCTGGAGCGAGTCCTTTCCTGAACGAATCACAACTTTTTACAGAGCAGACAGTGTGTGAGCCAGTGTCAGTTATTAAATGTACCCCTGACAGATCCCCCAAAATGAGATTTGCAGCAAAAATTCTGTGGCTTATGCTATGGACTGTTTGTGTGGCACAAGGTAAGAGGAAAAAAGAAAAACTTTTTTTTTTTTTCTGTAACTGTGTTATCAAACATTTGCTAATATGCTTTCCATTGTGGTAACAAAAATCTGGTCTAGAAAATGTGATTGAATTATTTCCCTGTAGCTTACTGCTTGAGTGACTTTCGCCATTATGAAGTTTAAAACATGTAAGCAGCTTATTTGAATGTCATTTCTGATTATTTGGCACAATTTTATTTAATGTAGAATTCCAGAAAATGTCTTAATAAATATTTTTGAAAACTATAATATGCATAATCTCTTCCCTTGTAATTGTCATAAAATATAATGTACTTTATTTGCTTAGAATTTTCAGCAAAATGCTTTATGTGAAAGTATTAAGAAGTAGGTGAATATAGATAGAACCAGAACATAAATTAGACAATAAAAACCTTCAAATCATATAATGGTTGGACTTATTTTAGATGAAGAATTTAATTCTTCTTAAAGAAATAGTCATTTATTATTTAGAACTGATATTTCCTTGACCTTAATAGTTTTGTAGACGAGCATTACTTGTATCATTAGAATGAAAATATTATATACATTTGAAAAAACAATTGAATGTGCAGGCTTTGTAACACCTGAGCTGTTCAACAGGATTTTTTTCCCCGTGGGTCTATATAAGATACATTCTAGAAGAGCACTCTTTAGGTATAGTGAATGAGTGTAGGAATTTTTTTCTGATATCAGTAAGACAATTTCTGGATTCATAATTAAATTTAATTCTATCACTATTTCTCGATAGATTAATAATCTTGGAGGAAATTTGCTTTCCCAGTTCATGATAGGTAATTATGTGATAGTTGATGGACATTTTTAAACCAAATTAATTACATAGCATTCATGTTCTCAAAACTTTTCTCTAACTCAACAGACTTTGAGTGAAATTCTTACTCACGTCAGCCTCTAAGCATTGAGGAATATTAGCAAATAACAGAACCTCTGTCCCTGAGGACTTTTCCATCTAGAAAATAAAGGCAGATATCTTTTTTTTTTCAGTTGTATCCTTTAGTAATGTATTTGCATTTATTCAAATGTGTTTAATATTTTTTGAACACTAGAGCCTTTTGGTAGTTATGCATTCTAACATATTAGAGCTTGATTTTTAGCTTGTAAACCTTATTTCCAGACACTTTTTAAACTAAGTACAGCATCATTTCCCTGCACATATGAATATGACAGTTAGTGTTCAAAAGTGAAATTATTATTTATTGGCAGAAAGTTCCAGAGCAATGTCAGTGTTACTACGTAGTCGTTACAAATACATTTTTCTTTGCATAAGTTTGGTTGTCTTTTCTTTAATAGGAATACTTTCTGCATTTCAATATGTACATATTGTTTGCTGAGGTTTTGTGTAGCTACCATTTGTCACGGTAGGAAGACTTGTTTTATCTCTAGCTCGTGTTTAAAACTGAAGGATCATGCCAGTTTTCATTAAACTATTTCAGTGATTACAAAGTGGAATTTGAAACATTATATAAAATTGGGTGCTACAAAGTATAAGTGACCAAAATTAAATAAAATGGGTTTAAACTCCTTTCTCATGTAATAGATTCCAGGGGACTTACTTCACTTGTGTTTTATATTTCGTCAATGTTTCTTTAAATGTGATGGTTTCTGCAGGTGAATTGAGCCCTATACACTAGGGGGTGCCAAAAAAAGCTATATACATTTTAAGAGCTGTTATGTATACTCAAGCAGTAGTTCACTGTCATCAGAAGTGTCTCTACCCTGATGGTAACCACTCTGAGCACCTCTTGTCATTACAGAAGTCAAACATGACTTATATTCATCTTTTGTTATTGGTATATATTGAGTATTACAATTTTAATACCGTTTTCTTTTCTTAAATTGTATACATTTTTTTGGCACCCCCTGTATATTACAATGAGAATGACTTTAAGTCTGGCTACTTTTTAACAGACAAAGTACAAGTTTCATGGTTAAAGCAACACTTAGATTAGCTTCATGATTTTCACAAATGCACACATAATGCACAAGCTAGTAGAGAAAGATGACATGCATTTCCAGTGGATGGAAAATGGCTGTTGTGTTTTTTATTTGCCAACCGGTCCTGAAACTAAATTGGCTTACTGTGAATTAGTATAAGTTTTGATAACTTTTCTGCAACAGTTTTAGTAGGGGAAAGGTCAACATGGATGATGACAAGGTTAAGAAACAGACGATGCAGTTCTGGAAGAGGTATTGCCAGGTAAAATAGGTCTGATGGATGAAGTGTTACAGAGAGTGCTGGAGAAGGGATGCAGAAAACAGCCGTAGGAATACCGCGAGAGGGAGCCCAGTGCCCAAGCAAGCCTTGTTATTTGAAGTTGAGGCATGTGCTGGAAATGCATGTGCTCCTCTTTTGCCTGCATTAACCTAGACCTGAATGGCTTAAGTATTGCTAAAATTATTCTTAGCTAGAAGTAAGTTCCCAAATACAACTTGAAGCCCAGGTTAGTAAAGATTCTTCATTTTGGCTTTGATTGCGATGGCTGGAACCAAAGTCTAAGTTGATCCATTTTTGTTTGCTCAATCCCTGATTGATTCTGCAGGCTTTGCCGCTTTCCTCCTTCCCACTGTGCCTCCTCCTCCTCACCACACACCCTCCCCCACCTGCCTGGCCTGTGACATTCTGCCAACCAGTCCATTCAACTAATGTGCTCTTTAGTCATTTCTTAACAACTTGTAACCAGTCTAAGAAAACAGTGCATAAAAAGGACATGATGTAATGGGGAGAGGGGAAAGTGTTCCATTTCATTTAAAATGATAAGGAAACGTTATAAAAATGGCTCAAAGAAAGTAATGAAATAGGAAAAAACTCACAAAAATAATAAAGGGAAATGGGAATAAAAGATTTGACAGAGCACTTTTGTTGGGACATTTTAACGGAGAGAGCCAGGTTTCTCATCGACCTTGTTAACCAGAAAAACAGTAGATAGAAACGTGACTATAGAAATGTTCTTTCAAAGGCTCCCAAAAGTTAGTTTGCGCTAAATTAAAAAGACTTCTGACTTTTAGAAGTCTAACATCAATTCAAACTTAGGACACATGGCCAGTGGAATCACCAGTGTTAGTCTCTGGGTTTGCGCAGCAGAGCTTGGAGCACACCGAACATTCGTTCCCATCTCCTCTGGCATCGTTTGTATTTGTTACCATGTGTTATGCACTGTTTTCTTAGCCATAACCTCCAGAGATACTGGAAAGGCTCAGAGACAGTTTCGTATTCATTCCTTCATTGGTTCATCCAACGATCAGTTTTTGATTGACTGCTAAGTACCAGGCACTAGTGACTAGATCTTTCCAAAAGGAGGTCACTTCGTGGGGAAAACAAAAGGAATGATTATTGCATTTTATTAACATACTGTATTTTGCCACATAAAGCATTGTGCTGGAGAGAAACAAAGGAGACTCTGGGGTCATTTAGGGAAGGCAAGAAACCCAAATCAGATTGAGAGGATGTGGTGGGATAGGTTGAGGAGCTGACTTGTAAGAGAGGCAATGAAGACAGAGAAACATAACAGGATTACAGTGGCATCTTGGGTAGGGTTTTGAAGGCTGAGTAGGAGTTAACTAGATGAGGACGAGGAGGACAGTTAAGACTGAGCATACATCAAGTGTGTATATAAAGAACTTAGAGTAGTTCTGTGAAACTGGCTGACTGGGATCACCTCTCACTTTCCTAATTCTTCCATCAATTGAACTTCCTCAAGTATCACAGGTATAATTCAGTACAAGCTGTGTTTTTCTTCCCTTTCTCTCTTCATACTTATCCCCAAGATTGTCACGATAATTATTCAGATGCTAAATCATTCCTGCTACAGAATTTTCAGGTTGTTCATTTTAATGTTACCTTGTCTGTGACTAAGCTCCTCTCTGTCATGCCTTATGAAAACTTATTCCATATATACTAACAACTTATTTTAAGAAGCTGACATTTTGACATGAGCAATAATTGGCATTAGGTATTAGCTATTCAAATACTACACATTTCAAGAAACATGATTTCAGTGGAATTTTCAAGCTGTATCCTGGTAATAACTCGCTTCGATCGTAATTATAATGTTCTTGTCATCCTGCCCAGTTTCTAGCAGCTATCCCCTATTCCCCCCATTTGCTTCTTACCATCGTGCAACTATCTTATGGTCTTTTTCACTGTTAAATTTTAAAAAGAAATTGTATAATCATCGTTTTAAATTCTAAAAATATAATTTTATTTCTTCACATGCTTATTAAATGCAGCATAATTTCTGCTTGTTCTGCAGTTTATTTTTTGAAACGTTCATTGCAACTGATATTTTCTTTACATATATACCCTTTTCTTCATACATATAATAGATATATAACTTTCCAACTTACCTTTAATTATTCTCATGTTATTTGTAAAATATGAATATCTTATTTTGAAAAGCTCATTGAATCATATCATTTATATGCATATATAAGTATTATGCATATACACCAAGGAAAAGATAGGAAAGAAATGTAACATAAAAGACCTGTTTTTGCTATTTCAGTTTTGCCCATTGGATTTATTTTCTTTCTAAGTTGATTTTTAGTTTTGCTTTATATTATAATATCTACTAAGTTTAGAATAAGGTTATTTAAAAAGTAATATCCTCTGTTCTTCTTTTCTCCCAAATAACTTTGGAAAAATAGATCAATTGAACAAAAAGACCAACCTTAGTCTACCCAAGCAAACAGGTACAAATTTGATTAAGATTTTCTCAAATATATAGTTTTATCATGATTTGATTTATTTCATTTGATTAAGAATACTTTTCAAACCACAGTTTATAGATATGTTGACATTGAAAACAAATAATTAGCTCTGTGTTTGTGTTGATAATACCCCCTTAATATTTGAAAGTGGAAAAATGAAGTAATGATTATTAAAATATAAGTATATTTGTTTTTAAGTTTGACCCAAATTTTATAACTCTGTCCCTCAAATTCAAGTAAAATGAATCCTTTTTCCAGTCCAGTAGCCAAATCCATCTGTACTCCTTATTTACAGACTGAATAATTATGGACTGAATAACTGGAAAGTCAGACCAAGTGAATATAAAGTTCACCCAGGTAATATTTTGCAAAAGAAAAAATTAATTGGAATTTAAATGACTATGTACACATCAGATGAAGTATTCATTGTTTAAACCCAAGTAAATACTTAGACATAAGAAAACTTAGTTTACTTGTTAACTTACAACTTGAGAAATGTGATGGCTGTTAAAAAAAAATAATGCAAGCTTTAAAATAAATCCTACCTCAAAAAAATGTTTCCTATCTTTTGAAAATATTTTTATGCTACCTAGTTAATATACCCTCTGCCCTATTTTTCCAAGAACTGTCCATTTAATTCAAGCAGATGTTGTTGGTGGACATACATACCATCAGTCTGACTCCTTGGGCTAAAATAACGTTCTAATTAGACATTTTTGAGAATGGGGTTTAACTGATCTTGAACAGTTAGTTACTTGTCAATTCAGGCAAATAAAAGTCATGCTGTAAGATATGCTTAATTACTGTTAGAACACAGTATAGTGAATCATTCCCATAGAATTTTTGTTATGACATGAGTTGATAATACTCCATATATTAAAGATTAGAACAAAAGTGAACAGGAGGTAATTTTGAAGTTATAAGATTTGGGTAATAATGAAAATCCCTCCACTGTGAAGAACAGGACAGAGATAATCCTTATTCTCAGGGAGCTTCTATGTTGATGGGAGGATAGATGAAACCCTAGGAAACATAAAAATAATCACCGTGAGCTATGCTGTGAAGGAAGTAAAGTAGGGGCTGAGGGAAAATAACAGCAGTGGGGAAGTGGGGTGTGGAGACTTCAGCCGGACTCATCTTGGAGACTAGAGATAAGTGGGTCACTTTGGGGACATAATATCTGAGTAAAGGCTGAAAGATGAAATGAAGCCAACCATCTAGTCTGTGGTTAAAAAAAAGGTGTCAGAGTCAAGGTGGACGTTGATCATAATCAGAGCTAAGATCTGGGGCAGTGGAAAGATGGAAAAATGGAATAGGGGTGATAACATCTTTTTCTCACAGTCAAGAGATGCCATTGAAAGTTCATGGAAGAAGCATGAAGTTTTTAAGTTTATTTTAAGTAAAAAGGGTAATCAACATGAGAACTCTTGATATATCATAAACATATATAAACAGAGTAAATATTGTACAAAGATTATGTGAAAGATATGCTTTTTGTCTTTTACATCTGGTTGTTAAAACCAATGCACTAAATTTGAGAAATCAAGAATTAGAAGTTTAAGTGTATTATCTGGAAATATCTCAACAATCAAAAGGAAACTATTTGCCTCTGGCTGGCAAACAGGCTGAATTTTTTTCTGTGGCTGGATTCTCTTTTGATAGGTCACTGCGTTCATAAAAATAATTTAAATCGAATAAATTAATTAATAACAATTATATTGCTTTTTCCCTGCCTTAGCTTAATAATAGAATAGGAACTAAGTTTATCAAAATGTTAACTTATTCATGGAAAATAGTTCTCTACTCAAAATACTGGCATCTACATTTGAAATTAAGCTATTTTTCTAATAACATGACCACCATGAAGTAGTATGAATGTCAAAAGTGAAAAACACACAGTAACCTGTAATTAAACAAAAATTTTTTTCATGTGAAAACAAACATGAACTTATATTAAAAAAAAAAAAAAGAAAAAGAAAAAGAAAAAGAAAAACCTTGTTTGGGAGTTGGGAGGGGTGGGCAGTTTGTGTTGTTTCACGGCAGGGTATTACCACCATCTAGTGGAGAAAATGTATATTTACTTAAATTATAAAAACCAAAACTGTAATGTGGAATCATTTATAACAAAGTTCCCTAACATAAGTGTGCTAAAAATTTGCAAAAAGATCAGAGGAAAATTAGTGCATATGAAAACCCATACAAGTATTATTTATTACATAAAATGTAGTTTCACATGGAGCTTTCTGTCCAATGAAATGTTGTAAAACGTTTTAATAATGGGTATGTCCATGATGGGATCTGGCTCAGTTGATTATTCCCCCCCTCGCCTTTTAAAAAGAAATTCCAGGATAGAATATTAAACCATTATTATAAAACCAAGTAATAAGAGGAGTTTAGCATTGAAAATAATAGCAATAAATATGTATGGTTGTAAGTATGTGTCTTTGAATTTGCCATTTTGAAAAGTAACGTGTTGGGGGTTTACTAATGTAATCATTCTAACATCAAGGGTAGTTATATCTAAATGAAGCAGTAGGAAGTATTAAAAATATTAGCAATTATAATCAGTGGTCATGATCTTCATTGTTAATTGCTTGCATTCTCTTTATATGTCATTTAGTTGATTATGTTTTTTACAAAATCAGAATCATGCAGTATATGCAAATTCTATTACGTCAATATATTTGTTGTGAAATATAACATATGAGTGAATAAACTATGAATGGACTTTCAAACAATTATAATCGCCATGTCAAGAAGTGGGACGTTTTACGCATCCCAGAAAATGCCTGTGGGTTCCTTCTAGATTAATACCCCTACCTTCCTTCTGGAGGAAAACATTTTCTGAATATTTATGGTAATTTACATGTTTATTCTCTTCTTTAATAGTTTCACAGCCTCTGTACTCATTCTTAATATATATGTCTCTTCTTGAATTTTATATAGATGAAATAATCCTGTAATAGTTGATGTGCCTTTGTGTCTTTATCCTTCGTTTGATTTTTTCATGTCGTATTGCAGCATTGGTGTATTATTCCATTTCATGAATATACCACATTTTTATCCATTCAACTATTGATGGACTTTGGAGTCATTTCCATTTGACTATTAAAAAATCATAAATGTTACCATATATGGAATCTGGTTCACATGTGCGTAACTGACTCTGGGATATCTTCCTAGGAATATAGTCTCTGAGTAATAAACAATGCATATCTTCAACTGCACCATGGATTGCTAAATGCTTTTCTGTAATGGTGACCCCAGTTTTCCTCCCCACCAGCAGTTTCTGGTACTCCACATTCTTCCCAAATGGTGGGATTTTTATAGACTTCTTAAATTTTTACCAACGTCATCTTATGCTACTCATGGTTTATGATGGTTTTAATTTTCCTTTTTATTGTGAGCAATTTTTCTTAAGTTTACAAATCACTTGGCTGTTTTCTCTTTGATGAAATGCCTGTTCAAATCTTTTACCCATTTTCTTCTTCTCTGTCCCCTGCCCCCCGTCCCCCCCCTTTTTTTTACTAACCTGGTCAGGTTTTAATAGCTAGATTATTTCTCCTTGTATGTTTTGTAAAAGCAGCGGGTGACTCCAACTAATTCTACAACTGGAAGCTGGAGGGTTTTATTATATATATATATATATATATATATATATATATATATATATATTTTTTTTTTTTTTTTTTTTTTTTTTTTTTTGTACATTTTGGTTCTAGAGCTCTTGAGGTATGTAAAATCTGCTTGAGTCAGTTCTGTTGTCATTTTTTCTAAGAATTCATCTGTTTCATCAGTATTTTCCAGTGTGTTGCCAAATTACTGTTTAAAGTATTCTGTTAAGATCTTTTGATGTTTGCAAGATTTCTAGTGACATCCCTTTTTCATCCCAGATCATGAGTATTTGTGGCTACTCTCTTTTTTCATATCTAGATCAGTTTTGCCAGACTTTTTCAATATTATTTATCTTATCGAAAAATGATTGCTCTGTTTCATAATGTTCTGTCTTATTTGAAATGCTTCCTTATAATTTTGTATCATCTTACCTTGCTTTATTTTCCTAAAGAAAATTTATTTACCTGTAATGCATCTCCTTGGTTACTTGTTTAATGACTAACTTCCTCCCTAGAGCAGCTACTTTGTCTCTTTTATTTGTTGTTGTTTTTTTCTTTAGAACTTAGATTAGTGCCCAATAAATATTTCCCAAATTAATGAATCAGTCGTAGAATGCAATGCAGAAGTTACAATAATAAAGCATAAGTATTCCTCTGGAAAAGTTATTGTTACACATTTATGCAGATTCAATTTCTGTAAGCTAAAATATATATTTTATATATATGTATGTGTATGTATGTACACACATACACATATATAAAGACATCCATTTGGCTGGACCTGGAACAATATAGGTATTTTTAAAAGCAAAAATAACCTGAACATACCGTATATTTAAATAGTTACTTTAAGCACTTATTTTGTTTCTGTTGTTTATAGATTGTAAAGAACCTCCACCAAGAAAAGAGACAGAAATTCTGTCAGGCACCTGGCAGGAGCAGAGCTATCAAGAGGGTACCCAGGCCACGTATAAATGCCGGCCTGGATATCGAACTTTTGGCAGTATCTCCATGGAGTGCCGGAAAGGGGAGTGGGTGGCCGTCAACCCATCCAAGATATGTCACAGTAAGCAATTCATACGTTGGTGAAATTTATGAAAACGTTTAGTTGTGAAAAGACTGAATGTTGGCTATTGTGGCAGTGCCGCCTGACGTATGTCACTATTGTCCTCTAAATACGAAATGCAGTGGCATCACTGTTCTTAACAAGGGGGTGAATTCAGAAACCAAGCATACAGCTGCGTTCGATTCTACTCTAATACCTTGGCCATATATCACTGTTCCGTGCCTTCGATTCGGTCCTTATTCCCCAAGTCGTACATAAAATGTGGTTCCTCGTGTAGCGGGCGACTCCTGTACCCTTTTCTTCCTTTCAGAACGGCCCTGTGGACCCCCTGGGGATATTGACTTCGGTTCGTTCCAACTTGAAGAAGGAGATGCGTTTGTATTCGGTGCCAAGGTGATTTATACATGTGATGAGGGGTAAGTAGTACCAAGAGAGGTTTATGAATCACTGATGCCGTCAATAGGAACAGTATGAATTTATATTTTTTAAGGTCACTGTAGTTTTCTATGGGCATTTTTACAGGTATTACACACAGAACCCAAAACATTATTATTAAATTATGGGAATGATTATACCTGTTACCGTGTTATCCCTTTAGCATTGAAAAATGACGACGAATTGTAATCACTCCGGTAGAATGTAGTGACAGGAGGGTGCGGAAAATGGTGAGCATATAAGTAAGGGGTCACTCCGAGAAGTGCTCATGGCATCCTATTATGTGCAGAGTATTATGGGAGCTCAGTGTGTCAGGGACAGGGGCATGATAACAAAACTAGATGACATGGTTCCTATTTTAATAAAACCTTATACAAATTTAGGAGAAGCAAGACTTTTACACTGAAATAATGATAACCCCGTTCTTTAAGGTCCCGTGCTCTGTGTATTATTCTTATCCCATGGACCAAAACATGCTACTAGGTTTCTTATCATTAGCTCTGTGTTCTCTTGCTGGCTTTCGTGGCTAATCTTAAAATTGTGTTACCGCCTGTGTTTTCTTCCCTGATATTTCCAGCCCGGTCAAAAACTTAATTTGGCAGAAAGTCTCATGCATGGGAAAACCAATTTCATTACAGTTGTACACTACATCAATATAAATAGGATCAAAAGATTACAAAAGGCATCTTCTCATTTTCTCCTCGTTGATTTCCTAATTTGAGGCAGTCGACTGTTTTAAGACTTAGGCTTTGGAGGAATCCTACATTCTAAAACTCCACCACTCAATAACCGCATGAATTAGTAAAAACATCTCTCCACTCCCATTTCCTCACTTATCAAAGCAGAAACATGTCAGATACCTCATAAGACTGGTGGGAGGAATAACCAAGACACACACTTGAAACCCTTAGAAGAATTTCTGATATGTTGTAGGTCCCAAATAAGTATTTGTTCTCATGCCTCAGTCTCTCCTTGGTCACTGCCTGGGGGAGAATTTTCAGAAATACTTTCCATTTTTTAGCCCAACCTTCAATCATTACTTGTCACCTTGCTACTCATGACCAAAAAGATTAAGACCCTCTGGGCCTGAACTTTATGATTTTCTCCTCTGAACTAGGGCTTTCAACCCAGGCCAGGTAGCCGTTTTGAGGTTCTACCTTTGACCTGGCAAAAGGGATAAATACTCACAGCCTTTCCCCACTTGGTTCCCTAAATCTCAGGAATAAGTCCTATGTACAAGTTGGTAACAAAATCAGTGACGCGCTTGCCTCTGCTCAGGCCCTCTTCGCCTGTTTCGTTGACTGTGGTGTGGAGGACCCTCGGTTGCAGACCCTCCATCAAAGTACATGTCCCCACCACCAAGTCTGGGACTCTTGACAGGACTAGGTATTTGAAATAAAAGTCCTTAGGTCACGCAAGGGCAGCAAACAGAAGTATTCTGTGCTATTTCTGAACTTTACGGACGGAATGTTCTGCCTGTCTGACGGGGTGCACATCTCTGGACCCCGTTGTAAACTCTAATGGTAGAATGTGTTTCCTACACCCCTGGTTTCTGCCAGTAAGCATGCCCACCTGGATCCCTCGTCCCCAATCCCCACCCACCTTTTCTTTGCTGAATACCTACCTAACCGAATACTACCCACTTATTAGGATACTCAGTGTAGATACCTAGCTTCAATACCTTACAGGCAGGAAGTTTTAAAGAGGCACTCTGCAAAAAGTTCTGGGTTTTTTGTTTTCGCTTTTGTTTTGTTTTTTTGTTTCTTTGTTTTTTTGTCAAGCTGGGTTGCAGAAACAGAACTATTGGCTTTTCCCATCCACCCACCTTTGGACGTTCTTTCTCTCTTCTCCCTCCCTCTGTGTAGATAGGCCCGGGAGGTTTTGTGTAGAATTTTGCGGAATTCCTGAAAGAGGTTTTGGAGGAATGATGGGTCTCTCGTGTAGACGGAAAATGTTATCCAGGAAATCTGCTTTCTCTGTTGGGAGGGGGAACCTCCCAAAAACCAATTATTTTATTATTTTCTATGACAGAGGCATGGAGTAGATATTTGACTCCCAATTTTGTGGCTCCCATTTAATTGATTGAAATGTTTTGTTTTGTTTTCCCTTAGAGAATTGGGAATGAACCGATACCAATCAAAAGAGACAAAATATGTTTTGAGGGAGAAAAATTGCTTGTTTTACTTGTGTAATGGGCAGGACTATCCTCTTTGCAGACGAAGGAAACATTTGTCTATGTTGAATTATTTAGAAGTTTATGAAAGGCACTTTTCAAATGATCTCTCTTGTGGTCACTAAACTGCCTTCCCATTATTTACATTTTGAGAGAAACTGGTTTGCTTCCAGCCATCCACTGCAATATTGAGCAGGGTGCTTTGCCTTGATCTCAAGCCTCTGGGACCTTTTGCACCTGCCTCAAGGAACTTTCCTCCAAGTACAGAATTTTAGATTCTAAGGGCAGGCCTGATGAGTTACTGTAATTAGATTAATTCGACACTGAATGGGTTATATATGCAGACTTGACTCGATGACCAGATCTGGGAAAACTCTCTAGCATGGCGATGGACAGAAGGAGACAAGTGCTGAAAATAAACCACACACTAAGAAATTTTTCCTAGCACTATTCTTGAATAAGTAAAAAGTTCAAAGGGACCAGGAAATAGCACAATCATGGGGGGTCAGAGAGCAGAATAAGACTGAAGGATGGGTTACGTGTGGTTAGCTGTCATGTGTGTGGCTTTTGTTTTTGGTGACAGTTGATGATGGGGCTTATTACACTGTAAAGTGTAACTAATAAACTGACTCAACAATAAAATAAAAGTGTATTGTGCATGGAACGATGAGAACCAAGGTTTACGGTTATTCCAAGTTCATGTACCTGAGGGCTTGAGGACCGTTCTTGAGAAAGAAGAGTTTAAGAAAGATAAAAAGAAATTTAAGAGGGAACAAAAAGAAGAGAAGAAGGAAGGAAGAGAGGGAAGAGAGGGAAGGAGGGAAGGAAGAAGAGAGGGACGGAGAGATGTAGGGAGGGAAGGAAAAAAGTGCATATGCTGTTAATTTTCCCTGAAACGGAGTTTAGACATTCAGAATGGCATCAAATTTAAAACTACATGTAAACACGTATTAGCTCACCGCCCTGTTATTTTGGGTTTTCAGGTATCAGCTGGTAGGTGAGATTAATTTCCGAAAATGTGAAGCAGATGGGTGGACCAATGACGTTCCTATATGTGAAGGTAGGTGTAAAATTGACTTACAAATACAGAGGGTGCCAAAAAAATGTAGACACATTTTAAGAAAGGAAAAAACTGTATTAAAATTACGCTGATAGTAACCACTTTGAGCACCTCTTGTAATTGCATGTCAAACGTGACTTGTATTCATCTTTTGTTATCAGTATATATTGAGTATTATCATTTTAATACAGTTTTCTTCCTTTCTTAAAATGTGTATACATTATTTGGCACCCTCTGTATATTAAAATGTTTAACATATCTAAGTTTTTTTTTGAAATGTTTTACATTAAAATATCCTTACAGTCTATATTTGAATATTTCTTACTCAAATGATTTTTTGTGACTTCTGATATAATACGGAATGTATCTCTAACCCTTTTATTACCACATTGTTTTGTGTTTCAATAACCAAATATGAATATAACCTCATCTGATCTAATATTCGAAGTTTAGGGATTAAGAAATCAAACCCATATTTTTCATTCCTTTTGGATTCTAACCACTGGAAACAACACAAGTATCACGATTTAAACAAGACCAGAATTTCAGTTTTCGTAATGAAGAGGCACACAGCCACCAACCACCCACAGGTGGGACCTGGTAACAGCTGACGTGGAGAACTTGACTGAGACCTCTCTCCCCTCTCTCCTGACAAGGGAGTTTTTCCTGTGCTCTTATGCCACTGAAAAGAGGCAGGAAGGAAGAGGCTCTGCCCCTGTTGACTGACCCAAAAAGCAGACAGTGAGAATGGGAAAAAGTAGGTCCTCTTTCCACATTTGGAGCTGGTAATCCCAGTCTCTAGTCATCACGGAAATAAAAGAGATCACGCAGAGTAGGGTTTCCTAGTTCCATGGTGAGGAGTGGTAGAGAGGGAGGGAAGGAGGGAGGGAGGGAGGGAGGGAGGGAGGGAGGGAGGGAGGGAGGGAGGGAGGGAGGGAGGGGCAGAGACAGAGGCAGTGAGGGAAGTAGGGACAGAGAGAAAGAAAAGGAAGGAGGAATGTGATCACTCAAAAACCCTGTTGCCTGGAGAAGAGAATGGAAGACCATTCATCTCTGAAAATGAGAGGAAAGAGGAAAATGTTCTAGGGACCTGTACTTTGGAATCACCTGGGGCGTTTGTTAAAAAGGGATGTTTTGGGTTGCGAAAGACCTACTAACTGGGCGTCTCAGGGGTGAAAGGGCAGGGAGATAGTCGTAGACTTTCTGTTTTAACAGGCATCCTGGGTCATTCTGCTGTAAAATGAGGTTTGAGTACTCAAACCTAAGGGATATGGAAAAACATTATGTAAAATCAAAAGAAGCACTCACATTATTTTGAACGCTGATGTGGAAAAGGAAGGAAAATGTAAAACTATTCTCTATTGCAGTAAATAGAAAGTTTGCTTTTACACCACCAGGAATATAGTATTACATGATTGTGGGACTTACATGGAAATTTTATGTTTAAAATTCCCCCAAGCTTTATATTTCTCAATTATTTAAGAGACACTTGTCTGTCCCTACAAAAATATAAATTGTCATGCAAAGTAGTAATTTTCTTTGTCCACTTGCATAGAAAAGTATCAGAGATAAACTCACTACTGTTTTTGTTACTTAGCAGAATTTATCTCTGGCAAACAGGTATGTTGAATGTTCCTTAGAAAAAGAAAAGTTTAAGTAATTTCCTCCAGTCTTAGCTTGCTGACGATTTTATGCCTATATTGTGTATATCCATATTTTCCATGGTAAAGTTTTCAAATTGCATTAGAAAAAGTTACATGTGTTTCTTGCAGTTGCTAAGTGCTTACCGGTGGCAGAACCAGAGAACGGGAGAATTATCAGTAGTGCCCTGGAGCTGAACCAGGAGTACACTTTTGGACAAGTTGTACAGTTTGAGTGTAATGCTGGTTTCATGCTTGATCGTCCTAAAGAAATACATTGCTCGGCAAATGGTGTTTGGAGTGGCGAAACACCGAATTGTGTAGGTAAGATCCACCGACTATTCATTCGACTCATTAAATGGTTTTAGAATTTCTCATGGAAACATGCATTTGGAAGCCCTGAACCTCCTGAAGAATCTGAAGAATACTGATAATGACTAATGTTTACTGCACACTTATTATTTCCCAGTAATTTATCTAAGCTCTTTACATGTGTCATCTCGTTTCATGTCCGAAGTGACTTCCATGATGTATGGACCATTTTCACCTCTGTTTTATAATTGAGGAAACTGTGGTGCAAAGAAGTGAGAACATGTGTCCAAGCTTAACGAGGCACAGAGTTCACATTCCAGCCTAGGTTACCGGACACCAGAGACCCTGCTCTTCACCATAATTAAACTGTAGTCGGCTTTTATGGCTAAAATAGATTGGGAAGCCTTTCTGCTGCAAGTTTTAGTACCGGCCTACAGAACAGGCTTTTCAAACATTTGAATAGCCAAAGATTTATTATTTATTTCCACTGCGTCCTGATGAGATTCTGTTTTTGAAACACAGCTCTAGGCACTGGCCTGTTTTAGATTTGCGTTGTGAGTTTATTATAAATATTGCTGAACTGAATTGAACCCTATTCAATAAGTATTTGCCTTTAAAAAAGAGTTGTATAGTAAACTGTAAGTCAAGAATTCTTTAAAGTATAGCATAGTGAAAATACTCAATAATATTATAATAAGTAGGTATGACAGGTGGGTACTAGACTTATCCTGGTGACCACTTCATAAGTCATATAAATGTCTAATCACTATGTTATACACATGAGATTAATATAATATTATACGTCAACTGTAACTGAAAAAAAAAAGTTTTTTAAAGAAGTCTTTAGTTATAATACTGCTGACCTGTGCGTCATGACCAATCAGATAATTTTGGCTTTCATAATGAAACATCATGGACAAGTTATCAAAAGTGCCTTCCTTTGTTTTACCAGTATGTGTTTGGCAGAAATTTTTGCTGTATTTATTTTTTAACATTACCTAAAATCTCCAAATTATTTACACTTTCTTAGTTTAGTGTATCCTCCAACAAGACACAGAGAAAAAGCATTCCTCTTCTTAAAAAATCTTTTTTCTAACAAAACTAGTTCTTCAAGCCAGTAATGATAAACAATTTATATTCAGTGTACCAAATATGGTATATTCTTAAGGTTTATGGAAGGGGTTTACTTCTTACAACGAAATTTCTGTGGTTAGTGAAAGCTTCCTAATGCACAATGACTGCAATGCATAAGGTAAGTCTTTAAGGGAGAATGAGAATTTTGTAGATGGAGGGAAAGAGGGGAAAACCATACCAGTCAGAAGAAGCTCATGCAGAGAGAGCTGAGCAAATACTGTGACACTCTCGTTCCCGTTGTCCTCGGGGGTCCCCGGTATAGGATGCAAATAGGGAATGTCAGTGATGGATTGAAGATAGGCTGGTACAAGGTTCTGAGGGGCTGAAGAATTTGTCTTTTTTTCAGACTGAATTGGGAAATCAGTGAAGGATTTTCAGTGGAGCAATGTAGTGACAAGGAAAAATAGGTCATTAAATTACAAAGAGGAAAACAGATTGGGAAAGTGGGAAAATAGGACCTTGGAAATTAGTTTTTGTTGCTGTAATCCCAGGGAATATGTTTGAGAGGTATGGTGTCAAAGATGACACCTGAAACCTATGTAACTTTACTAACAATTGCCAGTCGAATAAACTTTAATTAAAAATAAAAAGATGACGGCCAGTTTTTTCTTAATAGAAAACTTGGATGGATGGTGAAACCACAAACGCAGAGGGTCAGTTACTTTTTAGAATTGTAATGACAAAGAGATAAATTAATTTAGTGGACAAAGTATTCTGTTAATAATTACTCTATTATCAATAACCAGAAAATCTGCATTTCTTGCAGGTTGCTCAGTGAAAATACTTATCATAATAAGCTTATGTCTGTATTCAATTTTACATACACAGTTGATGAATATTACTGACCACTATTTATTTCAAGAGGACTAATTTATAAAACCAAATAATATTTACAACATAATTTTAATCAGCATTTTCACTTTCTTCAGAATTGAATGCTAAGAACAGCAGATAAATTCTTCACCAAGCATTCAAGTCAAAACAGAACTTTGGTTTGGTTGCTTTCTTTACCTAATGGAAACAAAATTTGCATCTTTATACAACTATGTCTTGGACAAATCCTTTAATAGATAACAAACATTTTGGAATTGAATCCCTTATATTTAGCAATTTCCTGCAAAGTACCAGAAATTTCGCACGGAGTGCCCATGAATCCTAAGAACACTTACAAAGAAAATGACCGACTTCAATATAAATGTCACAGGGGTTTTGGTTACAGTGAAAGAGCAGACACCATATGCACTAAATTTGGGTGGTCGCCAACTCCTTCGTGTAAAGGTAATGTTATGTTTCTTGTCTGTCTCTTTTTGCTGTATATTTCATCCATTGTTTTCATTCTTATCCTCCTTAGAGTTAAGCAGTTCATTTTTCTCAGAGTGGAATACTAATGTTCATAGGAATCAATTATTATGAATACAGTACGCATTTTAAATTTTTATGTGTGCAAGACCCACCTTGAGATCAATTGGTTCTCTTACTCTGAAGAGAGACACAGATGGGCCCAGGAAAGTTCAGTAGCATATGAATTAGTTGGTGTATGGTATGGTCAGAAGAAAGTAGAGAGCAGAGCCAGCCAGGCCTATAACGAGCTTTCTGAAACCCACGTATGTACGCTTCTCAAACAACTAGACTGCCCAGCATTTAGCTATAGAAAGTAAATTATAATAATCCCCGACAGAAACCCTCCACTGGCAATGGAATTAAGTGGCAGAAATTTGAGATTGTATTAACCATGGGCCTAATAGGAATCAACAGTGACTAAGGCACTGAAAAAACGAAAACAATAAAAACTCTTCTCTTAGGCTTCATAAAGGATGTTACATAGACCCAAAGAGTTCAACTGTTTCTCTGTCCACTAAAAACTATATCTGGAATAGTATGTTCTACTGAGCCTAGTTGGTTTTAAACTATCATGTCCTACAAGAGCGAATGTTGGTATTTGAGGAGTTTGAGAAATGGTATAAGAATAGCAAGAAGATGCAGTGATAAGATGGTAATAAACCGTGTTGAGATTTTGCAAACATTTAAGAAAAGGAGTGAGTTAGCTTTTGATAAGGGCACTGCAGTGAGTGAAAAAAGTGACGATATTATCATACATGAAGTCGGATCAATTGACCGCCTCTAAGAGGGTGACTCTTATAGATTTTTTCTATACTGCAGGGGGAAGCAGAGCCCTCTGAACTTCAAATCATATCATTCATAAAGTTTCGTTGAGCCCAGCAGCACTCCTTGGAAATACGTCCTTCTACACAATCAAATGGTCTTTCAGGCATTAGTAAAAAAATATTTTAGAAAGAGGTGAATGAGCACAAGACAGTGATAACCACATAGATCTGTGTTAGGCTGATGGTGTGTGGGGTTCAGCTGTTTGTCTTCCTGGCTTCTGTGGTTCCTACACTGAGAAAGTGGGGGCCACACGTCCTCTGTCGTTCCCCTCTGCCATATGTTTTACCTTCAGAGCACTCTTAATTGATTAGTTAATTTATTCATCCAAGTGTAACTTACAAACCATTTCTGTTCTATCAGGCTCCTTGCCTGTATTGAGGATAAACATTATAATGAACCATCCATTATTCCAAGTTTCAATGAATTCAAAGTAAGACTTCCGGAATTGAATTTTACTCGGAATGAGGACTCAGGGTAGTGTGACTACTTCATAGAAGTTTTCTGATTTGATGACTTCCTTTTTTGTTCAAGGAGCTACCTACTTAAAACACTTGCTTAGCACATATTTGTTTTAACAATGGAAAATCTCTGTTTTCCTGTCTGTGTTACTACAATTCCTGTGTTTACTTCTCTTGAAACTAGACTCATTTACACACACACACACACACACACACAAAAAAAAAAACAAAGATTTAACATTTACAAATCATTTTCTTTACAGAATTTCTTTTTCATTTTCTGTTACATGTCATAACTTAAAAATTCAAGAACTGACTCTGGGTGGTGAACACACAATGGGATACATAGATAATGGATTATAGGATTGTACACCTAAAATCTATGTAAGTTTACTAACCATTGTAATCCCAATAAACTTTAATTTTTTTAAAAAAGGAAAATATAAATGAAGCAGAATGAAATGAGAGAAAAATAGATTAACATATTTAAGGTTCATTTGTGGTTACTGTCAATTACATCAAACACTGAAGACATATTTTACATAAAAGTTGTGTTCTGGTGGTCACATATGTATTCTCTTATGTTTTAATGTAATCATTGCTAATATAAGTATATTATCCTGTTAGCACTAGAGACATAATCAAAGCTTATTCTGTCAGAATGGAGTGTAAATTTAAGACCAATTAAGGTGAACACACAATGCAATATATAGATGACATATTATAGAACTTGAAACATATATATATATATTATTAATGACTGTCACCCCAATAAATTTAATAAAACAAAAACAGGAAAATAGAAGAGAAACGACTACAATACCTCTAGAGTTACATGTGCACAGTGGAGGTATGCTATGCAGAGGAGGAGATATATAAGCATTAATTATAACTGTATAGATGTGGCTTCTGAGTCTATTGGAGTGATGGGGAGGAAGAAATATGTGCTAAATTTCCAGGCATCTGCATGGTGTTCTTGTGCCAGAAATTAAAATGTTACACACAGGAGGACACACATATATTGAAGGAAGGATGATGATTTAGTTTGACGTATATTAAGTTGCATATCCTTTGAATTATACATATGGACCTGTCCAGTGTGAAACTGCAGTTGAATTTATAGATTTGAATCTCACAAAAGAAGTTAACATAATGGTGGTAGCTTTTTATCAGGAAGGATGTTTCTGGAGTGGTGATAAGAACCAATAGGAATAGGTAGAGAAGAATCATTCTAGAAACAAAGAATAAAAAGTGCACGCAGCAGGAATAACCTTGGCATGTGTGAAGATCGGACAGAAGCTATTGTGTTGGTGGCAGAGAGTAACTAGGAAAGAGGTCCGAGGTGAGATCTGAGTAGGTGGGGCCCAAAATTGAGTAGAGGAAGAGGAACAGCTGTCACTAACATGAATAAAATAACACAGTATCGTTCAGTCCAAGGTAAGGAGAGGTAGGAGACCATAAGAAAGGAAGGCATTGGAGTACTTCAGGAAGTCAGTGATGAACTGTGTCAAGTATCACAGAGGGTTTTTTATCTATTCAGTTCTACAAATAGCTAAGGGGCCCATAGTCCATCCAAGCCACTGTAATGTGTGGAATATAAAGAGTTTGGCAATTGGGAAACGGAAGGACATTGGGGACTTTTGTCACAGCAGTACCAGCACAGTGGAGCTATCAGAGGCCAAAAAGCAGAAAGATCGAAAAATAAATGGGAGGTCGGAAAGTGGACAATAGCAATTGTAAAATGCCATTTTCAGGACCTTGGTGTGAAGCGGAGAACAAATGTAGCACACTAGCTGAGCACTGAGAAAAGGAGATTAAAATTGGAGAAGCTTCACACCCATTACAGAGAGAGTGGTTGACAAAATAAAACAGGGAAGGAATCAACAATGGTTTACAGGAAAATAAAAGGTTTGAGAAGCAGCTTGAGTATGAAAAAAAAAATACCTTATCATCAAACCAAGGGAAAGGCTTAAGTTCAAACAGATACAACTAATGTTAAAAAAAATGTTGCAAAGATCTAGAGAACTCTCGGCTGGTAGTCTCAATTGTTTTCTGTGAATACAAGGATTAATGATCTATTGATGAAGGAGCAGTTGTGTTAGGTGACTTGCCTAAGATGAGACTATTGGTCACTTATTCGGGGAAATAGCATAGGAAGTAAAATAGGGGTGTATGGATGGATTTCATGCAGTGCTGAATATCCAGCACAGGATTTGAATCCAAAACGCAACGTGGCACCAGTATAAATGCTGATCTTACATTTCCACGGTAGTTAGAAGGCGTGGCATTTTATTAGAAAAAGAATATTGCAAATGGATCCATTGTTGAAATATAACAAAGTTGATGAAAAGGACTGAGAGAAGGAGCTTCATGAATTAGGACAGACCAGGTCCAGGAGTGTGGATTGCAGGGCGAATCCAGCCTGTCCCCTTTCTGTAAACAAGGTTCCATTGGAACAGCCATGCCCTTTTGTTTATGGTTTGTTTAAGGCTAGTTTTGCACTTTGAAGGCAGCCTCAGTACTTGTGGCAAACAACTTGTATCTGGTCCATAACATAGAAAGTTTGTCAAAGCCTGGACTAGATTATCCTATTCCAGTAAGAAAAATGTCTTTCCAAATTTCAGTAGCCTAGTGAGCTACAGTTAATTTCCTATTCATGTTCACTTCTAGTGTGAATTAGAAGGAATTCTGCTCCTCTGTCTTTCGTAAGATTCAGAAGATAGAGATATGGTCTTTCCACGTCGTTCCACTGCCCCTGCCACTGTGGGCAGGAGAACATAAAAATTCACACAATGGCTTTTGAAACTTCCTCCCTGAAAGGGAAACATACTCCTGCCACCTCATTATCCTATGCGAGTCAAGGAAGACGCTCAGAGTATTTGTAAACAGTCCTTACGAGAACTTCAGAAGCCCAGGGACTTGAGGGAAGTGGGGAGAACAGTTGAAGTGAGATATTATGACATCATTGCCACGTGTGGAATATCATGATATATATGATGGTTTGGAGAAAGGGGATTCAAGAGCACAGGGGACACAAATACATCAGATGACAAATGTGGTCGAGAGATATAGTGCTGTAGGGGAAGGACATGAGGCGGTGCTCATTTAATGCCATTTTGCCACATGGTAAGGACAAAAATAACATCCGCTTTCTTCATTTTCATGTATTTGATTATTTTCATGGAGAGTAATTATGGCCTTATCCACATATCCTTTTTCAGAAATGACATGTGACGCTCCCTATATTCCAAACGGTAACTACAGTCCTCAAAGGAACAAATACAGACTTGAAACTGTAATCACATACCAGTGTAAAAACGGCTTTTATCCTGCAACCCGAGGAAATACGGCGAGATGCACTAATATAGGCTGGGAGCCCCATCCAAGATGCATCTGTAAGTTCCTTTCGTATATTCACCTGCTTCTTAATTCTGTAATTACTTTCTCAGAAACCAAAAAAATGGGGACCTAATAAGTCCAAATCTTTGCCTTTTGTAAAGCCAGGATTTAGAGCCATTCTTTACTTTTCAAAGTAATCAATTCTAAGCAGGTAAAAAATATGATTGTAAGTGAAAAACTTTCAATTTTTTGCTATTCAATGTTAAGTAGGTACCTGTATATATCATTATATATTTCTCTAAATGACGTATTTCTACATCAGAATGAGAACATTGGCAAGACCAGTATTATCTACCACCTAGTATGTTAGTTAATTATTTCTGTGTACCAAATTTTCCCTCAAATATTATTGACTTGAAACAAGAAGCCACCATCACCTCAGATTGCCCTGGGTCTGGAGTTTGGGAGTGGCTTAGCTGCCAAGGTCAGAGGCAGGCTCTTGAGTCAGGACGTGGCCTCGGTGGCCATCATGGAGGGCGGCTGCCAGGATGGCTCCCTCCCGGGGCTTTCGGCAGCAGCCTCAGGGCCTAAACCCACAGGTCCCCATAGGATGCTTGACTGGTGTCTCGATTCCTAAGGGCCAGTGTTCTGAGAGAGAGGAAGAAGCCTCCACACCTCTCGTGACCTGGCCACACACTGTCACCTCAGCCACACATGGCCTAGAAGAGAGTCAGTGGGTCCAGTACAGGCAGGTGGAGGGCAATTAGGCTCCCTTTTAGGAGGGAGGAGTGCTGAAGACACTGGAACTTTCTAAAGCCATCACCTGTCACAAAATGCCACTCAATTCAATGGGGTATTTTATTTCCAGGGATGTTTCTTTAGCCCCTTTCAAGTGTTTTCTGTCCCAACAATCCTATTCCTTTTCTTTATCCATCACAGTTCATTGTAAAGGTGGCCCACACAGTGGATATTCCATGAATCAGAAATGTAATGACACAAGTTATAGGTCAGTGGCCTTAGTGTTACATCAGGGCCCAAGTCCACATGAAATTTGAAAGTATGATACCATTGAAGAGGCGGCTATTATCACCATGAAACAAACCTCCACGTGCAGAACAATATGAGGGAAAGGATTATTTATTTATTTATTTATTTAGATAATATTGACATATAACATTGTATTAGTTTCAGGAGCAAAACATACTGATTCAATATTTATATGTAAGGTGTGATGATTACAAAACAAATCTTATTACATCATCTGAATTTTGTAACTTTTTTTGTCCTAGAAATCTAAAGCAATCACTGTAATTATGTTAATGAAAAAATATGACTCATCAATGAAACAATTTGTCTCTCATTGGATTTTTATTAAGGCAAAACTTTATTCATACTGTTTTTTGTTTGTTTGTTTGTTTTTATTGCCAGTTCAACCCTGTGCTTTTCCTGAAATAAAACATGGAGGCCTATATGATGAAAATAGATATAAACCATACTTCCCAGCAGCTGTAGGAAAGTGGTATTATTATTTCTGTAATGACAACTTTGTGACTCACTCACGATCAACCTGGGATTACATTACTTGCACACGAGAAGGATGGTCGCCAGCAGTGCCCTGCCGCAGTAGGTACACCTCTTTATAATAGTGCGTGTGTAAATATTTCTATGAGTGGTGAGTGAAAAAACACACAAGAGAACACAAGGAAGCCTTGTGTGATGAAAACAAGGTCAAGGGCTGAGTTCTATGAGCAAGTGACCAATATAGGTTCTCCTTTTATGAGGAGCTCTTCATTAATAAAACATGAGATAAAAATAGAGACTTGATGACAATATCTATTTCATTTACACATTTTAATTATAAAACTACAAATAAGCGATATGAGTATTGATTTTTCTATTTAAGATACATTTGGTAGTAGCTTAGTTTTTCTTATTCTATATGTTATATTTGGATGCTTATGCATTCTAATTTAAATATGGTAAAGATAACTTTTAATTTACCATCTTGAACAAATTTATGAGTTTTTATGCATCATTTTGTAATTCTTAGGAAGATGTACCTTCAGGTATGTGGTAAATGGATATGACCCAAGTTATGAAGTATATCGTAAAGATTATTTCCAGGGTGATACTGTAAGAGTTGACTGCCATCCCGGCTACAGCCTTCCCAATGAGCAGACCTCAATGACATGTACGGAGAATGGCTGGTCCCCTCCTCCCACATGCATCCGTGTCAGTAAGTAAACTCGTCTGAGATCCCAGAATGTCTGTGATTTTCTAAGACTCACCCACAATAACTGTGGCAAAATGTTCGTGGCAGCTTCTTTTTCCACCAGTGCACCTGTTTGCTTTTATTCTTCCAAGTGTGTGAGTGGATACACTGAACTCAGGATGCGAATGTTGAAAAACAAATGAGCCTATTGAGAGACATTAGTCAGAAACACAGATCATGATGGCAAAGTGGGTCCATGTAGGAATAACGTGACATCAGCCTGGGGCTCAGTCACGGTTTCTATTGTCCTGGCACAAAGAGCACCGAAGTTGACAGTCACCATGGATAGAGCATCCCTGTGGGAGCCCGTGGATCTAGCAGAGAAGTTTCAGCACAGCATCACAGGAAAAGCGACCAAGATTGGAGGCCATGAAGCAGCAAGAGGGACAGGGCCGCTACCTGAGTTACCTCCCCTAGGCGCACATCTTGGGGTTGGGGTTTGCTGGCCTTCATTTCGTTTTGGAAGGCTTAGTGGGTTATGGGTCTTCTTGACCCCTTCAAGGCTCTTAACTAAACTTTACTATGGCTGGTCTAGGAGCCTTTACTCTAAGACTAGTTTATTCAGAATGCGGATGAGTGAGGCCTCTTCTGGTCTCTCTACTAAGGACTGGTGTTTAAAGAGGTCATTCCACTCTGATCAAATCGGAATGTTTTCCAGGGTTGTGTGTGCTCTGGAAATCTTTGAATTTGTGGGGTGCTTCCTCTGGCAGTTACCCATTCTCATGGGGTTGTGCTCTGCACTGTAGTGTGATATATTCAGCCAAAGAATCTAGTGATTTCTGTGCAGATCCGTTGAGCTCTATGTTACATTCCATAGTTTCTCCCTCTGGTTCTCTAAGTTCAATTTCTAGTGATGTCCACTTCTGTGAGATCACTGACTTTTGTGTACTTTAGTCAGCATACTCTGGTATGCCAAGGGTTTTCTCCTCCGCTATTGTAGTCTCGAAAAAGAACCCAAATAAAGGCACTTTGAGGGTAGAGCTCACATCATTTGCCTCTATCCCTCCAGAATTTTCATTAGGCCCTGAGTGTTTCCACAAGCCTCACAAGGTTATTTTCGTGCATTTAATTCGGTTTCCTCATTGTTTATGGAGGGAACTTACTGTTTCTCAACTCCTCTCGCCTGGTATTTATCAGTTTGGTAAATTTCTTCAATGAACCACCTTAACTATGTACATTCTCTCTAGTGTTTGTTTCTATTTCAGTTCTGCTCATATTTTTATTTTCTGCAATTTGATTTATTTCCGCTTTAATGGGGTATCATGACCAATAGGAATTGCGCACGTTTAAGGTGTACAGCTGCTATTTGATATATGTACACATTGTGAAATGATCACCATGGTCACGCTAATTACCAGATCCGTCAGCTCACATACTTAACTTCTTTCCTTGTGATGGGAACACATAAGCTCTAGCCTCAGAATATTTAAAGTAAAATGCACGAAAGGACCCATTGCTAGGAGAGCTCTGGGTAGCTGGAGGGTTCCAGGTCCATTAGATACACAGGTTTCTAGTAATTTCTTGGAATGGATTCTGAGTATTTTAAATCTTGCTTTGCTCCTAAATAATTTTTAATTAAGTATCTTGTTGTAGTACCTTTGAAACTCATAGCCAATCTTCTCTGACCCAAGACCTTGGATGATTAGGTTTTTCCCGGTTTTCATTTACAAATGGCTCCATGTTTTCTATATGGTTATGTTGCTTGAGTTCTTATGAAAATGTTGGTTGAATACATGCTTGTCTTTTCCTTATGCTCCCTACCTTTTAGGAACATGTTCAAAATCGGACCTGGAAATTCCAAATGGATTTATTTCTGAATCTGATCCTACATATCCTGTACATAAACGAGTACAATATAAGTGCAAACAAGGATATGTGACACCAGATGGTCACACCACTGGGTCGATTACATGTCAGCAAAATGGATGGTCGGCTCAGCCCACGTGCATTAGTAAGTCATTCACGATGTTAGTGTTCATTGTCCTGGTGACCAGTGAACAAAGATTCCTTTATCTGAATTAGTTTTGGGTGTGGGAGGGAGCAGACTGAAGTGGTTTCATTTGAAGAGATACAGAATTTGAGAAACATAAATAGTATTTTGCCTGTTAAGAATAATTGCTAGTAGGGTGGAAAGTCAGTCCATCTTTCAGTTTAAGTTCTTTCCACTGTGCAGCATCCAGTGACTTAGTAACTAGTTAGGAGCCTTTTGTGGCTGCCGGTGTAAACTCATTTGTTTTCAGCTGAGACCTTTTGCCTGTTGTACCTGTTTTTAGGTGACCAGACTTCTATGTCCTAGTGTTTCTTCCTAGACATAAAAGTTGTGTTTTTCAGGGAAGCTATGGGTTCACAGGGCATCATGTTGGAATATTGTCACCTATATAATTTATATGCTGGAATATGTCACCCGTGGAATTCATATGTCAGATTCCAAAGCCTGGGGCTCTTCTGAAAACTCCTTCCTTTAGAAAACCTATACAGACACCTCGTTAGGGGGACAGAGAAGCGCTTCCAGACAGAACAGATCGCTCTGTGCTGAGCAGGGTCCCCGTACCACGGCCCTGAAGTTCATGGAGATTTTCTAAGAGCTGTTTACTCAGGTCACCTTATTGAACCCAAAGCTGTGCAGTGAGATTTTTGACTCACTTTAGGTGGATATTTAAATTATCCATTTTTACAATTTGCATTTCATTTCTTCCTTTTAATATTTTTTTGCTTACTAATGGGCATTAGCCAAGTGAAAAGGGAGAAAAATATCTCCATATCAAACTCACTTTGTACTAAATAGTGATCAGTTATCCATTGTAAACTCTTATTAGGGAAGAGAAAATATCTATTATAATTGTTTTCTAGTATATTTTACCTTTACATTTTTTAAAGCTTTTACTAGCTGGCTACATTAACACATTATAAAAGGTGAGGTAAATTATCTAAACCTTTATTAACATCACTCTAGTATAGGGTTAGTGAAAATTTAGACTAGCTTTTAGCATTTTACTATCTTATAATAATTATAAACATAGAACTCTCAATACATTCACTCTTGACAGTATAAAAGAATACACAGCCATTAAAATCTTTGGAAAAGGGAAGTTAGCAGGAAAGTTTTAAAAATTTGTACTTTTAAAGTCGAATTTTGAAAATATTAAAAAATTTAGTCCTATTGTTGAAAATTAATCTTTTTTTTCAATGAATCAAACTTTTTGCCTATGTGTTACAACTGCTAAGAATCCAGGCACACAAAATGCTCTTCTGCTTCATAGGGAAAAAAAGTACGACACATCTGTAATGTCCTGTTTTATTGCTAGCATGGAATAAATACCTGAGTATCATTTAATTGAGAAAAATCTTCTTAAAACAAATTTTCCATGTTAAGTGTGAAGAAAATAGCTTTATAGAAACAAACTTTTTCATTTTGAGTAGCTATGTTAAAACAATGATTTATCACTGGTATTCTTAGATTATTTTTATGATACATAATTTATTAGCACATATTAATTGGTAAAGCTTTTTTCCTTACTCAATTTGACTGTACATTAAATAATATTAGAAATGAAATCCTCAATTCTATTATGCATTAGAATATTGTGATGTGCCCGTATTTGAGAATGCCAAAGCCACAGGTCATGGCACGTGGTTTAAGGTCAACGAAAGGTTGGACTATGTATGCCATGATGGATATAAAAATGGAAATGGACACACCAGTGGTACCATAGTATGTGGTGACAATGGTTGGTCTGACACACCCACATGTCATGGTAAGTACTGTTTTCAGCTATTGTTATTTCAGGATTACCAAAATTAACAAAATTTATTTAAAATGGTTCATTTTTTAACAAATTTGAATTATGTAAAGTCATTTTTAAGGAACAATGATTAAAATCAAGGTGTCTCCTTCTGAATTAAACTGGGTGAAGGTGGTGTTTTGAAGCCCAAAGATAATAATCTATTTTACCACTTCATTAATGTAATGGTTTCTATGGTCCATATACATCATAGATTTCTGGGAAAAGTATAATTGTTTTTGTTATTCTTCATGCAAGGTGTTGTATTATGTAAAACTGGGCACTCGTGCCCAAAATTATACTTTCCTACAACTTCCTCAGCTGTTTTGCTCCTGAGTCTCTGCTTTACACCTACCACCTGAGTGTTAATTTTTACAGGTCCTGAGGAGCTATTTCTTTTTTAGTTTGACAAGTTTTGTGGACTATTATGTGCCTGTCATTTATGTTTGCCAATCAGCTGTCTGTCTTCCAGGGTTAGAAATAGAACTTCCATCTGTAGAAAACTGAGTGGATGTAGAGTATCTGACACAAGGGAACAGTATGTGCAAAGCTTTGAAAACAGAACATTATTTGGGAAATATTGGGGTGAGCTGGTTCTACTAACCAGGTGGGAGAATTGTAGGTGGAGATTTGGATAGGGTGATGGCTGAGGAGATGCAAAGCAAAGAACAGATTTGGGATACATTTTGGTGGTAGAAAACATAGGTGATGTTCCTAGATGTTGAGTGTAAGACAGAGTAATAATCAAGGGACTCGCATATTTGTTTTTCTATTGTTTTGATAAGCAAGAAAGTGAATGGAAATACCTTTTTGTAAGGTGGTGAGGGAAGGTGAAGAGCGCTGTGAGGGGAACATGTCAACTTTTGACTTGGGCACATGGTGGCTGAGCTGTCGTGGACAATCAACATTGGATGGTAAACGGCAGAGTTGAATGTATAGGTGTAGCCAGAGATACATACATGTGAGCTTCTCACCCTGTAGACGACGACATCAGGTTGGGAAAGAATACAGAGCAAAAAACGGAAGGGAACTCAGGACTGAGCCCTACAGCATTCCAGCAGTTAGAGGTCAGACAGAAGAAGAAAGAACACTCAGAATCAAGAGAAAACAAATGGAATGAATGTTGCCTAGATGTGAAGGGAAGAAATTGATTAAAGGATAAGGAAATATAATAGGGGGGTTAATAGTGAATCCTATGGAGTCAGCTTGGACGGCTTCTAATTCCATTCCACCATTGGCTAAGCGTGTGTCTCAGGGCAACCGCCAAGCCAATTTGAAGCTTCGTTCACTCTTGCTTATGTGTACAGTGTTTCAGGATTACAGATGTTTTAGTGTTTCAAAGGAAGTTTTGCTTATTAGCCTAAATTCTCCATATGAACTTCTGGCCACCTTGCTTGCTATACAGTAAACTCATGGGCATTGTAATCTATTTACATTACTATCATAGTTAGTTACTGTGGTAAATGCTTCTAATTCAGTTGATATGTCCGGTTAGAGGACTGTGAAAATGTGGTGGATGTGGCTGCATAGAAGCCGACAATAAGTGTAACAGAAACAGTTTTTGATGGAATAAATGGAGCAGAGCCTACATAGAATCCGCTGAAGAAAAAGGATTAGTGAGCAACTTAAAACAGCATGTAGGCATAAGTCTTTCAAGAATAAAGAGGGTCAGGGTTAAACATTCAGAATACTGCTAGATGAAACTGTCCACTACAGGGAATATATTGGTTTTGTTTTGGTTTGGTTTGGATTTAAAATGATGGGAGACATGAGAGCACACTGAGTGCTAAAGAGGATATAGTAGAGAGGGCAGCAGGCAGAGACTGAATACGAGGTAGGTATTCCCTGGGAAGGGGGGAGGAAAAGGGAACCAGAGCCCCTGGGGAAGGACTAGGCTTTGAAGCAGAAGCTCATAGTTTCTAATCTGAGCCCCTGAGGTTGAGTGGTGCGTGGCAGAAGGGAGGGAAGGGACATTCAGATGAGTTGATAAGGGTTAAAATAAAGACCTTGGACACATACACACAAACACACACACACACACATATACACACACCCACACACACACACACACACACACATACACAGTTTATTATCGAGATGGCCAGACACACTTAGCACTGCTTCGAGCCCAGTTAAATGTGCTTCATTCAGGCTGTCAGCAAACACCTAGAAATAGGCTACGAGAAAAGGGTGAAGAATACAAATGGTGAAAAAAGCCTGCCTTTTGAGACCTGTCATTCCTGTATGAAGAAAAAATAAACAGTGAATTAAGCCAAGAAATGAACCAAATGATAAAAATATTTCTAATATATTTTTATATGACTGTGATCAAAGACACAAAAGAATCCAAGGATTTAGAAACTAGGAGGAGACTGAAGGCTCTATTTCATGTAGGAAGGGATCCATGCGCAGAAAGGTTGAAAACCAGTCAGGATAGAATAAAGGTCTGTGCAACAGCAAGAGAGCAAAGAACTTGATGTATTTAAAAATGTTTAAAGACCATAAGACCTGGAGTCTAGCTACATAGGGGAGAGAGATATAAGATAACATTGAAAATATAGGCAAAAGATGGATCATAAGGAGTTTGGATTTTATCTTAAGTAGATAAAATCAGATCCACTTTAAGCAAGTTAATTTTACAAATAAATTTTCAGGACACATGTATTGCTTTTCAATGCGTCCGATCTGAATGTAAAGCGTGTATAAAACCTAGGTAATGCTTTTCAAGGGAGAGGACTTATCCGATGCCTCTATATGCAATACACAGCAACTTATTTTTCCAAGACATAATAAGATTTACTTTGGCGATGATTAATTATATATCCTCATTAAATTATCTGACCTTATCTATAGAAAGAGAATGCACAGTTCCCGATATAGAAAAATACGTAATTGCTCAGCCAAGGAAAGACACATATAGAGTCGGAGACGTGATGAAATTCTCCTGCAGAAACAGACTTCAAATTGTTGGACCAGATTCATCTCAGTGCTACCACTTTGGATGGTCCCCTGATCCTCCAACATGTAAAGGTAAATGTTTACCTGACAGTTGCTGAAACAAGAATTAGAATATCGGTTATCACATTGTTGTTCTCTGTTAGTTTCCTGTTGGCTTCCAGAGTGTCTATAATCTAGGGCATTGAGCCAGAGACATACCTGAGGAGAACAAGTGTTGGCTAGTAGAGAACTCTGATTGCCTAACTTAAGAAATTAATCTTCCATTGTTTTTTGAAACATGTATTGAAAATATCCGAAGATACAGAGATTGTGTCTGACAGTGGACAGACTGCTTTCATAAAATCTTTTTTGCCTACCATTCCACCATTAATATTGGACATTTTAATCAGCATGGGCTCCACTGCAATTTTCTCTGCATATGCATAAACAGTATTCAAACAACTTATAGTCAATTTGGCCACATGAATGGCTTAGTCAAAGTTAAAATTAGTTTATCAAATGCTTGCTTCAAATGATGGTATTTTTTCAAAAAAAGTTTTGATGAAGTGTTTTCATGAAATATGAATATTGCTGTAAGTTATGCAATGATATTTATTAATTGGTTTGCATATATTTTTAGAATATCTAGAATTTTCAACATGGTTTTAGGACTAACATACGCTTCCAATAAGCTAGTTTGGTATAAGTAACGGAACTGGGAAACAAAATAGGTAAATACCATCCTTTTTCCTTTAGTAAGAATGCTGTGTTATATAATGAAAAATAAATTAAAGAAAAAAATCTCTTCGTTTTAATGAATTTTAGGTTGTAAAATAGAAAATTTAACCATCAATTACACGATATTTCTACCGTAGAGCAAGTAAAATCGTGTGGTCTACGCCCTGAGCTCCCCAATGGGGAAGCTAAAAACACACCTAAAGAAGAATATGAACATGGTGAAGTGGTGGAGTATGTTTGCAAACCTAGATTTCTGATGAAAGGTTCTCGCAAAGTTCAATGTCTTGATGGAGAATGGACAACCTTGCCCATCTGTATTGGTAATGTATACAAGCATTAATATTTAGACTAGTCAGCACTGTGTATCATCACATAAGCACATAAATTCAAATTTAAAGGTTAACCTGTGTTTGTGAAATTTTCACAGAGGAGAACAGCACCTGTGGAGACGTACCTGAACTTGCTCATGGCTATGTGGTATCCCCTGCGGCTCCCTATCACCATGGAGAGTCAGTAGAGTTCAATTGCCGTGAAGCATTCACAATGATTGGAGAAAGATCAGTTACGTGTATCAGGGGAAGATGGACCCAGCCTCCTCGGTGCATTGGTGAGAATACGTTTCTCAGATTGATGTTCAATAACATTTAATATTTTTATTGTAAAACTCTATTTGCAACCATATCTTTGAAATTCTGGAGATATTCTTTAAAATGGCAGGTCATAAGTTATAGTGAATCCAAACATCTGTTGTTTGTAGTTTAATATGTGTCTGCAGAGGAAAAAATAGAAACTAACAATAGAATTTTATGAATCTGTCCCTGACATTAACATTGTTTATAAGTATAAAGCCAATTTGTACTCAAAGATGGACAAAATTTTCTCCTCTCAATGTTTATTTTGTGCCTCCATCTAGTCTAGTTTTTCACTCTTCTCAAGATGTTTATATTCTCCTAACAAACAAAGAAGTTGTTTCAGACACCATTCCATCACAGCACGTAGTGACAATAACCACCACTCCACCTTTTGACTACAGGTCTTCTTTCAGTTACCATCCCTTGAAGAATATTCGCTTTTGTCTCCCTCAACGCTCTAAGCCAGTCCTGAAAATAGGACTAGTTCTCAAGCCTCTGGTCTGTTTTGAATTAGTCTACTTTATTTTTTTTTAAAGGTTGTACTACAAAATCATTACTGTTCTTTGTCTAAATACTTGAATTTTCTTTGTTCTGTTCGTCCTCACTTAGCTCTGATCATTAACAAATTATTAACAAATATTACCTAGAGCCTCCACTGATATTTTGTCAAATTCAACAAGGATTTCCACTTGCACTGAATTTTTGAAATATGGTAGCTCGATAAAAACTTCAGAGATCTATGTAACTCATAGTGGAGCCAGCAAAAATTTATTATATTTGCATTATAATGGTATGAGATTATAGGGTGATAGGCATATAAAATACTTCTCAAGGATCCTAAGAGTATATATATATATATATATATACACACACACAGAAGAGGTCATGACTTTAAGCACTCAGTTAGTTTCTTATTCTGTGTTTTGGTCATCAAGCAAAGGATCTGTTTTAATATTCACATTTTATTCACACTACATCTTAGATCAACTTTCTTATCAACTTACATTAATTTTACTGAAAGACTATAATTATACTAGCTCATATAGTCTCTCCACAGATAATTGTTTTTATTTTAACATTTTAAGATTTGGGATTAAAAACAATGTGGAGAAACATATGGATGTGGTCATTGGCACAGATTTCACATGGGACCAATTTAGTCACGTGATGACTCTTCAGTATGTATATCATCCATTAAGTGCAGCTCTGTTGCTCTGGAGTCCCCAAAGTACGAAAGTTGAGAATCATATTCTTTTACTCATGTGTGAGATATAAAACTGAAAGCAAGAAAAGACCAAGAAAACAAAAAACAGACACAGACAACAGTTTAGTGGTTACCAGGGGGAGGGGGATGTTAGAATAGGTTTAAAGGGGTTACATATGGTAACGGAAGAAGAACTGACTCTGGTGGTAAACACACAATGCAATATATAGCTGATGTATTACAGAATTGTACACCTGAAACCTATGTAACTTTACTAATCAGTGTCACCCCCAATAAATGTAATGAAAATTTTTAAAACATACAATTAGTTATTAAATATTCTTATTTAATTTATTGGGGTGACTTTTATTAAATTTTAAAATGTCTTTATGATGGATATTTTCTATGAAATTTCATGACTGTAGATAGGACTATGTCCATACAGAATAGCCCATCTCATGCAACATGATCAGCGATAGCTTTGTTGGTGGAATTTCTAGGCATACATTCTAATTTCATTGTTCTATTGATTTTGTAGCTATTTTTTGTATTACTTGGTTTGATTCTTATTATTAGTCTTTTCATGGTAATATTATCAATTTATAGAAACAGATGAACGTAAGAAGTGTAAATTATCAAAGGCAATTTCACGGGAGACAAACCTAACAGATAATGATGACTATATCCATAATATGACCGTAACTTACACATGTAGAGGAAAATCAGAACACAGACACTCAATCTGCAAAAATGGAGAATGGGATCCCGAAATAACCTGCACAGGTAAGCTGTTTATAACATTTTCAAAATTTATTTCTTCCTACTTTGTAAAAAGAGTCTCGTTGTGTCTTTTAAAATATTTTTAAACTATTTATTACTACAAATAATTTTCAAGCTGGAATGTAATTTAGAAAGCAACAAAAAGACTGTTTCTAAATAATTATTGTGTCCTATGCATTAGTCAGCTATATAACAAACCACCCAGAAATGTGGTGGCTGTAAGTTAATATCTGGGCAGTAGGTGTCCTCTTACTGTTGGGATCCCATTTGCTTCCAATTTCTTATATTACAAATGTGCCTGTACCTATAGCTGTTATGTGTGTGTCTAGTATCTATGTAAGTATCTACCTGTCCATCTGTCTCTCTAGGTATCTATCTACGTATGTGCATATCTAGTCATCCATTTATCTATTTGTTTCTCTATATCTACCTTGAAAACTCATAGTCACGTCACCACCAATTCCGATAGCATGGGGTTCATTCTTCTCCAACAGGAGGGCACCTTGAATCACTCACCTCAGCATTTTTACCAATTTCCTCCGGCCTACAATATACAGAAAGTAGTTTCATACAAATGCAAAAACAAATCTACTGTCTACAATTCCACTCATCTTTAGATCGTCTTAAAGGCAACAAGTAATATTTACAGGCAGTGAAGTACAAGTGTTTGTCTACATTTTCTTGAAGCTTTATAGTTTTACCATTAATATTTAGGTATATATCTATCTTCTATTAATTATTAAGTGTGGTGTGAAATAGGGAATGAAGTACTTTTTTGTATATGAACATCCAATTGTTTTACTACTGTGGGTGAGAAAGACTGTCAAATGAAAATCAATTAACTATGGAAGTCATGGTTTATTTCTAGCCCCTCTATTTGGTCCATTAATTTATTTATCTATCCTTATCCCTGCCACGTATCCTTCATAATTATAGCTTCATACTAAGTCTTGAAGTCTGATATATTTTATCCAATTATGCTCTTCCTTCAAGATTTTTAAAATTATTCTGGTCTTTTCATTAATATAGAAATTTCAGGGAAAAACTTATCAATTTCTATACATTATCAACTTGTATAATAAAAAAAATGACACGTATAATGATATGTTAATTAAGAATTGAAATTTTAGCCACATTGAATTTTCAGACCATAAACATATCTCTTCAATTATTTATTTATGCTTCTATTTTCCCAACAATAATTTTTTTATTACTAATACCTATGCTTTTTTTAATTTTTTTTTTATAATTTTATTAGTTTCAGGTGCACAAGACAAAGCAAAACTTAGACGTTTATCATTTATATCCCTCACACTGTGTGAACCCCCCTCCCCCTATCCACTATCCCTCTGACATCGCACAGAGCCATTACATTTCCACTGTCTCTATACCTAATGTTGTAGTCCGCTTCTTGTAAGTATATACATACATATATACACATATATATATATTTATATTTATATAAAACTATAGTTGGCCTTCATTATTGTTCAGCTTCAGGTGTACAGTGCAGAGATCAGGCATCTACATCATCCCTGAGGTGGTCTCCCTAACGGACACATGTCCATCGGATGTCCTACAACATCTTTACATTATTGATTACGTTCCCCAAATTAATTTTCAAAACCCCGTGGCCATCTTGTGGTTACCAACTATTTTCTAAACCTCTCACCTTCCCCCTTATCCCCATCTCCCCGCCCATCTAGCAACCCTTAGTTTTTCCTCTATGTCTCCAAAACTGTTTCTGATTAGTTCATTCACTTATTCTTTTCTTTAGATTCCGCATATAAGTGAAATCATATGGTATTTGTCTTTCTCTGTCTGACTTATTTCACTTAACATAATGTTCTCTAGGTCCACCCATGTTGTTGCAAATGGTAAGATTTCTTTCTTCTTTATGGCTGCATAATACTCCATTGTATAAATGTACCACAGTTTCTTAATCCAATCATGTATCGATGGGCATTTCGGTTGTTTCCATGTCTTGGCTATTGTGTATAGTGCTGCAATAAACATAGGCGTGCATAAAGATTTTTGAATTGGAGTTTTGGATTTCTCCGGATAGATACCTAGGAGTGGGATTGCTGGATCATAAGGTAGTTCCATTTTCAGATTTTTGAGATACCTCCATACTGTTTTCCATAGTGGCTGCACCAATCTGCATTCCCACCAACAGTGCACAAGCGTTCCCTTTTCTCCACATCCACGCCAGCACTTGTTGTTTGTTGATTTATTGATGATAGCCATCTTGACTGGGGTGAGGTGGTATCTCATTGTAGTTTTTATTTGCATTTCTCTGATGGTTAGTGAGGTTGAGCATTTCTTCATATGTCTGTTTGCCATCTGTATGTCCTTTTTAGAAAATGTCTCTTCATGTTCTCTGCCCATTTTTTAATTGGGTTGTTTGTTTTTGGAGTTGAATTGATTGAGTTTTTTATAAATTTGTGATATTAACCCCTTATCAGATATATCATTGGCAAATGTCTTTTCCCATTCAGTAGGATCACTTTTTGTTTTATTGATGATTTCCTTTGCTGTGGAAAAGCTTTTTAGTTTGATGTAGTCCCACATGTTTATTTTTTCTCTTACTTCCCTCGCACGAGGGGATATTATCAGTAAAAATCTTACTCCAGGTAATGTCTGTGAATTTTCTTCCTATATTTTCTTCTAGGAATTTTATGGTTTCAGCTCTCACATTTAAGTCTTTAAGCCATTTTGAATTTATTTTTGTGTATGATGTAAGGAGGTGGTCCAGCTTCATTTTTTTGCATGTGTCTGTCCAGGTTTCCCAGCACCATTTATTGAATAGACTGTCTTTACCCCACCGTATATTCTTGCTTCCATTGTCGTAGATTAAATGGACATATAGACATGGATTTATTTCTGGACTCTCTATTCTGTTCCATTGATCTATGTGTCTGTTTTTATGCCAATATCATGCTGTTTTGATTACTGTAGCCTTTTAGTATAATTTGATGTCAGGTATCATTATACCTCCAACTTTGTTCTTATTTCTCAAGATTGCTGAGGATATCCTGGGTCTTTTATGGTCCCATATAAGTTTTAGGATTATATGTTCTATTTCTGTGAAAAATGTCGTTGGTAGTTTGATAGGAATTGCATTGAATATGTATATTGCCTTAGGCAGTATGGACATTTTAACTATATTAATTCTTCCTATCCATGAACATGGTATGTGTTTCCATCTATTTGTATCTTCTTTCATTTCTTTCTTCAGTGTCTTATAATTTTCTGAGTCCAGATCTTTTACTGCTTTGGTTAAATTTATTCCCAGGTTATTTTATAGTCTTTGGAGCAATTGTAAATAGGATTCCTTTTTTAATTTCTCCTTCTGATGTTTTATTATTGGTATATACAAATGCAACTGATTTCTGACTATTAATTTTGTATCCTACTACTTTACTAAATTCATCTATCAGCTCTAATAGTTTTTTGGTGGAGTCTTTAGGGTTCTCTATATATAGTATCATATCATCTGCGTATAATGACAATTTTACTTCCTCTTTACCTATTTGGATGCCTTTTATTTCTTTTTCTTGTCTGATTGCAGTGGCTGGAACTTCCAATATTATGTTGAATAGAAATGGAGAAAGTGGGCAACCTTGCCTTGTTCCTGATCTTAAGGGGAATGGTTTTAGCTTTTCCCCATTGAGTATGATGTTAGCTGTGGGTTTATCATATATGGCCTTTATTATGTTGAGATATGATCCCTCTATTCCCACTTTCTTAAGGGTTTTTATCATGAATGGCTGCTGAATTTTATCAAATGCTTTTTCTGCGTCTATTGATATGATCATGTGATTTTTATTTTTCATTTTGTTAATGTGGTGTATCACATTAATTGATTTGCGGATGTTGAACCACCCTTGCATACCAGGGATGAATCCCACTTGATCATGGTGTATGATCTTTTAATGTATTGCTGAATTCTGTTCGCTAATATTTTGTTGAGGATTTTTGCATCTATGTTCATTAGCGATATCGGCCTGTAGTTTTCTTTTTTTGTGGTGTCTTTGTCTGATTTTGGGATCAGGGTGATAGTGGCTTCATAAAAAGTGTTTGGGAGTCTTCCCTCCCTCTGGATTTTTTGGAAGAGCTTGAGGAGAATAGGTGATAATTCTTTTTTGAACGTTTTGTAAAATTCACCTGTAAAACCATCTGGTCCAGGGCTTTTGTTTGTTGGGAGATTGTTGATTACTGATTCAATTTCCCTGGTGGTAATCAGTCTATTCAGGTTTTCTGTTTCTTCTTAAGTTAGCCTTGGAAGGTTGTACACTTCTAGAAAATTGTCCATTTCTTCCAGATTGTCAAATTTGTTGGCATACAGTTGCTCATAGTAATTTCTTAAATCTTTTTGTATTTCTGCGGTGTCTGTTGTCACTGCTCCTCTTTCATTACTGATTTTATTAATTTGGGTCCTCTCTCTCTTTTTTTAATGAGTCTGGCTAAAGGTTTGTCAATTTTGTTTATCTTCTCTAAGAACCAACTCTTGGATTATTGATCTTTCGTATTGTTTTTCTGGTTTCTATTTCATTTATTTCCGCTCTGATCTTTATTATCTCTTTCCTTGTACTCCCTTTGGGCTTATTTTGTTGTTCTTTTTCCAGATCCCTTAAGTGTGAAGATAAACTGTTGATTAGTGATGTTTCTTGTTTCTTTAGGTAGGCCTGCAATGTTATGAACTTCCCTCTTAGGACTGCTTTCGCGGCCCCATAGATTTTGGGTCGTCGTATTTTCATTTTCGTTTGTCTCAAGATATCTTTTGATTTCTTCCTTGATCTCCTGCTTGACCCAATCATTATTTAGTAACATATTATTCAGCCTCCATGAATTTGTGTGTCTTCCAGTTTTTTTCCTGTAGTTCATTTCTAATTTCATAGCACTGTGGTCAGAGAAGATAATTGGTATGATTTCAATTTTCTTAAATTTATCAAGACTTGTTTTGTGGCCTAACATATGGTCTATCTTGGAGAATGTTCCATGTGCGCTTGAGAAGAACATGTATTCTGCAGCATTGGGGTGAAATGCTCTGAAAATATCGATTAAATCCAAGTGGTCCAATGTATCATTTAAGGCTGTTGTTTCCATATTGATTTTCTGTCTGGAAGACCTGTCCCTTGTTGTCAGAGGTGTGTTGAAGTCCCCTACTATGATAGTGTTACTGTTGATCTCTGTCTTTATGTCAGTCAATATCTGTTTTATATATTTAGGTGCTCCTATGTTGGGTGCATAGATGTTTACTAGGGTTATGTCCTCTTGTCGGATCGATCCCTTTATTATTATATAGTGCCCATCTTTGTCTTTTAATATTTTCTTCATTTTAAAGTCTATTTTGTCAGAAATAAGTATTGCAACTCCAGCTTATTTCTCATTTCCATTTGCATGAAATATCTTACTCCAACCCTTCACTTTCAGCCTGTGTGTGTCTTTTGATCTGAGGTGAGTCTCTTGTATACAGCATATACAAGGGTCTTGCTTTCTTATCCACTCAGCCACCCTATGTCTCTTGATTGGAGCATTTAATCCATTTACATTTAAAGTGATTATTGATAGGTACATAGTTATTGCCATTTTTAAATTTGTAGTTAGATTGTTTTCATCTTTCTTCTATTTACAGAAGTCCTTTTAGTATTTCTTGCAATGCTGGCTTGGTGGTAATAAATTCCTTTAGCTTATTCTTTTCTGGGAAGCTCTTTATCTCTCCATCAACTTTAAATGATAGCCTTGCTGGATAAAGCAATCTAGGTTGTAGGCCTTTGTTTTCCATCACTTTGAGTATCTCCTGCCACTCCCTCCTGGCCTTCAATGTTTCTGCAGAAAAGTCATTTGATAGTCTTATGGGAGTTCCTTGTATGTAACCCTCTGTCTTTCTCTTGCTGCTTTTAGGATTCTCTCTTTGTCTTTAACCTTTGCCATTTTAACTATAATGTGTCTTGGTGTGGACCTGTTTGGGTTTATCCTGGTTGGAACTCTCTGCACTTCCTGGGCTTGTATGTTGGTTTCCTTCATCAGGTTAGGGAAGTTTTCGGACATTATTACTTCAAATATGTTCTCAATCCCTTGCTTCCTCTCTTCACCTTCTGGTATTCCTATGATGCGCATATTGTTGCGCTTGATGTTATCCCATAGGTCTCTTAAACCATCTTCATTGTTTTTTATTCTTTTTTCTTTCTGTTGTTCTGTTTGGGTGATCTCTGCTAACTTGTCTTCTAAGTCGCTGATTCGATCCTCTGCTTCATCTAACCTGCTGTTAATTCCTTTAAGTGAGTTCTTTATTTCAGTAATTGTGTTCTTTAGTTCTAACTGGTTGTCCGTTATCATTTCTACATCCTTCTTGATGTCGTCTCTAAGTTCCTTAAACATTCTTATCATCAGTGTTCTGAACTCTGTCTCTGATAGGTTGGTTACCTCTGTTTCATTTGGTTCCATTCCTGGAGGTTTCTTCTGTTCTTTTATTTGGGACGTGTTTCTTTGTTTCCCCATTCTGGCTGACTCTGTGTTTGCTTCGATGTATTAGGTAGATCCCCTAGAGTTCTTAGTTCTTGCTGGGTTATCTTATGTAGTATGTGTCCATTATATTTGACTTGCACTACTTCGTTCTTCTCCTCTGCGTGTGCTCCAAAGGTGACTCTTGTGTTGTGTATATTGTCCTGTTAAAGAAGATCTTTAATTGCTTTTCGCTTGTGAGTAGGTGAGATTAACTCCTAGGCTGACTAGTTGTGAGACTTGGCTCTGCCCCCCGCAGGGTGTTCTGCTGCTGCGGGAGGGTTGACCGCTTAAATGTGGTTTGGCCTCTATGGGCTCTTGTGCCTGTAAAGAATCCCCTCTGGGTGTGTCACTTGTAGGTCAAACCCGGTAGTATTCTGGTTTGCTCTGGAGTTGGCCTCTGGGTATGTTGAATCTTGTGCCTCTTAAACTGGGCCCTCTTGGCTTTTGTGTTCTCTCTTCCATCCTGGGATCCCCTGCGTCTCTGCAGCTGCAGATGTGGTTGCCCCACCCTAGGCAGGCCAGCTTCCCAACAATAATTTAAGTGTAGATAATTTACTATTCTAAAATTGTATTTATATGTTATATTTTTAATATTAACATGCAATTTTTCATAATTATGTTTTCCCAATTTTTCTGCACGTATAAAGACATCCTCTTAATTTTTGTGTATTGATTTTATACTCTGAAACTGTACTATTATATTATTCATTTTAGGTGGTATTTTACAGATCTGTTACAATTTTCCTTAAGCAAGTGTATCATTGCAAATGCAATATTTTATTTCTGCCAGTCCCTTTTTAGTTTGATATTTTGTTTGTTTGTTTTATGGCACTCATGAGGCCCTTCAATAAACCATTGAAAGAAAGTGATGAAAACAAACATCTTTATCCTGTTCCTGACCACTGGATAGTGTATTCAGCATTTTACCACAAGTGTAATGTTTGAGGATTTTTCTAGATGCCCTTTATCAGATTAAAGGAATTTCCTTTTCTTCCCACTTAGCTGAGTAAGGACTTTCATTATCAACTGCTCTGTTGCTCTGGAGTCCCCAAAGTACGAAAGTTGACAATCATATTCTTTTACTCATGTGTGGGATGTAAAACTGAAAGCAAGGAAAGACCAAGAAAACAAATAAACAAAAACCAGACACAGACAACAGTTTAGTGATTACAGAGGGAGGGGGATGTTAGAAGAGGCTTAAAGGGGGTTACATATGGTAACGGAAGGAGAACTGACTCTGGGTGGTGAACACACAATACAATATATAGCTGATGTATTACAGAATTGTACACCTGAAACCTATGTAATTTACTAACCAGTGTCACCCCCAATAAATTTAATGAAAATGTTTAAAATATACAATTAGTTATTAAATTCAAAAATGTCTTCATGATGGATATTTTCTATGAAATTTCATGACTGTAGATAGGACTATGTCCATACAGAATAGCCCATCTCATGCAACATGATCAGGGATAGCTTTGTTGGTGGAATTTCTAGGCATACATTCTAATTTCATTGTTCTATTGATTTTGTAGCTATTTTTTGTATTACTTGGTTTGATTCTTATCATTAGTTTTTTCATGGTAATATTTTCAAATTATAGAAACAGATGAACGTAAGAAGTGTAAATTATCAAAGTCAATTGCACGGGAGACAAACCTATCAGATAATGATGACTATACCCATAATATGATCGTAACTTACACATGTAGAGGAAAATCAGAACACAGACACTCAATCTGCAAAAATGGAGAATGGGATCCCGAAGTAACCTGCACAGGTAAGCTGTTTATAACATTTTCAAAATTTATTTCTTCCTACTTTGTAAAAAGAGTCTCGTTGTGTCTTTTAAAATATTTTAAACTGTTTATTACTACAAGTAATTTTCAAGCTGCAATGTAATTTAGAAAGCAACAAAAAGACTGTTTCTAAATAATAATTGTGTCCTATGCATTAGTCAGCTATATAACAAACCACCCAGAAATGTGGTGGCTGTAAGTTAATATCTGGGCAGTAGGTGTCCTCTTACTGTTGGGATCCCATTTGCTTCCAATTTCTTATATTACAAATGTGCCTGTGCCTATAGCTGTTATGTGTGTATCTAGTATCTATGTAAGTATCTACCTGTCCATCTGTCTCTCTAGGTATCTATCTATGTATGTGCATATCTAGTCATCCATTTATCTATTTGTTTCTCTATATCTACCTTGAAAACTCTGAGTCACGTTGTCACCACCAATTCCGATAGCATGGGGTTCATTCTTCTCCAACTGGAGGGCACCTTGACTCACTCACCTCAGCATTTTTACCAATTTCCTCTGGCCTACAATATACAGAAAGTAGTTTCATACAAATACAAAAACAAATCTACTGTCTACAATTCCACTCATCTTTAGATCGTCTTAAAGGCAACAAGTAATATTTACAGGCAGTGAAGTACAAGTGTTTGTCTACATTTTCTTCTTGAAGCTTTATAGTTTTACCTTAATATTTAGGTATATATCTATCTTCTATTGATTATTAAGTGTGGTGTGAAATAGGGAATGAAGTCCTTTTTTGTATATGAACATCCAATTATTCTACTACTGTGGGTGAGAAAGACTGTCAAATGAAAATCAATTGACTATGGAAGTGATGGTTTATTTCTGGCCCCTCTATTTGGTCCATTTATTCATTTATCTATCCTTATGCCTGCCACGTATCCTTCATAATTATAGCTTCATACTAAGTCTTGAAGTCCGATACATTTTCTCCAATTATGCTCCTCCTATTCAAGATTTTTAAAATCATTCTGTTGTTTTCTTTAATATAGAAATTTCAGGGAAAGCTTATCAATTTCTATACAATATCAGCTTGTATAATAAAAGAAATGGCATGTATAATGATATATAAATTAAGAATTGACATATTAGCCACATTGAGTTTTCAAACCGTAAACATTATCTCTTCAATTATTTATTTATGCTTCTATTTTCCCAACAATAATTTAAGGGTAGATAATTTACTATTCTAAAATTGTATTTATATTTTGTATTTTTAATATTAACATGCAATTTTTCATAATTATGTTTTCCCAATTTTTCTGCACATATAAAGTCATCCACTCGATTTTTGTGTATGATTTTATACTCTGAAACTATACTATTATGTCATTCATTTTAGGTGCTATTTTGAAGATCTGTTACAATTTTCCTTAAGCAAGTGTATCATTGCGAATACAGTATTTTATTTCTGTCAGTCCCTTTCTATTTTTGATATTTTGTTTGTTTGTGTTATGGCACTCATGAGGCCCTTCAATGAACTATTGAAAGGAAGTGATGAAAACAAACATCTTTATCCTGTTCCTGACCACTGGATAGCGTATTCAGCATCTTACCACAAGTGTTGTGTTAGTTGAGGACTTTTCTACATGCCCTTTATCAGATTAAAGGAATTTCCTTCTCTTCCCACTTAGCTGAGTAAGGACTTTCATTATCAACTGCTGCTGAATGTTTTTAAATGCTCTTTATGCATTTATTCATAGGATAATATGTGTTTTTTAATTCTGTTAATACAGTGAATTACATATATAAATTTTTGATTGCTGAATAAATCTCATTCCTATACTTGGTGGTGATACGTTATTCTTTCTCGATTTCCATGTACTCTTTCTGCTGATATATTTTTAAGAATTTTTGCGTCTATATTCATGGAGGATATTAGTCTACAATTACTTTTCCTTGCAATGTCACTGCCAGGTTTTGTTATCAGGGATATGATGGCCTCATAAAAACCCACTGAGACGTGTTCTCTGCCCCACTGTGTCTGAAAGTACATGTGTGATATCATTACACATAGTGTTATTGTATTAATTTTCCCTTAAAGGATTGACAGAATTCACCTGTGAAGGCATCTGATGGGTAGTTTGATGTTTATTTGGAAGGTTTTCTTGATGAACAATTCAATTTCTTTAATAGGCGGTGGTCTATTCAAATTTTCTCTGCTGTCAATGGAAGGAAGTTGTATTTTTGAAGAAATAGCTCCATTTCACCCAATTTATCAATTGGCTGGTTTTCTATTGGTTAATAGTCAGAGTCTTCACTCTCCCTCTTGCCTCTGCAGTGTCTTCCCTGGTGTCACTCCTTTCATACTGAGGTTGATACTTGTTTCTCTCAAGTACCCGATCATTCTTCATAGGGTGTTGTTTGGTTTTGTTTTGTTTTTACATTTTACTAATATTTTGAAAAAACCATTTTAAGCACTGTTAATATTCTCCATTTCCTCTCTTTTCTATTTTTTAGCTTAATTCACATTCACTATTTTAGCAAGCTTTATTAATTTTCTGTTTTTCTTTCCTATTTGTCTTTCTCAATTTTTTCAATTTTCTCCTCTCTCTGGACTTATGGTTTCCTTCCTTCTGAATATTTTGATTTTCATTTTACTCTCTTCTCACTTTTTAATGTAGAAAATTAAAACATGGGTTTAAACCATCCTACTTTTAAAATAGAAATCTTATGTAAAACTCCATTTTTTTTCTTCTAAGTGCTTAGCTGTGTCTCAAAATATTTCACTTCCATTTTACTTTAAGTCAGTGTGAAATATTTTCTGCTACACCATGTGATTTCTCCTTTACCCTGTCACTTATATAGAAGTCTGTTATTCAATTTCCAAATATTTATTTTCCTTTACCACTTTTATTGTGGAATCATTAGTGTATAAAGAACTACACATGTTCAATGTGCACAATTGATGAATATCCTGTGTTTGCATAATTTATTCTTATTGATTCTAATGTAATTCTCTTGTCAGAGCTTGTACTGGGTAAGATTTCAGCATTTTGAAATTTATTCATGTTTCTGTTTTTGTACCACACATTTTCCATCTTTTCGATGGTTCCATTTTAATATGAAAGCAGATGTAGACTCTAGTTTTCAGTCCTACTGAAAAAGGTTCACATTTGTGTTAAAATTTTCGATGTCTTTTTTAAAATTTTGTCTGGCTGTCCTATTAGAATCCGAAGCCTATCAGTATTAATAAGTAGAATTGTGGAATTGAATATTTATTTTTTTAGTTCTGTTCATCTTCGCTTTGCCTATTTGAAATATTTTAGATACATATATAACTGCTTTGTGCTTGTGAATTAATTTTTATGATTATAAAATAATTCTTTATAACATTTGTAATACTCCTTGTCTTACAATCTTTGTTGTCCTATTTTAATAGAATCAATAAACTTAAAACGATGGATCATTTCCATGTGATAATGGAATTCCAAACAAATTTCAGTTAAAAAAGTCCTTAAACCCCTCTCCAAATTGAAAGCAAAAATAATAAAATTAGAGACCTACAGACCTTATTCATCCAGCTCACAAATATGGAAAACTGAAAAAGTGCTTTGTCAATCATTTACCAAAAAGCAATAGTTTAAATAAAATGGCAATGACTGCAGTGCACATTGAAATCTATGAGATACAGCAAAAGTGTAGATATTTATAGCTTTAAAACAAGCGTAATAGAACAAAGAACAAAATGAAAGCAAAATAAAAGACATACACCCAAAGAACATAAAAAAGACCATTGCATTATAATTCGGTCTTTTAGGATATATTATTACTGACATTTCTGTTTACTGAATTGTCCTTTTAACTTACGACTTTTCATCAAGAAATGTAATTTTAATATTTTTAGAAGTACGAAGATGTCCACCTCCACCACAGATTCCCAAAACTGAAAACATGACAACTACAGTGAATTATCAGGATGGAGAAAAAATATCTATTCTGTGTCAAGAAAACTCTCTCATTCAGGGACCAGAAGAAATTGAGTGCAAGGATGGAATATGGCAGTCGATTCCACGCTGTGTTGGTCAGTGGTCCTCACCTGCTGTCATCTTCTTCGTAAGGAGGGTAAACCTCCCTGTGCTTTGAGTAAAGGAGCCGGATGCAGAGCTCTCTCCATAGCTATTCCACCGCATCCTGCAACGGGAAATTACAGTCTAGGTGCACAAATTCAATCACTTTCACTGTGAAATGAACAGACACAAAAACTTTAGCTCAGTGTGTAAATGCCAGATACAATTGCTGTTTATGTGTAGTGTCCTCCCCTAGGAACAGGACAAGAAGGGAAGGGCATTTGGAACAAGCGGGTGGTAGCATCAATTTTAGGCAGACGTATATCCTTGCAACTTTTAAATACTTTTCAGGTTTTACATAACTTAATTTGTTCAAATTATCCTTAGTTCAAAATCCCAAGTAGCATTTGATTTTATTTCGCAATTGAAACATTTATCTCTGTGCTTGATTCTTTGATCTCTGTTCTTCATATAGAAAAACTTCCATGTTCTCAGCCACCTCCCATCGAACATGGAACCGTGAAATCATCTATCTCTTCAGAAGGAGAAGAAAAAGATGAACCCCACACTTACACACATGGCACCAAATTAAATTACATTTGTGAAGACGGTTTCAGGATATCTGCTGAAGATGGGATAACATGCCACATGGGAACATGGACTTCTCCACCTCGGTGTATAGGTAAGGACAGCGTGCAAACTAAAATTCCATTTTTGGTGCAAGTCATTAAAATACCCAATTGTCTTCAAAGTCATGAGACACAATTCTTTAGCATTCTGAATATATAAAACCATTTATATATTTTTACATAAATTACCAAACTATTTGCATGACTGTATCAATCCTATTTTTATTAGTTGGCTCATTATGAAATCACTTCTAGTTCTAGTATTTTTTATACTAAAGGCTGTGTAGTGAAATTAAACCTACCTATTCATCTAAGTATATTTATTCATATTCCTACATATTCATATAGGTAGTGAATGGTTCACCACTAGGTATTTAAAAAACATTTATCTTCTTCTTACAATGTTCTTTATGATTTCTTACAATTTATGGCACTTTTCCTTAAGATGATTACTTCTCAGTGTGTTTCCCTTCATGACTCACGATTGGCTATAGCAGCGTTGATAGTCCCACGCATAAATATGTTGATATATTTATTCTCGAGGTCTTGGTCAAGTTACAGTTGGTCGCACACCACAATGGTGGTCTCAGGAAGCATTTGTGCACCTTCTCTGTAATATATTAGCTCCTGTGTGGTCATTTCATTTCAAAATAAGTACGATGTCTGACAACCAGTATATAAGATTGATTTCAGAGTTAGTGCAATATGCAGTCACTCTTTCTTCTTTTTTTAGGTCTTCCTTGCGGACCACCACCTTTGATTGGGAATGGTACTGTAACTAATAAGTTGAACAGTTACCGGTATGGAGTAGAAGTAATGTACAGGTGTTCCAAAGGATTTGAGATTGATGGACCTCCATCTGTAAAATGTATTGGAGAAAGATGGTCCGCTCCACCAGAATGCATAAGTATAGTGTATATCATTTTATTCTGAGGCTGACAAATATCTTTAGTTTAGAACACTAATGACACCAATATGAGTTCAGAATTTAACACGGGAATTCTGGGGAGCTCTGGGTTCTGGAAGAGAATTAATTAGCCCTAGTAGTCAGAAAAGTTCAATGACATGAGCCAGAATATTTCATTGTGACATCTCCTTTTGTGCACTTTCGACGTGCTCTGAGGAACATTCTCAGGTTTCTCATCTCTCATCCTGTGTCACCAATCTCATTGTTATCAATTTACTGTTGGTTTCTCAGATGTAGCCTTATAAACAAATCATTTCTAACATATTTGACATAATTGTGGAAACAGATTTTGACAGAAGCAAACAGTAACAATGTGTCATAACGCAGGAGGGCTGTATGGGCAAGTAAGAATGGGAGTGGAAGAAGTTTGGTCTCAAGCGTTACCTGCATCCATATCTCTCCAGGCTTTGATATCACTGCTCCCTTGTTACACTTCTGATAAATGCAGAATCAGTCCATGTCATTAAGTCAAGACTGCTAACATTTTCACGTTAAAGGAAAAACATTGTACAGCATTCAGTGGTTTAATATGTGCCTAACTATTATTCCTACTATAATCATTGGCCATTGGGTATTTTTAATGATTTGCTGAACAAATGTATATTGTTTTCCTTTCAGAAGTCGAATGTACTGACACACCCACGGTTGGTCATGCCAGACTCGTGAGTAACCAGAAGAAATCATATAGTTCAGGAGAAGAACTGACTTATGAATGTGACAAATATTACCAAATGGAAGGATCCAACATTGTACAGTGTATTAAGGGCAAATGGATAGGGGAACCAACATGCAGAGGTAAGTTGATGACATTTTAAAATTTATTTGTTAAATTACTTCTAGCACTATTGAAAAGCAGGCATAGTTATGTTTTAGGCCAAGTCAAAGAACGTTTATGCCTCCAGGAAAGGGATGGCACGTGTACACTATCGTTAGTCTCCTCGCCCCTTCGTTCTCAGAGTGCGGTCCAGGGACAGCAGGCACTACATCTTCTGGGATGTTGATAGAAATGCAAATGCAAGTTCACAGGTACATTCAGACTCAGAGTCAAAGACTCGACGTATGTGCCTGAGACTTGTAACAATTCCAAAAAGAGTCCACCCGCACCTTAGTTTGGGAACCCTCACGATAGCCGATTATGACTTCATATCTCCCTGAATCTCTCTGAGGAATTACACTTGCCTCACGGTGGTGCCTTAAACATTGCCCCCTCCGCAGAATCACTGCAGTGTTTTTATCAATTACACATTTATTTTTTTCTTATGTTTTCACAACTCGTATTTTTTGGGTCCATTGACTGTACATCATCTTCCTTCAACAATGGTGCTCGTCAACGCGGGTTAATTCTTGACTTTTCTCTAAGGAAGTGTGTACTTGTGTTTATTTTTGTAAGAGCATAAAATTACAATTCAATTGTACATGACAATTGAAAACTAATATTTTCTTGTCAAATAATCTCTTTATTATGAGTTTCTTGCGGTTGTACATTCATTTTGAATTTATGTAATGTATAATATTTATTTTATTAAACTCAAAGAAAAATGTCCAGAAAGAATGTCATTTTTGTTGGCCTCAAAGATGTTTTTTAAACTTCTAGAAGGGATGGGAGAGTAATTTAATGTACAGAAGCTTAAATCTCTAAAAAAATGTATTGTTTATTTCCTTTTCTCAATTTTACATGTAAATTTAGAAAATTATTATTTTTTCGTGACAGATTACCCATTGATTTTAAAGCTCCCCTGAAATAACGCATATATCGGAATTCCTTTTGTTCATTTGCATTCAAAATGGTCGTTACATTAGACACATGTTCTTTCTTCCTATTCAGATGTTTCCTGTGCGAATCCTCCCGCAGTGGAAAATGCTCGTCTAGTAGACGAGATGCCGAAGTATCTACCGGGCGACACCGTACATTATGAGTGCATCGGGCCTTTGACCCTATTTGGGAACAGAGAAGTGATGTGTTTAAATGGAACCTGGACGGAACCACCTCAGTGCAAAGGTCAGCATCTTACTTCTCTTCCCTAATTTTAGAGAATATATTAAGGACAATATGTGTTGACATAAATACATAGTGAACTAGTTTCTTATGCAGTAAAAAATTTTAGTGCAATAAAATGATGGTGCTTAAATTCCAAGTCTTTTTATGGGCTGATTGAAAAATATGGTCTATTGATATTACGAAAGCTTCAACCAGAGTAGAATAGTTGGAATCATGGAACATTCCCCATCTTAAGCATTAAGACACTCAGTTTTTCCCGAGGAAAAACTATATTAAAGGCACCTTAAGTCCGTTTGGCAGACCTATGGAATTCCACTTTGAGACCTGGACTAGCTGGGGCGGACAATAGAATGGGATATAAATTTGGGGTTCTTTGGCATATGGGTTATATTTAAAGGTGGGATGCTGGCTGATCTCACCCAGGCAATTGGTGTATATAGAAAAAAGTTCTGAGAACCTGGCATGGGGCACTCCAGGGTTTAGGGTTCAGGAAACACGGGGTACCAACAAAGGATATATGGTATTATCCACTTAAACTTCAGCATGGTGTATATTTTTCCCAGTGTTTTACTTTGAGCCTACCTATGTTTTCAAGTATGAAGTGAGGTTTCTGCAGACCACAAATACCAGGGTCTTGTTCAATTAAAAACTGGGCAGAGGACATGAGCAGAAACTTCTCCTAAGAAGAATACAAACGGCCAAGAGATATATGAAAACAATGAACGTATTTGTTAATGTTTCACATGTGCTTTCATGTGGGGTGATTCTCAGTGTAAGTGATTAAAATTACTTCAGTGAGTCTTTTCTGTCATCAGAAATCACAAGTCTTCATATTACATATTTTGCTATGTTTTTATTTGCTTATGTTAAACTGTGTTTTTCTTTGGTCTCTCAATAAATCAAATAATATCTTTTCTTAGAGTCTAAAGGAAAATGTGGGGTCCCTCCACCTATTCAAAATGGAGACATCACCACATTCCCAGCAGCAGAATATGCTCCAGGGTCATCAGTTGAATACCAATGCCAGTACTTGTATGAACTTCAGGGAAACAAGCAGATAACATGTAGAGATGGAAAGTGGTCAGAACCACCAAAATGCTTAGGTGAGTACTTCGATGTTCTCGTGGGTTCTGAGAAAATCAGTGTAATGAGTGTGATGTTTTCCTGTTTATAATCAAGTTTTGATGAATTAATATACAACAATTCTACCGATTGCTTGTCTACCAAATATGCATATGTGAAGAAATAATTTAAAAATTCTTAATTAAGCAACAACAGCAAAAGGGATTCTTTAATAACAGCTCTTTCTATGATAATTGACATTACAAATGTTTGATTATGACAGTTAATTCTCACACGTTAAGCATGGTTCCTCAGTTTTACATAATTACTTGTGTGTAATGATTCATATGTAAATGATGGATTTTCAATAAGTTTTTCTTGAAAAGGTTTGAGAAGGAATTCCTTGCCAAATATAGAGAATTCTGTCTGAAAGTCTGAAAATCTGCGGAAAATGTTTGTATTCTACTTAATGTTCTCTGTTCATTTTTTGTACCTTCAGATGCATGTGTAATATCAGAAGAAATTATGGAAAAACGTAATATACAGTTTAAATGGACTTATGGGAAAAAGCTTTATTCTAGAACAGATGATATTGTTGAATTTGTGTGTAAAAGGGGGTATCGTGAACATTCACCAAAGTCTGCATTTCGAGCACGCTGTCGGGAAGGGAAACTGGAGTATCCCACTTGTGTGAGAAGACGGCGCTAGAACGAAGTCATGAAATTATACTATGCACACTTATTTAGAATTTTTGTTATTCCAATTCTTCTCAATTTTTTTCAAGCATTGAAAAATCAGAAATTTTTATTCATAAATCAGAATTTGTGTAAATATTATATGGAGGATGTGATATAATCTGAGAGACCAATCTATCACTTCTAAAAAGCATCTCATTAAATTGTGACAAACCAAAAATCTGTGTGTTTATTCATAAAACATCTACGGGCAGAAATTAGATGCAGTCACTTGAGAGCCTGCCACCATCCACCATTCTCCAAACTCTCTCAGAGCTTCCTCCATAACTTCGGAGGTGTTCTGAGGCTCTTACCAGAGGAAATGGAAATAAAGGCTTGTCTCCATCTTCCAAATAGTATCACTGCACAAACACATAAAAATCAAACTACGTCATCCCTGTGTTAGCCACAAGACGTAAAAGCTTATTACTTAGTTTTGCTTATCTCTCAATAGCTAAATATACCCCAAAATGATGAAATACATGACGTACAAGATGTCCATTCACCCACATCATAATTCACATAAATCATAAAAAAGAATTAGAATCTCATTGGGTGCATACCTATTATAACACTGATGTGAAAAGTGATCAGAATACAATATCAAGTGTGAACATACACCCACATCCACACAATATGCTTTGAACAATGAATAACTGTGCATAGAACAAAGATTGGCAGGAAGTACAATAAAACATTATAACTGTAGCTGAACTTAAAGAAAATCGGGGTAAGAATTGGTGTTCAATTCCTATATGTTTACCTGTATTTTCACCTTTTCCTGTCCTTAACGGATATCACTTTTGAAGCACAGGACTCTGTTAATTTAAAATAAATATATACAGAAAGTAAGGTAATATCTGTCAAGAACTACAAAGAACCTAATAACACTTTCATAATTTTGCTGGTATAAACGGTTTTTTAAAGATTCAAACACAAGTGTCCAAAATATGATTTCTATGCTCATACATTTCGAACACATAATTAAAATCAGTTTACTAAACATTTTTAATTTCTACGAAAAGATGTAAACTTTAAGTTGAAAATTAATACATAAATAACCTAAAAGTAATTTACAGTGATACCTTGTTACTTCCTGTGGCAGCAAATCAAGTGGCATTCCTAAAATGAGAAAACTGGCTGTGACCAAGGAGCCAATTGATGCAAATCTGTATTAATGGTGACAGCCAGGATTCTCACGTGTAAAGGAACATTGCTACAATTGGTAAGTTCTTTGGTACTGACGTTAACATTTGAACATACACTATGTCTGCAAAACCTTTCACTTAATAGTTGTGGCATCTATGACACTTGCCTATAATCAATTATTACACTGTTGGGTACAAAATATTCATTTTTAAGATCAATTCTATCATTTTTTTCTGTGTTTATAAAATGTCACTCTTGTATAAAGATGAATGTGAATTTACAGGCTCCGTTTAAAGTTTCACCTAAAAAGCTATGGTAAATCTTTATTTTTGCCCTTTCATTTCTGTTTTATTGTTATTTATTTATTTATTTATTTATTTATTTATTTATTTATTTGGAGTAAGGACTTACAGGAAGGACCTTCCATAATAATCTTAAAGAGTTTCTATTTCTAAATTTTATGTGTGTCAGCAGGGATTCATAAAGTTTCATTTATTCCATTTGTCACAATCAGTTACATTCATTACGATGTTGGAAGCTCAGCTTATCCCAAATTTAGCTAACGGGTGCTACTTGAACTGGATTCTCATTGCTTTGAATATATCCCCATTAGTCTTTCAGCATTCCTCTTCTTTGTAGCACAACGCCATATTCCAGGCTCATTGTACACTTATCCTGGCCAACACCCATAATCATATAACTTTTCAACAATTTCTGGTTTTGGGGGGTTTTAGGGCTTTTCATTTTCTGGGGGTTTTTTTTTTGAAGAATAGTGTTTAGAACCCAAGAATTGTGTGCTAGTGGTGCTGGATGGGGGTGTTCAATAGTGTTGAAATGTCTTTACTTCTAGGGTCTTCCGGTTGTCAGATCTTTGAAGTAGAAATGAAATTTAAAATTCATTAGTGCTTATTGGATATTAAACTTCAAGCTTCATAGTGCAGCATTAAAAAACAACTCTGAAATACATTTTCACTTCCTCTTCTCTATTCTTACATTTCAATTTTCCTGAAGATAACATCAAAATTAATGCAAACTTTACTATTAGCAGCTAAACTACTGAGTGAAGGTTAAAACAGCCTTGCATTCATTTTGCCCCAGGATGTTTGACACTGAGTGTCAGTACTCTCCTCAAAAGTGACTTGAACTAATTCTTATCTCTGGTTGGCTCGCTCACCAAATTAATGGAGTTTTACATATGGTTGTATTAGTATATTTTTCAATTGTTGATTTTGCTGCATCTTCCTCTTTTAGTTTGACCTTTGCTTTTGTTTGTTTGTTTATGAAGAACACCAACATGTTTTAAAAGTTGAAGTGATGCGAGAAGGTTCTATGCAGGATGGACTTACTGCCATCATACTTGGTCCCTCATTTAATAAAGGTATAATTTTATCAGTTTCTGATTTATCTATCCCTTGCTGTTTCCATTGAGAATGTATCTCACTGAGCCTTCTGCTGTTTTCCTATCAGGATAATGAGTGCTATGATGAATATACTTAGGTGGGCATACTGTCAAGATAAACTGCCAGAAGTAAAATGAATGGATCACCAGGCAATTTCATAGCTATGTCTACTTCTTTTCCAAAGAATTCTGTATCTTATTCTGTGCTATCCTAATGGGCCTCCCTTTTTTGGTTTGCCAACTGAGGAAGTTGTCAACCTTTTAGATATTTTTCTGTTTCTAGATAATAAATGGCATTGCTGTATCGTTTTAATGTGTATTTTCTTATTATAAATGTGGTTGTTTGCATTTAAGATATCTAATGACCATTTGCTTGGAATTTTTTCTCTTAATTTGCTATTTAAGATACTGGTCCCCTTTTCCTATTATTGTTCCTTGGTTAGAATTCATAAGATTATCACTTTCCACATTTCTGTGATAGGAATTCCATATATTGTCCAAGTTGTTATTTGGCTTTTGAGTTCATGTTAATTTATCTAAGCAGACATTTTGAATGATGTGCTCTTATAATTACTACTTATTTTATTTACTCCAGTTCTGAGTCATAGTTTTAAACGTTCTGTTCTTAACAAATGCTCCCACAGTTTTTGTGCTGAATGTGTGGGGTTTCTTTTCTTATGTGGAGATCTCTACAACTAAAGAGTGTGGGAGTATGAATTTTATTTTTCAGAATGACTCTCCAGTATCTAAGCATATTAAAAACACTGTCTTTTGCTAGAGTCGTTTAAAATCCATCTTTATCATATAACAGTTTCTTTGTGTGTGTTTCCCTTTCTATACTTTCTACTATAATCCACTTTCTATCCGTCCACTCTGGGGCAGCACCAACTATACCATTGTAAAGGCCTCTTAAATATAATACGCGGTGGGGCTAGCTGTCGCCTAAGTGTCTCCTTGTTTTTAGAGCTTTTTGGCTGTTGTCCTCTGTCTCTAGGAACTTTAGAAAGAACTTGTCGAAATCAAAATAAAAGCTATGGGTCTTTGCATTGTGTGTCTGCTTGGTTGAAGATCACTTGTGGTCTTTAATTCAGAAATTCATCTTAACAGGAAACTAATCGGTGTTTCTGGCAAAGTTTTCTCAGACTTGCTGAAAGCTTAAGGGTGTAAAATACAGCTTGTCCTGTCGGATAGGATCAGGAGACCTGGCAGCCATCAAGCTCTACACTTCATGACCCTACATGATCCCTGAGTAACAAGGAAATGAAAACCCTGTGTCAGTGAGGGAGTCATCTAGAGTTGGACACGTCAAGTCCCATAAGGGTCTGTATCTCTCAAAAACAACAAACTAATAAAAAACTAGAGCAGAACTTCAAGGATCTGGAAAGGATAACAATGATATAGAAATCATGATACTCAAAACCCCAAAGCTATGGCTGTCCCCCAAGAGTTATCAATGTGAGCCTGTGTTTCTTCAAGCACACATGACATTTTGTACTTACCAGTTTTCTAAAGAGATAGTATTATAAGAAGTTCGATTCTGGGTTCTTTTCCTTTGAAATAAAGAAGAAGGGGATTTGTGAAAACTTTCTCAGTAAATTTGTAGTATACACAAATGTGTTTATGAACTTAAGAATTATTGACAATGCTGCTGAGACTTCCGCTACTTTTCTTTTTGGACCAGTGTACATTTGCATTCTTCAGAAAGAATATTGCACTGTTTTCCTCAGACGTTCTTTGTACATTTCTGAGCAACAGGAAGCATCAATTCATTGGTTCCCGTAATTGTGGAATGAGGGGAATTATGATGGAAAAGTCCAAGCGAAGCCAACAGAACTGCCTCCAACAAATAAATAGTAAAGTAAAATCAATACTTTGACTGCTGATGGATTTCAAGACTGGCAAGATTCCGGGAGGAGGGATGATTCCCACTAACTCCCCATCAACTTGCCTGTGTGGCTTGTGCAGCAAACAGATACACGTTGGAGCTGACAGTGGATGCCTGTAACAGTAACCAGATGCTCCAAATGCACCAGTTTACCTGATGTTGTGTCATTGATCAGCAAGTTGAACCAGCCCCTGTAATATCTTAGGACACGCTGGGGTGCAGCTCTTCGTCTGGTGAATGCTGCTTTCTCTATACTTGTCAGTGAAGACCAGCCAAAGCAGTTTTCTTCTGGTTGGAAGGTCATTGGGACACCTTCACCACCCTACCTCCGGAGTCTATCAACAATGCAGCCCTAGGTCATCACCTCGCTTTCAGCGACTTTACTCTCCTTTCCTGTCCACGAGGAAACACTCTGGTCCATTCCACTGGTGATATTATGCTCATTGGACCCACAGAATAAGAATGGCAGCCGCTCTGGACTCACTGGTAAGACGTTCGCATGCCTGGTGATAGAAATATAATAAATTCAGCAACTATTCAGGGTCCTTGTACCTCAGGGAGATTTCTAGGGATTGGGGATGTGGGGTAGGTTGGGATAGCCCTTTTAGCTGAAACACACACACACACACACACACACACACACACAAACACACTCATACGCATACACACTTCCCCACAACCTAAAAATCCAAAGTACAACCCCTAGTGGGTCTCCTTAGATTTGGGAGGCAACATAGCCCTCATTTGAGGACGCTCCTCTAGCCCATGTATTAATGGTCCCCAGAAGCTACTGGTGTAAGTGAGGCACAAAACAAGAGGAGACTTTGTCACAGGTCCAGGCCGCCATGCAAGAGGCTCTGCCACTTGGGCCACATGACCCAGCAGATCCCACGGTGCTGCAGAGTCAGTGGTGGAAATGAAGGGTGTTTGGAGCCTTCCCCAGACCCCTGTGGGTGAGTCACAGACCTGTGGGCCTTGTGGATTTGGGAGCTTTGGCCTCTACTGGGCCTTCACCCAGACTGAAGACTTGACACAGGCCAAGGTTTCATTTTGTTTACTTTACCCAAATCCAGCTGTTGCCTCAGCATTTCCTGGAGAAAACTTTCCCGACTGAATGATGTGTGGGGGTGTGTATGTCTGGTGTCACTGATTTCCACGGAAAATATGCTTATCTTTATGACAGGTCCACATTGTGATAAATAGAATAACTATTATAAATTTAGATATCCTGAATTATAAGTAATCCATTTTGTTCTTTTTCAGGATTGCATTCCACATGAATTTTTGAATGATGTCAATTATTTTTTGGTTAAATAAGAGAATTATTCTTGAGTCATGTTCAAAGCATAAATTGATTGGGGAGAATTGGTATCTTAATGAAGGTGAGTATTCCAATCCATAAATATGATGGATTTCTTATTTCATTTGCCTTTTAAATTTTTTCTTAGCAGTGTATTTCAGTTTTCAGACTTGACATGTTACAAATATTTTGTTGAATTTATTCCTTGATATTTTATGTTTTTTCATAGTTATAAAGAATAATACTGTTTTAAAATTTCATTTTCCAAAGTTTGTTCCCAATATAAAGAAAATCCCTTTGTGTATTAGCTCTAGTTCATCTTTTCTGTGGAAGCCTTAAAGTTTTTCTAAATGACAAATTCATACTTAAATCTTTCCTTACCATTTTCATGCCTTTTTTTACCCTTCCTTTTGTGAATTTGATATCACCTGGATTAGTTTATTATCATTATTACCATTATTATTATTATCATTATTAAATGCTTTTCATTATTCTCTGGTAAGTCTCTTTTGAAGTTTGTTTTATCTGATGTTCCCATACCCACTCCACCTTGTGTTTGCTGAGTTCATACAAGGTTTACAGTTTTCCACATTTTGCTTTCAACGTGTCATGTTTTTACATTTAAATGGCTCTCTTTGGAAACAGCATATAATTGGGTTTTCCTTTTAATCCAATTCTACTTTATCTTATTTATCATAAGCCTTTTTAAATTTATATCAATATGTAATATTGACAGATTAATTTACACCATTTGCCAACTGCTTCTATTTGTCCCATCTGTTCTTCAGGGTCCTTACCTCCATTCGTTTACATTAGTATCATGCCTTTCGCATTTATTTCATACATTAATTGTTTACTATTCTTCAATTTTTAAGTAGTTGGATGAGCACTTACAGTAGACATCTTGGCCATCACATTAGTAGTTGATCATTAATGGGGATTGAGGGCTTTGGTAAAACTCATCGAACTTTGAAATTTACAAAGTGACCTCAATAAAGTAGCTTCCTGACAGAGCCCTTAAATCCAGAATCACACTTGATACCTGCTGTGCAGCGGACTTAAGCCCCACTCAGCACGACGGGAACTTGTCCTGGGACCATTGGAAAGAGCAGACATGCTGCTGCTGATCAGTGTCATCCTCACCCTGGGGGTGTCCTGGGCTCACGCACAAGGTGAGTGGAAACTACTCTATATTCAAGTTCCTTCTTAAGTGTAACTTATCTATTCCATTTGTCTTTATTTTTTGAATGAATCAACTGGTACAAATAATCTGTATTATTAGATGTGGGATAATTATCACCTATTCACCTAAGGGGAAAACAAAATCAATTATTTCCTGTCTTCTGAGTTCCACAGTGTCAACAGCCAGTCCTATTGACTAGGGAGACATGTGAATAGGCTCATGAACACTTGACATGAAAATGTGTCACAGAAAAGCTTGAGTGTTTGGGGGATTCTTATTTGTAGCACAGGAAACTTTGGAGAGCAATGGCATTCTACATGATCTTACCTATGGTGATGATTTTATAGGATCTTATATCAAAACTCATCAGATCATACATTTTAAATATATTCAGTTTACTATGTTTTAATATATAAAGCTCTTAAAAGTCATTAATGTCACTATCCATTATTAATATTTAACAAAATTCACTATATGGAACAGACATATTGCTGTTAATAAAAATGGAATATATTCTTAATTTCCAGTGTAGTCCCAATACATTTTAATTTGTCTTCTGAGATCATGGACAAATGTTGAAACTTTGGAAGTTTTCAAAAAAATCACTTCTGTGATTAAATTTATGAATTCTTCATTATGATTTTCTGTCTGTCATTTTAGTTTATAATCCAATCCTCTCATTTTCCAGTTCTCCTAACTGAACACGCTCATGAACTTTATATCATCTCATTAAACACCAGATATGAGTAAAATATGCATCACTGCACATGATTAATTTCATAATTTGTTGCATGCGGGGTTTTGCATATTATTTCATTGGAGCTGTTTCCTTCGCTAACAAGAGTAACACCACAAGAAAGTTCTAGAGAGCCCCATTGAAAGCTCCCCCACACCCTAGCTCCCCCATAAGAACGACTTGTGCATCCATCACCTCAGAATCCCCTGGGTCTGGAGTCTGGGAGTGGCTTAGCTGCCAAGGTCAGAGGCAGGCTCTTGAGTCAGGACGTGGCCTCGGCGGCCATCATGGAGGGCGGCTGCCAGGATGGCTCCCTCCTGGGCTTTCGGCAGCAGCCTCAGGGCCTAAACCCATGGGTCTCCATAGGATGCTTGACTGGCAGCTCGATTCCCAAGGGCCAGTGATGTGAGAGAGAGGAGGAAGCCTCCACACCTCTGGTGACCTGGTCACACACTGTCACCTCAGCCACACGTGGTCTAGAAGAGAGTCAGTGAGTCCAGTACAGGTGTGTGGGGGAGGGAGGGAGGCAATTAGGCTCCCTTTTAGGAGGGAGGAGTGCTGAAGACACTGGAACTTTCTAAAGCCATCACCTGTCACAAAATGCCACTCAATTCAATGGGGTATTTTATTCCCAGGGATGTTTCTTTAGCCCCTTTCAAGTGTTCTCTATCCTGACAATCATATTCCTCTCTTTATCCATCACAGTTCATTGTAAAGGTGGCCCACACTTAATCTGGATATTCCATGAATCAAAAAATGTAATGACACCAGTTGTAGGTCAGTGACCTTAGTGTTACATCAGGGCCCAAGTCCAAATGAATTTTGAAAGTATGATACCCTTGAAGAGGCAGCTATTATCACCATGAAACAGACCTCCACGGGCAGAACAATTTGAAGAAAAGGATAATTAATTAATTAATTAATTAATAATATTGACATATAATGTATTAGTTTCAGGAGCAAAACATAATGATTCAATATTTGCATATATTGTGAAATGATCACAAAACAAGTCTTATTGCGTCATCTGAATTTTATAACTTTTGTTGTCCTAGAAACCTTAATGCAATGAGTGTAATTATGGTAATAAGAAAATATAACTCATCAATGAAACAATTTGTCTCTCATTGGATTTTTATTAAGGCAAAACATTATTCATACTGTTTTTGTTTGTTTGTTTGTTTTTATTGCCAGTTCAACCCTGTGCTTTTCCTGAAATAAAACATGGAAGCCTACATAATGAAAATAGATATAAACCATACTTCCCAGTAGCTGTAGGAAAGTGGTATTATTACTCCTGTAATGACAACTTTGTGACTCACTCACGATCATTCTGGGATCGCATTACTTGCACAGCAGAAGGATGGTCACCAGCAGTGCCCTGTCGCAGTACGTACACCTCTTTATAATAGTGCATGTGTAAATATTTCTAAGAGAGGAGAGTGAAAAACACACAGGAGAACACAAGGAAGCCTTGCGTTATAAAAATAAGGTCAAAGGCTGGGCTCTATGAGCAAGTGACCAAAATAGATTCTCCTTTTATGAGGAGTCTTTATTAATATAACATACGAGATAAAAATAGAGACTTGACGAGAATACCTATTTATGTTACACATTTTAATTATAAAACTACAAATAAGTGATATGAGTATTGATTATGTAAGAAACATTTGTTAGTAGCTTAGTTTTTCTTATTTTATATGTTATATTTGTATGCTTATGCATTCTAATTTAAATATGGTAAAGATAACTTTTAATTTACCATCTTGAACAAATTTATGAGTTTTTATGCATCATTTTGTAATTCTTAGGAAGATGTCTCTTCAGGTATGTGGAAAATGGACGTGACCCACGTTCTGAAGAATATTATAAAGATTATTTCCAGGGTGATACTGTAAGAGTTGACTGCCATCCCGGCTACAGCCTTCCCAAGGAGCAGACCTCAATGACATGTACGGAGAATGGCTGGTCCCCTCCTCCCAGATGCATCCGTGTCAGTAAGTAAACTCGTCTGAGATCCCAGGATGTCTGTGATTTTCTAAGACTCACCCACAATAACTGTGGCAAAATGTTCATGGCAGCTTATTTTTCCACCAGTGCACTTGTTTGCTTTTATTCTTCCAACTGTGTGAGTGGATACACTGAACTCCGGGTGCGAATGTTGAAAAACAAATGAGCTGACTGAGAGACCTTAGTCAGAAACACAGCCCATGATGACAAAGTGGGTCCATGTAGGAATAACGTGACATCAGCCTGGGGCTCAGTCACGGTTTCTATTGTCCTGGCACAAAGAGCACCGAAGTTGACAGTCACCATGGATAGAGCATCCCTGTGGGAGCCCGGGGATCTAGCAGAGAAGGTTCAGCACAGCATCACAGGAAAAGCGTCCAAGAGTGGAGGCCATGAAGAAGCAAGAGGGACAGGGCCGCCACCTGAGTTACCTCCCCTAGGCGCATGTCGTGGGGGTTCGGGTTGCTGGCCTTCATTTCGTTTTGGAAGGCTTAGTGGGTTATGGGTCTTCTTGACCCCTTCAAGGCTCTTAATTAAACTTTACTATGGCTGGTCTAGGAGCCTTTACTCTAAGACTAGTTTATTCAGAATGCGGATGAGTGAGGCCTCTTCTGGTCTCTCTACTAAGGACTGGTGTTTAAAGACGTCGTTCCACTCTGATCAAATCGGAATGTTTTCCAGTGTTGTGTGTGCTCTGGAAATCTTTGATTTGTGGGGTGTTTCCTCTGGCAGTTACCCATTCTCATGGGGTTGTGCCCTGCACTGTAGTGTAATATATTCAGCCAAAGACTCTAGTGATTTCTGTGCAGATCTGTTGAGCTCTACGTTACATTCCATAATTTCTTCCTCTGGTTCTCTACGTTCAACTTCTAGTGCTGTCCACTTCTGTGAGATCACTGACTTTTGTGTACTTTAGTCAGTATACTCTGGTTTGCCAAGGGTTTTTCCTCCGCTGTTGTAGTCTGGAAAAAGACCCCCAAATAGAGGCACTTTGAGGGTAGAGCTCACATCATTTGCCTCTATCTCCAGAATTTTCATTAGACCCTGAGTGTTTCCACAAGCCTCACAAGGTTGTGTCCGTGCATTTAATTCGGTTTCCTCATTGTTTATGGAGGGAACTTACTGTTTCTCAACTCCTCTTGCCTGGTATTTCTCAGTTTGGTAAATTTCTTATGAACCACCTTAACTATGTACATTCTCTCTAGTGTTTGTTTCTGTTTCAGTTCTCATATTTTTATTTTCTGCAATGTGACTTTTTTCCGCTTTAATGGGGTATCATGACCAATAGGAATTGCGCATGTTTAAGGTGTACAGCTGCTATTTGATATATGTATACGTTGTGAAATGATCACCATGGTCACGCTAATTACCATATCCGTCAGCCCACATGCATTAGTAAGTCATTCACGATGTTAGTGTTCGTTGTCCTGGTGACCAGTGAACAAAAATTTCCTTTATCTGAATTATTTTTGGGTGTGTTTGGGGGCGGGGTAGGCTGAGGTGGTTTCATTTGAAGAGATACAGAATGTTGAGAAAATATAGATAATTTTTTGTCTGTTAAGATTAATTGCTAGTAGGGTGAAAAGTCAGTCCATCTTTCAGTTTAAGTTCTTGCCACAGTGCAGCATCCAGTGACTTAGTAACTAGTAAGGAGCCTTTTGTGGCTGCGGGTGTAAACTCATTTGTTTTTAGCTGAGACGTGTTGCCTGTTGTACCTGTTTTTAGGTGATCAGACTTTTATGTCCTAGTGTTTGTTCCTACACATAAAAGTTATGTTTTTCAGGGAAGGTACGGGTTCACAAAGCATCATGTTGGAATATAATCCCTGTGTAATTTATATGCTGGAATATGTCACCTGTGGAATTCATATGTCAGATATTGAAGCCTGGGGCTCTTCTGAAAACTCCTTTCCTTAGAAAACCTACACAGATTCCTCGTTAGGGGGACAGAGAAGCGCTTCCAGACAGAACAGATCGCCCTTTGCTGAGCGGGGTCCCCGTCCCACGGCCCTGAAGTTCATGGAGATTTTCTAAGAGCTGTTTGCTCAGGTCACCTTATTGAACCCAAAGCTGTGCAGTGAGATTTTTGACTCACTTTTGTTGGATATTTAAATTATCCATTTTAACGTTTTGTATTTTGTTTCTTCCTTTTAATGTTTTTTTACGTACCAATGGGTGTTAGCCAAGTTAAAAAGGATAAAAAATGTCTCCATGTCAAACTCATTTTATACTAAATTGTGTTCAGTTATCCAGTATAAACTCTTATTAGGGAAGATAAAATATCTATTATAATTTTTTCTACTATATTTTAGCTTAATTTTTTTAAAGATTTATGCTAGCTGACCTGTGGGCTGTAAGGATTTTGGAGCTTTGGCCTTTACTGGGCCTTCGCCCAAACTGAAGACTTGACACAGGCCAAGGTTTCATTTTACTTTTCCCGAATCCAACTGTTACCTCAGCATTTACTGGAGAAAACACTCCCCACTGAATGATGTGTGTGGGTGTGTTTGTCTGGTGTCACTGATTTGCACGGAAAATATGCAGATCTTTATGACAGTTCCACATTGTGATAAATAGAATAACTTAAAAACGATAAAAAATGTCTCTATATTAAACTCATTTTATAGTAAATTGTGATCGATTACCCATTATACACTCTTATTAAGGAAGAGAAAATGCATTATCATTTTTACCTGCATAGTTCTGCTTCTTTAAAAGCTTTGAGCAAGCTGCCTACATAACACATTATAAAATGAGGTAAATTATTTAAACTTTTATGAACATCACTGTAGTATAGAGTTAGATACTATTTTTTAGCATTTTACTTTCTCGTATTAATTACAAATGTAAAACTCATTCTACATTCAATCTTGAAGTGTATAAAATAATACGCAGCCATTAGGAAAATATTTGGAAAATATTCACACCTCAATGCAAAGCAGAGCATCTTATTTCTCTTCCCTAGTTTTAGAGAATATATTAGGGACAAAATATGTTGATATAAATGCAAAGTGAAATAGTTTCTGTGCAGTAAAGAATTTTAATACACATAAAATGATGGTGCTTAAAACCCAATTCTTTTTATGGACTGATTAAAAAATATAGTCTATTGACATTATGAAAGCTTCAACCAGAGTAGAGTAGTTAGAATCATGGAACATTCCCCATCTTATGCATCAGGACACTTAGTTTTTCCCGAGGAATAAATATAGTAAAGACACCTTAAGTCCGTTTGGCAGACCTATGGAATTCCACTTTGAGACCTGGACTAGCTGGGACGGATCAGAGAACGGGATATAAATTTGGGGTTCTTCAGCATATAGATTATATTTAAAGATGGGATGCTAGCTGATCTCACCCAGGGAATTAGTGTATATGGAAAAAAATTCTGAGAACCTGGTCATGGGTCATTCCAAGGTTTAGGGTTCAGAAAACACGGGGCACCAACAAAGGAAATATGGTATTATCCACTTAAACTTTGGCCTGGTGCATATTTTTCCCAGTGTTTTACTTTGAGCCTACCTATGTTTTCAAGTATGAAGTGAGTTTTCTACAGACAGCATATAGTAGGGTCTTGTTAATTAAAAAAAAAAAAAAAAAAAAAAACAGAGGACATGAATAGAAACTTCTCCTAAGAAGAATACAAACAACCGAAAGATATATGAAAATAATGGTCAACTTCATTAGCTATTAAGGAAACGCAAATCAAAACCACAAGACAGCTCAGTGTAAGTGATTAAAATTGCTTCAATGAGTCTTTTCTGATATCAGATTCTCAGTGTAAGTGATTAAAATTGCTTCAATGAGTCTTTTCTGATATCAGAAATCACAAGTCTTCATATTACATGTTTTGCTATGTTTTCATTTGCTTATGTTAACCTGTGTTTTTCTTTGGTCTCTCAATAAATCAAATAATATCATATTTTAGAGTGTAAAGGAAAATGTGGGCCCCCTCCACCTATGAAAAATGGAGACATCACCACATTCCCATTGGCAAAATATGCTCCAGGGTCATCAGTTAGATACCAATGCCAGTTCTTGTATGAACGTCAGTAGAAATGGAAAGTGGTCAGAACCACCAAAATGCTTAGGTGAGTACTTTGATGTTCTCGTGGGTTCTGAGAAAATCAGTGTAATGAGCGTGATGTTTTCCTGTTTATAATCAAATTTTGATGAATTAATATACAATAATTCTACCGATTGCTTGTCTACCAAATATGCAAATAGGAAGAAATAAAGTTTAAAAATTCTTAATCAAGCAACAACAGCAATAAGATATTCTTTAATAACAGCTCTTTCTATGATAATTGACATTATGAATGTTTGATTCTGACTGTTAATTATCACACATTAAACATAGTTCCTAATTTTTACATCATTACTTGTGTGAAATGATTCATATGTAAATGATGGATTTTCAATAAGTTTGTTTGGAAAAAGGTTTTGAGAAGAAATTCCTTGCCAAATATAGAGGATTCTATCTGAAAATCTGAATATCTGTAGAAAATGTTTGTATTCTACTTAATGTTCTATGTTCATTTTTTTTTTACCTTCAGATGCATGTGTAATATCAGAAGAAATTATGGAAAAACATAATATACAGTTTAAATAGACTTATGAGAAAAAACTTTATTCTAGAACAGATGATATCATTGAATTTGTGTGTAAAACTAGGTATCGTATACAGTCACCACATTCTGCATTTTGAGCAATCTATCAGGAAGGGAAAGTGGAGTATCCCAGTTGTGTGAGAAGACAGAGATAGAAGGAAGTCACGAAATTATAATATGCACACTCTTTTAGGATTTTTTATTATAATCACAGTTCTCAATTTTATTTTTGGAAGTGTTGTTTAATTTGTTTTTGTTCATAAGTCAGAATTTTTGTTACTCTGAAGTGCATGAAATAATGATACTCTGAGAAGATAAAACCTTACTATGAAAAGCACTGCATTAAAACGTGGCAAACTGAAGTGCCGTGTTGTAGTCATACGACACACTGACCAGATATTAGATGTAGTCACTTGAGAGCCTGCCTCCATCCACCATTCTCGACTCTCTCAAAGCTTCCTCCACGATTTCTGTGGCATTCTGAGACACGACTTTGGAGGAAATAGAAAACATTTCCTGCTTTTCATCTTTGAAATAATATCACTTCACAAACATATTGTAAGGGACTGTTAGCATGAGAACTGCTACTTTAGCATAAGAACTGCTACTTTAAGGTTAAGATAGGGTTAACAGCCCTGAGCTTAAAATAACCTAATGGCCTAATTGTTATGTGAGACCAGGTGCCTAATAGCTTATCTCCTGCTCTCTGAAGCAATGGAGGCTTTTGTAGCTTATCTGTAAACTCTTTGAAGCATAGCTCAACGTGCACTCCCTAAGACTATGAAAAATTACTAAATGCCTTAGCTATGTGGGAATTATAGTTTACCTTGTACTCCCTAAAATTACTGAGTGCCTTAGAAATGCTATCAAAACCCTTAGCTTGGAGGGCTAGGGGTCCTTGTTAAAACCCGCTGCGTCGGGCAGGGGGGGGGGGGGGGACCCCAGCTAGCTGGAAATAAACCTCGCTGTGTGACTTGCATTATCTTGTGTGTCCTCTGTCTGTCTGAGGGGTGGACGATTCCAGGACTTAACAATATACATGCCAAACTATGCTTGTGACAAGATACCAAAAATCATCAGTTCCTCTTTTTAGCTTACTTACATACAAAGAGAAAAATGTACAAAAAAGGATGATACAGCCTCCTTCAAGATTCTAACACTTTTAATAATTCAAGCAAATCATAAAGAGGACTTAGAATCCAGTTGAGTATGTAACAGTTATTCACTAACATAAAAATGATAATCCATATCAAGAATAAACATACACACCCACCCCACTTTGAACTCTAGGGTTTACAGAAGAACACTGGCAGAATTTTTACAGGGACTAGAGTTGAGTTTAGAGATAATAGAGGTAAGATTTGATGTTTAACCTCTTTATTCTTATCTCTAAAGTCTGATTGTTCCGCCTTTAGCATGTTACCATTTAATCACAAGAGTACATTATTTTAAAATAAAGAAGACTGAAAAGCAAGGCGATGCAAGCTGAGAACTGTGAAGACTTTGTCGTAATAACTTTGATGGCCGCTAACAGTTTCATGCACTTATTGGTATAGAAATATTTTGGAAATCTTCAACAAGATCCTGAAAAATAATTTCTATGATCACACATTTCATCAGCATGAATTAGCTAAAATCACTCCCGGACAGACACATTTTAAAGTTTCTATGAAAAATCTGAAAAATGTGGACATGAAACTGAACGTCAGCCCTAGATTTTAGGGGGATCAGTAGGAACTCCATGATGGGGTGTGATGAACAGCTCATCCGTGGAAAGCTGACTGGGAAGAAGGAAAGGACGGCCTGCATCTCTCCTCACTGCTGACCAGTCTCTGAGTCTCAGACTCTCCAACAAGAATATTCTGATGCTACAAATCTTCGAGGTGAGGCATGTACTTCATTTTATGTCACATCAGAGATACACAGATGGTGAAGGACAGTCACACGCTGTCCCCTAAGGTACATTTTCTCACTTTCGAAAAGAAATGCTTCGTGTGCTGCACTCTTGCCATTGACTATTGGGCAGCAACCAGTCATGAATATTCTTAGACATAACTTACTAACTTATGAACATCCAATGAGCTCTATACAGCAACCAGTGGAAGGTTCTGTAGAGATGATACACGCAGAACACTTTCCCCCCAACCGCCCAACGTACAGAATAGTTGAGATAATAGATTAATGAACTCTGGCGGAGACACAGTCAATATTCAACCAGTGTTAACATTTTTCCCTATTTGCTACTGTACTTACCAGTGTCCGCATAGATTTCTCTCTTGTGTGAGTGTGTGTTTCAGGAGAGTGAGGTAAACCATTAAAAATATTTGCAGACATTATGAAATTTCTTCTGAATTTTTAGTGTGTCTCTCGAAAAAAGAGGTAAATTTCACATCTAAGCAATATAGTACCATCACAGCTATGACAATGAACATGACTTTCCTAGTATTATTTATTCTTCATCTTTTAATAGCTATTATATCAAATGAGGTACTAATTCAGTGCATTCTCTGTTTTTGATTCCTAGGTAACTGGGAGCTTGTTCTTCTTCACTCACTTCCCCATTCCCCAACCTCCCACCTCTCACCTCCCACCTCTGGCTACCACCAGTCTGTTCTCTGTACCTATGTGCTTCTTTGTTTTCCCTTTTTCTCTTAAGTAACTGTATCTTAAAAGATGACATATGTAACTAGATATACACATAAAGGAAATATAGAATAAATGCAAGTAAGTAGTCACTGAAAAGGACAGGTGAGGATGCTTAAGTTATATTCCTACTTGGGAAATCATTGTGTGCATCTGAATTATTGGGCCCTAAAACAAAAGGTCCCCAAAACATTAGTTAAAGACGATTTTAATGCCAAGAATATGCTGAAACTCTTGTACGTTGTGTTGTAGTCTATTGTGAGTTAAAATTAAATAAGTAAATAAATAATCTGTGCTTCCCTAAGCAGAAGGAAATCCAGGTGGTGGAATAGGGTTCAAATACTCTGCTCATCCCCACACGCCTGAGTGACAAAGTTGGGGCAGGGCAAGTAAGGACAAGATGAAGTCAAAGTGATTTGACTCGGTTATTCCCGCATGACTCTCTTGGCTAAGAAGGAACCTCGCCTGTTTTCAAAATGTGTTTAATTTAAAAAATTCGTGTTTCACATCACTTTTGGAGCTAGGCTGTTACTGTCCCTAAAGAAACTCATACAGTAACTATCAGGAAATGAGGTCCAGAAGTGATTGTGAAATCCTTAACAGGAATTGAAGAATATTGCGAAACTCTTTGACATTTACGAGATAACCTCAACAAAGTAGCTTCTTGGTAGAGCCCTTAAATCCAGAATCACACTTGAAACCTGCTGTGCAGCAGACTTAAGCCCCACTCAGCACGACGGGAACTTGTCCTGGGACCATTGGGAAGAGCGGACATGCTGCTGCTGATCAGTGTCATCCTCACCCTGGGGGTGTCCTGGGCTCACGCACAAGGTGAGTGGAAACTACTCAATATTCAAGTTCCTTCTTAAGTGTAACTTACCTCTTCCATTTGTCTTTATTTTTTGAATGAATCAACTGGTACAAATAATCTGTATTATCAGATGTGGGATAACTATCACCTATTCACCTAGGGGAAAACAAAAGCAATTGTTTCCTGTCTTCTGAGTTCCACAGCGTGAACAGCCAGTCCTATTGCTTAGGGAGACGTGAATAGGCTCATGAACACTTGACATGAAAATGTGTCGCAGAAAAGCTTGAGTATTTGGGGGAGTCTTATTTGTAGCACAGAAAACTTTGGAGAGCGATGGAATTCTTCATAATCTTACATATGGCGATGATTTTACAGGGTCTTATATCAAAACTCATCAAATCACACATTTTAAATATACTCAGTTTATTATGTTTTAATTTTAGCTTTATAAAGCTTTTAAAGGTCATTAATATCACTGAATTGTTAATATTTAACAAAATTAGTGCATGCAACACATATCTCTGTTAATCAAAATGGAATATATTTTTAATTTCCAGTGTAATCCCAATACATTTTCATTTGTTTTCTGAGATCATGGACAAACGTTGAAAATTTGAAAGTTTTTTAAAAAAATCACTTCTTCAGTTAAATTTACATTCTTCATTATGATTTTCTGTCTGTCATTTTAGTTTAATATCCAGTCCTCTCATTTTCCAGTTCTCCTAATGAGCTTTATGGGGACCCATTAAATACCAGATATGACTGGAATATGCAAAACTGTTCATTTTTCATTTCAAACAATGTTGCATGTGGGGTTTTGTACATTATGTAATTGGGGTCGTTTCCTTCGCTAACAGTAACACCTCAAGAAAGATTTCAGAGATCCCCATTGAAAGCTCCCCACACCCCAGCTCCCCCATAAGAACGACTTGTGCATCCATCACCTCAGATTCCCCTGGGTCTGGAGTTTGGGAGTGGCTTAGCTGCCAAGGTCAGAGGCAGGCTCTTGAGTCAGGACGTGGCCTCGGTGGCCATCATGGAGGGCGGCTGCCAGGACGGCTCCCTCCTGGGCTTTCGGCAGCAGCCTCAGGGCCTAAACCCACGGGTCTCCATAGGATGCTTGACTGGCGTCTCGATTCCCAAGGGCCAGTGATGTGAGAGAGAGGAGGAAGCCTCCACACCTCTCGTGACCTGGTCACACTGTCACCTCAGCCACACGTGGTCTAGAAGAGAGTCACTGAGTCCAGTACAGGCAGGTGGAGGGAAGTTAGGCTCCCTTTTAGGAGGGAGGATGTTGAAGATGCTGGAACTTTCTAAAGCCATCACCTGTCACAAAATGCCACTCAATTCAATGGGGTATTTTATTTCCAGGGATGTTTCTTTAGCCCCTTTCAAGTGTTTTCTGTCCCAACTATCCTATTCCTTTTCTTTATCCATCACAGTTCATTGTAAAGGTGGCCCACACTTACAGTGGATATTCCATGAATCAGAAATGTAATGACACTAGTTGTAGGTAAGTGGCCTTAGTGTTACATCAGGGCCCAAGCGCACATGAAGTTTGAAAGTATGATACTATTGAAGGGACGGCTATTATCACCATGAACAGACCTCCACGTGCAGAAAAATATAAGGGAAAGGATTATTTATTTATTTATTTATTTATTTAGATAATATTGACATATAACATTGTATTAGTTTCAAGTGCAAAACATACTGATTCCTTATTTGTATATATTGTGAAATGATCACAAAACAAGTCTTATTTACGGCATCTGAATTTTATAACTTTGTCATCCTAGAAATCTTGACACAATGAGTGTAATTATGGTTAAGAAAATATAACTCATCAATGAAATAATTTGTCTCTCGTTGGATTTTTATTAAGGCAAACATTATTCATACTGTTTTTTTGTTTGTTTTTATTGCCAGTTCAATCATGTGATTTTCCTGAAATAAAACATGGAAGCCTATATAAGGAAAATAAATATAAACCAGACTTCCCAGTAACTGTAGGAAGCTGGTATTACTATTCCTGTAATGACAGCTTTGTGACTCATTCAGAATCGTTCTGGCATTGGGTTACTTGCACAGGAGAAGGATGGTCGCCACCAGTGCCCTGTCGCAGTACGTACACCTCTTTATAATAGTGTGTGTGTAAATAATTCTAAGAGTGGAGAGTGGAAAACACACAGGAGAACACAAGGAAGCCTTGTGTGATGAAAACAAGGTCAAGGGCTGAGCTCTATGAGCAAATGACCAATATAGGTTCTCCTTTTATGAGGAGTCTTCATTAATATAACATACAAAATAAAAATAGAGACTTGATGAGAAAACCTATTTCGTTTACACATATTTTAATTATGAAAACTACAGATAAAGGATTATTGAACAGACTTTTCTTCCTTAAGAAACATTTGGAAGTAGCTTAGTTTTTCTTAAACTATATGTTTTCCATGCTTATGCATGTAATTTAAATATTGTAAAGATAATTTTTAATTTACTATCTTGAACAAATTTATGAGTTTTTCATTCATCGTTTTATAATTCTTAGGAAAATGTGTTTTCCAATCTGTGGAAAATGGTGTTTCTCCATATCACCAAAGAAAATATTTTCAGGGTGATTCTGCAAAAGTTGACTGCCATCCCGGCTACAGCCTTCCCAATGAGCAGACCTCAATGACATGTACGGAGAATGGCTGGTCCCCTCCTCCCACATGCATCCGTGTCAGTAAGTAAACTCGTCTGAGATCCCAGAATGTCTGTGATTTTCTAAGACTCACCCACAATAACTGTGGTAAAATGTTCATGGCAGCTTCTTTTTCCACCAGTGCACCTGTTTGCTTTTATTCTTCCAAGTGTGTGAGTGGATACACTGAACTCCAGATGCGTATGTTGAAAAATAAATGAGCCTATTGATGGACCTTAGTCAGAAACACAGCCCATGATGGCAAAGTGGGTCCGTGTAGGAATATGGTGACATCAGCCTGGGGCTCAGTCACAGTTTCTATTGTCCTCGGCACAAAGAGCACCGAAGTTGACAGTCACCATGGATGAGAGCATCCCTGTGGGATGCTGATTTTGTGTATTTTATTCAGTATGATTGACATACTGAATGTCAATCTGGAACGTAAGAAGTTTGGTCTCAAGCGTTACCTGCATCCATATCTCTCCAGGCTTTAATTATCACTGCTCCCTTGTTACACTTCTGATAAATGTAGAATCAATCAATATCACTAAGTCAAGACTGCTAAGATTTTCACGGTATAAGAAAAACATTGTACAGCTTTCAGTGGTTTTACGTTTACCTAAGTATTGTTTTAGACTATAATTATTGGCCATTGTGTATTTTTAATGATTTGTTGAACAAACGCGTATTGTTTTCCTTTCAGAGGAGGCATGTTCTCACCCACCCAGGTTTGATAATGCCACGCTCATGAGTTGGAAGAGAGAGATCATATAGGTCAGGAGAACAATTGGCTTATAAAGGTCACGAATGTTGCCACATGGAAGGATCCAATACTGTACAGTGTATTAGGAGCCGTTGGATAGGGAAACAGACATGCAGTAGTAGCGTGAGGACATTGTAAAATTTATTTATCAAAGCGTCTGCAGTACTATAATATAGAATTACTTCTAGCACTATTCAAAAACGGACATAAGTGATGTTTTAAGCCCAGTCAAAGAACGTTTATGTCTCCACGAAAGTGATGGCACGGGTACACTATCGTTAGTCTCCTCGCCCCTTCGTTCTCAGAGTGCGGTCCAGGGACAGCAGGCACTGCATCTTCTGAGATGTTAGAAACGCAAATGCGAGTTCACAGGCACATTCAGTCTCAGAGTCAAAGGCCATGTACGTGACCCTGAGACTGTTTTAACAATTCCCAAAAAGACCACCCATACCTTAGTTTGGGAACCCTCACCATAGCCAATTATGACTTCATATCTCCCTGAATCTCTCTGAGGAATTACACTTGGCTCATGGTGGTGCCTTAAACATTGCCCCCTCCCCAAAATCACTGCAATGTTTTTATTAAACTTATTAGGGGCGCATTGTTTAGTAAAATGATATAGTTTTCAAGTGTACATTTATATTATATATCATCCGTTTATCGCATTGTGTGTTCACTACCCACAAGAGTGTTTTTATGAATTATACATTTATTTTTCCTTATTTTTCCACAATTCCTGTTTGTTCATTCCTTTGATCATCGTCTTCCTTCAACAATGGTATTCCTCAAAGTGTGTTAATTCTTTTCTTTTCTCTAAGGAAGTGGCTACCGTGTTTATTTCTGTAACAGTCTAAAATTACAACTTATAAACAAGATGATTACAAACCAAATTCTGATGTCAAATAATTCTTAATTATGAGTTTTTTGTGGTTTATAAATTCACCTTGAATTTATATAATTAATACTTATTTTACTAAACTCAAGGGAAGTATCAAATTAAAAAGATCATTTCTATTCCCCTGAAAATGTCTATTAACCGTCTGGAAAAAATGGGAAAGAGATTTAAGGCTTAGAATCTTACAAAAAATCCTTTACCTTCTTTTTTCAATCTTACGTGGAAATTAAAAAATTATCAATCTTTCATGACAGATGAGCCGTTGATTTTAAAGTTCCCTTGAAATATATGGAAACTCCCTTTGTGGATTTGCATTCAAAATGGTTGTTACATTAGACACATGCTCTTTCTTCCTATTCAGATGTTTCCTGTGCGAATCCTCCCGCAGTGGAAAATGCTCGTCTAGTAGACGAGATGCCTAAGTATCTACCGGGCGACACCGTACATTATGAGTGCATCGGGCCTTTGACCCTATTTGGGAACGGAGAAGTGATGTGTTTAAATGGATCCTGGACGGAACCACCTCAGTGCAAAGGTCAGCATCTTACTGCTCTTCCCTAATTTTGGAGAATACATTAGGGACAAAGTATGTTGACATAAATACATAGTGAAGTAGTTTCTGTGTAGTAAAAACTTTTAACGCACATAAAATATGGGCGCTTAAAGTCCAGTTCTCTTTGCAGACTCAATAAAAATTATGGTCTATTGATTTTATGAAAGCTTCGACCAGAGTAGAATGGTTGGAATCATGGAACATTCCCCACCTGACGTATTAAGACACTCGGTTTTTCCTGAGGAATAAATATATTAAAGGCACCTTAAGTCTGTTGGGCAGACCTGTGGAATTCCACTTTGAGACCTGGAATAGGCAGCTGGGGCGTGATCATATTAGGTTGGTGCAAAAGCAATTGCAGTTTAAAAGGTTAACAATTGCAAAACCCGCAATTCCTTTTGCACCAACCTAATAGAACGGGATATAAATTTCGGCTTCTTCGGCATACAGATTACATATTAAGGTGGGCTATTAGCTGACCTCACCCAGGGAATTAGAGGGTATAGAAAACAGTCCGAGTACCTGGACATATTTACACTCCAGGGTTTAGGGTTAGGAAACACGGGGCACCAACAAAGGATATACGGTATTATCCACTTAAACTTTGGCCTGGTGTATATTTTCTTACTGTTTTACTTTGAGCCTACCTACATTTTCAAGTATGAAGTGATTTTTCTGCAGACAGCGTATGGTTGGGTTTTATTTATGTGTCCACCGGCCATTTCAGTCTTTTAACTGGTATATTCAAGCCATTTACATTTAAAAATCATCATTGATATATTGGAGCCATGTCAGCAATTTCATTATTTGTTTTTTGTGTGTTTCCTCTGTATCTCATTTCTCCTTCCTTTTTTTCTTTCCTCCTTTCAGAATTTTGTGAACATTTCAAAATAATTTTATTTTGATATGTCTCTAGTATTACTGAGGATAGTTTTATTAGTGGTTTCTTGAGGTATTAAGGTATATATGTAGCTTACCACTCCCTACTACTGTTGAAATGTTACTACTACAAGTAAAATGTGGAAACTTCCTTCCATTTAGGTCCATTTAGTCTCCCCACACTTGAAACAGATATGCCTTACCTATTTCCTCTACATACATTAGCATGATATCAAAGGATGTAATTTTGCACAAACATCAGTAGTCATTTAACAAACTCATTAGAAAAAAGTATACTTATTATATTTACCCCGATTTTTATTGTAATTTTTTTATGAAATTTATTAGGGTGACAGTTAGTAAAATCATATAGGTTTCAAGTGTACATTTCTATAATACATCAACTACAGAGAGTGCCAAAAAAAAGTATACACATTTTAAGAGGACAATCTGTATTAAATTGTAATATTCAATATATGCCAATAACAAAAGATGAACACAAGTCAAATGTACACATTTTTTGGCACCCCCATCAGTATACAGTTAACCCTATATTTATCAATTCCATTGTGTTTTATTTCTTCCGGAAGTCTCAATCCTCCTGTTGCTATCATTTCCTTTCTATTTGAAGATTCCTGTAGCAATTCGTCTAAGGTAAGTCTGCTGGACACAGATTCACTTTATTTTCCTTACTGAGAATGCCTTTATTTCTCCCTTTAATTCTAAAGGATTCTATCCACTGGATATAGAATTTGGAGTTAACAGTTGTTTACTTCCATAACTTGAAAAATGCTGTCCTTATTTCTGGTTCCATAGTCACAGATGAGAACCCCATTGACATTGGAAGTTTTTCTATCTTGCTACTTTTGAGATTTTTTTCTTTTTCTTTAGTTTTCAGCAGGTAGGTTCTGATATATCTTCTTGGCATGAATTTCTTTGTTTTATCCTGTTTGAAGTTCATCTTTTGAAATATGTAGGTTTATGCCTCATTTCCTACTGAAAATTTTCAGCCACGTTTTCTGGACTTTGTGTTCGTTTTTAACCCCTTTCTTTTCTCTTTCTGGGTTTCCAGTGTTTGGTATCGTCCAACAGCTCCCTTAAGCTCTGTTCTTTGTTGGTTGTTGTTTTGATCTATTTCCCAAGTGAGTAATTTCTATGGTTCGAAATTCAAACTTAGGGCTTTATCCCTCTGTCAGCTGCAATCTAGGGTTGAGTCCTCCCATGAGATTTTTGCAAATTCTGTGATTCTAGTTTTCAGCTCTATAATTTCCTTTGGAAAATTTCCGAATGTCATATATATAATTTCCAAATGTCAATGGAGTTTTATGAATCATTGTCTAATAATTCCAACATCCATGTCATCTCAGTGTTGTCTTGTTGATTGTGTTTTCTCTTTTGAGACTTTCCTCGTCCTTGATATGATGAGTGATTTTCAGTTGTATTCCACATGGTCGGAGTATTATGTTTTGAGACTCTGATTTCCACTCAATCTTTTATGTACTGGAACTCCCTTACTACCACACAGGGTGCAAATCCCGGCCTCGTACTTGGTCTCCACGGAAAGCACAGAAAGGGCAGAGGTATCTTGTTCCTTCAGCCTGTGGGTAAAAATCTAGGCTCCTTTCTGGCATCTGTTAATCATGGTGGCCAGAGGGTTGGTCTTACTTAGGTTTCTTCGACGATGTTTTTCTAGATTGAGGAGAGTATTGCACAAAATTGTTTCTTTCTTGAAAAGGCTGCTCCTTTGGCTACAGAAAGCAGGCTCTTCCTGAGACTGTGTTTTTGTTGTTGTTTTTATAAACTTGATAGCATGTCTGGGTTTCAGTCTTCATACCCAGTGCATAATATACAGAAGGCAAGAGGAAAACCCAAACAACTCACTGCAGGGTATTTCCTGAAACCCAAGGTCGCTAATCAGATTGACTTCTTCTCTACATCTTCCACAGTCTTATGTTGGTATTTATAGTGTGTTCAGGAGTTTTAGTTACACAAGGCAGAAGGAATAAGCAGCAATGTTTCTACCTCATCTTGTCCAGGGAGGAAGTAAAAAAATCTTTTTCATATTATACAGATTTGTAATTCTTTAATTTTATTAAAGGAGTTGACATTTGTTCTGAAAAAAAAATGAACCCAGTGAAAATTGGCATGAGAGCCAATAGACACTGCAATAAGTGTAGATAAGAACAAGAAACTTTGTTTATCTTAGCTTTCCATCTGCCCACCACATATTTATGAAGAAAACCATTTTTAATACTGGAATACTGTAAAGCAAACGTATTTGTTAATGTTTCACATGTACCTTCATGTGTGGTGACAGAAGGACTTAATATTTGACTCCCAGATAGATGATTAAAATTGCTTCAATGAGTCTTTTCTGATATCAGAAATCACAAGTCTTCATATTATATATTTTGCTATGTTTTTATTTGCTTATGTTAACCTGTGTTTTTCTTTGGTCTCTCAATAAATCAAATAATATCCTTTCTTAGAGTCTGAAGGAAAATGTGGGCCCCCTCCACCTACTCAAAATGGAGGCATCACCACATTCCCGTTAGCAGAATATGCTCCAGGGTCATGTGTTGAATACCAATGCCAGTGCTTGTATGAACGTCAGGGAGACAAGCAGATAACATGTGGAGATGGAGAGTGGCAGAACCACCAAAATGCTGAGGTGAGTCCTTTGATGGTCTCATGCATTCTGAGAAAATCAGTGTAATGAGTGTGAGATTTTGCTGTTTATAATCAAATTTTGATGAATTAATTTACAACAATTCTACTGATTGCTTGTATAGCAAATATGCATGTGTGAAGAAATAAAGTTTGAAAAATTCTTAAGCAACAACAGCAACAACATTCTTTAATAACAGCTCTTTCTGATAATTGACACTACAATTGTTTATGACAGTTAATTATCACACATTTAACAGGTCCTCATTTTTATATCATTGCTTGTATAAAATGATTTACATGTACATGATGGATTTCCAATAAGTTGGATTGGAAAGGATTTTGAGAATGAATTCCTGGACGAGTATAAAGGATTCTATGTGAAAGTCTGAAAATCTGTGGAAAATGTATCCTACTTAATTTTTTATGTTCATTTTTTTGTACCTTCAGATGCATGTGTAATATCAGAAGAAATTATGGAAAAACATAATATACAGTTTAAAGGAACTTACGAGAAAAAAATTTATTCTAAAACATGATATTGTTGAATTTATGTGTAAAGCTGGGTATCGTGAAGAGTCACCACATTCTGCATTTCGAGCACGCTGTCGGGAAGGGAAAGTGGAGTATCCCACTTGTGTGAGAAGATAGAGATAGAATGAAGTCATGAAATTATAATACACACACTCAGGATTTTTTATTATAATCACAATTCTCTATTTTTTGAATTGTTGTTTAACTCATTTTTGTTCATAAATCAGAATTTGTGTTACTCTGAAGTAGATGAAATGATGATACTCTGAGAATAAAACCTTACTACAAAAAGCACTGCATTAAAACGTGACAAACTCAAGTGCCATGTCGCATTCATAGGACACCTGTGACCAGAAAGTAGATGCAGCCACTCGAGAGCCTGCCTTCGTCCACCATTCTCGAACTCTCTCAAAGCTTCCGCCATAATTTCTGTGGCATTCTGAGATACGATTTTGGAGGAAATATCCTGCTTTTTATCTGTGAAATAGTATCACTTCACAAACATATAAATACCAAACTATGCTTGTGACAAGATACCAAAAATTAATCAGTTCCTCTTTTTAGCTTACTTACATGTAAAGAAAAATACACACAAAATGATGACATGCAGCCCTTCCTACAAGATTCTAACACTTTTAATAATTCAAGCAAATCATAAAGAGGACTTAGAATCCAGTTGAGTAACAGTTATTCACTAACATAAAAATAATCCATATCAAGAATAAACACACACCCACACCCCACTTTGAACTCTAGTGTTTACACAACACTGGCAGAATTTCTACAGGGACTAGAGTTTAGAGATAATAGAAGTAAGACTTGATGTTTAACCTCTTTATTCTTTAGAGTCTGATTGCTCCGCCTTTAGCAGGTCACCGTTTAATCACAAGAGTACATTATTTTAAAATAAAACTAAAAAGCAAGGCGGTGCAAGCTGAGAACTGTGAAGACCTTGTCGTAATAACCTTGATGGCTGTGACAGTGTCATGCACTTACGGGGACAGAAGTATTTTGGCAAATGTTCCACAAGATCCTGAAAAATAGTTTTTATGATCACACATTTCATCCGCATGAATTAGCTAAACTCCCTCCTGGACAGACACATTTTAAAGTTTCTATGAAAAATCTGAAAAATGTGGACATGAAACTGAACGTCAGCCTAGATTTTAGGGGGATCAGTAGGAACTCCATGATGGGGTGTGATGAACAGCTCATCCGTGGAAAGCTGACTGGGAAGAAGGAAAGGACGGCCTGCATCTCTCCTCACTGCTGACTGGTCTCTGAGTCTCAGACTCTCCAACAAGAATATTCTGATGCTACAAATCTTCGAGGTGAGGCATGTACTTCATTTTATGTCACATCAGAGATACACAGATGGTGAAGAACAGTCACACGCTATCCCCTAAGTTACATTTTCTCACTTTAGAAAAGAAAAATGCTTTGTGTGCTGTGCTCTTGGCATTGGATATTGGCCAGCAACCATTTATGAATATTATTGTTATTAGACATAATTTACTAACTTATGAACATCCAAAGAGCTCTATACAGCGACCAGATGGAAAGTTCTGTAGAGATGATAAACTCAGACCACACTTTTCCCCCAACCATCCAACATACAGAATAGTTGAGATAATAGATTAATGAACTCTGGCGGAGACACAGTCAATATTCAACCAGTGTTAACATTTTTCCCTATTTGCTACTGTACTTACCAGTGTCCGCATAGATTTCTCTCTTGTGTGAGTGTGTGTTTCAGGAGAGTGAGGTAAACCATTAAAAATATTTGCAGACATTATGAAATTTCTTCTGAATTTTTAGTGTGTCTCTCGAAAAAAGAGGTAAATTTCACATCTAAGCAATATAGTACCATCACAGCTATGACAATGAACATGACTTCCCTAGTATTATTTATTCTTCATCTTTTAATAGCTGTTACATCAAATGAGGTACTAATTCAGTGCATTCTCTGTTTTTGATTCCTATACCGTGTCAATATCTTTTCATTTAAAATTTTCAAGCTGTATTGAGATAACCGACATAGAATGTTGTGTCAATTTAAGGTGAACGGTGTCATGACTTCATATGCATCACAAAATCATTTCTACAATTAGGTTGATTAGCACACCCATCTCCTCACACAATTCCATTCCTCCTGCTGAGAACATTTAAGACCTACTCTCATTCGAGTGTACAATACAGGGTTATTCACTATAATTACCATACTGTCTGTGAAATTCCAAGACCTTATTCATCTTATGACCGAAGTCTGAACATATTCACCAGCGTCTGCCCATTCCCCACACCCACCTCCCCAGGGTGCTGAGACTGGATTAGAGCCCTTCATCTCAGCAAACTCATCTGCCGTATGTTTGGCTTTCTAGATCCACACAGAAGTGAGATCGAACAGCCTCTGTCTTTCTCTGACTCGTTCCACTTGGCATAATGCCCACAGCTTCCATCAGGCTTTACTTTGCTTCAGCCTGAAGGATTTCCACGCCTATTCCTGGCAAAGCTGGTCTGCTCACAATGACCCCTTCAGGCTTCATCTTGAACGCATTTATTTTGTCATTATTACTACTTTTAACAGTAAGACCTTTTACTGTCAATTTATTTGTGAGTTAGAGTCTCAACACACACGAGACATAAACCATTGTATTACAAATGTCAGTTGTCAATATATGCATTAGATATTACTCATTTCTTCAACATCTACTTGTTGACCCTCTTTTGTGAAGGCCCTGGAAAAGCTCTCCAGTTTTCCATCATGTTCCATGCATTTTCTTTTTTCCCTATGCATGACATCCTCGTGACTTATTCATTTGGTAACTGGAAGCTTGTTCTTCTTCACTCACTTCCCCATTCCCCAACCTCCCACCTCTCACCTCCCACCTCTGGCTACCACCAGTCTGTTCTCTGTACCTATGTGCTTCTTTGTTTTCCCTTTTTCTCTTAAGTAACTGTATCTTAAAAGATGACATATGTAACTGGATATACATATAAAGGAAATATAGAATAAATGCAATTAAGAAGTCACTGAAAAGGACAGGTGAGGATGCTTAAGTTATATTCCTACTTGGGAAATCATTGTGTGCATCTGAATTATTGGGCCCTAAAACAAAAGGTCCCCAAAAAACATTAGTTAAAGACGATTTTAATGCCAAGAATATGCTGAAACTCTTGTACGTTGTGTTGTAGTCTATTGTGAGCTAAAATTAAATAAGTAAATAAATAATCTGTGCTTCCCTAAGCAGAAGGAAATCCAGGTGGTGGAATAGGGTTCAAATACTCTGCTCGTCCACACACGCCTGAGTGACAAAGTTGGGGCAGGGCAAGTAAGGACAAGATGAAGTCAAAGTGATTTGACTCGGTTATTCCCGCATGACTCTCTTGGCTGAGAAGGAACCTCGCCTGTTTTCAAATAGTGTTCAATTTAAAAAGTTGGTGTTTCACATCACTTTTGGAGCTAGTCTGTTACTGTCCCTAAAGAAACTCATACAGTAACTATCAGGAAAGCAGGTCCAGAAGTGATTTTGAAGTCATTAACAGGAATTGAGGAATATTGCAAAACTCTTTGAACTTTGATGTTTACTAACTAACCTCAATAAACTAGCTTCCTGGTAGTACATTTAAATTCAGATTCACACTTGATACCTGCTGTGCAGCAGACTTAAGCCCCACTCAGCACGACAGGAACTTGTCCTGGGACCATTGGGAAGAGCGGACATGCTGCTGCTGATCAGTGTCATCCTCACCCTGGGGGTGTCCTGGGCTCACGCACAAGGTGAGTTGAAACTACTGCAATATTCAAGTTCCTTCTTAAGTGTAACTTATCTATTCCGTTTGTCTTTATTTTTTGAATGAATCAACTGGTACAAATAATCTTAATTATCAGATGTGGGATAACTATCACCTATTCACCTAAGGGGAAAACAAAATCAATTGTTTCCTGTCTTCTGAGTTCCACAGCGGGAACAGCCAGTCCTGTTGACTAGGGGGTCATGTGAATAGGCTCATGAACACTTGCCATGAGAATGTGTCACAGAAAAGCTTGATTGTCACTCCACAGTGTTTGGGGGATTCTTATTTGTAGCACAGGAAACTTTGGAGAGCGATGATCTTACATATGGCGATGATTTTATAGGTTCTTATGTCAAAACTCATCAGATCATACATTTTAAATATATTCAGTTTACTGTGTTTTATTGTTACCTTTATAAAGCTCTTAAAGGTTATTAACATCACTATTAATTATTAATATTTAACAAAATGAGCATATACAAGAGACACGTCTTTTAATAAAAAATGGGATATATTCTTAATTTTCAGTGTAATCCCAAGACATTTTAATTTGTTTTCTGAGATCATGTACAAATGTTGAAAATTTGAAAGTTTTTTAAAAAATCACCTTTATAATTAAATTTACAAATTCTTCATTATGATTTTCTGTCTGTCATGTTAGTTTATAATCCAGTCCTCTCATTATCCAGTTCTCCTAACTGAACACTCTAATGAGCTTTATGGGGACCCATTGAATACTGTATATGACTGGAATATGCATCATTGTACATTTTTCATTTCATAATTTGTTGAATGTGGGGTTTTGTACATTATGTAATTGGGGTCGTTTCCTTCCCTAACAATAACAACACAACAAAGCTTCTTGAGTGTACCCATTGAAAGCTCCCCAGACCCCAGCTCCCCCATAAGAAAGACTTGTGCATCCACAGATTTTGGTATCAGCAAGCAGCTCCTGGGATCCATCCTTCATGGACCAGGAGGGTCAATCCTACCAGGTGCCTGAAAGTTAGACACTCAGAATATTTGTAAACGGTCCTTATGAGAACTTCAGAGGCCACAAACTTGAGAGAAGAGAGAACAGTTGAAGTGAGATATTATGACATCAATGCCTTGTGTGGAATATCACGACATATGTGGTGGTTTGGAGAAAGGGGATTCAAGAGTGCAGGGGACACAGATACATCAGAGGAAAATGTGGTCGAGGGATATAGTGCTATAGGGGAAGGACATGAGGCTGTGCTCATTTAATGCCACTTTGTCACATGACAAGGACAAAAATAACATCTGCTTTCTTTGTTTTCATGTACTGGATTATTTTCCTGGGGAGTGATTACGGTCTTATCCACATATCCTTTTTCAGAAATTACATGTGACGGTCCACTTATCCTGAATGGTAACTACCATCCTGTGAAGACCAAATACGAACTTGAAGATGTAATCATATACCATTGTAAAAAAGGCTTTTATCCTGCAACCAGAAGAATTATGGCAAGATGCACTAGTACAGGCTGGGTGCCCCGTCCAAGATGCACCTGTAAGTCTGTCATGTCTTCATCTGCTTCTTAATTCTGAAATTACTTTCTCTGAAACACAAATAATGGGGACCTCGTAAGTCCGAATATTTGCCTTATGAAAAGCCAGGATTTAGAGGCATTCAAAGTAGCCAATTCTACGTAGGAAAAAAACATCATTGTAAGTGAAAAATTTTTAAATTTTTGGTATTTGATATTAAATAGGTGCTTGTGTGCATCATTATTTATTTCTCTAAATGATATAATTCTACTATCAGAATGAATCCATTGGCGAAACTAGTATTATCTACAACCTAGCATGTTAGTTAATTATATCTGTGTACCAAATTTTCCTGTGAGGTCAGAGTCCCAGTGAGGAGTTTCCAGGCTCTTGGCCTCACGTGGAAAGGTGCTGGCTCGGGTAGTAAATGATCATCAACTGTGATTGGATGGCCATCAGCTGTAACCAGTTAGCCAACTAGCTACTGATATAACTGCCGTGACTGTGTTGGTTGGTTGGTTGGTTGGTTGGTTGGTTGGTTGGTTGGTTGGTTGGCTGGCTGGTTGGTTGGTTGGTTGGTTGGTTGGCTGGTTGGCTGGTTGGCAGGGAGAAAAGGGGATGATGGGTTGTAGCTAGCAAGGGGGTTGGTTGGGAGGGAAGTGGTCTGTGGATTATGGATCGTGTTGATCCTACTTCGTGTGTCTCGCCCAGCTGCCAGCGAGAATATAGCGGTGTGACTCCCCTATCTATGGCTTCGTGGGTGTTCCTTTCTGGCCTCACCATGTCCGGCATTCTTATGTGGGGAGCAGGACCAGAGACCCTGCATGAGTCCCTGCAAGTCATTTCCCTAAAACAAATTGACTTGAAACTACTAGACTCCATACCTCAGAGTCCCCTGAGTTGGAGTTTGGGAGTGGTTTAGCTGCCAAGGTCAGAGGCAGGCTCTTGAGTCAGGACGTGGCCTCGGCGGCCATCATGGAGGGTGGCTGCCAGGACGGCTCCCTCCCGGGGCTTTCGGCAGCAGCTTCAGGGCCTAAACCCACGGGTCTCCATAGGCTGCTTGACTGGCAGCTCGATTCCCAAGGGCTAGTGATGTGAGAGAGACGAGGAAGCCTCCACACCTCTGGTGACCTGATCACACTGTCACCTCAGTCACACGTGGCCTAGAAGAGAGTCAGTGAGTCCAGTACAGGCGCGGGGTGAGGAGGAGGGTAATTAGGCTCCTTTTTAGGAGGGAGGAGTGTTGAAGACACTGGAACTTTCTAAAGCCATTACCTGCCACAAAATGCCACTCAATTCAACAGGGTATTTTATTTCTAGGGATGTTTCTTTAGACCCTTTCAAGTGTTTTCTGTCCCGACAATCATATTTCTTTTCTTTATCCATCACAGTTCATTGTAAAGGTGGCCCACACTTACAATGGATAATCCATGAATCAAACGTGTAATGACACTAGTTGTAGGTCAGTGGCCTTAGTGTTATATCAGGGCTCAAGTCCACATGAAGTTTGAAAGTATGATACCATTGAAGGGGCGGCTATTATCACCATGAAACAGACCTCTACGTGCAGAACAATATGAGGAAAAGGACTGTTCATGTATTTATTTAGATAAAATTGACATACAATGTTACATTAGTGTCAGGTGTAAAACATAGTGATTAAACATTTGTATATGTTGTGAAATGATCACAAAACAAGTCTTATTTACATCATCTGAATTTTATAACTTGTCCTCGAAATCCTAATGCAACGACATTAATTGTGTTACTATGACAATATTATTCAATGAAACAATTGTCTCTCATTGGATTTTTATTGAGGAAAAACATTACTCATACTGTTTATTTGTTTCTTTGGTATTGCAAGTGAAGTCCTGTGAATTTCCAAAAATAAAACATGGACACCTACATACTGCAGACAGAGAGAAACCAGTACCTGTAGGACAGTGGTATTATTATTCCTGTAATGACCACTTTGTGACTCACTCACGATCATTCTGGGATCGCATTACTTGCACAGCAGAAGGATGGTCGCCAGCAGTGCCCTGCAGCAGTACGTACACCTCTTTATAATAGTGCATGTGTAAATATTTCTAAGAGCAGTAGTGAAAAACACACAGGAGAATACAAGTAAGCCTTGTGTGATGAAAACAAGGTCAAGGGCTGAGCTCTATGAGCAAGTGACCAATATAGGTTCCCCTTTTATGAGGAGTCTTCATTAATATAACATCAGAGATAAAAATGGAGACTGGATGAGAATACCTATTTCATTTTAATTATAAAAACTACACATAAATGATATTGAACAATTGATTTTTCTATTTAAGAAACGTTCAAGAGTAGCTTAGTTTTTCTTATGTTATATGTTCTATTTGGATGCTTTTGCATTCTAATTTAAATATTGTAAAGACAGCTTTTAATTTACTATCTTGAACAAATTTATGAGTTTTTCATTTACATTTGGTAATTCTTAGGAAAATGTATCTTCAGTTCTGTGGTACATGGATGTACCCCAAATTCTGAAGAATATTTCCAGGGTGATACTGTAAGAGTTGACTGCCATCCCGGCTACAGCCTTCCCAATGAGCAGACCTCAATGACATGTACGGAGAATGGCTGGTCCCCTCCTCCCATATGCATTGTCAGTAAGTAAACTCATGTGAGATCCCAGGAGGTCTGTGATTTTCTAAGACTCACCCACAATAACTGTGGCAAAATGTTCATGTCAGCTTCTTCTACCGCCAGTGCACCAGTTTGCTTTTATTCTTCCAAGTGTGTGAGTGGATACACTGAACTCTGGATGTGAATGTTGAAAAACAAATGAGCCTATTGATGGACCTTAGTGAAAAATATAGCACATGATGACAAAGGAATAATGTGACATCAGCCTGGGGATCATTCCCCATTTCTATTCCCCCAGCACAACTAGCATCGAAGTTGACAGTCACCATGGATGAGAGCATCCCTGTGGGATGCTGATTTTTGTGTATTTTATTCAGTATGATTGACATACTCTGGTATGCCAAGGGTTTTCTCTTCCAGTGTTGTAGTCTGGAAAATTGTTCCATCAAAAAGTCACTTTGAGTTCACATCATTTGCCTCTATCCCTCCAGAATTTTCGTTAGGTCCTGAGTGTTTCTCCAAGCCTCACAAGGTTCTTTTCACATGTTTAATTCAGTTTCCTCATTGTTTATGGCTGATACTTTCTGTTTCTCTTCACTCTTCTGGCCTGGATTTAACAATTTAGTAAATTTCTTCAGTGAACCACCTTTTAACTATGTACATTTTTGCCAGTGTTTGTTTCCACTTGATTTATGCTCTTTTTTTTTTTTAAGTTTTTATCTTTTATTTATTTATTTATTTTTGTTGGGGAAGGGGAACAGGACTTTCTTGGGGAACAGTGTGTACTTCCAGGACTTTTTTTTTTTCCAAGTCAAGTTGTTGTCCTTTCAATCTTAGTTGTGGAGGGTGCAGCTCAGCTCCAGGTCCAGTTGCTGTTTTCTAGTTGCAGGGGACACAGCCAATCATCCCTTGCGGGAGTCGAAATGGCAACCTTGTGGTTGAGAGGACGCACTCCAACCAGCTGAGACATCCAGGATGCAGCCCAGCTCACGGTGCCATGTTCAATCTTAGTTGCAGGAGGCGCTCCTCACCATCCCTTGAGGGACTCGAGGCATTGAACCGGCAACCTTGTTGTTGAGAGCCCACTGGCCCAGGTGGATATCGAACCAGCAGCCTTCGGAGTTAGGAGCATGGAGCTCCAACCACCTGAGCCACCGGGCCAGTCCCGCTGCTCATATTTTTATATTTTGAAATTTGTTGTTTTCAGCTTTAATGGGGTATCATGACCAATAGGAATTGTGCATGTCTAAGGTGTACAGCTGCTATTTGATATATGTATACGTTGTGAAATGATCACCATGGTCATGCTAATTACCATATCCATCAGCTCACATAGTTTACTTTTTACCTTGTGATGAGAACACATAAAATCTAGCCTCAGAATATTTAAAGCAAAATGCATAAAAGGACCCATTGCTAGGAGAGCTCTGGGTAGCTGGAGGGTTCCAGGTCCATTGGATACACAGGTTTCCAGTAATTTCATAGAAGGGATTCTGAGTATTTTAAATCTTGCTTTGCTCCAAAAATTTTTTTTAATAAAGTATCTTGATTTAATACCTTTGGAAACTCATAGCCAATCTTCTCTGGCACAAGACCTTCGATGATTAGGTTTTTCCAGGTTTTCATTTACAAATGACTCCATATTTTCTATATGGTTATGTTTGAGTGCTTATAAAAATGTTTTTTGAATACATGCTTATCTTTTCCTTATGCTCCCTACCTTTTAGAAACAGGTTCAAAATCAGACCTAGAAATTCCAAATGGATTTATTTCTGAATCTGATCCTACATATCCTGTACAAAAACAAGTACAATATAAGTGCAAACAAGGATAGGTGACCGCAGATGGTCACACCACTGGGTCGATTACATGTCAGCAAAGTGGATGGTCGGCTCAGCCCACATGCATTAGTAAGTCATTCACGATGTTAGTGTTTATTATCCTGGTGACCGCTATACAAAAGATTCCTTTATCTGAATTTTTGGGGGTCATGGGGCGAGTAAGCTGAGGTGGTTTCATTTGAAGATAAAATTTTGAGAAAGTATACGTTTTTCTTTTTTCGACTGTTAAGATTAATTACTAGTAGGGGGGAAAGTCAGTCCATCTTTCCGTTTAAGTTCTTTCCACTGTACAGCATCCTCTGACTTAGAAACTAGTTAGGAGCCTTTTGTGGCTTGTGGTGTAAACTCACTTATTTTTAGCTGAGAACTTTTTGCCTGTTATACCTGTTTTTAGGTAATCAGACTTTTATGTCAGAGTGTTTTTCTTAGAAATAAAAGTTAACGTTTTGCAGGGAAGGTATGGGTTCAGAGAGTCTCATGCTAGAATAATATCACCTGTGTAATTTATATACTGGAATAATGTCACCTGTTGAATTCATATGTCTGACACCGAAGGCAAGGTGCTCTTCTGAAAACTCATTTCCTTTAGAAAATCTACACAGACACCTCATTAGGGGGACAGAGAAGCCCTTCCACACAGAATAGATCGCTCTGTGCCGAGCGGGGTCTCTGTCCCACAGACTTCAAATTATTGGACCAGATTCATCTCAGGGCTGCCACTTTGGATGGTCCCCTGATCCTCCAACTTGTAAAAGTAAATATTTATCTGATAGTTACTGAAACAAAAATTAAAATATTGGTTATGACATTGTTATTCTCTATTAGTTTCCTGTTGGCTTCCAGAGTGTCTATAACCTAGGGCATTAAATCAAAGACATACGTGAGGAGAACGTGTGTGGGGTAGTAGAGAACTCTGATTACCTAACTTAAGAAATTAATCTTCCATCGTTTTTTGAAATATGTATTAAAAGTATCCACAGATACATATATTGTGTCTGACAGTGGATAGACTGCTTTTGTCATTTTTTTTTTCAACTCTTCAGCACAAAATAACGTTGACTGTCAGAGCATTTTAAAGTGGTGCTTAATGTATACACAGACATGCTAAAGTGTCTGATTCCCAGAATCACGTTCATTTGGCTTTAGAATACTGTGGCATGCCGGTATTCGAGAATGCCACAGCCGTCATTACTGGTGCCCGGTTCAGAGTGAATGACACACTGGACTATAAATGCCTGGACGGATATGAAAACCGAGATGGAAAAAGCACAGCGTCCATGGTCTGTGGTGAGGATGGCTGGACCCACTTGCCTACATGCTACAGTAAGTATTTTAATTCGGCACTTCCTTGGTCAAGAGTTGAAAAGCACATATGTATGTAGTCCTGGTGGGAGTGTGCTTTATCTGGGACATTTTTAAGATGCAAGGTTTAAAATTCAAGATAGGGCTCAGGTATGGAGCTTTGTATGGATAGTTTCCCATAAAAGTACAGATTTTTCCTCAACATATAAATTGCTGTTTTCCAGAATCTACAGACATGTGTGGGCGTCCTCCATCCATTAGCAATGGAGACATCACCTCCTTTCTATTAGCAGTGTATCCTCCAGGGTCAAGAATTGAATATCAATGCCAGGCCTACTACCAACTCCGGGGTTCTAAATACGTAACATGTAATGAAGGAACGTGGTCAGAACCACCAAGGTGCACGGGTAAGTGGTTAATATTCTTCTGCACCCTGAGAAAATAATGTTTGCTACATGCCCATGTCTGGTCCAGCCGTCGTGGATTCACTCTAGAAGTGTATTCACACACTGCTGTTCTGCTGAAAACTTGACATTCAAAAACTGATGTGCGAGGTGATAAGCTTGGGAAATTCCAGTGTAGACAATGACACAGTTTCTTTAAAACATGAGCGTGCGCATACTCAGATGCTGATACATTAGCTGACGTCACTGTGGACCAAACCTTAATCATTATCCTCCGTTTATGTGGCCCTTTTTACACGAGATCTAAGGAAAATCGGGGTTCCAAATCCTAGAAGTGGCAGGACCAAAGAGCAAAGCAGTATACCCAAGTCAGAATAGTCTAGGAAAAGCCCCAAACCAGATTACATAGGGAAAACACATGTTGAATTTCAAAGGTAAATTCTAAATTTCAAGTTTGATTGAGGAGATTGTGAAGTTTAAGATTGTGTGATGGTACAAGCATTACCTTTTCTGAGCTTTACAAATACGAATCGATTATCATTATCTGAGGACATAAAATCTGTTCTATGACAGAGGTAAGACTTTACTTTGAGTCTCTGAATTGAAAGAAGCATTGAGCATTCAAGAAGGTAAAGTGTGCTTGCATCAGTAAAGTTCAGAAACTTCTAGAACTTATCTTTGGAGCGATATCTAGAGCTCAGATAATATATCTTTTTGGATATAAACAACATCTGAATGTACTGAGGATCTCTTGAAAACTTTTGATATCAGAAGAAACATATATATGTATCATCTACTTTCAATTCAGAGTCTACAGTGACTTCAAATACTCCCCATTTATTCACATTCTGCTATTTTAAATCTATGTTTATATTTTCCTCTTATGCACATAATGTGGAGAACTACAGAAAAACAAATTTCTAATAAACTGTCTTCTATTAAAATGCAACTGTCTATACACATATACATCTATCTATCATCTATTTATCAATCATCTGTCTATCTGTTGACATCTATATATCTATTATCTATCTATCTATCTATCTATCTATCTATCTATCTATCTATCTATCTATCTTTCTATCTTTCTATCTTTCTAACTATCCCACTTACGTGGCCGTTTCTGTACAAGATCTAAGGAAAACATTCATTAGGTTGAAGTTTTCTTAGTCCCAAAAAGGGAAGATTATTGTTTTTATTTATGTTTCTCTTTCAGATCCATGTGTAATATCTGAACAAAGCATGAATAAAAATAACATACAGTTAAAAGGGAAAGATGACAAAACGTACTACGCAAAAACAGGGGATCTCATTGAATTTGTGTGTAAATCGGGACACACTGCAGCTACATCACAGCAAACGTTTCAAGCAGTGTGTCAAGAAGGGGCAATGGAGTACCCCAGATGTGAATAAAGAAGCACATATCCGGCCACCTTCCACCTACCGCTCTTCTCAGAGCTTGCTAAGATAACTTCTTGTATCTTGCTGCTACGTCCTGCTTTATTTCAAAGAAAATAAAAACAATATGGTAGTCTCAATGTTCAACTTGTCTTCCCACGAATGTATTGAAACAAACTATATCATCCCTTACACTTGTACTAAGACAATAGTTATTTTCCAGTCCCAAGTATTAGACTATAATACTTACCAATACATTAAACATGGTAATATGGTAATTATATGCTTTCTGCATATTGAATAGTGTGTTGAAACATTCAAACAAAGTAAGCGAGCTTAGAATTTATTGGGGGAAATGATGCAATGATAAAATTAGATAATAAATAAAAACTGAAAACAATCACAAACTCCCTTAGTGCGGTCACAGGCTGAATCTCTGGATGAGGAAATGGCACTGTGAGGAATAAAGGGAACTTTCATCTTTTATCCTATTTTTATTTGTTCGGTTGGAACTGGTTCACAACGTCGAAGAGTAGTTCTTCCATTGACAAAAATAGTCAATCATGTTAAATCTTAACATATCCGCTTACAGAAAAATTTACTTGTTGCTAAGTAAATATAGCAACTGAATTTTTACTTTCTCATGTAATTTAGAAAGCATATAAAACCAAATTAAAATCCCTGTAAAATAGAAACCTCGTCTAACAACTACTCTCCAATTCCTACTTGGGAAGAAGTCTATCAGGCAAAGTACCTCTCCGATCGGGTCAGACTTTTTATATTTCCCATTTGCTCCATTTTTCCTCCTAAGGAGCCATGCTGACTGCCCATAAATTCTGTTTTAATGTGTAATAATCTGCAGTGTTTTGATCTTTCTGTTACATGAAGAAATAGATACCTATGAATCGCTTAGAATCCAAAGATACGCTTGACCCTTGACTCCTGACCCCGACCCTAACCCTATGGCCGCCAGAATCTCGCGAGAGCAGGGGTTCTCGAGATAAACATGGCCGCCACCATGTCCCGAGAGCGAGGGGCCTCAGGTAAACAAAACATGGCCACCGCCAAGTCGCGCGAGAGGTGTGTTTCTCGCGATAAAACACTGGGCCCGCCATGTCACGAGGTCGGGTTCTCTCGCGATAAACTAAACATGGCCGCCACCACAGCACGAGAGGGGTGTGTTTCTCACAATAAACATGGCCGCCGCCACCTCACGAGGTTGGGTCCTCTCGCGATAAACTAAACATGGCCGCCACCCCGGCACGAGAGGGGTGTGTTTCTCACAATAAACATGGCCGCCGCCACCTCACGAAGTTGGGTCCTCTCGCGATAAACTAAACATGGCCGCCACCACGGCACGAGAGGGGTGTGTTTCTCACAATAAACATGGCCGCCACCACGGCACGAGAGGCCGTGTCCCTTGGGATAAACAAAAGTGTTTCCCATTCCGAGGGCCCATCCTCTGGACGGGGACAGTGAGGTGTAAATAGTGAGACGCGCCAAGCAGCCTCTTGACGGCTCAGGCCAGGACGCAGAGGCCTCTCCACACACAGCGCAGAGGACGCCGCCCCCCGGAGCCGGGGGGGTCACAAAGGTAACGAGAGAAAGCGCAGGCCTTCGTCACAAGGTGCTCAGGATGCGGGGAGAGGCTGTCTCAGGGCTCCCCCAAAATGTGCGGCACGGCCAGGCCCAAACCACTCATTCTGCCGATGGAAATTCAGAAAAGAGAAAGGACTCGCGCCCCTTCTCACTTCCATCCCGCGGACAGAGACCAGGAGCTGTAATATATGAGCACCTGCAATTCTCCAAAAAATCTAATTTCCAAAGACAGTGAGGAAAACGCAGGTAAATACAACATTTTTGACAAGGGTAGGAGTGGGCTGTTAGGTCTTAAATGTAAAAATAGGAGATTTACAGGTAATTCAGGAAAAGAACACACGTGGCAGGTCAAGTCCTGTGAGGCTCCTGGTTGGGGGCTCGCTGTCTACGGCGAAGGGGCTTGTGCTCGGGGTTGTATTTGTGCTTCACAGTCTTTAAGGAGACAGGAAAAGGGGAGTGAGGCTGGACGACGGAGGCCTGTGCTTTCAAAAGTGCCGCGTTTCAAGCAGTGTGTCAAGAAGGGGCAATGGAGTACCCCAGATGTGAATAAAGAAGCACATATCCGGCCACCTTCCACCTACCGCTCTTCTCAGAGCTTGCTAAGATAACTTCTTGTATCTTGCTGCTACGTCCTGCTTTATTTCAAAGAAAATAAAAACAATATGGTAGTCTCAATGTTCAACTTGTCTTCCCACGAATGTATTGAAACAAACTATATCATCCCTTACACTTGTACTAAGACAATAGTTATTTTCCAGTCCCAAGTATTAGACTATAATACTTACCAATACATTAAACATGGTAATATGGTAATTATATGCTTTCTGCATATTGAATAGTGTGTTGAAACATTCAAACAAAGTAAGCGAGCTTAGAATTTATTGGGGGAAATGATGCAATGATAAAATTAGATAATAAATAAAAACTGAAAACAATCACAAACTCCCTTAGTGCGGTCACAGGCTGAATCTCTGGATGAGGAAATGGCACTGTGAGGAATAAAGGGAACTTTCATCTTTTATCCTATTTTTATTTGTTCGGTTGGAACTGGTTCACAACGTCGAAGAGTAGTTCTTCCATTGACAAAAATAGTCAATCATGTTAAATCTTAACATATCCGCTTACAGAAAAATTTACTTGTTGCTAAGTAAATATAGCAACTGAATTTTTACTTTCTCATGTAATTTAGAAAGCATATAAAACCAAATTAAAATCCCTGTAAAATAGAAACCTCGTCTAACAACTACTCTCCAATTCCTACTTGGGAAGAAGTCTATCAGGCAAACTACCTCTCCGATCGGGTCAGACTTTTTATATTTCCCATTTGCTCCATTTTTCCTCCTAAGGAGCCATGCTGACTGCCCATAAATTCTGTTTTAATGTGTAATAATCTGCAGTGTTTTGATCTTTCTGTTACATGAAGAAATAGATACCTATGAATTCCTTAGAATCCAAAGATACGCTTGACCCTTGACTCCTGAGCCGAACCCTAACCCCCCCCCCATGGCCGCCAGAATCTCGCGAGAGCAGAGGTTCAAACGCTAAACATGCCCAGCACAATCTGACGAGCAGGGTTCACGAGATAAACGTGGCCACCACCGTGTCGCGAGAGAAAGGGGTTCTCGGATAAACAAAACATGGCCGCCACCACGGCACGAGAGGGGTGTGTTTCTCACAATAAACAGTGGGCCCCGCCACGTCACGAGGTTGGGTCCTCTCGCGATAAACTAAACATGGCCGCCACCACAGCACGAGAGGGGTGTGTTTCTCACAATAAACATGGCCGCCGCCACCTCACGAGGTTGGGTCCTCTCGCGATAAACTAAACATGGCCACCACCCCGGCACGAGAGGGGTGTGTTTCTCACAATAAACATGGCCGCCGCCATGTCACGAGGTCGGGGTCTCTCGCGATAAACTAAACATGGCGGCCCCCACGTCACGAGAGGGCGTGTCTGTCGGGATAAACAAAAGTTTCTCCCCTTCCAAGGGCCCGTCGTCCGGACGGGACAGTGAGGTGTAAATAGTGAGACGCCAACCAGCGTCTTTACGGCTCAGGCCGGGACGCAGCGGCCCCGCCACACGGAGCGCAGAGGACGCCGCCCCCCGGAGCCGGGGGGTCACAAGGTAATGAGAAAGCGCAGGCCTTCGTCGCACAGGCGGTCGGGATGGGGGGGCGACAGGCTGTCAGGGCTCCCGCACAGTGTGCGGCACTGCCAGGCCCAAGCCCGCTCCTTCTGCCGATGGAAATTCAGGAAAGAGAAAGGACTCGCGCCCCTTCTCACTTCCATCCCGCGGACAGAGACCAGGAGCTGTAATACATGAGCACCTAGAATTCCCCGAAAAATTTAATTTCCAAAGACAGTGAGGAAAAATCAGGTAAATACAACATTTTTGACAAGGGTAGGAGTGGGCGCTTAGACCTTAAATGTGAAAATGGGAGATTTACAGGTAATTCAGGAAAAGCTGAGCACACGTGGCAGGTCAAGTTCTGTGAGGCTCCTGCATGGAGTCTTCCTGTCTAGTGCGAAGGGGCTTGTGCTCAGGGTTTTATTTGTGCTTCACAGTCTTTAAGGAGACAGGAAAAGGGGAGTGAGGCTGGACGACGGAGGCCTGTGCTTTCAAAAGTGCCGCTTTTCCCATTTATTTTCCTGTGTTTAGCTCCCCAGGCTCGGGGCAGCTGTGGGCTGTGCTTGCATTTCCGACCCACTTGGCAGGGGGCCCAGGGGAGATGCTGAGACTCTCTCGTTTCTATCAGACTGAAAAGTCAGCTTCCGTTTCTGTCAAGTTTCTGATCGGTTATTAAATCCTTTACAACCTGTTTCAACATACCATTTCTCATAATCGTGTGTCTCTATAACATTTATACAGCTCTTGATTTTCCCTTTTGCCTTTTTTATACCTAATGTTGATATTAGCATCTATAAGACACAAGAAGCTGAAGAAGTAATTCAAAAGATTAAGAATAAATTTCCTTGTATCCCTTTGTATTAGACATGTGGTCTTTCTCTACGTTCCAATAAAACAGCTGTTTGTCAATGAGAGTTCTCTTAACACATTTTCCAATTTAGAAGTTTTTCCAATTCAAAGGATCCATAGTCTGGCCACTGATGATAGGATTTTAATAGATATTATATATTTCTCTAATAGATATTATGTATTATCAGAATGAGAACATTGGCAAGACTAGTATTATCTACCACCTAGTATGCTAGTTAATTATATCTGTGTACCAAATTTTCCTGTGGGGACAGAGTCCCAGAGAGCAGTTTCCAGGCTCTCGGCCTCACGTGGAAAGGTGCTGGCTCGGTTATTAGATGGCCATCAGCTGTAATCAGTGAGCCAGTAGCCACTAATATACCTGCCGTGGCTACGCTAAGGAGTTGGTTGTTGGTTGGTTGGCAGAGAAGCGGACTGCAGATTGCAGTTAGGAAGGAGTTGGTTGGTTGGTTGGTGGAGTGGACGGTGGATTGCGGATCCTGTGGCTCCTGATTCCAGTATCTCCAACCCAGCCGCCAGCGAGAAAATAGTGGTATGTCTCCCCTATCTGTGGCTCTGTGGGTGTTCCTTTTGGGCCTCACCACGTCCTGTGTTCTTCTGTGGGGAGCGGGACCAGAGTCCCTGCGTGACAGCTACTCAAACCAATTAGGCTTTTCACAGCTGAACCAAAGAAGCAAAAGGCTTTCTGTCCCTGTGGTATTTCCTTATCATGAAAAACAGCACAAGAGACGTAGATACAAAAAATGACCACCTCTGGGAGGAAAGATTCAATAACGAAAACCTGTGAGTCACTACTCCCGAGAAACTAGCTTCAAAAATATTTTTTCCTGCCAGTCTACATGTAGGAGAGAGGAAAAGGACACTGTGCACGTCTAAATTCTCCCAAACCCCACAGAGATAGACTGGGTAGGACGACAGGAAAAACAAAAACACCGCTTCCCTCTGCCGGCAGACGTCCTTGAGCGCCCAGCTGCAGAGGTTTCCAGGAGCTCGCAGTGCCCCAGCCAGTGCTGCTCCTTGCAGGCTCTCCAGAACTGTGAGGGCTTTAAAAACTAATTCTTTTGCTCTCACCTGTGCTATCGGAGAGCCGGTCTGAGCCATGACAGGAAGGCATTCCAGGATGTAGGAACAATGCCTCATGAACAAAGGGAAGCAGATCAGGATTTATTAAAAGAAATATATTCCCAAAATGCAGGTGTGGACAGGCACAATAGGAAAGGGACTGCGGCCAAACAAAGATAATTTAGGATTATATTTTAATGAGGGCGTGAAATATTCACGGGTGGAGTGACAGATGACCCCAAGGCGTTGCCAGGGTGTGTCTTTGTTGACGACTCCTTCCCATTGGAGGAGGGATTCCCTTGTAGGAACTGTCCAGGGGACAGGAGCTGTGGAGATTGTTCCCTGACTGGAATGCTATTAGGGTTGTAATCCATGACAGTTAGCTGTAGATGTACCTTTTCTTAGGAATGATGTCTCTTTTCTTTGTTTCCCCTCACATCTTCCTTCCTTTCCTCCCTGTTCTCCCAGTGGCCCTTCTTCTAGCTGAACTAATCGTCAAATTAACAGAACAGAATCAGATTAATAAGATAAAACTGAATTTTAACATATGTGCATGGGGAATTCACATACGCGTAAAAATTCCAAGGACAGTGAGGTCAGATTGGGTGCTTTGCAGGTAATCTAGCAAGAGTGTCACACTCACAGAAGTTAAATTGTTAGGTAAGCCAAAAAATAATGGGACACGGGGGAAGGGTGGTCAGCAGTCTCCAAGGGGCGTGTTCCCACCTCATGCTAAGGAGTTTATGCCAAGGTCCCCTTCCTAAACCGGGTCTTTCCATCTGAATCTCTTAGGCAGGAAAGGGGGAGGGTCAAAGGTTCTTTATGAGTCTTTTGTTTCTTAACAACTAGCGTAAAATCAATATTCCCAAAGGCAAAAGTTTTGTTCCTCTTCATTCCCGCCTTTGAAACTTTAATAAAAGTTTCACATCCAGAAGTTAAAATGGTAGATTGTTCCTTATTTCGTTGATCTGGTCTTTTGGTCCTGAGACTAAGTTAGTTTAAATTGTTGAATCTTATTGCAGCGATGTAGATATATTCCCAAAGTTCACCTTTTATTAACTATCTGATTACTTGCTTAGGTGGGGGAGGAAGAAACTTTCCTCTACCTTCAAGATTCTTTTGGTTGCTCTAATAATCAAATAGACATGAGACAGATTAGCAAGAGAAAAATAAGCAGATTTAATACATACATCGAGGTCAAGGGTATCTGTGAGTTCCTCACTTATTTTGAAAATGAAAGTGTCTCCCACCAGAACTAGGCCAGCATCCTCCCTTCAAATCTTTGGATAACCCAGGGCGATCGCCCAGTTAGTGACTCATGTTTGTACCAACAGGACGGCAAATGGCCTCAGCAAACTTTGCTTTCACCGCCACCATGATGACAGTTGTCTGACCACGTCAAGTTCTCTGAGAACACAATGGCCGCTATGGTAACAGTCTCCTCAACACCTCACACATCTAATGGACGTGATACTGCAATGAAACGGCTGTAATTGGCCACATCACCCTGCGGGACGTGCTTCTGCCTCAAGCAATCCTTCATGTCTGCTGTCATCTCACTCACTCTCTACGCGACTTTCTCAGCTTTCTCTGGTCTCTTCCGTCCTTGAACTTCTCTATCCATTGTCCTTCCCCGTTCTCAGCAGGGGACGTCCCCTCCTGGACAGAGAAATAAGAACCATCTGACATCACCTCATTCCAGCCACAAAACCAGCCCCTTCTCCCAGACAAGCGTCATCTGCTACTTGTGCCTTGGGTCCCACCTCTTCTCACTTTTCCAGGGACCCTCTGCAATCACTGTACAATATTTTCCCGACATCCCCCTCCTGTCTCTCTTTACTGACTCATCCCCATTTGGTTTGAACATGCTCACATTTTACCCTTTTATGCAAAAGACTCCTTTATTCTTCTCTCCCCCTTTATAAAAACTACTATAGCATCTCATTTCAATCAGTGACTTCCAAAAAGTCTCTTCCACATCTAATAAAGTCAAGCCTCTAATATAATGTAGATTTCTTATCCCTAGTGTGTTTGTTATTTTTTAATATTGACGGAAAGATGGAATTAAAAATAATGGAGGGCCAGGGCGGTCGGGTGGCTCAGTTGGTGAGAGCCCAAGCTCTGGGCAACAGGGCTGCCGGTTCGCTTTCCACAAAGGCCAGCGAGCTGCGCCCTCCACAACTAGAATGAAGACGAGCTGCAGCTGACTCCCAGGCAGTCGGAGGGCTCATTTGGCTGCAACTAAGATTGAACACAGCACTTTGAGCTTAGCTGTTGCAGAGCTCCCGAGTGGCTCAGTTGGTTAGAGCGTGGGCTCTCAACCACAATGTTGCTGGTTCGAGTCCCGCAGGGGATGGTTTTTGTTCTGTGCCTCCTGCATCTAAGATTGAACACCGCATCTTGAGCTGTGAGCTTCTGAGCAGTTGGGTGGCTCAGTTGGTTAGAGCGCGGGCTCTCAACCACAAGGTTGCCGGTTCAACTCCCGCAGGGGCTGGTTTGTGTGCCGCGCCCCCTGCGACTAAGGTTGAACACAGCACTTTGAGCTGACCTCCCAGTGGCTCAAGTGGTTAGAGCACGGGCTCTAACCACAAGGATGCTGGGTTCAATCCAGCAGGGGGGTATTGTGTGTGCCCCCTGCGACTAAAATTGAACACAGCACCTTCACTTAGCTGAGCTGCTGAGCTGCCCAGGAGCTCCCGGGCAGCCCAGCTCCTGGGCTCCTGGGCTCCTGGGCGGCTCCCCAGCTCCGCTCCCTCCTGGGTGGTTCCCCATCTTCCCTTAGTGGGCCCTGAAACTAACAGCTGGGAAACAGACTGTTTTTACGCAGGGTTACAGAATGAAACGAACCTAGAAATGAAGATAGAAAAATGAAACTAGAAATGAAATGAAGCTAGAAATAAAACTAGAAATGAAACGACCTAAAAATGAAAGCTACAAATGAGCTAGAAACGAAAGTAGAAATGAAACGAAACTCCAAATGAAAGCTAGAAATGAAACGAACCTAAAATGAAAGCTACAAATGAGCTAGAAACGCTAGAAATGAAACAAACTTAGAAATGAAAGCTAGAAATGTAGCTTGAAATGAAACGAACTTAGAAATACAAATGAAACAAACCTAGAAATGAAGATAGAAATGAAACTAGAAATGAAACGAACTTAGAAATGAAACTAGAAATGAAATAAACCTAGAAACGAAACTAGAAATGAAACTCCAAATGAAAGCTAGAAATGAAACGAACTAGAAATGCAAGTTAGAAATGAAACTAGAAATGAAACTCTAAATGAAACGAAGCTAGAAATGAAATGAAACTAGAAATGAAAGCTACAAACGAAACTAGAAATGAAATGAATCTCCAAATGAAATGAAAGCTAGAAATGAAACGACCTAGAAATGAAAGCTACAAACGAAACTAGAAATGAAATGAAACTCCAAATGAAAGCTAGAAATGAAGCTAGTAAATGAAGTTAGAAATGAAACGAACCTAGAAATGAAACTAGAAATGAAATGACTAGAAATGAAAGCTAGAAATGAAACTAGAAATGAAACGACCTAGAAATGAAAGCTAGAAATGAAACGAACCTAGAAATGAAACTCGAAATGAAACTCGAAATGAAAGCTAGAAATGAAACGATACTAGAAATGAAAGCTAGAAATGAAAGGACATGTTCTGGCTTTTGTTTACAAATAGGTTACATGTGAAATCATCCAAATTAGAAATGAAAGGATATGTTCTGGCTTTATATTTACAGGTACAGAAAATATTTATTATAAACAATCTAGGTTCAAATCTTCAAGCAAGTGAAAACTTATAAGTTTTTAATTCAACATTTTTCTTCTAAAAATTACGTTTCATAAAGGATTTTATAATGTGTTGAAACATGAATCTTCTTTCTGCAATTCATTTTATGTCCTCACGGGTTCTTGATAAAACAGCATCCTTGGTAAGAAAGGCCGATAGAGCGGTAAGAGAAAAAGAGAGAGAGATTTTTAAAATAAGCATCACTTCTGGTCAAGTTTTTATTAGCCTCAGTCCTTCAATATTTCATGTAGTTAGTCAATGGTTTAACTAGGTACTTCTAAAAGCATGAAAACACACTTGTAAAATTATACCAGAAGTCCCTTTTATAAACTACATTAACACTTTTTTTTATAATTTTTCTAAGTTGTTTATTTCTTTTTGTGTTAGGAATTACAAATCAAAGATACACTAAAACATTTAAATGGCATATGAAAGTTTTCTATTCTGATATTTACCACAGTTGTTAAAAATGAAATATAAAAGTTTTACACCCATCATTTTGTTGTATTATTTCAATGTTTTTCTAAAAAAAAAAAAAAGATCATTTTCCATTCTTCAACAAATAGAAAATGTATTTTTAAATTGTCATATGGGAAACACTTCAATAGGGGAGTCCAAATTTTATATAGAAATCTGTTCTTTATAATAAAGACCATAATTTTAATCATTGTTATTAGCATGTTCTCCTATCACTTCAAAGATTTATACAACTGTGTTTCCAATCTTTAGTATCTATACATAAACCTATACTGGGAAATGGAAGGATATGTGACTTTGTCTACCTCAGAAAACATAGGTAACTTTTTCACATTTAAATATGGCACATATAAATGGATTTATTTATCAAATTGCCAAAGTGTTGCAAATATCAAATAACACACAATGCTTTCAGTTTGGATAACTCAGAAACTTTTCTCAATTAGTTAATACTTCTAGGAGCTTTGTTAGTTAAAAAAAGAAAAAAGAAAATTATTTTTTCCTTTATAATGACCAAAAAGTAGAAATGTAGAGCCTAATATTTCTGAAATTTACAACATGATGACTGTTGACTAACAATGACTAAAAAACAAACAATCAAAAAATAGTTGTAAGACACAGGCCTCGTCTCACCTTTGTTTTTGAATACGTCTTGGATATTTTATCTGCCCTCTGTCACATCGCACTCCAAGTTCAGCTCCAACAGTAGATAACTGAGCTACGTAAGTCTCCCTCCTACAAAGAAACTCAACATATTCACCACGGAAAATATATGGTCTGTTGTCAAAATCCCATTTCAACAGTACATTATTCTTTTCCATTTCAACAGAAGATGATGTGCAAGGCTCTGAAAAATTAAAAGAAGAAAATTACGTTGCTACATCTTGGGACTGCCAGGAAGCATTGTGTTGCATGACGACCTTCAAATTTCCAGGCATTAGAGTGTCAAGTAAGTTAGACAGAATTAATATTTAAGTCAGAAAATAGGTTCCGAGCTTACAGAAAACAGCCTGCTGTTTTTCTCTGTAGTTCTTGGTAGATGTCTGACTATATAGGAACACTAACTAACACAAACATAGCATGTGAAGCGTCCTGTGACCGTTGTAGTAGCACAACGAGCATGGCAAGTGAAAGGATACGGTTTATCTCATTAACGAGAGCCACAATGAGTCGTACGTACCTACACACAATGGTGGTTTGGTCCACACTCCCTGTAAACGGTGGGAAACTCTAGGCCTTGTAGGAAACGCTGATCGAGGCACCTGGATTCTACTGGGGAACCATTTTCAGAGCTGCCTCCTACTGAACTAGGAATGACTCCATTTTTAATAAGTGGAGGAGATGCACACATGCCTTTAGATTCTGAAAAATAATTGTTCAAATATACAGTCAATTGCTATAATCAGTATCCAGTGCTTTCATAATTGTTACAGAAATACAATGGTGTTTTATATAAAAGCATTTATGACACGTCTCAATTTTTAAATATTGACAGCATTTCTCAATTTCATACTACAACATTTATTATTTCAATTTGAATCTCATAATATGTAAATACACATTTAAATGAGCCAAGTATTGACAATCATGGTTTTATTTTTCCCCTCTACCTAGCTGGAAGTGACAGTGTATGAGATTCCTCTGGAAGCCACGCTTCTGTATATATTCTCTTCCTTTTTTTCTTCTTAAAAATCCAACGTCCTAGGAATAGCAAAGTCTCGTGCTCCACCTCACCCTTTCCTGAGACAACACTCTCCAGTCAGCGCTAAGGAGAGCAATGTTATACATACTAGTTGGTTCTCCCAGACGACTATCAATGCTCTGAGAGTCTGGTGATATTCATCAAACCTCCTGATGACTCCCTTTATAAACTTGACTTACTGGAATGAAAAGATGTCAGCGTAGCCATCCTATTTAAGTATGTGTTGACTGGAAATTCATCAGCTCATTTCCACTTTTATAGATTAGAAGATGACGATAAATGGTTTAGAGTCTTCTACTGTGAACCCAAGTGACAACACTGATCCCCTGAGCTATTCTGAGGAAGCACCATTATTTTACCTTTTCTCAAACACACAGGATATTTCACTTCTCCTCTGTCGCACTGCACAGATAATGCAGACACTGGCGTGGATGGAGCTAGGTCAAAGCCCTGTTTACATACAAAATCTATTAAATCTCCATGTAAGACCTTTCCTTCAAGCTTCCACTTCATCTCTATGTTGTTTCTGTTCATGTACTCCATGTTAACAGTACACGGCTCTGTAACACAAAATGTTCTTTTCATTGTTTACTCATCTGGCAAATATGAAACTGATATATTTTTAAAATAAAAATGATAACAGACATAGAAAACAATTATTTTATATTTAACATTTATCATTGTCAAAGCTCCTCACACACATACATATTAAAGTATGCACTTTTTATTATCAACTGAATTTAAACATTTCTTATAAATTAAGACCACTTAATTTTTTATAATCTTTTTATTTTTCAATTATAGTTCACATACATTATATTAGTTTCAGGTGTATAACCTGATTAGACATTAATATACCTTAAGAAGTAATCACCCTGTTAAGTCTAGTACCCATATGACACCATACATAGTTATTACAGTGTTATTACATTCCTTTGTTTTGTAGTTTAAAAGGCTAATTATTTCTAATGACTTTCATTTCATTAAAATAAAAAGGTTTTTATTTTAATTTATAGAAGTTGATCATGCCATTACCCATTTGTAAAAGTCACAGTGTAACAAGTTAATTGCACCTATAGTGACCAGTTCCATTACTTTAAATGTAACTCTCACTAGCAAAGGTAAAAAATGAGAGCTGAATATTGTTTTCTCACAGTTATCTCAATTTAGGTAATTATGTAGGTAGCTGCCTCAGTTCTCTATTTGAAACAGCATTCGTTATACCATGCCTTAATCTAAAATATATTTAGAGTAACTACAAACATGTTTTGATTTGCTCAACAAGATATAAAAAATGGTGGCGAGGAAAGCTATTAATATACTGTACTAAGAAAAGAACTAGATAGCTATTGGAGGTTTTCTGCTTACAGAAATAATAAGGGAAACACTTGGGGGAAAAAAGATTCCTATAAAATCATTATTTCCATGCTATAAAACATTGTATGAAAAATCACACAAAAATACAAACACGATGGCAAAAGACATTCAATGTGTCCTGTTTTCTAAGAGAAATAAGTTCTAAGGAACAAATCACTAGAGTTAACAACATTGTTTCATATACTTGAAAGTTACCAAGAGAGTAGCTATTAAATGCTCTCATTATAAATAACAAAAGATGGTAGTTATGGGAGGTGAAGGCTACGTTAAGTAAGCTTACTGTGGTAATCAGTTCACAATACTATACACGGGAAATCAAATTATCATTGGACACCATGATCTTACATAATGTTATATGTCAGTTGTGTCAATAAAGCTGGGGGGAAAAAACTTTTTTAAAAATCGAATGTGTTCTCTTGCTTACCTAAGCAAACAGGTGGGGATGACCACTGCCCTTGCTGACAACGAGACCTTTTCGCTCCCTTCAGTAAGTAATATTCATCACACCGATACTCCACGGAGGACCCGGGCGTGTAGCTTGCCAACAATCCACCAACAACAGCCCCATTTATTATCACGGGTGGAGGCTTACAGTTCTCATTATTTTCTAAGAAAAGAGGTTATTTTCAACTTAATAGGAACTTACAACAACAGAATGATATAATATATGTAGTCCCCCATATGATAGTACCTCAATGTTTGCCCTACCTGGTTTAGGACAATTAATTTCTAAATTCACCAGAATCTAGAGAAATGTTACTCAGCTCTAATACTTTTAAAATTTACGAAGACTAAACAGCCAGCGTTTTGCCTCAGAACTAGGATGAGTATTTCCACTTTTCTTGCTTGTGAAGGAATCGTGATCAGGATGTTCCTAAAATGGATACCAAGGTAAATACTGCTCTTTAACCTAAACGTTATGCTCAGTTCTAAACCTGCCCATGATCATCATCCAGTTTTATTTTTTTCCGTCTTGTTTCTCCACATCTCGGATCTCAGTCAACCCAGGGATGAAAACTCCCATTTCTCTCTCTCCTTGGAGTGTCCCTCTTCCTCTGCTGATGTCTCTAGCATCTCTAATAGCTTTGCTTTCACACAATAAATCTCCTCAGTACATGTTTGTGGGGATTCCTCCAGAAGCTGATGGTGAGTAGCTCAACCCAGCATGTCCTTACTCGTCTTCTCCAATGAAGCTTGTCCTCACTTATATGCTGTCATCTAAAGCTCAGAAGTTACAGAGACACATAGGTCAAATAAGAGTGTCTAACACTGAGACACATTCAAAACGGTGTTTTTTGTTTCCCAATTCTTTATGTTGGCTTCACTTCTACAGATGGTTCCCTATCCTCACACACACACACACACAAAGCTGAGTTTCTATCTTTTCTAAGCAGTGATCTCTTGCTGTAAGTATGCCAATGAAATGAAAAGAATAAAAATTGTTTACGCGATAGGCTTAGCTACTGCCACTGTGCCACACGTACCAACACACTCGGGGGAAACAGTCCACTTCCCACGCAAACAGGTGATTTCTTTTGGCCCACGCAGATGATAGCCACGTTGACATGCAAATTCCACTTTATCCCCATTGTAATAAACCTTAGCGTGTAAGTTTGCTGCACCGTGCTCAATGCGGGGTGGCTCCTCACAAACTGTCTTCTCCTTTTCCTCTGAAAAGGGACAATTTAAAGAGAAGAGAGTATTCAGCCACACAAGTGGATTTCCCTTTCGGGAAAGCTGATGTGGGTGTTACTAACCAGTGCACTTTGGAGGGTCTGTCCATTTTCCATTATCACAACGTATTTCTTCTGATCCCTGTATCTCAAAATTCAGTTCACATTCTATACGAACTGTTTCTCCATGACGATAGGTTGTTGAATATGTTTGAAGCTTGGAGTTTAGAGGCAGAGGTGGAGGAGGACATCGATTTCTTCTTCCTTGTGGAAAAGTATCAGCATATTTTGTCATATAATTACAAAAAAACAATTACATCCGTTGTGCCAAGTACCATAAGAAGTAGGGCAGACAGACTTTAGGGTCACTCCCCAAACCCCCGCCTCCTGATGGTCACCCATCCCCAGGAGCAGGAAGTGAGATTTGCTTCTAACCAACAGAACACAGTAACGACTGGATGCATGAGCTCATGAGGCCCTGTCCACATACTCCCTCTTCTGTAGTCCCATCCCCCTCTGCCCCCTTTTAGGAGGATGCTCGGGATTACATTTAGGGCCCAGGTACATCATCCTAGATGTTACTCGCAGCTCAAGATCCTTAATCACATCTGCAAAGTCCCTCTGCAGTATAAGGGATCACTCACTGGTTCCAGGAATTAGGACACAGGTAGCTGGGGGGTGGGGCGGCATTATTCACCTTACGACACTGCCCATCCCACATCTACTGAGGATTTACTAGAGAAAATAATAGGCATGTTGGCAGCTGACTAATTTGAATGGGGGCAGGGGGAGTGTGGAATAGGAAACAGGTGAGCCTGTCTCTTTTTTTTGAAGTAACACACCACAGACAACTTGCTAACAATCTCCCTCTCTACTATGACACAAGGCTGGAAATTTTTACAACAAACACGTTAATTAATTACAAACATTAAAGTATCGTTCGGTGCACTTGCAGAATCATGGTCCTTCCGTGCAGTCCCACTGCACCCCCCTGCTGGGCTCCCCCTTCCGGTCCTCCCAGCACCGACCTCACATCTTCAGTGCTGTCTTCCAGCTTCGACTTTCCTACCTTTCTCCTGTTAATAATCACACAGTTTTCTACACTACAGAGTAAACAGAGGCTTTGACGTCTCCCCATCCTTCCCAATCCTCAAAACTCTGGTTTATCTTGTAAGGCCCAGTTCGAATATTCTCCATCATCTCCGTAAACATCGTACCCATCTTTAATTGCTGTTTAAATCCTTCACTCCTGATTTTCTTATACCATGTGTCACCTTGTATCAATTACTTTTTCATTTTTCCATATCTGTTTCCTCTGTGAGACTAGGCTCCACTTCGGTGTGATTAAATGACTATTGATTTGATGTCTCCTAACAGGGAATCATGCCACCTGCTTCAACACACCCAGTGACAAAACCTTAACCACAATCGTTAAGTTACATTTTAGGATGGCTCTTCCTAGATAACCTCATTTTTCATATTCACACTGGGTAACACTCTGTTGATTTTCCTGCTCTTTACCCATGATTTTGAAGACTGTATTTTTGCATCAGGAAATAAGTGACCACATCAGAAAGTTCCCTTCCAAAGGGAAGCCTCAGACAATTGGATCTAGTAATTACCAACAAAACAGTTATTCATTATAATGAGAGATGTAAATTTTATGAAATTTTCTTAAGAAGCTTAAAAGATAATAGCAACTCTATAATCTAGTACAAAATTTAAGATTTCTTCAGATTAACTATATTAAAGTTTGCTGAAAACAGCACTGATTTAAAAGACAATATTAATTTAAAAAGTAGCACTCAGGACAAGAATTCGATACCATCAGAGACACTATTAAGACATGATATTTTGCTTGCATGTGTAAAATTTTAAAAGTTACCTTCACATACAGGAGATTCTGGGTACCAGCCAAAGTTGTAGCACTGGATTAAATCAGCCCCACTTAGGTAATAATTTTCATGACAAAAAAACTGAACAACATCTCCTTCTTCATAGGTTTGCTTTATAGGATGAAAATATCCATTTTCTATTAATCTTAAAGGAGAGCATTTTAATTCTAAAAATGAAAGAACAAACAAAAAATACAAAGAAGTGTTACTTTTCTGATAGAAAAAAATTCACCTACCACTTACATGTCACATTTGGAATAGAAATTAGAAAATTGGCTATATTTCATTACACATACTAAAAGCTTGCCAATTAATATTTAATTATCTGAGCTGAAAGAAATTCTTTCCTATTTGAGAGTTTTCAATGATCAAAACCTACTATCCACACAATTAAGACCAGAAACAAAATAAAAGGATGAAAAGGGAACATATTAGCATGACAACGCATATACACTTCCGAGAGGAAATTTTCAGAGTGAAGTCGATTGTCTTCAAAATGAGAACCTACTGGTGCATTTTGGTGTGACAGACCATCCATAGGTGTGACATTCTACCTCCTCCGTCTTCTTTCCTCCAGCTGTATAGTAGCCAGGAGCACATTCGTATCTCACTTTGCCCTTCACTTGGAACGTTCTCTGTGTTGTGGAATAATTTCCATGATACAATTCTGGAGCCAAACATGTCTCTAGCAGAAATTAAAGTTACTTATTTTATGAACTTCATCACTAAACTTGAAATAGTAAGTAGAAATCTCCACGTGTATTTTCATGAAACCTTAGGCTGTATAACCAAATCAACCCTTGGCAAAGATGCAAAATAGACAAAGTTGGCCTTGGCCTCTCTATTTCCTTTCTTCACACACCATGTGTCCTATCTCTACCAGTTTCCTTGTTTTAACATCCTAGTCTAGTGTATTTGACCAAAAGCCACAATTCAACTGAAGGCGTGTGCGGTAACAATTTTTGGATTATGTGCCCTCTGTGGATTTGTATAATTTAAACAAACTAACAAATCACTAACAAAGCATGTGTATTCAAATTATTGGATAATTTTTAAGTATATCTGATATTGGTTTACAATATAAAATAATGTACATTACCCCAATGTCTTCTCTAAAAAAAAAAAAAATAGTAATTTACGTATGTGGCAAGAAACAGGTTTATTAAGTTTTTTTTGTTCCACTCTAATTCTTATTTTTATGGTTCTTATTATTAGTATAAAGTCAGACCTGCTGGACGAGTGTGTGGTGGGAGTTGAGAACCCCTGGATTAAGGAAACACCTAGCATTTGAGAAAAACCATACAATAACGTCCTGCATTTGCAGACATAATAAAAAAAGGATTGCATGAAATAGAAATGCCCATTAAGAAATGAAAGCAGGAGCCCCATAAGCCTTTATGGTCTGGGAAATGACGCTTGGGCACATACCATGCTCCTTCCTGCAGGCTGGTTGAGAAGACCATCCGTCAGCGAGACACTGAACCACTTCTTCATCCTGTCCTCCAGTGGTTTTGTATCCTGAAGCACAACTGTAACGCATGTTCTCTTGAAATTTGTATAATAATTTGGCATCAGAGATGAAACCATTCATCAGGTCAGGCTTAATACATTTTTCTATGGGAAAAAAATATTTCTTTGCTTACATTGATGAAATTAAGCTTCTCTTTTACTAAGTAGCAAAACTAGGGGAAAAGTTTAATATTATTCCTGAAATTTGAAGGACAAAAGTGTTCACTCAACAATTCCTTCATTATACTCAATTTTGGAAATATCCTCCAAGTTCGGCTTCAAATTTCCTCAACCATTGATTCAATTTGACACTGACAGTCTTTGTATTATATTTACTAATTTCACTTCCACTAGTCATTTCTACTCTACCACACCAACTTTTAGAAAATATAGCCAGAGCTATTCCATTGACCATCGTTAATGGAAAATAGGAGGAATCTTTTTGGATTTACTTCCTACTATTTTAAGCCTACAGTGTTGGACGATTTTTAACATAAACAAAAGCACATTTGTACTTGACGGATCCTTAACTAATAATTCTGCAGACATCAAGCGTTTATCTGGCTCCTATGCCCAAGGACCTGTATAAGTTTCTCATTAATTAAAGAAACTCAATTGTGTCTCTGTTCCTTGCAATGTGACAAATAACAATTTCATTAATTATCTGTATTCTATTCATAGGGAGATATTAACAACCAATAACGAAAATAACATTTTAATGAGAAACATTATTTACAGAATTTGCCTGTATTTTGTACAAAGGACAGTGGACCACTCATTTTGTTCGTATCTACCAAAATGATTAACCACCTGCCATCTTCTAATGGTCCTTGATATTTATTAATTAATTTACTTGAGTATCACAGAGATTATGTTGACACATTCCACCGACTTACTGAAGCATCTTGGTCTCGGATTCCAGCCTTCCGTTGTGCACGTGGTTTTGTCCTCTTGTTTCCCAGTCTCAGTTGCATAACCAGCCAAACAGGAAAATGACAATTTTTGGTCTATGCTCATTGGAAAGTAAAAACTTTCAAAAGAGTAGTAATACGGGGCAAGTCTTCCGTTTTCCACACTAGGAAGACCACAGGGTTTCTCTGAAATGAGTAAATATCAAGCTGAAAACTGAAAAACGTATCTAAACCCAGGAAATTTGTGTCTAGGCAATAATACACGTCATTTCAAAGTGTTTGCAGACACTTTACCTAGTACTTATTTTTATTACCTAAAATTTGAAAGTACTTCTGTGACAATCCTTTTCAATCAGAATTAAGCTGAAGGCAACCCCAGCACCAAACAGTCAGATGAAAACTGGGCACGCCACTTCCTCAGGAAGCTTTCTCTCACCTTATAAAATAGCACTCTCTCCTAGACATATCGTGTGAGCCACAAATGTAATTTTAAAATTTCTAGTAGCCACATTCATGAAAGGAACAATTAAAGTCAATTTTAATAATAGGTTTTATTCACCCCAATATATTACAAATATTTTCCGTTCTTTCTTCTGTCAGTGTGCCACTGTGATCTTACACTTACAGCACATCCCAGTTAGGATTAGCCACATTTCAATAGCCATGTATGGCTGTGGCCACCATATTACACAGCAGAGTTCTACAACAGATGGAGTCCTGAAGACATGCAAACGCAGGGTGGGGGTGGGGAAAGCACGGGAATATGAGATCATGGTCCCTGTCTTGGGCAGCTTTTTTGTTTGTATGAAAGATTACAACCATATAAGAATTAGAAGTTTTGCTAGAATATTGCAATGTCCTCATGGTATATGTAATAGACAACTACATCAGCTGGGTTTTCTCTGTGTAGACAGAAAAATAAAACTAAAGAAACTATGCGAGTATTATCTTATTGTAGAATTAAATGTATCACATAGGATGTATTCTATTTATTTTACTTTCATAATTTTAATTGCATACCTCTTTTTGGTAGAAAATTTATAGTAAACTATTTGACTAAAAGACAATTATAATGCGTAGGATATTCTGTTTCAACAGATTCCCTGAGGTGTTTATTTTAGAAAAGTCTTACTGCTGTGGTTTCCTGTTTTGCATACTCAGCCTTGCTGGCACTGAATGACTTGACTGGTTTCTTACCCCTACAGCCTAATATCACTGTTAACGAGTCACACCCGCCTCACTCTCACACTCATGTCACACATTAGACCGTCTGCTATAAACATTTCCAGTGGTCATGGAGACCACAGGTACTGGTTTGTCTAAACAGTCTTGATTGACACCTGTCGTCCCACATAATTATTAATAAAGCCCCTTCCACTCTCAAAAGTGTCCTTGTTCACGTAATCAATTATACGGGCCTCCTACAAATCACTACTGAATGGCTTCAACCAGTGAATAAATTAGGATAAAAAAGTAGGATAAAAAAGCATCAAGAGTCAAAAATCTTCTTGATGCTCTATGGTCTTTCTCAAATTTCCCACATTAAGCTCTCACGTTATGAACAGAGAATGGAAACTGTCCAAACTTTGAAGTGTTAGAAATGGATTCTAGTACGAAATAGAAATTCTAAACGACAGTACTGCTAGTCTGAAAACCGTTTAAAATATTTAGATTGTGGTCTTCTGTGCCCCAAAACCTAGAAATACAAAGGGTTTTCGAACTTGTTCTATTTTTCTCCGTTATGTTGCTATAAGAAGAGTTTAGTAGCTTTGCCCAAAAGAAAAATATCTAAATATTTTAACAAACTATATGTATAAGAAGTTTGTTATTTTTAATAAAATTGATACGTAAAAATGAGAGACTGTATTAAAAGCTCAAATTGAACGAATGCTACAATTTCCCTTTATAGGTTTTAGAGAATAAGGAATATTAAGAATTAATTTTACCTTCTGCGTAGAGTTCTCCTGAGATGATTAATATGATAATAAAAGCCAAGACTTTCGACCTCATCTTCAACGGTGCGCTTAATCAAGAGTCGAACAATTCTGAAGCCCTGGGGACTCCTCATTAAGTACACAATACTTCTGCTGAAAAGTTAATTATTTACAACATCTGTTTAAGTCCCTTTGTCACAAGCCTTATATTTCAGGTAAAAGATTTTCGAATAATACTAAAATAACATAACTAGGTTAATGGACAATGCTTTTCATACCAGAATCCAACAAGAACATAACCAATAAGGACGACAATAGCAGCAGCATAAATAATTAACTCAGACTGCAGTAAAACCCAAGTAATTTTTCAACTTAATCCCTTCTTGTAAATCCACAGAGTAAAGTTCACTGTGGCCATCGATTTTTTTTCCCCCGCCATTGATCCAATGGAGAGATGAACTTAGGAACACGAGATAATGGACACCTGATGTTAAACAATGATGTTGTCTAGACGGCGCTGCTTAAGGAGACAAATGACCTTAATTAGCTTGAACAATGATAGGATATTATATCGTAATGTCTAACTTCTAGAGAGTTTGTATTCAGTGGCAGGTGATAAGTAAGCACGGTGCTGGCGTTTTCAGTGTCCACTACGTGCCAAGTCACGTTCGGCTTTGTGTACAGCGCAACGAAAAAAAAAAACCAGATCAAAATTACTGCCCTTGGAGTTGAATGCATTCTAATGGGTTTAAACTACAGGATAATGCTGTGACATGGAAACTATTATCATTTCAATGTTGTAACTTTTTATTAAAATACAGCATATGTAAAGTGCACACAACATAAGGGTACAGATCAGTGGAGTCTCACGCTGAACATGTCTGTGAAACCAGCACCGCCGACTCCTCAGTCCCCTCCCCTCCAAGTCACTGCCTACGCCCACCGCGTGTTAAAACAGTATCTTGACTTCTAACAGCACAGATCAGTTTCACCTACTTTATATTCCATGCCTAAAATCATACTATTTTTTTTTAATGCCTTGTTTCTTGTGTAACCTTTTGCTTGTGAGATTCATCCATATTTTGGGATGTAGATCATGGCTTCTCTGTGTGGTATTCCATGTGGCTATGCCTCAAAGCATCTGTCCCTTCTGCTCATGCACATTTGGGTGACTTCCGGTTTAGGGATATAATTGGCTTCTGCTCATTTCTAAAGACGTTTTTGTCTTTTAATTTGAAAATGGTTCAATATAACCTCCCCCCGGATTCTACTATTCACAGCTTATTATATTTTTAATCTCACATATTTATTCATCTATCCGTCCATCTTTTTTTGATACATTTCAAAGTGAATTGCAAGTATTTATGTGTCACTATAAATACATATGCAAATATGTCATTAACTTGAACTCAGTATTTTTTACAGATGATTCTTTGGATATGAAATTTGCAAAGGAACACAAAACTTTTTTTTTTTTTTCCTATTGGGGAATGTTGGGGAACAGTGTATTTTTCCAGGACCCATCAGCTCCATGTCAAGTCATTGTCCTTCAATCTAGTTGTGGAGGGCACAGCTCAGCTCCATGTCCAGTCGCCATTTTCAATCTTTAGTTGCAGGGGGCGCGCAGCCCACCATCCCATGCGGGAATTGAACCAGCAACCTTGTTGTTGAGAGCTCGCATTCTAACCAACTGAACCATCTGGTTACCCAGAAAAACACAGCTTTTAAGCGTAGGTTCTATGTGTCTTGAGCAATGCATCCGTCAGTAGACCTCAAACCCCTACCAATTACCATCGTCCCAGAAAATTCCTTTCTGCTCCTTCCCAGGTAAACTGCTCTCCACTCCCCTCACGCAACCACTGCTCCAATTTTTCCACCGATCATCTCATTTATCTGTTCTAGAACTTCATGTAATTGGAAATATACAAGTACCCATTTTTTTGTAAGTTAGACTTCCTTCATTCAGCATGTTTAGGGATTTATCCATGTTGCTGTGTGTCCTAGTATTTCATTCCTTTTTATTGCTCAATTTTACAAAACAATGCACTGAAACTTAGAGAGTTTTGAAGTTGAAGAGGCTTGTCCGAAGATCACAAAGTTAGTAAGTGTAAGGGCCAAAGTTCAAAGAAAGTCCTTTTTTAAAAAAGTAAAATACATATAGTGATATCAAAATTAAATATCTATATTTTTAATCAGTTAAAAGTTACTAGCATTTACTAATTTCAGTAAATACAGAAAGTATACTACATCTAGAAACATAACAAAATGAGAAAGTATATTTACTGTTTCAAAAATTGTTGGAAGAATCTCTTTCATTCTAGGTAAGAACAAACATGATGTTTAAATGTTTATTTTTTCAAGTCAATATATTTACATGGTACAAACTTCAAAGGGTGGAAAGTGAAAGGTCACCGGCCTCCACTTGTCTCTCAGGCCCCAGTTCCCCTCTCTTGAAGGCAAAGAAGGCCCTCAGTAACTTTGCCCTCTCCCAGAGTGGTTCTAGCCATTTACAAACAAATCTGCACCTTCTAACTCACTCTTTTTCACATAACAGTGTATACTGGAGGTCGCTCCATAGCAGTGTGTAAATGGGTTCCTTATGTTTTCAGATCAGCATAGGCTTCTGGTATATGGACATATAATTTAAATCAAATTCATTATTGTTGAATAATAAAGTTGCTTACAAGATGTTCTTTTGCTGAGATTTCTGCGATGTCTAGTACTGCATGTGTCACTTTGCTCACATGAATCTAAGTGATTATAAAACAGATAAATATTGCTAAAGTTTTCTAGTGGAAATTATGGCAATTAACTCTCCCAATAGTGCAAGAGGATGTTTTCCGAGTCCCAAAACAGTTATTAAACACTCTATGGTTGCAATTTGATAAGTAAAAACATCACAGTATAGTTTAATTTACATTTTTCTACAATTGAGATGGAAGACTATTACATGGATTTGAAAGCCATTTGAATGTTATTAAAATGCTCTTTGTTCATTTTTCTATTAAACTGTTTGTTCTTATCCATGTGGTCTTATATGAACTTTTTATATATTAAGGAAAATGGAATTGGTCTGATTTTGAGTTGTATGCATTTTTTTCCTGGTATGCTATGTATCTCTTAAATTTGTTATGGTAGATTTTGCAAGTTAATTGATCTTTCCTTCAGGAGTTTTGGATTTGTGTTATAGTTACAATCAATGCAAAGTCATTTTTTTAAAAAAAACAATATTAACACAGTTTTCTTATAGTACTCGTTTTAATTTTTAATTGAATATAAATCACTGTGAATGGTGTCAACAAGATTATTTATTCCCAGAGAGTTGCCAATTATTTTTCAAATCATTCATTTATTGCCACTGATCGGAATTTCCACTTTTCTCATACACTAGAGTCCAGTATACACTTTAGGTCTTTTAGATTCTCTATTCTGTTTTGTTATTTACTCTCGTCATGACTTTAGCACCAGCCTTTTAGCTTTACTAGCCATAGAATATATGTGAGCATTTAAGACTAGTCCTCCCACTTTAGTCTTTTTCAGAAATTTCATCTAGTTTTACTTGTGTATATACTGTTGATGAACTACAGGCTGGAGTAAAGACTTTGGAGTCACTCAGTTTTGATTTATAATCTCAGTATCCAGACTGTGACTTCAAAAAAAATCTTGTTTGTACTTACATTTCTTCGTTTCTAAAATAACGGTGAACACGGAAGCTACCTCAAGCATGTTATGGAAATTCTGCTGATACTCCATGATCTGTTGATCCCTAAAAAAGTCACTATTCAAAATGGTTTTAGAGACAAATTCCTAAGCCAACATTCATAAGCACTTTTGAAGGAACTATATCCAATTCAGGGGGAAAAAAGGGCAGTAATACATTGAGTGGAAAAATTAAAAGGTGACAAAGATGGAATTATAAACGTGTCATTCTCTCTTTCCTTTTTCCTTCATCTCTCAACCCTGTCAATAATAAAAATCTAAAATCTTTCCTCATATAGATTTTGAAGTCAACTGTAATAAAAGTTTCTTTCAATGATATGATTGAATATGTTCCATGGGCATTATGCATGCTTCACAAAGTATCATTTTTTCCCCCATTTTGCCCAAGTCGGCACTTTAGGGAGAAATAATGACAAGTTTGGCTCGCTGCACTCCTTTCTATGTCCTGCCGAGTTTGCCTCAGTACACACCAAAGCACTTCCAAGACTCAGGCACACCACGGCTTTTGTACTGATGTAGTTTCCGCTCAGTGGACACATGCTCAGAAGAAACGGATGTCGGAAGTGAGGGTTATAAAGCAGAAACCAAGTTTCTGCTGGATCTGTCATTAGCCTAGTCAGGGCAATCATGGATGCACATGGCTTTACTGGATCAGCTGCAGCAGAAGCCGGAGACATCTGAGGAGACTATTTGGCTCACAATCTGTGATCGGGGTTTCCCGTATCCGTTCCTTTCCAGGTGACCGGAAATAAACAGCATCCTCAGAGCGCACAGGATGGAGGCTGTTAGAGCAAACGTGTGCGTGTTGACTCTGAGGCAAGAACCAAGACGGATTTCACGTAGAAAGCTACCTGGGTCTGTTTGTCCTGTGTCAGCGTTTGCTTTAGAGCAAATAGGAATGTGGATGGGACAGAAAGGTCTTTCAGGAAAGTGGTGGTAAACCTGGACATTTTCAAAGAGAAAGTCACCGTAGAAGGAAGACGCTGAGTGACACTGTCCAGGTAAATAGGAAGGTGTTGGGCTATTCTTTTAATGTACCTTAAAAAATATCCATTGCAAAGACCAATAGCAAGAAGAGTTTATTTCAAACACTCAAACCGTGTTTGACGGGTCTGACACTTAAAGATACTTTGGCAAAGTTAGGACAAAGTTTAGATCAAATTTCATTTTGTTCTCATTTAGATCGTAATTTAAAAAGAGCTATCACTATTACAAATACAAATGCTCTCTGCAGTAATAATGGAATATTACTCACAGAATAAAACTCTATTCTCTGAGACTTCTCTCTGAAATAGGCTTCTATAAAATTTATTTAAAAAGGTCCATAACTTAGGCCAGCTCCAGAAGCACTCACTACTTTAGGTAGTTTTCCATAAGCACTTCAGGAAATTGGAAGGCTTTGGGTATATTTCCTTCTTCCTTTACATAGGTTGGAAATTTTTTCACATGTTCTCAAAAACAAATTGTAAATAATATTTCTCTGCATTATTTTTAGGTTTTATGAAGAAGTTACAAGCAAAGTATTTTCACTGGAATTCTCCCTCTTTGTTGAAAGCAGAACTAACTACATTAAATTGTCACTTTTTCTTTACACCATGAATCAAGGACTAGTTAAAAATATAAAAATTAAAAGTAAGTGTATTAGCACCATTAGCTACTAGCAACAAGCTATCCAAAAGATTTTCTTAATCAGTAATAGCTTTAAAGTACTAGGCTTGCACTGCTAAAAACAAAAATTAGAAGTCATAAAGATAATACACCTGGGGGAAAAAATCACCTACCAATTGAGAAAAATTTGACCAACTTCAACTACAGAACATACGTGAATTTCTTCCTCTCAAGATGAAGCCAAAATATGGTATGAATAACAATCTGAATTAGGGATATATTGATAAAATTTTCCAAGAATGTAAAAGCAATGGCTTTTATTTACAAAAATTACAGCTTTGTATTATACATTTACAACTAAACTAAAAATGACACTACATGGTCGTCATGACCTCTACTGGAAATATGGGTTATTACAGTTAACAAGAGGGTTAATTTGAAACTCACCTAACTTCACCATGAATAAACTCACCTAAAACAGAATTAGATTGCAGTTAATGCATTTAGATTCCTTCTTTAATATAATAGCTGTAGAAAATAGTGATTTCTAAAGTAAAAGGCTTGATTACTTCTCAGCCAGTCCTGCCACCACACACACACACACACACACACACACACACACACACACACACACACGCCTTTAGCTTTAAGGAAGGCTCAGAATCCTGATATGGATTCATCACATAAATTTAGGAGAAATGTTCTTCCTATAAAAATAGGTATTATGTAAAGTTTTAGTATGAGTTTCAACAACAGAACAACTTTAAACACATGGAAGTCATCTTGCATGTGTGACGTCATAGAAATATTTCTTGTGTAAATGCTAACTCGTAACCACTGAAGGGGAGATTAATGCCTAACAATTTATGCAGATTGATTACATCCTAGCAGTATCACCTACCAGAGTAAATACAGTTCATACTAAAATTCTGTTGAATAAGAGGGGGGGGAAAAGAGCACTTCAGAGGGTCAACGAAAACCAGTGTTTGGAAAATACTGAGAACCAACAGTTCCTAAAACCCTTACTGCAAGAAAAACCACGAAAGCAACATCAAAATTTATGCCGAGTTAATTTCAATACACTAATATACCAATATAATTTTTAGATGTATCCTAACTAAATCCCAGACTATTTCAGACTAATTAGGTTAAATCCTTCTTCTAAAAAATTAGTAAATGAAGCAGTTACATGGTCTCTCTATTTCTAGCTACTACTGAGTAATCGTCAACACTGACACATTTTTATGGCTTCCATTTACGGACATGTTTGGGGACCCCAGCAGATTGGAAATAGCCACTGGAATCAGGCTCCGAGAGTCTCGGGAGCACACGGGCTCCGTTTGGTGGCAGTGACCCAAAGGTACAGAAACCACAGAAAATAACAAGTGTTGGTTTTGACAGCAAATCGTTTTCAGGTCTGTGGAACAAGTGTCTATTAGAAGCGATACCTTGCTCCCACCGTCAGTGCAAAGCGAGGCTGCTACTGTACGAGGGGCGGGCTGCTCTCACTGCTGCCCTGGGGTCACGTACCTGTCTGGACGGTCCAGTTGTCAGGGACACACATGGGGACTGTCCATAGGCCTCGGGATTTAGTCCTCTTCTCACTTGTAAGTTATCAGAACCTTAAATCGCCAACATCTGTTTTAGAAAAATGCCTCGATTTATCTATAAAACAGAGATAATAACTTATCCTATTCCCTTTAGGAATATGATATTCAAACTAACATAATATTTTAAGATAATAGACGTGAATAACAGTGTTATAATCATTTTGTGACATACCAGTTTCTTACGTGCATTAAGCTATTAAGTAATAAAAGAAACAATGAAGAATGTAAAAATAGTTTATTCAGTACATGTATTTCTTCGATTTTAATACAAAGTCAGATTTTAGGAGTTCTACAAAAAGAGCCAAAACACTTCACACATTCATGATTGGCTTTACTATTTCTTTTCTCTGTACACACTGAAAACATTTATATTTACTAATAAGGAATGCCAAGCGTATCCATCACCATTCGAATAGCTTGCAGGGGACTTGTGATCTCCATGTTGTCCCTTCTCAAAACCCAACCTGGTTTAAGTCTGTGAAAAGAACAAAACCTCCCATTAATAAAGTTCTGCTAAAGGGCTACCCTCACCCGTGTTACCCCACCACGTGAGGTTACTCCTGAGCACAACTGTCCTAATTCCAGACTGGGAGATGGTCCTGCTCCCTGCAGCTCATGCCATTTAGCTGCACCCTGCCATACTTGGGAGGACTTTGAAGGGGACCATAGTGATATTCAGCAATGTGGTAGGTGGCACTTTTTCTGTGTGTTCTTTTCCCCATTGGTGATCGCATTCACCGCCAAGGCCTTCAGTGCTGCCTAATGATTCCCTAATTTAAATGTCTAAACTGATTCTTCTGCCCTGAACCACAGACCTAATGTGCTAAAGCTACAGACTTCTTACTCCATTATTTACTGAGATCATCTCCCTTAGATTCACCAGGTTCTACTCTTGTTCATACGTTGTTTCTCCATTGTTAAACACGATATATTGCTTATAGTAGGTACTCAATAAATGTTTCTTGAATGAATGAATGAATGAATGAACAGTGACATAATGCTTTAGAACACATCCACCACTTACCTTGAAACCACTCTGGTTCGTACAGGTGTTTCTGGAATAAAGGAAGTACTTATAGAAGAATTCTTATTTTGCTTATAAAGTATTCTTTCAGTATTCATTCTATGTTTACGAGCTGTTAGTTTGTAGAGACTATAAACATAGTCAACAACTCTGGACCTATTTCGAACATCCTAAAAAAGAAAATGCACGTTTATTAAAACTAGTAATTAAATTTCGCATTCCTTCCATTTTACCAAAATCAATCATAATAAATACACACTATGTAGTAAACCTCTGAGCTTTTAACAATCAAAAACCAAGCTCTCTCAGTTCAGTGATTAGACTGGTTTAAATTACATGCTAATTTGTAAGACAAGTATAAAGAAGGCAGGTACTAAGAATTGTACATTTAGGTCTCCCTGAGTGAAAAGGCAAATATCAGAGTCAGTACCATCGCATTCAGTCACCAAGTCTTGTGAGCGTCCCTCTTCAAAGTTCCCAAAGTCATACAACCCCAGGTCAAGTACAACCTCTGGCCTAGACCACCACATGGCTACACTTGCCTCCCTGCTTAATCGCCTCCCTATGTCCACACATGCTCTCCCAAGCCCATTCTTCAGTCTGTGGCGAGAGTGACGTTAAAATGGAAACCAACTGATTAGCACTCACAGAGGCTCGATTCGTTGTCTTCAATAAAACAGCTAACAGACAACAGGTTTTGGTGAAAATACTTCCGCTCTTGTCGGCAACCTTATCACCAGGCTTTTCTCGGTACATCTGCAAAAGCTCCAGCAGCGTATCTACACAGTTTTCTACGTCGTACACTGCGGAAGTCGTTTTCTCATACTTGAAGAGAACAGAATGAGATACAAGTTATAGCAAACACATATGTCCTTAGAAACAACCCAACCGAACAGGAAGCGTAGAGCCAAATTTTGGGACCGTCTGCAGCCAGGGCAAAGGACTTAATAAGGTGACTGTGCTATTACTGCACTGTCATTTCTCAATCCATCTTACAGGCCTACTTGCATTTTAATTTTTTTCTTCCCAAACTACTTTAAATTTTCACAAAACATGAATCAAATCTATAGTCTCTGAAAGTGAACACCTTGACGTCAATAAAACAAGCTTAAAGCCAAGGCCATTTTAGTGAGAACCTTTTAGGAAAAGATAGCTTGTCTGTGACAGTCAATCACAGGGTAAGATAATGAAAACGGAACCTTTGATTAGTTGCCCTATTGCACGCTTCTTGAGCGCGAGGTGAGCTTGCTTTAAAATAAAATATATTTGATACTAGTAAGTCTAAAATATATTTCTCCTACCTTTTTTCAATTGTTGACTCTTTAATCCTCACAACCTCCTGAGGCAGATACCATTACGGCACCCATTTGACAGATACAGAAAGTGAAGCCCAGAGAGGCTAAGTAACCTGTAGGGAGCTGCAGAGCTGGGATGCAAACCCAGGCGAGCTGGAGTCAGAGTCTGTTTTCTTAACCACTACTTCTCAGTAACAAAATGTGGGGTAACGTGCTCTAAGTTGGAGCTGAGGGATGGGATGGCGAAGAGAAATCTGTCATCTCAATACCACTAATTGCATGCATTAGAGTTCAGGACAGACAGAGGCTACCAGTCCAAATCCCAATAGATAGAGTATTACAGGGTAACTAAGTGATAGCAGTATCTTTATTACGTTTTGCCAGACATGGGTAGAGGAGGTTCTACCGTTTCGATACAATGCAGTGGGTAAAGACACCAGCTCTAGAGGCAGGCAGAAATGGATCTAAATTCAGCTCTACCACTGACCACCCCTGAGTCTGCAGGTGAGGAACCTATGTAAAAATTATTCCTTCTCTATAAAGTCGGAATAATAGTATGAAATACCTTAGAGACAGTTCTCAACAAATAAGTAGTCAATAAATGCTAGTAATCACTGTTACTAATATTATAAAAACAGAAGAAATAAACTCATAAAAAATAGTGTTTCCAGGAACAATGATGTTAACAGATTAAACATTTTTTTCCCCTGAGCCTCTTGCAGCACATGAACGGATTTTCACTTGGGATCTGGGTTGCAGTGGTGAGCAAACATGCACCTAATCGCTGAGCCAGGTGTCCTGGCCAGTGCAGCACTTTCCTCCCTGACGTGGGAACTACCTTGGCGACGTTGAGCAGGACTTGCACAGCATAACTGATGACTTCCATGCAGGGGACACTGCGATTGCAACTTCGGATCAAAACAAATATTTCAGAAATCGCTCCACTCTGGGCCATGTCTTCACAACAACGTGGAGACAACCTAGTAACTACCTCTGCAAGGCAAAAAAAGAGAAACTCACAGCAACAAGGTGAGGTTTTAGCTAATACTGTATCATTAAAATATTCTCTGTACACTCAGGTAAAACTGCATTTCAAACCTTCTACAAGACATTGTGAAAGCAAACGAACTAACCGAGGTGCTTTAAAGCCTCGAGAATAGCTGAAAGGTGCTTGTACGTCAGCAGGTGGTGAAGGGCAAGTGCGGTTCTTCTGTAGAGCTTGCTTTCCTCTCGAATCTCCCCATTAATCATTTGGAGGCTGCTTCGTATAGCTTTAATTTTTGTACAGTCATTTTTCTTCCTCCAAGAATAGCCTCTCCACAGTGCCTTAAAGAGATAAAACTCAGGAATTTTAAGATTATAATCCACAATGTTTTGAACTTATAGATGTTCGTATCTATTTTCACGAAGTAAATATTTTCAGTAAATTTATATGACGTGATCAGATACTTTGCAACTAAAACCTCACTCCAGGTTCTAAGAAATAGCAAAATCAGTTCTTCTAAAACAAAATACATGTGATGTTCCTGTATATAAACTGGAGTTCATTCACTGACCAAAGATATATAACTCCATTTAAAATGCTAATATACTTTTCTTCTCTCAATCACAGGCTTCCTCCAGGGAATTGGAAAATCAAGGGCTTAGCAATGAAATTACGGTAACGTACTGTTTAGAAGTTACCCTACTTGCTACTCTCAGCTTTTTAAAAAGTATGTGACTGCATTTTTTAAATGTTGGCTATCATATAAATGAATTGCAAACCAAAGTCTTGAACTAAAATCAAAATATTTTCAGTTACCTGAATTTTAATGATTCCATTACTAAATTTTTCCTGCTTTTTACGGAAGAGAAAACGGCGTACAGCCTTCTGTATTACTGATGCCGCCCTATTTTGCTTCCTCTTACGTTCTTGAACTTCATGCTGAATTTTTATGATGCTATGATATATCTGCATAAACTTCTGTAGCTGCAATCTTGCTCGAAACCATCTCTGTTTAAAACATGATTTCTTTTTAACTTCAGTGTTTTAAAAACAAACAAGTACACATAAATTAAATAAGCAGAACATTAATTAACAGAACATTGGAAATCACCCCTCCATTCCCAGGCCACGTGGGTGCATCTGCGTGTAAACTGAGCCTAGACAGCACTGCCTTCATTTCACCACTTACGTAAATTCTATCAAGCTGCATGTATCATTCTGCAATTTGTGTCTTCACTCAATATTTTGTGTGTAAATATATGTTAACATGCACAAACAGAAAGAACTCCTACAGAGCATTAAAAAAGAACAAACATGCACCTAATCGCTGATGTGCAAAAGAAAGAAAAATGCACCCAAAAGAAAAATGGACAAAGTATATGAAATAAAGAACACATTTTAAAAAGCACACAACACACGTGTTGGCAAGGACAGAGAGAGGCAGGGACCCTCAGCCTTAGCTCGTCGGAGCATAAATGAGTACCATGACTTCAGACAGTAATTCACAGCTTTAGTTCTGTGTCACAAAACATCAACCTACTCCTAACGCATCAAATCATCCCAACAACCTTATGGCCAAAGGGTGAATTTCTATGGCCTTACCATAAGGTACTTGGAAATTGTTTGTTAAATATCAAAAAATATATCCTATCGTTTCACTGCAAAAGGAAAGCTAACCTGAATACAGATGACTGAATTAACGTGCTTTTCAGCGTTCTTCAGTGCCAGGCGGCGTCGATATGCTCTTTGAATTCTAAGAGCGGACAGGTGGTAATAGGCAGCAGCTGTGAAGTGAAGACGCCTAGTGCTGGCTCTCTGTTCTAAAATCTAAAGGAGACAAAAAAATTAATAACCACATATGTGACCTTCAATCAATATTTACTTCTGTATATTCTCAATGTCAAATTATATAAATTAGTAATAATTAACTGTTAACTATGAAAATTATTCACATTGTAACTGAAAGTGATTATAATCCTTTATTATACAATACTTCCACTTTTGTAACCCATAACTCAAGGTATAAAAAGCAAAATTATATTTTGGGCACTTTACTAAAGAACAATATCACTTAATTTAACTAGACTACCCAATCACATCGAGTTAAGGCTTTAAATGTGGTCATTACGAGAGAAGCATATGAATACGAAGCCCAAAAAAGGTTACAGTATTCCAAGCAAAACTGTTGGAGGTGGTGCCAATAAATCAGACAAAAGTATCTGAATTGATTTCTCCAGTATCAGTCTAGCAAAGGTCCAGCACAACTCTTGGAGAAGTCTCCTCCAGTTTATATTTAATGAAGAAAATACAAAACATTTCTCCAGTTGATCTTCAAATGTAATTAGCTTGTCTTTGCCAGCGTTTCATGTATTGATGCCGGAAGCATCATGAACACCCTAGGAAGGGCTCTGTTGGGCTGCAGACATGGAAGTTGTCACGGGAATGGCGGTGACAACACCTCAGAGTTGCTTGGTGGCAGCAAAAGGCCCCTGGAACAACCACCTGCTTCACACATGGAGCCCTCCTTCCCTCAGACTTCTTTCAGTCCCTCTGTTAAGCTTCATTACACAAGAGAAAACTGACTTTGCCTTTTTGGTGGGCCTCTGTGGGAAACAGGTTCACAGAACAAAACTCTACAGCAACCAGTGATCTGGGTACATGGCTCTACAGAAGCTGAGAGTTCAAATGAAAGGTTATATTCGCTCTGAAATTATTCTCCAAAATCTAAAATTTGTTAACACCATTTAACATCAAATATTTGAATTTCCTAAGATGGAGATATTCTACTTAAAAGTACTTACTCTTTTTCTCACTAGCCAACCCCGCACCAGTGCTTGTAGAGCAACTGTAGATTTTCTTAATTCAACAAATTTTGTCCTTTCACTCTTCCCAGACTTCCAGGCTCGGACATGTCTCTGTATGGTCAAAGCGGCAGACTTCTGCCGACAGAATCGCTGCCTTGCTTTATATCCTCTAAAATTTGTTTGGATCAAACAAGCAGCTCGATGTCTCTACCAGGGAAAAAAAAATCACAAGTGGTCTGATTAGATAGAAATAATAATTGCAATCCACTGGAGGTTCTGGAGTTTCTCAATGTAGAGTGAAATAGCATAACAACGACACTTTTCACATTCTTAGCTTAAGAATGTCATATTGCACAGGTAAGAAAAGGTGATGGCGTATAATTTCTAACCCAAGAATGAAGTTTGGATAATGGCGCAAGCCAGGGTCAGTAACCAGACACCTGGTGCCCTTTCCCTCTCACCCTCTTGATACTTCTCACGGTGAGGGGAAAGGGCCAATGTCACCTGAGGGGAAAGGGCCAATGTCACCAGAGGACAAAGCATTTAATAAAAACGCTAGCTCCAACAGAGAACGCAATGGGCACTGTGAACAGCTGCGAGGGAAACTGTGTGGTGCTTCGAGAACCACCACATACTACAGGCCCATCTTAGATTCCTGTTATATGACATCCTGACAATCAGATTCTAAGACACGTAAAAAGTATAGGAATTGAAGGGGAAGCCAGGTTTGTTTCACAACATCGATTCCCCACCTACGAGGAGAATGAGCTTGAGTAAGTGACCTTACCTCCCCTAGACCTCACAACGGGTACGCCAATAACTACACCTCAGAGTTCTGAGGAGGATCAAATTAGTAAATATACAGTAGGTACAATAACAGTAATGGCTAGAATCTTAGTGCATACTACATGCAATTCAAAATTTACAAGTAAAATTGTTAATTTTCATTTCTTTAATAAAAGACCATAGGTATTGTAGCTATTGTAAAGATTTGATGTTAAATATTTTAAATAGATCACCACTTGTGGCTTGAAGAGTATGTTATTAAATGTGTCACTTAAACTATACAAAATGTTTTATCTATTAACACTTTTCCCAAATAAATTATTTATTCTAAGTTACTTCAAAGTTGGGTTTGAGAATATTTTATAAATGCACATATACATAAACAAAAATATTCACAAATGGTATTTTTGTGAGTAAATATAGGTTTTAATTGACGGCAATGATGTGTCTGAAATAATGTATTGTTAGTTCTTAAAAATACTTTTTGTTTTCTGTCCTAAAGTAGTTCTTCGCAAATGAGCCGCATTTATTTTTAGACTTACTTTCATCATTAAGAAGTGTTCACGAGCTATTCTTCCAGAAAGTCTAGCTCTCCATTTTCTCTGAATGATAACTGCTGATGCTCTCACATTCAAAAACCTAAAATGTAGATATTAGAAAGCAATTTCAAATTACTTTAATCTATTTAATAAGTACTTATTGACCCCTCCCCATTTAAATACTAGAGGATAAAGACAATATAAGAATGGAGAGAATCAAAGCGGAAAAATATACTTAAGTTCTAGCAATCATAATTTTACACACACACACATTGAAAAAAAAGTTTTGCAATTGGCAATATTCCAGTGGGCAAGAAATATGAAGTTGCAGAATGACAAAGAAATCTGAACAGGATAGTAAGATTAACCAGATGCAGACAAAGCCCAGGTAAAGGGGGGGGAGAGGGTGGTAAATAATTGTAGAATATAAAATCTGAGTGCATGTTGCAAGGGAGCCTTTGAGCAGACAGGAGGTGGTCAAGAAGAGAACTGGGGAGATTAGAACAGATAAGGCCCATAGATAAGGCAAATGAGAAATGGACACGCATTTGAAAGAAAAGATAGGCATCAACAAAATATCTAAAAAGAAATAGTCTGTAAACAGAATTGGAGAAAAATTTAAAACCTCATGAGGGCTAGAGATTGACCTTTAGGCATCAACATAGTGATAACAGATAAAAACTGAGCATGGTCAAGCTTTTGATCTGTTCTTGCTAATGTGGAAAAGGCAGAAAGATTAACTTAAGGCACGTTGCCACATTTCTCAGAAAATAAAGCTTAGTGTCATGAGAAAAATTCAGCTTTTTGCTGCAGGAAAATTAGATTCTGGCCCTTCACACAGCTGAGTATAAACTACAAGTTCATGTGATCAGCCCTGCTTCTAACCATGGAGCTGACCCAGGAACACGAGTGTGCGCTCCTAAAAAGAACTTTCAAACCAGCAGTGACTGATAACGCTTCATCATTTCTGGGGACTGAAGGAAAGTTCGTATACTATGAAATAAAGAATAACATAGATAATCTGGTAAGAGCTTCTGAAAATGTGCTTAAAAGAAATGAACTAGGAGCAGGGAAATATGATCAAAAGAAACAATTTAGTAATTAGGACTTCATCATTAAGGATAGAGTATAGCAGGGAATAGTGCAAAGTGGAGAGAGAGAGAGAGAGAGAGAGAGAAACTAAGTAAAACAAAATTTTCCAGTAGCTAAATCAGCAAACCAAACCAAGATTTACTAGATTATTTTACTTACCTTCCTCCCCTCAGTGCTTACCTTCATCCCTTTGAACCTGAACTAATTTATCAAGTTTAAGTAAATACTTTTTACTAAATAATAGATAGCATCTCAAGGCTCTATCTCAAAAAATAAGACAGTCTTAGACATATATCTTGTTTCATTAATGGAGAAAACACCAACAAAATGAACCATACATATTAAGCATAGCAAATACTTAAAAGAAAAATCAATGAGCAGTATTATTTTATATAAAGACTTATATGAAGACTCTCCCACATAGCTCTGAGACATTACCGCGTTCTCTCCAGTTTGGTACAGAGGCAAGCTTGAATGGTTTTAACAGCTTTTAATATAGCTAGGTATTCTTTACGTGCTTTCCAACACCTGTACCACGCTTGAATCTTGCAGGCAGCCTTCACTTTACACACATATTTCCGGGCTTTGTATCTTCTCCACGCAGCCTATTAAACACATAAATATAACACATATGCAATGAAATGTTGGGTTTTGTAAATTGAAAAAAATCAGTATTCAAGACAGTTTATACAAGGCTAAGCAGACAAAATCAACTGCAGAAATATAGTCATGACTCTTCTATGAGACTCACGCAGGCCTGATGCTTAACGGGCCCTGGGGAAAAGGGGGTGCTTCCCACAGTGAACACCCGCTACGTGCTCCATCACCCATAGTGTGGCTGGCCGACAGCTAAGCCTGGTATAACCCTAACAAATATTTAGAAATGTTAGGCTTCCCTTCTCTGCTCTCTCTCATTTTGGATTATAATTATTCCTCCTTGCTCAATTAAGTTTTCTGAGGACAGCAACTAAGTATAGCTGACCATCTATTCCTATCGCCCTCTATAGTACTTGGCATATTGCCAGCATCTGCCATTTTTTGTTGAATGAAAACATTATTTCTAAGCTTAACAGGAACCCAGCAAGATACCAACATATCACATACACCTAGGTTTAATGCCCAGGTTATCACAGGTAGACTAGAAATAACTGAAGTACCCAGATTCAGCTCCTGGATTGGCCTCTCTCCAACAAAATAAAAATGCTTTAAGGGAAACCAAAAGTGCTCAACACTCTGAATAAAGTACATATGTCTATTTAGCCTTAGAAGTGCTGATGAACAGATCAGTAAGAGAATAAAGTTATCCCATTTGGCCTAAATTATGCCAAATATCACTTTACCTCAACTTAATCATTTTACCAAACAGAGAACTCCCATTAATCAAACCATATTCTCAAAATGCTTCCAGGAATGCTATAACAAACACCTAGCAAAATGCACGAAGCATAGGGTGATTATCCAGAACCCCAGTTCTGTGCTGCTTTGGGTAAATTATCCTTGAGCCCTTTTCCCACTCTCAAAAACGCTCCATTTTGGAAGGCAAATGAAATGGACATGTAAACTAAGTATTAGTCTTTATGACGTGCTTGAACTCATTTTATAAATTCTAACAAATACTGGTCAAAGAAAGGATGAAAGCCTAATACTTCAATGCACAAATACCTGGATTTTTAAGGCGCTCTCTTTCATTTTCTGCAACTTCCGTTTCTGCAGAAATCCTCTCATGCTGGCCTGAAGAAGGATAACACTGCTCCTAGTTTGTAAATACACTTCCCGCTGGTGTTTTGCAGACAAATGAGCTCTGTGGTGATTCTGTAGAACCACTGCTGCTTTTCTGTACAGTAAGAACTGCTTCCTGGCCCGCCAGGCCCGGAAACACTGCTGTAAGGAGACCGCAGCTCTTTTCTGCTGAAGGAATCTTCTTCGGCACACAGCCATCTGAAGGAAGGACTGAATTCGCAGGGCAGCACACCTCGGTGTTGCCAATTTTCTTGGGACCGTTTCACGAGAAGCTTTCTGGACTGTCACTGCAGTCTGACCTGGAGAATGCCACTCTGCTTCCTGTGCAGGAGCGAGCAGAGAGGCGTCAGGGTGCTTCTGCGGCGCAGTGGCTGAGCTGTGAACGGGGTCATGCTGAGCTCCAGCTGGATGACCCGGTGGTGCTGGCCGCTCGGCGGGGGCCGCCATCTTGGCCTCCGACATGGTTTTCAGTCTCTGTCTTACTTTCATGCCCCTGAAAGCGGCCTGAAGAGTTCGTACAGCTCTCTGAACTGCTAAGAAGCGTTTTCTTTCCATCTTTCCTCTGACATATGACCTATAATAATTCTGTATGACAACAGCGGCAGTTTTCCTCGCTTGGAAGTCAGCGTTGGCCCCGTGCATTCTGGAGAAGGAATGGATGCAGGTGGCAGCCAGGTGCGCACGCTGGGTATCGCTTCGCACCTTGAAGGCCCAGTACGAAGGCTGGCCACAAACCGCTGCTCCAGGACGCTCTGCAGTGAGTGCTCTGTATCTTCTCTGAACAAAAACCACTGCTGCTCTGAGGTGGAGATAGCGCTTCCTCATTTTAAAGCCTTTAAAATGCTTCTGAACAATAATGGCAGCCTGATGCTGGCCCTCACGCTCCCCTAAGACCGTGTCCTGGAAACCTGCCTGAATACAGGTCGTTGCTTTCTTGGGTGCCTTGTGCTGAAGGGCTTGCTTTTTATTTGCTCTGTATTTTTCTTGTATTACTTTTGTAGCCCACCGAACCTTTTGGTAGAAAACATACTGCCTGTACATTCTATATGTGCTCTGTATTATGAGAGCAGCTCTGTGTCTTTCCCTTAAAAGCTGTCTCGCTTTCATTCCCTTGTACGCAGCTTGAATGACCACAGCAGAGTGCCTCTGTCTCACGTAATTTTCTCTTTGCAGTTTTGCAGCTCTGCCGGCTCGGTAATGTTCCTGAATTAGGATTGAGGCGAGTTTCAAGGCCTGGTATCGCCCACGTGCTCTGTGCATTCTGAAAGCAGCCTGGATGAGAGTAGCAGCCCTGCGCATTTCTTGCATCTTTTTCCTTACCATCCATCTTCTGTATGACGACTGGATTTTAATGACGGCTTTTTGTAACCGTAGAAAGTGTAAGTGATGCTTTGCACAAACATTTGCACGATATTGTCTCTGCAACCAAAGAGCAGTTTTCCTGAGAGACAGGAATCTTCTTCTCATCATCAGAGTTCTGAATCTCCTCTGAATAAGCGTTGCTGCTAAATGCATAACTTTTAAATGTCTTCTAGTTTTCATCCCTCTAAAAACAGCCTGAATGTGGATCACAGAATGCCTTAATTTGTTATACCTTTGAAACTGTACATTTCTTGCCTTCACGGCCCGGTACCTTTGCTGTACTGTCTTTGTCGCCTTCTTTACCTTATTAAAACCTGTTTGCTGTCTGTACCTTCTGTAGTGTGACTGAATGAGTGTTGCCGCAGTCTGCATCTTCCTTAGCGTCTGCCTAACTCTCGCTCCTCTAAAACTGGCCTGAAGAATATTAACAGCTTTCAGAATTGCCAAGTACTTTGCACGCTGAGTTTTACCCCGATAATAGGCTCTATATCTTACTTGTATTACGAGAGCTGCTCTTCTCGTTTTATGGTATCTTCTTTTTGCTTGATGCATTTTAAACATGGCTTTAATAAAGGTGGCTGCCAGGTGCATATGTTGAATATGTCTTCTTACTCTAACACCTCTATAAATAGCTTGGATTTTGACTGCTGTTTTCTTTAAATTAAGATAATCCTTACGTTGATGGCTTGCAATTTTAATATTTCGGTACCATCTCTGAATGATAATAGCTGAAGCCCTATATGCTGCATTTTTCTGATTGCGTTTGTAAGCTCTATATTTAGACTGTATAGTGACTGCGGCTTTGTTGCGCTCTTTTATTTTTCTTCTCACTCTCATACTTCGGTAAGCTGACTGTAAAATCACTACAGCTGCTTTGGTTCTCAAATACACATGCCGCTGTTTCCTTCCAGTTCTGTAAGCCCTGTAATACACTTGAATCAGACGGGCAGCTCTTTTCATGGCTCTCCACTTCTTTTGTTGCACATACATCCTATAGCAGGACTGTATGATGACAGCACATTCGTGTTGCTTTTGAATCTGTCTTCTCACTAGTTTCCTCTTCCACATGGCCTGGAGCATCACTGCAGCACGGCGGAGCTCAATGTAGTCCATACGTTCCTTCCTTCCCACACTCCACGCCCTCTGATGCTGCTGGATGACCAACGCTGCTCCTTTCAGCACCCTAAACCGCTTCTGGGCCTTGGCCATCCTAAAAGCAGACTGAATTTTCACTGCAGCTTCACGCTCCCTTCTGATCTGCTCCCGAACTTTCCAGCCACGATAAGCAGACTGGAGAGAAATCACGGCTGTCCTTGTCTTTAAAAAATGTGTTCTCGGATCGCAAACAGCCTTGTGTGTCCTATACCACCTCTGTATCTTGAGAGCAGACTGAAGCACAGACCGATATTTCATCCTTCTACTATAACCTCTAAAAGCAGTTTGAATTTTCAGAGCTGCTATGGATTGCTGCTTGATTAGCTGGCGTACTTTATAACCTCTGTACACTGCCTGCAGACGAGTAACTGCTCTTTTGACTTGTGAGTTCTTCCTCTGATTGACTCGTGCTTTGTATGCACAGTAGTAATTCTGAATGACAACAGCTGCTTTACAAATTTTCAGATAGTGCTGCCGCATCTTTCTCATTCTGAAATAAGACTGCAGTGAAATAGCAGCTTTTCTTTGCAACCTTATCTGCTTTCGAACCAGGTAGCCTCTAACAAAAGCTTGCAGTTTTATACAAGATTCCCGCACCTGCCTGAATTCTTCTCTCTCTAGTGCAGACATTTTTATGGACCGATACCACTGCTGAATACACAGTGCAGCTGCTCTTATATGTAAATATTGTTTGCGAGTTTGTTTCATCTTGACAATTGACTGTACCTTTACGGTAGCATGTTTTAGGCTCAGAAACTTTTTTCTGGAAATATAAGCTCTATAGTATGACTGAATCTTTACAATAGATCTGAGGATGTGATTAAACTTTTTCCTGGCTTGCATCCTTCTATATGCAGACTGTAGAACAATGACAGCAGAATGTGTTTTCTGGTAAGATGCTAGAACTTTCTTGGCTGAAATGTAAGCTCGAAAATGAATCTGAATTACAAGGGTGGCTTTCTTCATCTTCTTATATTTCTGTACTTGCTGATATTTTCTTATGTGTGCCTGCAATTTGATGGTAATTTTCTTAAGGTTCAGAAATCGAAATCTCTCTCGTCTCATTCTCCAATATGACTGCAGAACACAAGCAGCTCTAATTTGTCTGTGTAAATGACGAGCTTTCATTCCCCTGAAAGCAGCCTGTAGTCGAATGGCTGCAGCCCGTTTCTGCAAATACTTGGTGCGCTCAGTCTTCCCTTTCAGATATGCCTGGTAGAACCTCTGGATAGTCAGTATAGACTCTTTCTTTCTTCTATATAACTTTTGGGCTTGAAAGCACCGAAATCTTGCCTGGATGATAACAATACAAGATCTAATATGAATGTATCTCTGTAATTCTCTGTGCATTCTGTACCACGATTGTATGACAACAGCAGATTTTTCTTCTTTAGCTCGTTTTCTGATATGCCATTGTCTAAAGGCTCTTTGCAATATTATGGTAGCTTTTATTTGTAATTGGATTTTACGTCGCTTCCATCTTCTGAACATAGACTGGATTATAAGGGTTGATGATTTTAGCATTTTATATCTCTGCTGATCCTGTTTTCTTCTTAAGCAAGCACGCCAATGCCTCTGAATTGTAACTGTAGCCCAAAGATATCGTTTATAAGAAGCAACAGCAATTATCATTCTTATCCTCGATTGCAGGATGATTGAGGAATACTTCAATTGCAGAAATTTTTTTCTAGTGGAATATCTTCTCCAATATTTCTGAAAAAGGTAGGAAAGGACACAAAGTAAAAGAGACATAACTTTCTATACGTAACATCTTTGAAAGTATTAATTTTTCTAACATTATGCTTAAAAACTAACACATTAGAAAAACAATATATTTTTTAAAAAGACATTTGTCTCTTTTGTATGTAGTTTAGTTTCTACCTGAACACAGCTGTAGCCAATTCAGAAATCCTTCTCTCATTCCTGATATTACATTGCATTTGTATTCCAGAGATGTAAGAAATATAAGCAAATTTATTTTAAATTAGAATAACATATTAGAAGAGTCAAAATAAAACTATAATATTTTGCTATCTACTGGTTCTACGTAATTTCCTATGAATATTATCTCTGAATCTTATATCCCCCTTTCATCAAGATGACTAAACTATCTTATAATGATTGGAAACTACTTATGGGAGGGATCCTATACCATCACATTACAGGCCTGGTAATATAAACCCAGGAATCTGAGAAATAAGTGAGACTATTTACTCATTAGAAATACAATTACGTCCTTTTCCCAAATTTAGGAATTACAGGTACATGTTTAAAAAGCAGAATTCTAGAAAGACTTGAGAAGTGATAAACCAACCAGACTGCTTCCTTCCCACACTACCCCACTCCCTAACTCCTCACTTAACCCAGCAATATGGCAGCTCAACAGAAAGAGACACAAAGTCTCAAGCTGATTCTGGCTGCAGGTATGTAAATGGCCCCTGGCTACTGGTCACCAAGCTCTGGATGTTCTTCTAGCAATAAAACCATTCCTTTGGCTAAAACACTCCAAACAGTGATAAGATTGGAATGGGCCCTAGGGAAAACTCCCTGCTGCATCTCAACATTCCTTACATAAGAGGGAAGCACTACAGAGGCTAGCATCACCATCTTGATAGCTCTTCCTGTTCTGCACGCATCTGTGCTTGGCCCACACACCCCGATCCACAGGTGAGGGCAGGTAGGGAAAACACATGTACACCCTGCTGACCGTCTAGGTTTTTTTCCCAATAGATACAGCCTTATCCCTCCACTACGTGTCGACTTTGGTTTTGTTCCTACCCTTCAACCTGACGAGAAATGATGTGCATAACACATTACTTCTCTTACTATGAAGACATGTGTAAGTAACTAAAACATTTATCCAAGTAAAGTTAAGCTTACTTATGCAAAATGGTTTTGGAAAGAACAGGACACTCCAGCATAACTAAAGCTTCAGCTTTCTGGCCAGAGGACCAAACAGGGCAGCCCTAAGGAACAGGAGAGGACCAGGACGATTAAAGAGAAGGGACAGCTCAGGAAAGCAATCCCTTTATGTTGTTTATGAATTCCTGTGGTCACCAGGAAGCTGCGTGGATCTAATAGCAGACTAGACTTTGAGAACTGAGTTAAGAGACAGACCACCACCTGGACTCCAGACTGGCCAGTGGGTGATACACACATGGAACTGATATAATTATTACTGTAAAGGCTTTGAAAATGGAACTGACATTGAAGCCGTACCCACTGAAGGTTGATCAGAACTTGTGGTCTAAACCCAACTAGGCGGATTACCAGCAAACGAATGCTAATGTTTATATGGAGAGACAAATACCTAAAATAGCAAACACAATATTGATGAAAAACAAAGTTGGAAGACTTCAAAACTTAACTGTAAAGCTACAGTAATGGAGACAGTGTGGTATTCGCAAAATAATAGACAAACAGATCATCGGAACAGAAGAGAAAGCCGAGAAATAGACCCATACAACCCAGTCAACAGATCATTAACAATTGAATGGATAAAGAATAGTTTTTTGTTTTTTCCCAAATGGTGCTGGAACAAGTAGACATCCATATTAAAAAATATATATATATGAATCTAAACATTGACTCTTTACCTTTCACAAAACTTAACTAAAATGGATAACAGATCTAAATATAAAATGTAAAACTATAAGACTTCTAGGAGATAACAGTAGAATCCCTAAGTGAGTTTGGATTTGGCAATGGCGTTTCAGAAATAACACCAAAAGTATAATCCATGAAAGAAAAAAATTGATACTGGGCTTCATTAAAATTTAAAAAAATCTGCTCTGGAAAGACTTAACACAACAAAAAGATAAGCCACAGGCTAGGAAAAAATATTTGCAAAATACATATTTCATCAAGGATTTGTATCCAAATATACAAAGAACCCTTAAAACTCAATGATAAGAAATCAGAAAATAGGCAGTAAGAATTAAAATATGGGCAAAAGATCCGAACTCCTACCAAAGGAGGTAGACAGATGGTAAATAAGCATATACAAAGATGCTCACCATCATATGGCATAGACTACAAAGTGAAGCAACAACATGATGCCGATACACACCTATTAGAATGGCAAAAATCTAAAACACTGACACCACCAAATACTGGCCAGGAAGTGGAGCAACTGCAACTCTCATTCATTATTGGTGGGAATGCAAATGGTACAGCCACTTTGGAAGGCAGTTTGCAGTTTCTTACAAACAGAAACATAATTTTATTACATAGTGAAGCAATCACACTTCTAGATACCTACCAAAAGAAGTTGAAAACTTACATCTACAGAAAACCTGCACACAAATGTTTAGAGTACCTTTACTCATAATTGTCCAGAATAAGAAGCAACCAAGATATCCTTCAAATAGGTGGATGGATGAAAAAAACAGTAAATTCATACAATGGAATGTTATTCAGTGATGAAAAAGAAATGCGTTATCAAGCCAGGAAAAGATGTAAAAAAAATCTTAAATTTATATTGCTAAGTGAGAGAAGCCAATCTGAAAAGCCTACATACTGATGAATTCAAACTATATGACATTCTGGAAAAAGCAGAACTATAGAGACAGTAAGAAAATCAGTGGTTGCTGGGGAGGGGTGACTAATGAATAGGTGGAGCCCAGAGGATTTTAAGAGCAAGACTTTTGTCAAACACCACACAACACAGTGAACCCTAGTGTAAACTATGGATTTAGTTAATAATAATGTATCAGTGTTGGTTCATAAAGTGCAAAAAAATGTAGTATAATACAAAAAAAAGAAAGCAAAGCAACAGAAATGATAAATCTCTGCATTAATAATCTTCATGTGTTGTTTAAAATATTTATTATGATTGAAGACAAAAATTATAACACCGCCTGATGTTTTAACTGTATGTGGATGTAATAAGACCATTACAATATGAAAGCAGGGAGGGGCCCAAAGGGACCTAGAGAGTGATAAGTTTTCTATATTCTAGTTCAAGTGATAAAATATTGATTCTAAGTAGATTAAAAGTTATGTATACTGTAACCCCTAGAACTACTAAAAAAATAAAAGAAACCTGTACAAAGGGATATAGTCAGAAACAAAATAAACTAAAATGTAAAACTAACAAGTGTTCAAATAATTGAAAAGACAGAAACAGCAAAAGAGAAAATGAAGGGAAAAAAAAGTGAATATTAAGAAAATAAACAATAAAATGATAGACCTAAATCCAAACATATCAATTAATACCTGATATATAAATGACCTAAAGCACCAATTAAAAGACAGATTTTCAAAATATAAAAACTATATGCTGTCTAGACTTCATCATATATGATGACATAAGTAGTTAATTAAAAAACAGGATAAAAATATGCCCTGCAAATGATAATCAAGTGAAAGCTGAAGTGGTTATGTTACTAGCAAGCAAAGTAGGCTTCGGAGCAAAGAAAATTACAAGGGATTAAAAGGAACATTCCATAATGATAAAACATTTACCTTACCAAGAAGACATAATAATCTCAACTGTGTATGAACCTAACCACAGAACTTCAAAATACATGGAGATAGAACTGAAAGAAGCAAGACATGCCCACAGTTACAGCTGGATACTTCAACACCGCTCTCTTAGTAAAAGAATAAACAGAAGCTCAGTAAGGATATAAAAGAACCATCAACCACATGGCTCTAACTGACGTTTATAGAACACTCCATCCAACAATAACAGAATACATATTCTTTTAAGTACACAGAATATTCACCAAGATCAGGGATGAGCAAACTTCTTCTGTAAAAGGCCTACAGACTGGGAGAAAATAGATGTGAATCACTCACAAAAGACTTGTATCCAGAATATAGAAACAACTCTCCAAGATCAGTAAGATAAGCAACTCAATAAAAATGGGCAGAAGATTTCAACAGATACTTCACCAAAGAAGATATATGGAAGGCAAGCAAGCATTTGAGAACAGACACATCATTAGCCATTAGGGAAATGTAAATTAAACCAAGATGAGCCACCACTTCACACCTATCAAAATGGCTGAGAAACAAGACAACACAGTGTTGGCAAGGATGTGGAGCAATTATGACTCTGACACGTTGGGAGTGGGAAAGCAAAATGGAACGAACAGCCACACTAGAAAACAGTTGGATTATATCTTACAAAGTTAGACATACACTTAGCAAATGACATAGCAATCCCACTCCTAGATATTTACCCTAATGAAATGAAATTATCTAAAACTGAGAACAAAACTGTCTTTCAACAAATTAATGTCTAATCAAAATGTGGTCCATCCATACAATAGAATACTACTCAGCAATAAAAAGGAATAAACTACTGAGACATGCCAATAACTGGGATGAGTCTCAAGGCATTATGGTGAGCAAAAACAAAGCCAGTCTCAAAAAAGAGGCAAGACAAAATTACAGAATTTAAGGAATACGTGAGGAAAAATGCATGATTAGTATATATTAGGATCATGGCTGGTGTGGGAAAATTAACTGACTGAGAAATGGCTTCTGAAAGGCTGCCAATATTCTACTTGGTGACCTAGGTGGTGGTTAAATGGGTATTTTGTGAAAAACTAGTAGGTCAGGTTCTACATTTGTGTTTTGTGCAAATTTCTATGTGTATTATTTCACATTTAAAAAAACATTTAAAAAAAAAAGAAAGATCATTTATTTTATCAGAGTCCCTCATTAATTAGTAGCAGTAGTCAGATGCAAAAATTTCCAAATTTATAAAACAGAGAATTATGGGGTGACACTTCAATGATATTTACACAGTGCAATTTTAAATAGTAACTAGCCTCTCTGATGTTAGTAAGATAGAATCTAACATCAAAACTAACAGAGATGTAAGAAGTATGTCTACTATATAAAGTAGATATGTTAACATTTTTGTAACTAAATAGAAAAATAACAAAGGCGTTCTATAGGCTAATTATAAGCAAAATTTCCACTGCGTGCCATTTAAGTGGGCTGCAGAGGAAACATGCACATTAATCCCCAAAGTGAAGTTTCCAGGGTTCACAGTAAAGACAAAAGAGAGTTCGGTTTGGTACATGGATGTACAAAGTAGAATGGCACAGCATGCCAGCATGTCTCACTGAGCAGAGACTGAAAACCTCTAAAATAAAACTGCAAAAAGGGTAGAACTGGACTGCTTGCTCCCCCAGAGGAAAGCAGGCATTTCCAGCTGTTTGAACATTATGCTGACACAGCAGAGTCTCACAGGTAGTGGGAGGTGTGAAATATTTGTTAAAGTGCAAGATAAAATACAGAAGCCGAAAATATAATAATTTAAAACTTTATCGTATTTCACTTTCTTCCTTAGAGTCATTAAAACTCTTAAACTTCAAAAATTCCAGGATACTATACCTGAATGAGTAATGCTGATTTATTCTGAACTTTTTCTAGGTTTTTCTTTTTTAACATTAATAGTTTTCTCTGTTCTAAGAGCCTTCGCCAATATTTCTGAATGACCAATGCTGCATTAACCTTCTTTTTCAACCGTTGTTTAGTTAGAAAATTGATCACAGCTGATTGAATAATTCTTGCAGCTTTGTCTCTCTCCTAAAAAACAAAACAAAACACATTCAAACATAAATGAAACAATCACTTAAGACCCTAAATTATTATTTGTAAGAAAATCATCTGTTAAATATTAATCAAATTGATCCTAGAAATAAAACACACCCAGACCCCTCTTTGTAGTACAGATACTTCCAGGCATGTGGAAATGGCTGATAGGTAGATTTGCAGATATAATGATATAATGAAACTCACACTCCTGGGAAATATCATCGTTAAGAAATATCACAGACATGTTTGATACATCACAGATCCTCAGTAGTTAATATAAAGGCAACTTAAATGTGATGTGTTTCTCAGATTATGGTCCAGTGAATTCATGTTTAACTTTTAAAAAAAGAGATGGATTATATAAAAGAAAAGGAAAATGCTAAACTAAATAAAATGCTTTACAATATAAGATAGTATTGCTTTGTTACAATTTGAACAAAGGAATTCACAAAAAGGGAGAAGCAAAAGACCCCTTTTGCACAGAATACACATGTGGCTTCAAAGCACAGAGGCTTAAGCGAACAGAAGAGAATAGCGGGTGTGAGACTAGCATCAGGGCCTCCCAACAGTCATGGCCGAAGAGGCCAGGACCCTGCATCTCTCTACCTGTTACTTCTCATAATGAATCGTGATGAGTAATAACATCTACTCAATAATTACAGGAATCAGGCACCATTCTAAACACTCCATGAACAGTAATTCATCTACCTCGACCACAAGAAGAGGTGAGTAGGCCCCAACTACGCTCGTGACCACCAGGCACCCGGCCGGGCCAGGCGGCCCAGCACACAGACTGTCAGGCCACCGCAGGATGCAGCCTGGCTTCAGAGCTCATATTCTTCATCACTTAGCTATGCCCTTCAAGGCTAGATTTAGGTTACATCAGTTCACCTGAACTGGAAACTAGAATACGAGTTGTTCCCTCTGGTGGCAAGAACCAAGTTAGAGCATGTCTGACGACCCTTTGTGGGTTGTACACAGACTAACTACAGAGTCTAATTATCATCTAATTGTAATCAATTCTTGGTGTCTCTGGTGGGAACTACAGAGCATGGAGCACAGCCAACTAGGGAAGGGATCAAACTGAGATTCTGACAAAGGAAAGAGGTAATCAGTGGACTGAAGCAAATACAAAGGAACCGTGTGGGCCATACAGTGGCTCACTCTGCTGAGTGAGAAAAGACTGGGAAGATTCTAAAATTAGGCTGAGGAACTCTATCTAACAGTGTCAGGTCTCCATGAAGCTACTGAACAGTGCACTTAAAAACAGGATGGTACATTTTATGATATGTGTTCTTTAGCACAATTTTTAAAAATTCAGGTGAAAATAAAAGCACCCCCCATTGGCTTAAAAAAAATACGGTGCAGTTCAAAAGTAGCATTTGAGTCAAAAGTTGTGAGGGCCCGGGGCATTCTCAGATACAGCAGGCTGAGGTCAACTAAAACTTACCCCAGTCTGTAAATCATCTCAGTCTCAAGCAAAGTAAGTAGGAAACCATTTTCTGTGACATTAGAGAAGCTCCAGATGGAGAGCAGATAAGTCCAAAGAAGCCAATGTTACAGAAACTGGCAATGACAGCCGTCCCCAGGCCGCAGTCGCTGCCTCTTCTCTGAGTCAGGCGGCATGCCATCATTTTCAATCCTACACTGTTCCCAACTTACTTTTATTTTGCCTGTGTATGAGCCAAATACAAGAATGTTCTGTGCTTCAGAGTTTGTGTCGACTCACTGACAGGAACAATTATGAGGTACGATGTGCCAGGGGACCCTTGGATGATGACCCTGCTCATTCACCGGGTGAGGGTGGCCATTGACCAGTGCTTCCGTGGCACCACCAGAGCCATTTTGTTCTCAATGGAGTTACTGCGATTCACACCAGAAACATGAAAGCAAACTATAAAAGCTGAAGAGCAGCTACGCCAGGGCAATGTCTATATGCTTGCTAGCTTAATATTTCTACTAGAATATAGAGGGAAGCTACTGCTTAATGATCCAAATAGCAAATGAAGTACCTGGGTGCTACAGTACAATTCTGTAACAAAAGGAGCACTTGGAGAAAGGAGAAGCAGTGGTCTTCATAAAAGGGAAATTTCCACTACCTGAACTAAGGGAATAAGGAAAAGGATCTCACACCAAAAAAAAAAAAAAAAAACCAAAAAAACAAATCAAGAAAACTCTGCAGTTAATATCTGATTAATAATAGGCTATCTTCAGCAGAAAACAAAGCAGATTTCATTATTAAAAAAAAAAAACCACATGAAACATTCTGATTGATACCTGTTTCTTAGAATTTTGAATCTCATTTAATGCCATATAAAAAGAATGAAGTAACTTGAGAACTGACCAAAGGAGAGTCTTGCCTGAAAACTTTCCTAAAACAATTCTCCTAGAAGCCTCTGGAAGTACAAAGTTATCCTCCAAGAGACATGTGGGCAAGAAGGAATGTCTGAGAGGAAGAGGGGAACGAAGGCCGGAGAATATGAGGCCACAGAGAAGAGTGGCTGTGTGAGTCTCTCCGTTTCCTACCAAGACTGAGTGGGGTGAGGGCACTTATTTCAATCAGCGTTCTTTCCAAGTCTGGTACAGGATGAGCAAATACACGGTATGTTGAAGAGTGGCCAGAATGCAGCTGTTTTGTACAGATACTAAGAACTTTATCAGAAATGCACTGTAATTCAAAACTGAGGACGAATATCGGATAGAACATATTTCTGAAATATCTGATAAAATTTATTAAGCATGGCTGCTTATTTTCTTTGGTTTGGTTTCTCCAAATAAATAAATAAACATAGTTTCATAGAGATAAAAGGATTAAAATAGCCTGTTCAACTTGATCAAGGAGACTATTTCTCAGATTATTAAAAATGACACTGTTCTCAGAACTCAAGAAAACACTCATTTTATGTTAATGCAAATTCTCACACTATTGGGTCCACAAAGGGAAACAATAACATCTCTACCTCAGCGCCCAATAACATCTCTACCTCTACCTCCTAAACATTTTGAGAAATAAACAATAGAAACTAAACTACTACTTTAAAACAACAAAGGTCAACTGGAAGACAGTTTCATGGCAGACAAAATGTCGGCTAACTGAACCGCACTATCAGACACTTGACGCACAGGCCCAGGCAGCACCAGCTGAGCTCACGCCTTCAGAGCACAGCATGAAAAATTAATGGAAAACTCCTGTTCCCTGGAGGCAAGTTAGGTTCCAAGAAGAAGGAGGGAAGAGCTGAGTCAGGCACCTCCAGTTTATTTTTCCCAAGTTTACAAAGTGGATAAGCTATTCCACTTAGCCTAGAGCACACGAAGTGAAAGGGTGGCTAGAGACAGGAAGATATGTCCAATGAAGGAAACATCGGGAGTTAGGAGGAAATATCCATCCTCAACTCAAAGCACACGTGATTATCAAAATTTCCTCAATAATTTCAAACATCAGTAAAATGTAAAAATCGTATCGAGAATCAATCAAGAGGCATCTTAGGAACTACCACTTGCATCCTAATGTTTGCCTTTTTTAGGAGTACCTGATGGCGTTTTAGATCTGCTTTTAGTTTGAACTTTCTCCAGGTTGTCTGGATGAGTCGAGCAGCTCGTGTTTCTCTGCGGAGATCCAAAAGCCTTGCACAAAGAAATGACAGATAGGTAATCACCACCTAGGAGAAAACATAAAAGATGGAAATAGAATAGTCCACTTCCTGTCACCTTCTGAAGCACTTATTATTCAGGTGTTGGTGAACAAATTCTTACTTACCTTTTCGTCTGGAATTGTATTTGACATATCTGAATGATGAATCATAGCAGGTATCCCACCAAGGTCTCGGACCGCAGACCTAACCAAGTGAAAATTCTTCTTTTCATTTTCTAGGAGTTCTTTGGATAGTTCTGATGTATTTTCTATTATATAAGTAAAAGACAGATTAAACTGCTCTGGTCAAAAATCAGACATGGCAAAAAAAAAAAAAAAAAAAAAAAGTATGCAATGTTAATTAACCAAAAGGGACTGACCGTGATCAAGTGCTTTGAGAGACACATCCAGACAACTCTCATCAGACTCCGAGGATGAATTGAGCACCACTGACCCCGTCTGTGCACATTCCACGGTGTGAGTAGTACGCTGACATATGGAGTCAAAAGGTATGTAGCACGGATGATAGTGGTGAATCAGGTAACACAACACACGGCCATCTGAGAAAGACACTGTGAAATTCTCCACCTGATTGGAAAGACCATTGCAGATTTAATGAATTAAGATGAGGTCATCCAGGAGTAGGATGGGTTCCTAATACAATAAGTGGTGTCTTTATAAGAAAAGGAGAGACACGGAGACAGGCAGAGAGAGAATGGCACAGGAGGGCAGAGGCCAGAGTACTTATTTCTATAGGCCAGGCACGCCAAGGACTGCCACCAACACCAAGTCGAGAGAAAGGCATGGAGCACTCTCCCTAGAGCCCTCAGTAGCTCTCTGGTACTTCATTAAAACATGGAGGGTCATCCATATATTTACCATTTTTTTACTAATGATACTTGTTCAGGGTATAAGTTTACCATATTTAGTTACATGTACTCTATATCATTTTTCACGTTTTATTCTCCTTACCAGATATTTTATTCATGTGTGTCAGGACAACTCATTTTCATGTATTTACACTTGAAGGTGTACTTCATGTAGAAATACAGCAGCAATCTAACAAGTGATTATAAAAGACTCAACTTAGATGTTTTTCCTCTTCCCTTTACCTAGTGGTAATGTTTTCTATTGTTCCTTTCTGGTTGTGGATTTATTTGCATTTACCTTTATTATAAGGCTGTGATCCTTTGGTGCCCCAGTTCTATGCAAGGGTCTCCTATTAACACCCCCAACTAGGGCATTTTTTCTTTCTTACTGATTCATAAAATAGTCATGATTTATTCAACTGGTGACATCTTAGATTAGATAACATGGTATATGATAATGCCCTCACTCACTGGATAAAAGTTTGGAGAGGTTTTATACGTATGTGTGTGTGTATACATATATACTGAATTATTTTTAAAAATGCAAAAAAAATTTTATGCATTAAGTTTAATTGACTTTAACCAAAATACATTTAAAGATACTGGGCTAAAACAAAAACGAAGAACTTACTTTTTTATTATAGAAGGCACAAACGGCATTTACCCAATCCATCAATAGCTTTATGCTTTCACTATATTGTTCAAAGGGATTACTCAACCTTCTGTCTTTTATCTTATTGAGAACAGTATCAGAGGGGCATGAGAGTGCAGACATTGTTTTCTTCATACTCCATGTGAGTTTTAAAAAGTCAATTTCTTCCTTTAATTGATCTACATTAAGAGAGATATCCACCTGAAACAGACATAAAAAAAGATAAATAACTTTGTCCTTTAATAGGTTAATATATCTTTTTATATATTATTTTTAACCCACAGAAGTTCAAGTCTCCACTTTTTTTTTTAAGAAAACGAGTCTACACAGACATGATGGAACGTGTGGTGTTAGGTCGATGGGATTTAAGGTCACACCAGCCTGGTTCCAATCTCATCTCCACTTCCTATCAGCGATGTGACCTTTAGTTTCAGTTTCTTCACCTGTGAGGTGGTGGTAACACCTACCTCATAGGAGTGTTGTGAAGATTAAACTGTAATACATAGAAAGCAATTATCACAGTTCCTGGGACAGAATAAGGTCTAGTAAGTAGTAGTTACAAGTGTTAGTCTTGATTTGACAAATGGATAAAAAGTGCAAATGTACCAAATGTATATAGAATACCTGGAAAGCGAATGCTATTTTCCAAAGCAATGCGAGAGTTTTTTCTCTGTGCCTATCCACAATATCCTTAGACAGGATGGGACTTCCTGCAAATGAAAAGACAGCCCTTCAGCACAATACAGGTACTGAAATGTTGTCACCAACAAGAGAAAGTGTGGCTCAGCTCTCACCATGCTCATCATTTAACTGAATTCCTCGTGACTTCAGAACCTGAAGGACAAGGTCGACATTGTGTACCTTCTGCAGACGGCTTATGGCGGGAATTCTGAGTCTCTTTGAGAGATCCCAGTTCTGTGTGAGGAGTTCCATGGCTCGCCTAACAAACAGAAAAGTGGTTTTCAGATGAGATTGTTATATCAAAAACGTAAGAAAAATGGTCTTCATTTAAATATAGTTATCACCCCCAGAAATCCCCCCAACTTAAAGAGTTTTAGGTTAGAATGACTCCAAAACACTCTATCAAAACCTTGTTGCTCCATAGTCAGCAAATAGTTATTTCTCATTATAAGCCTGGGAACTGAGGTCACTAAACAAATATAAGAAAGAAATATGAGACATACACACACAAAAACACACATGAACAAAATAATAGGGTTTTATATAGAAAGGGCGTTAAAAGGAAAGGCAACAGGATGTTTCTTGAGGGCCTACTGCATCCTTCACATAAGCAAGTCCATCCTTTTCTTACTTTAGGCCTCGGGGCAAATCCCCCAACAGAGCAGGTATTATCATCTCCTATGTTGCTGATGAAGAACCCAAAGCCCAGAGGAGTTAAGTCAGTCACCCCGGTCATTATATTAACAGCTGGTATAGAGAGAACTATGATCAGAAGGAAAACCCCGTTTCCTCAGTTTCCAAATCCACTCTCCTAAATCTATACCAGATTACCACAGAATTACTTAAGTGCCTATCTTACACAGACATATACACCACAGCTGAAATCCAAACCCCTAATAACATCTAGGTCACTAGTGTTTTATCTACTAGACAATAATTGCCAACCCACAGAAAAAGCAGGCCCCAACTGATTACTGAATAGGGCTGAAGCTAGGCAGAACTGTTTATAGACCGGTATTTCTAAAGGTTAGAGACAGAGAGCAGCCTCGGGCCACTCTGGCCCTCCACCGTCTCAAGGCACCAAGCGCCTGTGCAGCTGCACACTGACGTCACCTCCGCTGACGTCACTTCCGGCACTGGTGGGTCAGCCATTCCCAGGGACCTGCAAAGGACTGCAAAGATCTAAGACCATTTCACCAACACTTCAGGCAACGGAAATTTGGTTTGCAAGACTGAATCTTTTGACTAGGGAGAGTTCCTGCACAGCCATAAAGCATCAACATCCAACACTGCTAAGTCCTCGGTAACTCCTGTGAAAGCATAAAAATGTCTTCCATTGTGAGAAAAACAGCAGCGAACACACAACCATTCAGTGCTCCTTATGAAAGGTGGGAAAAGCCTAAAAACATGAATTCTTATTGGCCAGAAAATAGATGGGATGGCTTGGATTTATGAAATAAACATTTTCAGTAAGTGCTGTAGCCTATATATAAAAATTGTTCAAGTGACAGAAAGCTACAGTAAAGTTCAAAACACTCCTACCTTGTTTGTGAGAACATATAATTAGAAAAGACAAGAAAATTCACAGAAATTTAATTTAGAAGGAAGCAAGTGACATGCATTGTGTTTTTGAAAAACTGCAGAGTCATAAAAATCTAGGGATTCCTTCATCACAAATGTTAAACATAACAAACTAGAGAGTTTCCTAGGAATAAGACGAATGTCTCCAATCCAGAAATCCTAAAGGCCCAACCGAGTACCATGCTGAAGACCGGCCACTCCTTCCGAAACAGGAACTGGACACTCACTGTACGCACACCAAAGCCCATTTTAGGCTTCCAGTTTGTTACTAAGGAAATATCGTATGATTTGATACCAGACACCCTGAGACGTACCCCAGTACCACAGTATGAAACTTGGGCAAGCCATTGTCCGTCTTCATCTTACTTTTCCTCATGTGTAAAACAAGGTTAATACTGCTAACACTGGTAGCAAATGATGTAGTACTCATGGAACCACTGCAGACATAAAGTGGTATCTAAATGTCTGATATTTTAATTAGTTTCCTGCTTTTCTCAACTCCTATTCCAGAGCATCAGTAGTTCCTACTGACTCACCCTAGTCACATGCTAGTAGGGAACAAAAATGCGGATAAGAGACAGGGTTTCTGGGCCTAAAATAGATTCCATTTTTCCAAAAGTGACGCAGATGTTTATTTCAAATTTTTTTAAAATCCTAAATTAATTTTATTACATGAAAGAGCAAGAAAGATTTTGTAAATACAGAAAAGTGTTTTCCAGAAAATTCTAGTCTGTTCTATTAAGTAAAATACTTCTATTTCTTATACTTACACAAGACGCACCCCGCATTGCAAGTCTACAGCAAGATTTGTAACAGAAAAATTGAATTCATCAAATGGTGTCTGAACATGGTTAACAGGTAATCCCAATAAGCTAAGGTGACGGGAAAGGTCACCTTCACCACTTAGGAAGTCTCGTGAAAAAGCCAGAAGAATTTCTTTACTAGCCTATGGAGAAACAAGTTGCAGGTATTATAGTCCAATAGTATAATTTGTCTACAAAAAAAAAAAAAAATCCTTCGAATCATTCTGTACATATAGAAATAAAGTAAAATTAACAGTAGTATAGAAAGATTGTTAGTTTCCTATCATATGGTAGTAATGTAAACCTCATATATTTACAATTTCAAACCTTTTAAAAGTTTTTTCATAATTAATAATATATTCTAAAAATTAGCATAAATTTGCTAATATACGAAATTAGGGAAGAAATTTCCCCACAGATTAATTCCTCAAAAGCATAGTTTTGTTCATTCTCAAATCCAAGTTAAGAATAGGGTGATGTGCTGGTAAAGTGTTAGAACTACTGAAAGGACTCACTAGATAAGCATTCTCTTCTTTGAGAAACATTTTGTAAAGAGAAAATATACAATAAAAACAAAGCAAAAGTCTTAAATTTCAAATATAAAATGTAATATATAAAATGAAAAACATACCTTGAATTCGGCATCTTTACAGAAGAGACAAGGATCATGATCGATAAGTCTGGAGATTTTCGCATAATCCAGGAAACAAACCAACAACAATAACTTTTTCAAAGTGAACTTAGACAAAGCTTCTTCATGACCTTAAATAAAGTGCAGAAAAACATAGCAATATAATCTGTGACAGGCTGGTTGAACCATAAAATATGACGATGATAACAATGTGTTAGTAAACAGAGTGAGTGAGCACACAATAACACCACCTGCCTTTCTCAGTGCTTTACATGATTCAATCCATTTAATACAGTAACGCATGGGGCACACACCACGGGATATTTCCAATCCATGCAGATGGAAACACAGGCACAAAGACACCAAGCAATTCAGTTCAGAACACTTAATGAGCACCTACTACGTGCAGCACCATCCTAAATGCCACACAAACAAGAGCAAACTAAAGCAAATACGATCTCCATAGGGCTTAGAGCCACGTCGGGGGAGAGGGTGGATAGAGACAACAAGCAGATAAAAGTACTTACAGTGATGGAGGACATGATGGGGGTGGGAGGCAGGAGGGCGGTGGAAAGAGGACCCTATGTATATATTGGTTTCTCTAGCAGGTAAAATTTTCAGAGAAAGGAAGCACGAGAAGCCCTTCGTGCAGGGTGGGGAACGCAGTGCGGGCAAGTTCCTTACCATCTCTATACAGATGAGGGACAGAGGGATGTCTGTACTCAGCTGCTATGTCAGGATTCCAAAGTAAGCGCTTCAGAATAAACAGGGCCAACCCCGTGACATCACTGTTGTCTTCCAAAGCTACAAGTTCTCCAAAAACTGTCTGGAAGGAAATTGAACCTAAAGTCAGGACTATGTTATCTCTGAGAAGCAAAGGGATGAAATACGGAAAGGCATGCAACAACCTTCTAGGGAACTCGCAATATTCTACTGCCTAAATAGTGTGGAAGTGACACAGATTGCTGCCAAATAAATAGCCTTTAAACTGTACATATATGTTTTGTGCCTTTCTTAATGTATATGGTATACTTTACAGTGAAAAAGACAAAAGCTGAGGATTTAGATAAATTCTTTAAAATCTTCTGACGAGCAATATTTGCATTTCATTTTTTTCCTTTAAGCTAAAGAACTCTCAAATGTAGGTATGTTGTTCAAATTTAATTATAACTGTCCCAGTAAGGATATCATGAAGATGCAACAGAAACCTACATATTCTAAATTTTCTAACAGAAAAGTTAAAAACCATCTGTGAATCATCTAAGGAAATAATCTGAGAAGTATAGATCTGTTTATAATAATTTAAATATGAAGTCAGTTTAATGCCACTATGCTTATGATTATGATTTTTAAACAAATTAAAAAAACTAAAAATGTATAAAATTATGTTCGATAACTGTACACTGACAAAACATAGGGACGAAAGCATGGAAAAGTATTAATACCTGCCAAAATAGAGAAACTTTATCATTATTTACTTATTTTTTTGGCCTTTGCTACTTTCTTAAAATCCTCAAAGGCCAGGACCATTCACAGAAGCTAAGGTTTGGTGGTGAATTCAAACATTTTGTCCAGTTATTCACCTCTCCCTTCCCTGTAAGACGATTACACACCCCCACCAACTGTCAGAGACTTGGATGACTCTTGTGGGAGAATAATATACTCCTGCCTCATTTGTGTTTGGTTTGGGCAGTGGAACATGAACGGAAGTGAGCACAGGTTCAACTACTTAGTCGACATTCCAGAATTATCTGACATACGAAGCAGAGTCAGTTACTATGTAATTTTGTCATTAACCTTTCATTGAAAGAAACAAGAAATTGAATTTCAATTCAATGAATTAAGAAATCTTAGCAAGGACACTACCAACCCATGTGACATTAATGGGCTTATTACTTATTCTCTACAGGTCTCAATTTCTTGATAAATAAAAGCCAGATTATTATAAAGATTCCTTTCAATCCCAAAGATTGTTCTACTCCAAAACCTAGAATAAATTGAATAGGATATTCTACGTGACAAAGGTAAAAAGGCTAAAGAAAATATAAAATTAGACCAGTAAAAGACTAAAGGAAATGAAAACACGGCATAAATTTTAAACAAAACCATATTTTTAACAGTTAACTACTAATATGTTTCTAACTCAATTAGTTTTAACATTCTAAGTATTACAGAGCTACTATGCACCATGTGAAAAACTCAATTTCATGAGCTGTGCTCCATCAGAATGGTTACAATGGCATCAGACTGGTGTAGATGCAAACCCTGATCAATTACTGGCATTCAGCAAGTCACTCACCAGTTAAGCTTCTGTTTTGTCAGTGAAGTGAAAATAATCATACATACCTCAATGGGTTTTGTAAAGTTTTAAATTTGAAAATGTATTTAAAACAGCCTGGTATTGTCATTTGTGAATGCTCAAAAAGGAGCTTACTATACTTATTATTATATCCAGTACCAAATTAAGAAACTAACAGGAAAATTGCTATAAAATGAAATGACAATAATATATAACAGCATGGTCTAGTTACCTAATCAGTATTTATTAAAGCACCATAATTTTTAAACTGAAAGATCAATTAAGCTAACCAAATGATTTTATAAATGAAACCATATAAGGGATCAAATAAATGGTGATGGAAGGAGAACTGACTCTGGGTGGTGAACACCTATGATATATAGGTGATGTATTACAGAATTGTACACCTGAAACCTACGTAACTTTACTAACAATTGTCACCCCAATAAACCTTAATTATAAATAAATAAATAAATAAATAAATAAATAAATAAATAAACCAGAATTTTTTTTAAAAGGCTACTTTTTAAAAGTATATAATTTGAAAAGTTACCTTTTTTCAGAAACTGAAAGGTATACTTACTTCTAAGCCAATTCGTAGCCACAAAGGATTATATGACAGCAGCCAATTTAGAATTTTCTGCCGTTCTCCTGAAACACAGATAAAAAGCAATAAAGCTCAGACCATTAATCAAACAGAGACAATAAATAAAATTTCATGGAACGACATCAGTGGAAAGAAAGGATAATCACATATGAAAAAGCTAATTTAAATAAACTATACTTCCACTCAAATATATATGGGCATATTTAAATATGTGAGATTTTAGGCAGCAAAGCCAAATCATGTATATATCTAACTCTGAAATACAAAATCTCCAGTGTTTTTAAAGAATTAATCTTTAGATTTCTATAATCGTCTTACCCACATCTTTCCAGAGGTGTCTATCTTTTCGAACAATTAATCGCCTAGCTTCAATTTCAATTTCAAGCTTTTTGATAGCTTTCACCATTTTTTCAGAAGTAAATAAACGACACGCTGCACGACGTAATCTATTCAGCCTGCACCGAGCAGTATAAGCTCTGAGAGACATTTCATCTTTTGTCGGAGCTCTGGGAACACTTAATTTATGTTGACTCTCCACTCCCAAAAGAAGAGTAGCAGCATTTACTGGGTCAAAACAAAAGGAAGAATGTTTCTGGTTAAACAGTACATTAATATACCCTTCAATCCAGCAGTGAATGCACTTTAAAATGGCTAAAACAGAGTCTATTTGGGCCCATTCCAAGCTTGCCCTCCCCTTTTCCACCTCAAAATAAAGGTGTCACCACTCTCTCCGTGCCTTAGGCCAACCTGTCATTGCAAGCTGTTGGCCCTCCCTGCAAAAGGTGCGCCAAGTCTAACCACTTCTCACAACCTCCACCACTACCATTCAGTTCACACATTATCATCTCTAAGCCGACCAAACAGCCTCACTGGGTTCTCTGCTTCCATCTTTGTTATACAATAAAAAGGAATGTGATTTTTTTTTAAATCAATTGAACTTTGAAATACAATTTGAATTTTTATAAACTAAATTTTCTCTAGAGAAGTAAAACAGGCTTTGTTTACTCTGGGGGGAAAAAGTGACCTTAAAGAGATCATCTAATCCAAGATCCGTTGATGCAAAAACCCTACATACACGATTCTTTAAAAACCACTGAGCAGTCTGCTTGAACACTGAGGCAATGGAGAAGTGACTACCTAGGAGGGAGCCCATATGATGGTTGGACAAGTGAAGTATCTACAAGGATTTTCTTTTCTTGACTTGAATCAATCCCTGTAACGTCTATGGGAGAGCAGGGGCACCAAGGTTGTTTCCTTCTTTCAGGAGAAAACCTTTCGAATGTTCGAAGGACAACATGCTTCCTCCTTGTTCTGCACCTAAGTCTTCTCTTTTCTAGGAAACACTGAGATGTTTAAAAACTCCCCATAGCAACTGGTTTTCAGGTCTCTCGTAATTCTATAGCTTGCCTACAAATGTCTAAACTAAGGTACTTGAAGGAGAGACAAAAGAAAAAGAATAAAAAAGAAGGTGGAGACACTCTGCATAAAGTGATCAGGCCACACAGACTTAAATGTATTCCCCAGGACATTATATTTCATTAATGCAGCTACACTACTCTGAACTGGATTTCTCAGCAGCCATGTTTCACTGTTAACTCGGGTTGAATCTACATTAAAATAATTCACCTGGAAATTGAATTGGCTGATGTGTAAAAATGGAAAGAAGAAAAAGTAAAAGTTCAGTACTTTTAGTCGAGAATCCCCCCAAAATTCTCACCTACACAATCTTTAGCATTTATATCAAGGATTTAGTGAATAATGCCATTAACTATAATAAAATATATATAATTAAAGGAGAAAAGTTTATGTTAAACATTATCTGTTAAAACAAGAGTACTATTTAAATATCAATTTAATGTTTACCTTCAGAAATATTTGTTTTTACAGTGAAGTCATCAGGAGTTAATATAAAGTTTAGCCACCAAGTGAAGCCCTGTTGTTGCTTTTCCTTCCAGCGTTCATCATAAAACATGTTTTTGGCAGCAAATGGCATCGGGTGTCGAGGAATGTCTAAGAATACAATTAGGTTACTGCGTATGAAATTTTCCTTTAAATTACTATATAATATAAAGCAAAAGACTGTTCTTACTAGCAAAATCACCTAAAACACGGAACAGTAGTTCCTTTTCCACTTGCTGGAAATAGTGCAAAGCATTTTGGGGTACGAAATGCAATCAAAGCAAAAAGGGAAACTAAGGCAGTACCTCCTGGTTTTTTAAAAATGCCAAGTCACTTAGTCAGTTTCATTAAGTCTAAGACTATATCCTCATTGTTATCTGAATACACACTTTAACAACAACAACAAAGTACAATTCATTTCCATTTGAAATACAATCAGTGTTTCATTCAATGTCAGTTCTGCAAAGACTGTCAAGAAAATAAACACTTGCCTGTTTTTAATGGTTTTATGAAGGTCAAGTTAGACTGCGCCACTGGGACAATGCGCCTTCTCCTTTTGTTTGTTTTAGAATTAGGAGTTTTGTATACTGATGACTCTAAAAAAAGATTACAAAGCAGAATAACAGCATTAGAAAACAAATTCCCTGAATGAACTGATTTAAAGTTAAAATCTGGGTTCTCCATGATCATGTCCATTTAGCACAAAGTAAGCAAACACTACGTGCCAGGCATTAGGCTATGACTTGGTGGGGCCAATAAAAGCTACAATGGAAGTGACAGACTTCCAATCCTTTAGGAAACAAAGGGTAATGGAATGAAAGGGGTTAAGACTAGAAATGGAACGCTAAATGGAAGCAATTGTTGTGACCCAGGTTGGCTGCGAGAATTTAAATTAAAACAGAAGCAGTGAAGACAAATTAGAGAGAATTATTTTAATAGTACAACCAACAAGCCTTAAGAACCAGCTGACTAGGAAAGTGATGGAGAAAGATAACTCCATGATTTCCAGATTCCTAACCCAGGTGACTGAGGTAGATTGTAGGACGTACCTTCAAAGAAAAGCGCATTAAAAGCCACAGTGGCAAATAACCAGAATAGAAGTGCAGCTTACACTGCTACTACAGACAAAGAATAAAAGCAAAGGAGAACAAACTAGCCCACACGCAAAATACAGCCCGCTGCCTGTTTTTGGATGGTCCTTGTTTCTATATTTGTAAATAGTTGGTCTGTTCAAAGAGAAATGAGATAAAAATACAGATGTGTGATATTTCCTAGGAGTCGTAGGATTCATTTAAATCATCTGTTAAATAACTAGTGTGGATTGAAAGGGCATGACGGGATTAGGCCTGACTCTGTGGTAGTAGGGCTGTGAGTATGGGGGAAGGAACAATGAGGCTTTTCCCAAAGGAATGCAGATCTCTGGGGCCTGTCTTCATTCCTGATTAATGGCAGAGGGAGAAGGATGTGGCCAGGAGCACAGGGCATGCAGAGACCTCTCCCGCATTCCATCAGACGGCAGTATGGAGACCAGACACCTCCCTGGCCTTCGAGTATAGGCCTTCACTAAGGGGAGGCAAGTGAAGTACTTTCCTGGGTCCGACACTTGACGGGGCGTCAAAAGCTCAGTAATCAAGGTAAGTATTTTAATGCAGTCATGTTTAAAAATCAAAAGTAACGCAGAAAAACCATGACGAACAGAAAATCAAGGTTAAATAAGAACAAGATCACAACTATTTCAGAATTCAGCCCCACATTACATTTGTCCCATCTTCCACTAAGCAAGTTGGTAACTGAAAAGTATACGTTAATTCAAGCTTATCAATTGCAAATTTATAAAACCCAAAAAAACAGAAAATATGCCCTTTATAAGTAAGCTTTCATTAAAATTTTTACAAACAACTCACCAGTTTTCTTCTTCAGGTTTAATTTCTCTCTGTTGCTAATAAGTTTCGAGGCAGGGGTCATCACCGTTTTGGTTTTTTTAACAGTCGATGTTTTAAACTCCACAGGAGAAAAATGGATTGTTTTGATTTCTTGCACTTCTGCATGTTCTGTAACTGCAAGCATCACATTTCCACCCTCCCTGTTTCCCTCACTCTTCCTTTTACGAGCAACGAAAGCTGTCTTTGAGGAAGGAGTAATTACGTTTTTACCACCCTCAGATTTACTTCCTACTGGATCTATAACTGGGAGATGCGAATGAAGAGCATCTTTCCCTTCTTGATTATCAGTTCCTTTTTCACATTCACCCACTACACTGTGGAGACATCTTTTTGCCTTTGGTCTGTTAGTCTCAGTTTGGTTTTCTCTGGTACAAGTGGGCTTCAATTTAGTAACAGTGGCAGAAAGTATCGGGCGTCTGTGATGTTGGGTATTGTGGCTACAACCGTTAAGATCCTGAACTGCAGAAAATTTAGGCTGATTTTGTTTTGTAAAACTGTAACAATTTGCCTTCATTTCTAAAGCTTTGGGTTCTTCAAACATAGCTTTGGGAGATTTTGAACCCTGACATTCAGGAACACATGGTGAAACTTCATTTTTTCTCTGCCTTTGAGGAGACTGTGAGGCCTGAGCATTTTCATTTGATAATGGCGATAATTTACATGTTTGTTGAGATATACATATATGTGCCATATTATCTTTTACAAATTGATGAGGGGATAAAATTGGATTAATTATCTCCGATTCTAGATCCTTCTTTAGCCCATAGTTATCATTTATGAAAGAATCTGGACTTAAAATTGTCCGATAAATTTCATGTACAGATTTTGATTCCAAATGCACAGGCCTTGAATTATCTTTCATAAATGTATCTGGTGAAATACATGTCATTAATTCTAGTTCATTATTAGCTTTATGGCTATTATTTACAAAGGAATCTGGACTTAGAAAATTTCCTTGGCTTTGTGTAATGTTCAAAGTTGAAGAATAGTTTGGAGTAAGAGTAAGTTTATTATCCTCTTCAATTTGGCCATTCATATTATTCATGGAGTTAAAGGAAATGTCAGTTATGACTTTCTCATTAAAATTAAAATCTTTGGAAATGTCGGCACCTTCTAATTGCAGCAGTTCCCTGTTTTCAGGTGCATGAAGAGATGTGTAGGTGGTAGATCGACGTACAGAAAGTGGCAAGCAAGTTTCACCATGGCATTCTTTGAAAATGGGACTGATAGGTGATATGGGTATTTTATTTTCTTCAAGGATTAAAGAATTATTTTCTGTTGGGGAAAAGCTTTCATTGCCAGCCAAATTTTCACAAGCTTGAAGTGGGCTCCTAACTCTGTCAACTTTTTGGGAAACACTAAATGTTTTATTAACATTTTGAATACTTGAAATCTTCTTCGCATGACCTGAAGAGCCCGAAGTTTTCTTCTTATTAATGGTATCCCAAAGACTCCTCTGCAAAAATAAGGAAAACATATAAATTCAGCTGACAGCTGTTGAATATTACCTCTAATAAAGAATATTATGTATGTCGCTCACTGCAAGGCTGTTAGCAAAATAATTTTTTACATATTACTATTTTTTTTTGAGTAAATCACAAAATGATTAAAACTTATTACCTTTTTCTTTTTTGGCTCTTCTGCATTTCCTAGTAATATGACTTCGTGCTTCAGAACATCATTTACAAGAAATGTCACAATCTCTCTCACTCGGCCTTGTTTTAATGGTGTCCAATTAACAGAAATAACAATTTTTTCTTTAGGCTATAATCAAAAGAACACATTTTTGAATGACTGTAACAGTCATGATGCATAACAGCCAAAACATACTACATATGTCTTAGAATACAGAAGATTAATAATTGTTAGTCACCCAACACTCTACACCATAATAACATTTAACAACTCAAATATACTTTCCTAACCTATCTCATTTCATCATAAGTAAAAAAGCCACTAATGATAACAAGGTTCACAACAAAATAAAATTATAACAAAATCTTAATTGTATATGAAGCAATGCGACAGTCACCAAATCATTTTGATTATCAATGGTTTTTTAAAATCTAATCACATACTTCTACTTCTTTAGAATATGTACAGTACATCTAGTTCAAATATATTAGAATTTGCATTATGAAGACTTCTGTCAAAAAAAATATAAAGACGATCAACTAAATTTCTTTTTCCCACAAACTTCTGTCAGGTCCACACCACCATCATTACTGGTATTTGTTAAACACGAACGTTCCAGTCTCAGGCATCTTCCAGAACTCCTTTAATCCTCACATCCCTGGGAAGGAGGTTCTGTGATTATGCACATTTTACAGATGAAGTAATCAAGGTCCAGAAAGCTTTAAGTATGTTGCCCATGTCTTACTGCTACCCAGGCAGTCTGACTCCTGGGTACAGACTCTCACATCTGCATCCCACAGCCTGGCAGGAATTTGCCAAATGCAAAACCCTGACGTGACAGAACAAACCTGTGTCTGCTGTTTTTCAGGGCAAAAAAAGAGACAAGTTTTATTCTAAAGCAGAAACCATCAAACATCAGAAACACCTGGTTTTAGAAAATAGAACAGTGAACTTTTATTCTATAAAAGAGTAAATTCTAAAACAAACAGAAAAACTTTAGTTCCATACAACAAAAAAAGAGGACAACACCCATCTTGCCATGGAAAGAAAAGCCAGCATTCACACTCGAGGGGAGGGGCAGGTTCAGGGCTGCTTACACTCCAGCAGGTGACCTAAGTGACAGCCCCTGTTCACACAGGCAATCAGCCCCCCCCCAGCTTGGTCTTCACACTTTCAGAGGTTCTTCTCCACGGAAAGGCCACAGCAGTCAAAAGAAGAACTTAGCTTCTCTGGGTGTTGGTGACAATGATGGGAACATTACTCCGGCCAACGCCATGCAGAAAACCTGCCCGGGGAACTTGAAACAGCGTTCATAAAAATCAAATGATTCGTTCGCCGTCAAAGCTACACTAGAACAAGACAATAACCCACCGCACAAACGGGTGGAAAACAACCTGGAAGAGCTGTTTTCATTTTTTGGCTGTAGATATTTCCCAAACGCAGCTCACTATTCCACCTGAATAAGTCGTGACCCTGACTCTACAGGGAGTCGGTTTCCCTGATACATAAGGAAACTGAAATGCGTATTGAGTGATACGAAGCAATAAAAACGCTGCTCTAACCAAAGTACTGCTGACAATCTGCAAAAACGCTAATTAATTCGTACAGTGCCGCCTATTACTTTAATGTCAAGTGTCGTCTATCACTTTAGAACTGCAAGAGTCCTCGCAACGCCTCAAGCCGACGAAAAATGCTTCTCTGCTTAATAGTCCATCGAAACGCTCGTGAGGATGCTGACGCACATGCGCACTGACCCGCTGTCAGCGCCCACGCCCCTCTTGCGGGCTGGGGACCAGGGCTTCCCCCGAGTGAGCGGAGGATCTGACTGTATCCGCTAAGCCCCTCGTCTGGGGGTTTCCTCCCCGAGCCGCACCCCTCCCCGGAGGGTGGCGACATGGCAGCGGAGGAGTGCGGCGCGACCCCCCGTCACGACCCACCTGCAGCACGAAGGCGCGCGGCCAGACGCTGAAGCCGCGGTCGGCGGCCGGGAGGCGCGGCAGCGTCACGGCGGCCTCCTCGGCGTTGGGGTTGTCCAGGGCCAGCGACAGCGTCCGCGAGGCGCCCAGGCGCACATCCCCGAAGCAGAGGAACGGCTTCGTGCAGAAGTGGTTCAGGGACAGGACCGGCGGGGATGCCGCCTCCGCCTTGGCCGGCGGCCTCCGCTCCGCGGGGCTTTCATCCCCGCAGCCCCGTCCCACACGCCGCGTCGCCATGGCAGCTCGAGCCCCGCAAGCCGCTCCGGAAGGGGACCCCGAGGACACCCAGCGCTTCCCGGAGGTCGCGGGAGCGAACTCACCTCCCTTTCTCCTCCAGTTGCTCACACACCAAAAAAAAACAAACGATCCCCACGAACTCGCAAACAAGACAGGGAACTCAACACAGGTGTGGGCTCTGCCTCGGTTTAAACTTCCCTCCTCCACCAATGGGCACGCGCGGCACCGCCCACCTCCGCACAGAGCCAATCAGGAAGCAGAAGGGCGAATCAGTGAGCAGCGGTACCGAGCCAATGAGGCGACAGCGCTTCATTTAAATGATTGCTCCGCCGCTTGTCGCTCTGGGCGGAGGGGCCGAAAACCCAGGCGGGGTCTTTGCGACATCCTGGAACCCATCGCTTACAATTGAAATTCGCCTTTTGATTTTGTAAACAGGTTGCGTTGAGGGGAGGAGAGTGGCAGCATTTCCACAAGAAAAGCAGCAATCGTGGCGGTTGCCAGGGACAACCTTAAGTAAAACCGTTAAGTAGGCAAAAATTGGCGTAAGCAATCCTCTTATTCAATATACCCCGCCCAGAATTATATTACAGTAGCTTTTCTTTCGGGGTTTCCTGGGCTGAATGGAAGAAAATGAAGACAGTTAAATTTATAGTTTGTGTGAAAGTGCTTATTTCAGTGACGGACCGCAGTTAGGGGCTCGGTAAGTTTCGGGATACTGATAGCAAAACTAGATGAACAGATGAAAGCTGAGATTCCCGATAATTCACACGTGATGGTTCTGACAGGCAACCCCTTGACAAATACATTTTCGCTGTAGGCAGGTAGTAATAATGATTACAGCTTGTATATTACTATTACTATTAATATATGCCAGCGGTTGTTTTAAGCCCGTTACATACTTATCTCAACCCTGTAAGGTAAGTACCGTCACCTACCTGTATTTTACAGGTGAGCAATACAGAGCACAGAGCCAGCTGGGAAGTGCCACACCAGGGAGTTTGGCTCTAATCTTGTTCTCACACACTATCTCATACTGTCTCTAAAGGCTGCAGGAAACTTCAAAAATAATGCATGGATATGGGTACGGGTAACAGAATATGTAGAAAGAAGTCCCTGGGTGGATAAACAAAATGAGGAGGGTGAGAGATGAAATTATATTCACTAACACCCAATTTGGCCTGAAGTTGAACCGTTTCCTTAATTTTTAAATAAAATTGTTATAGAGGTTTCTTGAATCCTTTAGGATTGATAAGAACACTACCACAATTTTTCTTAAACAAAACTGTTAGTATGAATTACAATAATTTTCAAAGACACTTAATTTATATTCATTATTTCATACTGTGAATATTGTTCATCAAATTAACATTGCAAGTATAAGTCACGGAAACGTTTGTTTCAACGCAACACGGTATAGCAGTCACTGTTAGTATTTGAATCTATATTAATTAGCCACTTAAAACCATTAAATAGTTTAATGGTTTCTATATTTAACATGTGAAATGTTTCAAAATAATATCTAGATTACGAGAAATAAATAAAATGTAAGTAAATGTGCCCCAGAATCCTTGGTTTTCCATTTGTTCATGGTCTTTGCACTCGGTTATTAAGGTGGCACCACATCCCCATGCTGTGAAATGTGTTCAATAAAACCTTGATATGCTTTATGAGGACCAAAGAACTTTGTATTTATTTTAAATATCAAAATAACACAAAGAACTAGTTCAATATACAATACATTTTCTAGTCTTCACAGAGAACTGAATTTTTCTATAAAGACATTTGTACTTAAGAAACACAAGAGACAGCCAAAATATCTATAAAACTGACAAGATACTTTACATACAGTTGACAAAATAACGAATTCTGATATTTCAGATATTTTTGTAACTGCTTTTAAACATGTCCTCAATGATTCAAAGCAAAATTTATGATTTGAGACTGAAAACTAAGTTCAAAACCGTTTCCACTTTAATGTACAGCATAAATCCCCTAAATGAGAACATTTATTACACACCCTGGAGCAGCTCAGTGCCCACCTCTGTACTCGTTTTTTGGCAGCCACACTCAACATTTGTAACAGTTTTATCTATAGGGATAAGAAAAGTCGATTGTTGGAAGGAACAAGTTTTGTAATTACACCACTGTACACTGTCCAACTTTAATGCAAGCAGGAAACCAAGCAAAGAGGCGGAGTAACCCTAAGTGTACATGCTTTTCATTCAAGAAAGGTTTTAGAATTTCCAACAGGAATGCAAGCACTGAAATTACTTCTTTACCAAAGAATTTGAAAAAAAAGAAAAGGTATGTCCATTTTTGTATAACCTCTATTCTTTGAATATAATTCTTAATTTCTCTATATAATGGCTGCAAAGGCTAAATTTAAATTCTTTGGGGATTCTTCAATAGTCATAGATTTAAGATCAATACACAGCAAGTTGAAACATGAAGAGTAAACAAATCATAGGCACTCTACGAAAGCTCTTTCTCTCATCTTCCACACTACCTAATTCTATTACACCTATCTTATTAATGCTCCCAAAGAAGTGCAGAAAGCATGCTAATATGCCAGGATAAAAGTATCTTTAAGTAGAAATAATTTTGGAGGAAATAAAGAGGGTGATGCCCCCCAAAAAAACCACTATAGACTTTACCGAGAGAGGAATGTGCAAAAGAAAAAGGGAGGATCTAAAGAAAAATTGTCTGTAGTTCCTAAAACTTGTTTAAAAAAATTATTTTCGTTATCCATTATTCACCCTAACAGCAAGTAACATTTACTATAATACTAAAGTTTTAGAAATGTTACCTGTTCCTTATGAAAGAATACATTTTCAGTCATTTTAAATTTGGCACTGACTCTTAGAGTGATCCAAACACAACTTCACAAGTCCTAACTTTTCCTGAGTTCATCAACTCAAGTTCTGTATGTTGACTGGGATCCTGCTCCTAAAAGGAAACTCATCTCCAACCATCACCTCTTGGTTCAGTTTTAGGCAAACTGAAATAAGAAGCCATTCAGTGTAGAACTGTGTGGTTATGGTAACTGATTATTCAAAAAAAAAGGTAGGAGGGGGAGGAGGAGACGGAGAGGCAGACACACTACTCATTTTATTTGACTTGTCAGATTCCTCTAATAAGCACGTACAGACAGGCCCAGAGTGGCTTTACAGTGACTATAAAGGCCTAGCAGAGATTAAAAAACAAAAAAACAAATATTCACACTAGTACTTAGTGCCAATTTCCCTACATAAACGTAAAGCAACCTAAAAAAATAAGTGTTGCCTGACCAGCAGGCAACACAAACATAAGAGCCATAACAACAACAAAATCAAAACCACTTATTAACCAGTACGATCTAGCCAGCAGAATCAACTCTAAGCATCTACAACTCATTGAAAAGGCACAAAGATTCAATCCAGAAAAGACTGGGTATGAAGGACACGACAAAGAGCTAATGTTCCAAATCTGACTTTTCATCAATGAAACCGTAGAATGATCTGGAAGGAAGAAAACTCAAACTTATAAACATACCAGTTTAACTGTGTTTTTATTTTGTTTGCAATTATAGAATGAAAAGCAATGAATGATATTTACTTATTAGCCTTTGACACTTCAAAGGCTGACAGAAAATTATTAGTGTACCTCCTTTTTCATGACCTACCATCACTTTTAAAAGTCATTTAATAAAGCACCAGTTTAAAACCCTAGTTTTGCAACTCCTCTTCTCCCAGCTATAAATGACTAAATTACTTAAAAGTATGCTAAGCTTAATACCTTCAGAGTTCGTTAAATCGTGCTGGCAAGAAGAACAAACCCTAACCATAAATGGTACTTTAGGCCGCAAAAAATAGGTGGGGTTTCTTACAAAAATAACTTCACCTTGTCTTAAAAAAAATTCTAAGGCAAACTGATTTTAATAGTGTAGTGTAAAAAATAAGCTTATTATTTTGCATTTAATAGTGTCCACTTAAAAGATAACATTCAATTAAACTGAGAAAAAATGAGTATTCTTACTTGTAATTAATTTGTCAGTATGACTATTCCCAGAGTATTTTCTCCTGTTCTTATTTTTATACATATAAACACAAACAATCTTAGTATTCACACTAATGATTTTTTTTCTTTTAAATCCATAATTGTAGGACTTCAACTGTGCTTCTTTGGACAAATATTTATTCAAACAACAAAGAATTTAAATTCTTTTAAACTATTTTAATACCTACTAAAAATCTTTGGTGCATTTAAGTAAAAACTGATTAGGTTAACAAATTTCTATACTTAATAAATTATTCAATTTACATATTTAAGTGCTAACTGCTATCAGCTAAAAATAAATTTAAAACAATAAATTATGCTCATAAAATAATAAGTTCTGAATGAGGCTAAACTTAGTTGCAAGATGCAAAATTTAAGTACAGATACAGAATTAATGAGTTTTAGAGTTAATGGAACTTTTGTCCCAAATACTTCAAAGCAAATATTACAAAAGGTTAACTGAAAAGAGTAGGCCTCATTTCATATTTTTTTGTGCCAACTTCAAAAACTTATACATTCAGTTTACCCAAATCCATGAGGTTTTCACAATTTTAAAATTTCTTATATTCTAATTTGAAATTAGAGGCAGATTTTTTGTTTGTTTGTTTGTTCATCCATTGAGACTATTTCTTCATAAGAATTACACTCTCTACCTCCCAGACTATTTAAGATTACATGAGAAAATGTAGTGCCCGGTACATGGTAAGCATTCATTAGTACGCTACATTTCTCTCCCTGGTTATTATAGCAGCTTGGCCACTTACAAATGATGCGAGCTTAACTGGGTCCTTCACCTTAATTAACCTCAGATTCATTATCTCTAAAATGGGAATACAGCCTGTCCTTTCTATGTCAGAGCTGGGTATGAGGTTTAAATGAGATAGCTGTGAATGCATTTTCTAAAACAGTAAGCCACTATGAGTTTAAATTATTTACAATAACTAAATATATTTAAATTTCACTTTATAGAAGAGATGTATTCCAGAAAAGTTCTACACTGTAAACCAATTCCTACAATCAAATCATGTATTTAAAGCATTAGATTATTATTAAAAGAACCCTAAAGTAACTACCTTCAAAAAACAATGTATTCTTTTCAATGTGAAAATGCAACACCCTCGTTTTCTGCTACCATATAATACACCATACACATACATGTATGTACCATCTGCCTTTTTATAAGTCCAAACTTTTCTACATTGGCTTAGGCAGGGTTCATTTTTAGGCATGATTTCTTCTCGTAATAGCATGATTTTTAGTTAAAAGTCTTGTTCTTTATGATAAAAATCATAAAGATACGTATTTTTAAAAGTCAATTTGAAAGACCAGCAGACTAACAGTACCTCATAGAGTCAAGTTCAATCATGTTAAGTACCCCAGATATAACATTTCCACAGAAAAGAGTGCCTTAAAAAGAAGAAATAATATACAATTAGATCTACTGGTCCTAGGATAATTATAACAAAATCTTAATAAATGAGGCAAAAGTCAAGTTGGTTTTATTATTTATAAGAGCTACTTTGGTTAAATGCCTCAATTCTCAACACCGTTTTCTTTTGTTTTATGTTCACTAGTATGGTGAACATTCCTGTAAAGTACCTTCATTTCTTAAGTGCTTCAGCAAACATGTTTCTCCATTATTAAGTGGTTAAGTTTTATTCATTAAAACTTCATTATTTTATTTGTGACTTTTTTCACAAGGGCTGGGCCAGACTTTACAGTTTACACAAAAAAAGTGCTTAAAGCAATTAGGAGTGTAAACAAAACGGAAATAGAAAACTCTTAAAATTGCTATTTTCCAGTAGTTTACATAAATATGACATGCTAATAAAAAAAATCAACCCTGCCTAGTCTAATCCTTCAAGCAGCTCCACTAGGAAACATTATCCTAGTTTAAGTTTAAATTGACTTGAAGATATGGAAAGTGCACATCTTTAAAGGTATTTTATAATTACCTATCATCTGACTGACTTTTTCCTCAATTAGTTTTAATCAGTGAGGTTTTGCTGTAACTGCTATTTCCTTTCACCAAGTGCTCAACTTTTCTCTCATACCAAAATAAAAATCAAGGATAACACTAGTCTTATGTGAAAAGCAAAAATAAAGATCTGGATTACATGGAAATCTGCATACAAGTAGTGGTTCCCTTTAATGAAAGTAAACAACACTGAGTTTAGTTCGACACGAATTTTGTAATTTGTTTGGCATCTTTTCTAACATTTATGTATGCAATATCTGTTTCCTTGAGTTTCAGTTAGCCAAGATCAATGAGACCAAAAGTAGCTTGTGAATGAAATGTCATGAATTAGCTATCACTGCCCCTCCCTTGGTGAGATGAAGCTATATGCTGTATAGTGTTAATGTTTCTGAACTAAAGGGCAGAACACAGAAGGTGAAGTTAACCTTGAAACATGCCTAGTTAAAACTGTCATATCCTGCTTTTAACACATTTTCAACGAGTATAATTTAATGCATAGACCTAGATTTGCATTTCTTATTTATAATAATTGAAGCATAGGCAAAAACCAATCATTTGGGTGATTATTTCAGTTCTACATTTCATTGAACAAGCTAATCATACATTAGCTTTCTGGCTTTGAGTTTGTCAAAAAGACCACATAATGATAACCTGAAATTACGGCTAGATGAAAAACAACACAGAAGTATCCAAAACTGTCTTATAAAATCAAATTCCTAATTTCAGTTTTTAAAAATCTGGAAGAAATAACAATGAATCTTATGTTAGGATAAGGAAGAGTTCCAAATCATCAGTATCGTCTCATAAATTCTTTCTTAAAGGCTGCATGGTCCTTGAACTTGGAAGATGGGGAAGGGAGAAAAGAGGAATGAGACTAAAGAATCAAATTTCCACTGATGATTAAAAAAATAAAAACTCATAATGTCAGCAGCTAATAATTTTGAAAAGCTGGAGATATAATTAAAAATTAGCACTAAATAATCTTTTAAAATCACAAAAATGTTCACTTCAAATATTATACCTCAAAATGTGTCCAAATATTCTTATGTTCTGTAAACAGAGATACATACTTTTCTTGATTTGAGACGGTTCGGAAGAATCTAGAAACTAGAGAAAATGAAGAAAACAGCAGCCCTCCTAATTGAAAGGCCCCCAGCGCTGGACCACCATTAGCACATAACCATCCAAAACTGGAATGTCTGTGGAATGGGTCCACTTCCTCACGAATGATGCTCATTACTAGGAATTGTCTGTACAGCAGTAGCATTGTCCAGGCCCAGCAGGGTTCCCAGGTACGACTGTTCTCTAGGATCGAGCATGTGCTCAGGTCGGACTGGATGAACTATATTTGCAGGCTGAGGAGTCAGAGTGTACTTTTCCAGAAAAGCTAAATCGGCTGCTCGCGGGTAATCAGTGGCCGGGGGCTGTGGCGACAAGATCTCGTGAGAAGAGGGTGGAAGGGTGGTCGTGTGACGCACCAGATCGCTCGGAGTGTCGGGCATCTGAACAGGAACCAGTGTCACCGGCACACACACTTCGGCCGACACGTTCTGTAACATCGTCTTGGCTTCCGACGGATACACTTTGGGCTGGTCCATGTATTGTTTTGTTTCTGCCTGAAAGATTTTATCATCAGATGAGTACTCTACTGGCAAGGACACGAGTTTCTCCTCGGAAGGACCCAGAGGGTCATCGGGAGACTTTATGCCGTGCACGTGGTCAGTGTGGTACTTGAGCTTGTCTTTCCGCTTAAACGTTGCATTACAGTGCTGACAGTTGAAAGGTCGGGCATCGGAATGAATAACCAGGTGTTTTGTTAAGGTTTTCTTAATTCTAAAAGACTGATTGCAAATTTGACACTTGTATGGTTTTTCACCTGTATGAGTAAAAAAACGAAATTGAGTATGAATGCGCTCGCTTGGCAAGACAAAGATTTTAAGTAGCATATTCTCCATGGGAATATTTACAAAAACTTAGTAAGAGCAGTAATACTCTTATATGTTATCATAAAACAGTAAAGAAAATGGCCTCAAACATTTAAGACAGATCTATGTTTGAATTCTGGCTATACCACTTACTGGCCAAAAGTGAGCAAGGTACCAACTTCTCTACACAGTTTCCTCATCTGTAATATGGAATAGTAATAGTACCTACCTCACAGAGTTGGTGAATGGATTAATGAGAAAACGAAGTAATACTGCCTACTGTACCTGGCAGAGCATAAGTGTCTAATAAACCTAAGCTACTAGTATTATTGCTTGCTTTTCCTCCCACTATAGCCTCTATTTGTGTACCCCATAAATTAGGAGGTGTTCATTTGGAGGGAGGTGTATTTTTGTTTTTAACAGGAACACTGTATCAGTGGCAAACTCTTTACTGCAATTATTTGCTACTGAAATTGCCCAAATCCAGTTATTTCTCATTCTAATATTTATGAAACCAATTATTTTTCTGTTCCAGAAAAGCAGCTTGACAAAAATCCAAACTAAATAAAAAACAAAGCAGCCATAAATGCATAAATGAGTTAAGGCTTTAAAAATTGTTACTTTATATGAGATGTCAAACAAGGGCTATGACAACATGTAAGAAAGATTCCAACATAGTCTGTATTGCAAAACATGACAGTAGCACCAAGGGGGGATAATCGATTTAGAAAATGACAACTTCCAGAAAGCAGCTGAAGCAAACCATTCTATAACTACCTATATATGACGACTGACTGTATAAAGGAAAACTGTAAGTGGTTAACTTGGTAAGCAAGACAATGAGGTCATATTTGAATTACTCTTTTCAAAAAAAGTAAATGTCTTCAGAGTTACACAGATTTAGAGGAAGCACAGAAAGAGGAAAGTGAGAGCTAAAAGTTGAGTCAATTCCCTATGGAAAAAATTTTTCCCAAACTGTACAAAATGACAGTCAAAAGTATTGAAGTGTATATAATAGAAGACCAGACTATTGCTCATTCTCAACATCAACTTTAATATAATGAGTAAAAATCGTAATGGAGGAAAAAAACAAAGCAATTTAACCAAGAACTACAAAGTTTAAATGTCCATATTTTACTCCTGAATAATTGCACAAAAATATTCAGAAAGTACCCATTAAGTTTTACCTGAATGCGTGCGAAAATGCATTTCGAGACTTGATTTGCCTTTAAAAATTTTCTTACAAACATCACATTGATGAAAGGTTGCTTTATATCTAAAAAAATAAAAGGTTAGAGTTTTTCAATGCAGTTTTAATAAACAGCATACCACAAATAAAAGTCCGATGACATTTCAGAGAAAAGCACCTGTGAGACTGAGCTATGAGCTGAAGTAGCCACTTTCTTCATGGAATATAATACCATTTTACTGGAAAGAACAAAAGACAAACTATCGGTACAGACTTGAGTATTTGACAGATATTTTCTCAGAAATTAAATGAAGTGACCTGTCACTTTAAGGGAAAAATTGACAAATATTTTTGACAATAATTGACAATAAAATAATTTTCAACAATAAAAATTGACAATAAAAATTTATTATGAATGATAAAATTTGAGCTTTCAAGCTAATATAAGAATTTTGGAAAACTTGCGATCTTGACAGCCTCACAGTACTCCTTTCTGAGACTGGAGGCTGTGTTAGCAAATGTGATTTGCTGACCATGTCCTGTGAAATATGCTACCATTTGGAAAATCTGCATAACTCAGTGAACGCTTATTTTCCAAATGACAAATGCATGATGTTTCAGTGTTATGCATATGTAGGTAGAACACCCATTCAAAGGACCAGACAAAGATACTGAATGTGAGAGGAGGAGAGCTTCATTAACCTTGTTTCAGATTCCACCTTGAGCCATACTTAAGGAACTACCACTTGTTTGGTTTTAATGTAGTAGCAAAGGATAACATCCACAGTTATCTAAGAAGGCTACTGTAATACTACTTCTTTTACCAACTATGTATCTGAGTGAGGCCACGTTTTCTTCATTTACTGCAACCAAAATAACACATGACAGCAGATATGACAATCCAGCTATTAAACCATTAAAGAGATTTACAAAATGGTAAAACACTCTTTCAATAGTTTTTTTTGTTTTGTAAACTAGGTATTTTTTACAAAATGGCTATTCATGTTAGAATGTGATGGGTATATTATTATTTTTAATGAACTGTACTCACATTTTTTTCTCATTTCAATTTCTAATGATTTATATAATTTATTTAAACAATAATATACTTTTTATATTATATTATAATTGATATAAACAAAAGCTCCTGAGGTACTGAATAATTTTTAATGGTATAAAGGGGTTGAGAAAAAAAATGTTCTAGTCTCCGGAGCAAGGGAGTGTGCAATTCCGTTTTCCACCCATTCCTACGGCACAGTGCGGTCCTACTTCCTCTCCTGGACAGCATCCTGTGTATGTATTTCTACAACCCAGCACTTAGCAGCGTCCCTAGTATCTAATGAACACACGAGTTTAGTGACTACAATGAAGACCCTGATTCAATGAGCACGTCACTGAACAAAATCAATGGAGGAAGCACTAAACCAATACATGGAAATGTAAACTACGAATCAACACTTCCTACTGGTCTTCAAATCAGTCTGCCAGTTCCTGGACTTACATACACTGTGTATTTTGTTGATCATGCTCGGTGCTATTAAACTTGCTTTCTTGGCACCTCAGACCATATCTATTATTTAGCACTTACTCCCAATACCTAGTCCCAGAGCAGGACTTCTTGGAATATTTTACACTCAACAACTAACCTCAGTTGAACTTGGATATCTAAAGTGTATTACAAAGTTGATGTTCAGCACAATGCATGCCTCCTTCAAGTAAAATACCATTTTAAATGCTCAGTGTGGTAGAAAGAGATTTAAACTCAGACTACAAACATTTTCCAATAACTGCTGTCTTATTAAATGTAATACCTAGGCAGTATATTTATATACTCAAAAAGCCACAGCGACCAAACATAAATGAATTCACCAAAGAATGCCAAGATTTTTATATTAGCCATGAACTTCAAGATCTACAACCTCCTTGCCTTTGAAGCAATTGAAAACAAGGACAATAATACGCTTTGCTCAATTCCTTCAGGTCTGCAGAGAAGCTGGAGAAAGAGAGCTGACTAACCTACCCCAACTAACGGAAACAAGGTATGAGGCACGCTGGAACTTTCCTCCAACGGAGGCTTATCCTGAGCAGGAACAAGGAGGAGCTTGGCTCTTTCACTTACTTTTGCCACACTTTCTCTCCAAGGTGCACACTTTTGTAATGGACAGTGAGATGGTCCCTACGACCAAAACATTTTCCACATTCTTCACACTGATGAGCCTTCTCACCTTAAAGACCCAAACATTTTGATTATAATATGCATTTCAGTCTTTTCCCCCCAGAAAAAATTATCAAACAGGAAGATAACATGGTGAGAAATATACCAGGAAAGTAAAGCCACCCTTTATTCTGGGCTATTTGCTTTATATCCCTTACTCAAATATCTTTCTTCAGTCAATCTATGCTTATTTTCATAGATGGGGAATTCTCTTCCCCATCTCAGGAGACTTTTGCTGTAGACTCCAGATCTTACCTTTCAACTAAGAGAGCAAGATAAGTGAAACCACTTTGAAACTCAAGACTGTTTTGGGACATATGAGTCTGGATAGCAAACACTTCAAATGAACATACACTGAATCAGCAGGAGGCTGTTGTACTGATTATAAGAAGGACCCGAACACTTTCAGATCTTTGTACTTTACTTTTAAAAGATTTTTCATCTGTGGAGATTTCTTACTTTTGTAATGAGCCAAAATACAAATATAAAGGAAAATTTCAGATGAGTCCACTTTCTCATCTCTATTCTTATATCCAATTACAAAGGTTTAGTCTCTAAAAATCATTTTTTTGACATAATACCAGGGTGCAGTTAAACCATGCAGCCTCTAGAATTAGGAATTTAGAATTCTCCACCTAAAAATGAAAATGTGTAAGTTCCAGTGAAAAAGTCATAAGACCTTTAACATCTCTTAAAAATGGTAACAGAAACTCAAGCTGCCATTGGGGTCATTTAAGGAAATCATCACTACCTGTTACATACTTTATACTTAAATTATGTTGAGAGGAATAATAATAATCACCTGTTCTACTGGGCTCAGAGATGGTGCTTTCCCATTATTGTGCTCACATAGCTGGCTCTCTTAGCACTTCCTGAACATCAATCTGAGAGGAAAATATGAAAGAAATCCCCAGAATATGAAAATTATAAAGATCTGAAATTGATCAGGATTACTAAGGCACTCTTTTCCAAAGACAGGGTTTCAAAACTTCACTATTACATAAACCTTAACACCCAATTACGATCAGTTTTCTTCCAACACCAAAGGTTTTCTAACTTCTCTCAAATCCAATCAAAACGATATTATCTTGGCTTCTCCCTTTAGGGAGGTGTCAACAAAAATTATTGCACCTATCTGCAATAATATGCAAAACGCAAAATTTGAAAATTTGTTAAAACAATTTTAAAATATACTTTGTAGTCATAAAGAGCAACCAAATGATTAAAATTACAGTGAACAAAAAAAATGTCATAAAATTATGTGCCTTTCAGACAGCTTTTTAAAAAACATTTTTAGAACCAGTATTATAGAGGGGTGAGCAACATACACCAAATTGTTAAAATTACAGCCGACATAAACATGATGTAGCACCTTTTCAGGTGCTTTTTTAGAGGATTTTGGAAACATCCCTACAAAATCCACCCTACCTGAATGTATTTTTTTGTGCTTTGTGAGGTGGTCATGACGAATAAAGGTCTTCCCACATTCATCACATTCGTATCTTTTGTCATCATGATGTACTCGTAGGTGAAGTCTATAAAGAAAAACAACTGAAGGTCACTGAACATGGTGAGACAGAAGGAAAAGTCCTGGTTAAGTCTAAACGATGAAAACGGCTGGCTACTCAACCAGCCTCATACATTACGGGAGCCGTTTCTATGGCTTTCCGAGTCCTTCCCACGCTCACTGCCTGACTCCACGGTTCCTATCAAAAGAGCACGCCAGTGTCTGTGCAGGCTCACCGCCTCTGAATCAAACTCCTTCCTGACTTCTCAGATCTTAAGCCCACTTCAGTGAACCTGCCAAGTGTCTCGAGTCCTATCCGACCACTCAAGCCTCAGAGTCAGCGAAGGTAGGAGTGAATCCGGAAAGAGTGAGAATCAGACAAATGGGGTAAGTGCACAGTGACAATCATACAAGGATGGTAACTGATTCAGCCACTGAATTAATCCCTCTGGATAACTGATACTACTTACAGACTGATAGTTTATTAGCATTTAGTACATTTGTAAGCAGTCAACTTCCTGACAATTACATTTTACTACTTGTCCTCACACTAACCAAACAAAATATGGCTCATTTTATAGCTACCCGAGGACGGATTATACAAGGTTTAAATTATTAAAACTAATCTCACTTGAATTATTATCCCACAACCCTTCATCTGTGTGTGTGTGTGTGTGTGTGTCTGTGTGTGTGTATATGTATGTGTATATATATATAAGTGTATATATATATATATATACACACACATATACATATATATATATATACAGAGAGAGAGAGAGAGAGACGTATACCTATCTATCTATCTATCTATCTATCCTAGGGAAATGACTAGTTTTCCCATTCAAGTTGCCCAAATAGGTATTGATTCTACCATAACTAAAACCAGAAACTGAATGGACATGTAAAGGGGAAACATTCTCTTTAAACTTAAAAAAAAAAGGAAATAATAAATGGAAAGGTAAACAGGAAGGCCTTAAGATTAAAATTCTTAAGAGCACTAATAAAAAGTAAAATTATACACAAATGTCACAGTAGGTAGTCTCCTTCTACTCATTCAGAAAACAATAACGTTTCAGAAGCTGCCAATGTGGTCAGGGATTCAGTTATAAACTAATTACGTAAGTTTCAAATAGTGAATAGAAGACTTTCTAAAACTGGGGATCCCGGAGTTTTCAATTTTGCCGTATTTTTATAGCATAGTATTCTTCGATCATCAAGAGTTAAGAAACACACTAAGTTTAGAACCCCTGACTTGTAATGAATTTTGATTCAAAGAGAAGTAATGAAATAGATCTTTAAAGGATTACAATTTAGAGAGTCAGAATTCAAACTTGGTGCTGAGGAAATGTTTAAAAACATTTCACAAAATAGCCACAGAATGAAGGCTAAAATATGAAAAGTTGTAATGTAGAGGGGAATCTATAAATGTTTGCACAACTTTGCCGGTCATAAGTGCTAAGTAATGTTTTAATTCAACAAACTAGAGCACTGATAAGGCAGAATTAAAATGGAGACGGAATTTTATCTGAATGTAAGGAAAACACGGCTTGACTCACCTGTATGAGCTCCCATGACGGAAACTCTGCCCACAAATACTACAGAGATGTGGCTTTTCTCCACTGTGGATTCTCAAATGCTCTTTCAAAGTAGTTCTGTGTTTAAAAAACAAAACAAACAAAAAAATATTTAAACTAAAGATTTTTTTAATGCCAATGAATACCTTAAACACAGATGTCCCAAATGCCCACCCTAAAGATATTCAAGCTAACACACCCTGTGGCAATTCTCCTAGGATCAGTCTCGCCTGCACACAAACATGCTTGTTTTGTCTCCCCTTTAAAACAAAAAAATTTAACTTTGGCCTCCTTTGCCATTGGTTTGCTCAAAGATTTAACTATCTAGCTGAAGCAAACTTTCAAGAAACACAAATAAAAATACTCAATTGTCACTACTGAATTAGGTAAAACGGATGCAAATTTTGATGGCGAGAGCACAATACTAAATAGGGAATCCAGGTGATCAGTACTAATCTTTTCAAACATGTGCTCAATACTTGTTAACAAGAATGTTTCAAGGCAAAGAGAACTACAGGTAGCTGGAACTTCCAGATGCCAATGTGGAAAAGGGAAACCATATCAAGGATATGGTCACTGCCCCTCCAGCCCTGTGACCCTCCCTGGATGTAACTAACCACTGCTGGTCCAAATACATCACGAGCATGGGCAGTAGTTCTACCATTCAGAGGGTTTCAAAGGGCTGACAAAGTTATTTGGGGGAAAGAAAGGAAAAGGCATGTGTCTGATGTTGGCGGGCTTCTGACCGTCAGTCCCACTCGGCAGTTACTTCAGTCCCATTATCTAGCGAGCATAAAGGCTGATTCTGAAGTAAAGGTAGTTCTCTGCCAGTAGGTGGCGCTCTTCTACAAGGCCCCCAGCGCGTCACGGGGAGTCTGCAGGTACACCCAGCTTTGTGGAAAACAGCCGGAAAACTATTCCTAGACCCCAACCTAGTACGTAATTAAAAGTTAAAAGATGGAAAGGTTGTTATGGTTTTGGTTTGTTTGCTTTTTGTTTTTACTGAAAGACCTTTAAGGGGAAAAAAGAGTTTATGATGCATAAGATAACCTTTATATTTTATCAATCTGTAAATACAAATTTTCAGATGAATATAATGCACTGATTTTCCTATTCTGCCACCATATCCACCTGGTAGAAAGTGGCATTTCTAATTTTCTTTAATTAGGAAATTTGAATACAGTGAAGAGTATAAAATCTACGCATACTGTTCACAGAATAGCATTAAACACACGCAGGGCAAGATACGGAACTCCCTCCACCAAACCGGCCTCCGCAGGCTCCCCCGATCTCACCCTCCCAATCCCCCTCTCTCAGAAATAACCACCTATGTCATGCATTCCCTCTTTGTTGTTCTGCGACCTGTGTTGTGTATGTCACGAAACAATACAGCGCATGTTTCTGAAAAGCTGAGCAGGAAGCACAACAACCCTAACAACACAAGTCTTGACGTGTCACACTCACTACCACCGCTGCTGTGGGCTGACACCCAGCACTCCTGACACCTTGGGGTGCCCGTCCTGCCGTGAACCCCCTTGGCCCCTTCCCATGTCAGAATTCCTATTTCCCGCAGCCTCTGTCTTCCTCTGGAACAGTTTCGCTTCTCATTCTGGTGAAGCATGCCCTTTAGTTGCTTCAGGAGAAGAACCTTAAAGGCTCATTTTCGGACATCAGGAAAAATGTCTTTATCATCCTTGGCCTTCACTGTCAGTTTGATTAGGAACAGAACTCTACATTAGAAATCATTTTCTTGCAGAATTTTGAATGTCCAACTGCATCATCTTACTTCTGGTGCTGCTGTTTGGAGAGATCTCAGTAATTCTAATTCTTGATTCAGTGTATGTGGCTTTTTCCCCAGAAAAAACAGAAGCATACGGAAGCCTCATTTGCCCCCCAATGTTCTGAATTACCACACTGGTGCACCTTGGAGTAGGTTTATTTTCTCGTGAGGTCCTAACCACGTGATGGATCACGGTTGTCTGGCAGCTCATCAGCTCACGTCCTTCCAGTCTGGGAAATCATCTTTTGAGTTATTTCAGTGATTTTTCCCCATTTTCTCTGTTCTTTTTTCTCAACTTCTTACCAGGTCCTCTAATGTTCTAATCTTTATTTTATATTTCTGCATCTTTTCGGTCTACTTTTTGGGAGAGTCCCTCAACTTTGTCCTTCAGTCCTTCTTTGAGGCTTTTCCTTTGTCTTTCATGCCTTGAATTTCTGGTGTCTGATTTATTATGTCAGTGACTCTTTCATACTATAACATCCTGTTCTTGTTTAATGGATTCTAGATCTTTAACTGGGGATATTAATAACTGTTTACTCCTTCTTTTTGGCAAATTCAATTTTTCTTGCATAATCTGTTCCCTTCCAGTTTTGCTTGTTTTTTCTGTTTGTGTTGAAATCTGTCTTCCATGTTAAAGGATTTCCTTCTGTGTCTTTATCTGCTCACGATTATCTGTGATAGACAAAAGACTGGACGGGAAGATCAATAGCACGGGTGGGCTCCGATGACTGTGAGTCACTGTAGGTGATCTGCGGGCCTATCTGCCCTGGGGTTGCTCAGATTTTCCACAACTGATATCTAAACTGCTACCTAGAGGATAAAATCTAAAAGCCAAGGTGTCAGCAGGGACAAGGGCTCACTGCTTTCAGCACTCAGAATGCATCCAGTCCTGCAACAACAAGGCTCACTCCTGCTCAGATTCTGCCGAGATGGGAGAGGGGAGGTACCCAGCAGTCACGGCCTGTGCGGGTGGAAGAGAATCCAGTGACGAACTTCTCAAGATGCTTTTACTCTAGAGCCCTTGTTCCATCTCCTTCACCTGCTTCCAGAGGTTCCAGTGCTGCCAGCTCCTGCACTGTCTGTGGATTCTGTGATGTGCGCTGGGTTCTGGATTTCTCCATTGGCACAGCAGGGTTTGTCTTTCTCAGATCTGCTAAGTCAGTCAGTTATCACTGATCTATCAGCTGCCGATCTGCCAAACCTGTGTGGCTCTTGTCACTTTTCTATTTTCCCTGTCTTTGTAACTTACTATCTTGGAAATAAATACATAGATGCATAACCTTTCCTGGATTTCTAGTGGGGTTTCAGAAAGAGACAAAATGGTATCTACGTTACATTCACCACCTACAGGTGCAAATCCTGACTCCACCTTCCATAAGATTTTATTATATCATTTCTTCTACCCTTAAATTTCAAATTAAAGCATAACTCAAGTATCTTGTATCTTGTGTTGCTCTAATCCTTATAAACTACATTCATTAATTATTCCTACACAACAACAGCAGGATTTTCCTGGGTGTGTGGATAATTCCTCACCTCTCTCGTACTGATTTTCCACAGATAAAGCAAGTCCATTTTCTCTTTCCACCATGGGTACATTCTATATGGCGTTTCAAATTCCCGGTGTCGTTAAACTGGCGACCACAAATGTCACATGGAAAAGGACCTAAAAAGGAAAAGAACAGGGTGCGCGTGAAGTTTAAGGAGTACATACTAAGTTACACTTAACATGTATGTGAGAGGTAACAAAGTGGTGGGTGGCCTGGGGACCAACTACTTGAGCCTGACATCTGAGGTTTGGGGGGCAGTCCTGTGGGATGGAGCCCTGAATCTGTGGGATCTGACACTGTTCCCAGGCAGAGAGCATTAGAACTGAGTTAAATTGTAGGCCACCCAACCGGTGTCAGAGACCTGCTCATTGTTGAGGGAAACACACACACATCTGGTGACAGAAGTGTCAGAAGGGAAGTGTTTTGTGTGAGTAGAAAGGAGATTCCCAGGGAAGAAAGACATAGTAGAAAGAACTGATTTTTCCCTACACAGAAGGAGACTGAACTGGCTTTTTTCCTTTACAGTACATTATACATTTATGCCTACTTTTCTTAGTGCACATATAATAACACAATGCAATTATTTATTTACGTTTCCTCTTCCCTTCTAGATCGTTTCTTCCTAGAAGGCAGATTTACAATCATTTCTATAGCCCTAGTGCTGATATAGGGCCTGACATCTAATGTAATAAATGCTGATAAACAATTGAGTAAATAAACTGAAATGGTCAATTCCCAGTTTGAAATAAGACTGGAACAAAGTAAAAAATGTTACATGCTGGATTTTTGGGACAAGGAAATAACGAAAAACTTGGGAAGAATAAACAGAGGACTTAAGAGAGTTCATGGTTTGGAAATATATTATTCAAGGAAGCTGTGTATTTGGAAAAAAGATGTCTCAGAACTTGGAAAAATAAACCAAAAAAGGAATTCTTAATGAAGAATTGATTATAATAGCACAATGGAGCAAAGAAAATGGCATATAGACACATCTGGAATTCAGACACATATCTGAGGCGACCATTCGTTCTGGATGAGGCTTCAGCACGTTTCTGCACACTAGAAATGAGAGATGACCTCAAAATGTACATTGTATCAAGTATCTTTAACATATTCTCATTTACAGTCTCTAATATTTCATCTTCCATGCGATCTGAGTCTTTTATTTATTCCTGAACTCATTCAACAAGTATTCGTTGATTCTTAACTCGTTTCTAGCAGTGTTAAAGAAAGTACTATGAAAAATCCCTCTTCCACTCCCTGCCCCCCAAAAAAAGTTGAGAAAGGGAGTCAGCATTTCACATAGTTGAAAATGACTAGATGAGGCAAAGATAGGTCCAAGGCGAGCAGGTTATGGAAGTGTGCGTCGGGCGAAGAGTGTAATGTGTACCGTAAAACTCTGAGTCAGTGAGACTAACTATACATACCCATGAAGGTCTCACCCACTGAAGGAGAAAGGAGGCCTCTCTCCGAGACGTGGGTGGCCAGTTACCTATCAGGGCTCTTCAAAGAAAATACCACCTATGTTTTTCTTCTATGACGGACACCCAGTTTTGCAGCTAAACCTCTTTGAACTTTTATTTATGAAGCTACGCTGGGAACTTAAACTAAAGGAGATTTTCATGTCCACTCTCTAGATAGGATGGAATTAGCAGATTTGACTTTTTAAAGCCAAACTATAACTTTCACACTTACAAATAGAGATACATTAAAAGTTCTTCTCCCCCACAGGTTCCTGTTGTATTTCTTAGGTATCTCTCCCAGATGTTCAGTATAATCCTAGTGTGGTATATATGGGTGCTGTTGGATAACCAAAAGCAGTAACTCTCATGTATGTGGTACCTGGACCAGCAGCATCAGCATCTCCTGGGAAACGTGAGAAATGCACGTTCTTGGGCCCCAGCCCAGACCTAATCAGTCGTCTAAAGTATATGGTGATTCAAGGGACCAGATGTACAGAGATGGGTACAAAGGAAACTGAATACATACATGATTATATATAATGCACACACACGATACATAAGCATATAAAAATGAAGCAGAATTCTACTTGGTATATTTTTCTCATAATGGCCAAAAATGCAAAGCGACTATATTATTTCACAAACCATACTTCTGGGAGGTTGGAGAACCTTAACAATTATAACACTAGAAATGTAACGTATCCAGAGAGAGAGAAAGCAAAGCAAGCCAGGCCTGGCCCTACATCTGGCCCTTGAGAAGTGTGACTTCATTTAACCCCACAGCACCGCAGAGCCTGCGATCAAACTGTTTCCCACACGCGGAAGCCAGAGCTCCATGAGGCTGTCCCAGCTCACAGTCTCCAGCCTGGACAGAAGGCCCCCTAACTCCCACTACCTGTACATCATGCTACACCTGTTAAACTTTTCTTCTAGTACATGTCAACTTGTATTCAATATTATACAAATTAACTAATCGTTTATAAAATAGTTGTGTGGGCCTAACATTATAATGGAATGGTTTTTTACTAGTCTGATTGCCCATGGACGGTAATTTAATTTGGCAGGAACAGTGTGTACAGATCCTAACAGAGTGGACATATGGTTTCGGTTGTTCCAGTTGTTCAAGGAATAATTACTACTGGGAATGCTGAGCGTAGTTTCCTCAGGACATTAGTTAGCAGGTTGGCTAAACCTGCCTGCCTAGCATTTCTGGAATACCTCCCCTTACTGATACCCTGGAGCACGATAGAAAAATAATCTTTTAATAACATTTCATAAAAAACTAGTTCAACCACCTTTTTAGGAATGCCCTCCTCAACAACTCTAATCGCTGATTGGCTCAGCATCTGCTTATCTACTTTCATTGACAGGAAAGTAACTATTGTGCCACACAAGTTACTCCATTTTGTAAGTTCCGATACTCAAAAAAATTTCTAAATTGAAACTAAGCCTATACCTTAGAATTTCCATTCAATGTTCTTCAGATGTCTATTTATTTATTAAATGATGTATTAAAGAACAGTTGAAAAAGAAAATCAGGAAGACAAAAGGAAGTGGAAACAAGTATGTTAATCATAAAAATTATTGTATTTTGCTATGATGTTTCTACAAAGTGGGACAGATAACCTATGGTTTTCATTTCAAATTGGATGAAGCCCACAAATTCCCCAATAGAAACTGTTTTTTCTGGAACTACTGTCTAAAGAAATTCCTCACATGCAAAATGCAATCGTGCACAAGCCTCCAACTATAGGTCTTATATTAGTCATATGCAATACCATATAATAAGTATATATTTAATACAATAGAATATATATTATATATGTATATTATATATTATGTTATATTAATATTATATTAATCATGTATATTAAATATGTATATAAATAACAGTAATTATAAAACCTGTTTCCACATGTTGGCTTCTTAGAAATGCTCAGATGAAATACCATGATGGAACTTACTAAATTCATAGATAAGCAAAAAAGAAAAATAATCTTCTAGCATACACGAGTCTTATATACTAGAATCACAAAGATTAAGGATTCCTTACTACACAGTAAAGCCTGGAAAGTATTTGAAGACAGCTGTTCTGTCTCACTTAACTAGTCTGTCACTTCCCAGACAAAACATCTCCCTATTTCCCACACAAAATATTTCTCAGTCCTTCAAAAGCTTTTTCCATGAAATAATTTTAAGACCCTATGTCACTATAATTACCGACCTCTAGAATATATATTTGTTAATATCCACCTCGAATGTGGTATCCAGAAATGAATGCGATACCCCACATCAACTTAAAATCAGTGAGATGATTACCTCCTAATTTTGAACAATACATTTTTATGAATACAGCTCAAAACTGCATTGGTTTTTGTCAGTTATATGACATTATTGGTTCAGATATTGCCTTAAAAAAAGCTTAAAAGCCTCTGCTACTGAGCCCACCTATGAAACGAAGAGTTTGGATTTTGTGCCATTTTTCAGGTCCCCAGTGACTGAAAGTCAGATCATCCTCACGTTTACGACTTTGTATTTATTTTTAATTAAAGTTAATTGGTTTTAACCTGTGGACAGCACAGAGTTTTGGGGGTGTTATTTTTTTTTTTTTTTTTACATTTATATGTAACTGTCATAAATGTACCTAACTGCACTACCATCTAGACCACAAATCTCCACCTGGGCCATAAACATTAGGGAGAGAATTCATCAAATACAATACTGAATTCCAAACACACCAGATTTATTGGACTCCTTGAAAACTTAAGTTTTTTCCAAAACAAAAATGCCATATCCCAAGCACTCACCAACCTATCCAACCATCAACTGTAAATAAATGCAATTTATGACCATGACACGTCTACCACTAAAAAATGACAAGTAAATAGACAGACGTGTTTATCACCTCCAGGACCTGCGGCAAATCGGTACTCGGCCCGGTTTGCATGACCTGCTTCTCCTAATGCTTCGACAGCGCAATGGGGCTGATCAACCACTGTTACGACCGCTTTCAGAAAAGGGCGTCTGCTCACCCAGATGGAACTTTTCTTGATGCTTCAACCGTGCAAACCGTGACTTGAAGTGCTCCTCACAGTAGGTACACTTAAAGGGTTTATCTTGAGAATGTAGAATCATATGTTCCTCCAAGTGCGGTCTGCGAGTAAAAGATTTCTTGCAAATCTAAAAGAAAACGCACATAAAATATAAGGGAACCTGAACGAAAAATTAAAATGCAAAGCTCATGTTGAGAAATAAACACATAAATTCAAGTGGTCAGAAAGAATGTGGAGGGCATGCTGCTCTGGGGCTTCAAGAGCCCCGTACGGTTCCCCTGGGCTTCCTGGAGCCCAGCTGCCATGGAAGGTCAAATAGCCGCATGAAGTGACCACAGTGGAGGAGACTCAAGGCCCAGCCAACCATCCTTGCTAAGCTCCCAGATGTCAGCCAACCCCAAGTCACCAGTCGTGTGACTAAGCCACTTCGGAAGTGTCCCCAAACCAGACCAGACCAGACCATCCATCGGCTGAAAACAACTGATTTCAGTTGAAACCATGTGAAACAGAAGAATCACACAGCAAAGCCCTGCCTCAAATTCAGATTACTCATCCATAAAGTGGTGAGATACAATAAAATGATGTGTAAAGCTCTAAGTTTTGAGGTAATTTGTTATGGAGCAACAGATAACCAGAAATGGAGGGGAAATGATAATATTTTACACTTTGTGCAATAGTAATGTCACAGTTTACATACACAACTACAAGGTGTGATTAAAAAATACGGTGAATGCTGCTGCCAAGTGCCATCCAATGGAAAGGCAGGGCTCTTCAATATGGGAAGTGGCACGTCCAATCTTAGTAACAGTGTGTGACAAGTTTCAACTTCTTCAGTGCAGTCAGTTGGGTGTGAGCTACAGTTGACAGAAGGTGTGTTTTAAAGTGTGCTGCACATCATCCTCCATCATGACAATGCTCACATCACACATTGCTTCTGGTATACGGCAATTTCTGTCAAATAAAAACATTATGGGGTGTCCTCATCCACCTTATTCACCGGATTGGGTTCTGTGTGACTTCTGCCTCTTCCCCAAAGTCAAAATGATTCAGGACATTGAGGCAGCCACGACAGCATAATTAAAGACACTCACGAAAGAGGACTTCTAGGACTGTTTCAGAAAGTGGCCAGAACGATAGGTAAGTGTGTTCGAAGTGAGAGAGAAGTATTTTGAGGGGGATTAATGGCAATGTGTCTTTTACTGTAATAAATTTTTGTTTATTTAAACATTCACCGTATTGTTTGATCACACCTCATACATGGCATAGTGATTACAATAAAATTAAAAACGAGGATTTCTATTTCTCATCATCTAAAAACTAACCCATACCAGCCATTTACAAAAATATTAGGATATCATTGTATAAAAGAAAGGTCTAAAAGTGAGCTAAGTTTATACTACTTTAAAATCTAATTACTTTCCCAAAAGGTACCATTACATTTAGTTTGGTTTTCTACTACAAATTAAAAGCTCTTACATCACATTTCCAACTTTCACTCTTCGTCTTCTTAATGGAAATAAATTCTTGTGCATTTTCAGGATGAAATCTATAAAAGAAAAATAAAGAGATGATTAGGAAATTATTATTTTAGTTAATAACCCATACAATCTGCTGACAGTGATTACAAGAGCCAGGCACTAATTCCTTTCTTACAGAGACAGACACAGGTGAGTACTTTAAGAACACATATAGTGACATCATTTTAATAAATCAATGTGTACGCCAAAATTTATGCAGAAATAGTCAAAGAAAAGTCTAAACATGTTTTGAATACATTCATGGACCTAGCTATTCACAGATACTCTTCAATGTTTGTTTTTTTTAAGTCCAGATTTCAGTAAACTTAATATCTTAAGAGTTAAATATGCAAACTGTATTGAATCTTCTTGCACTCAAACATTTTTATTTTATCAACTAAAGATGAAGTTCAGCATGAGGAATACGTTTCCTAGTATTCTAAAACCGTAGTTTTTGAAAACATACTTGCCAAAACCCAAGACAAAAAAAATAGGCTAACCAAATGCTATATCTTAAATTTCTGTAGTATAGACTATGGGTCTTGTTTCTACACCAAAAAACTTCACTTCAACAGCATTAATAAAATGTGTGATCAAACTAACATTTGCTGCTCTTAATAAATTGATAGTCTGCAAAATGTTAGGCGGTGAGAGCATTGGAGGCCAGCACTCCACGTGTGTTTTCAGCTTACTACATATTTAAATTCGAAGGCACAATAAAGGACATTACAGAAGCAAGATAATACTTGCCTCTTTACATGCTTGGCTAAAGTCTTCTTGCTTGCATGAAGTTTATTACAATAAGGGCACTTGTGCTCCTTCTTATGAAATTCTGTTTCATTACTGTGCTTCTTTCTGTGAACAGTTAGGTTAGACTTTGTCGAATAGCGCTGGTGACAAATATCACACTCAAAGGGCTTCTCACCTGTGTGAACACGTGTGTGGCTCTCATATTTCCCTATAAAAGGAGAGAAATTAAAATCATATTCAGTACATTTGCCACGCAGTGACTGCAATTTGACAGTGGAATAAAATCTCATGACTAAGCCTATTTAATATACACACCCACACCGAGAAAAAAGTTTACCTAAATTTATAACTTTGATAAACCTCAAAGACTTATTGCTTTGAGTTCACTGCTCCAAATACACCTTTCCTCAAAAACGTGGGTCACCACTTCCCCAACTGTGTTCAAGGGGCGACATCTCATCTGGGACTTTACTGGGGGAACAGTGCCCTTGATTGTCCCAAGGTGAAATCCGGAATGCATTTTCAGACATCACAAATAACAGGTAGGTTTTATAAAATAAGAGTTAAGTTACATCATGGTTTAAATCAGTATTCTACAAACTAAAGGTCACTGGTGCTCACAGAATCAATTCCTTGGGTTGTAACTAGTATTGGGGTGGTGTAGGGGGGATAGAATTGCATACAAAATATCAACAGCGCAGTCACACTAGTTTCATACAATTGTTGTTTCAATTTAGGTATGAGCATGTATTTGTAACTACGTATATTGTATAATATAAATTTGTGGTAAAAATGTAAACAAGTCAAAAGTAAACAGTCTGATGTTAAATGACTAACTTGTAAGTGATTTCTGGAACAGGCTCATTCTTAACTGGGGATTGACTGTACATGTTTAACAGACTCTCAAGACTAAAAGCTAACTTATCAACCCCTTGTGCCATAAACTCCTGATTTGTGTGTCCAAGCGAACAGAGCAGCAACTTAATAAAAATCTTATAAAGTTTAAGTTTTTCACCAAATCTTTTATTTTCTATGAAGTGACTTTGCTGGAAAGATATTAAATTAACAATTAGTAGCATTTTCCCTTTGTTTAAACTCAAAAAGTTCTTTCTTGCTTGCAAACAAATGTTGTTACATGTAATGGAATATTAAAAACCATCAATGTGGCAATTTCATTAAAGATCAAAACCACTTTTGACTATTAAACTCCCATTTTCCCACAGACCAGTAGACTTCACAAGATTTAACCAAGAAAAATTAAATAGAAAGTTTGGAAATTTAAATCGAAATAACCAAAATTAAAAAAAAAAATCCGCAGAGTCCAATTAAAATACATAAATTTGAATAATTTGTTATCACATTAAGAATCTCTAAAAGAGAAAAATGTTTTTGTTAGGTTATTAATTCAAATTTTACATACAAAGGCATAGTAGGGCCTGGTATCTCCATGGATTTGAATTTCTCAACAGAAGACACACAGCTTCTGAGGAAATGCTGGACCTAAAAGGATGAGATAAATCTCGGGGGGCTAGTGGGAAAAAAATTTTAATCTCCAAAGAACTCCTATCTTTTAATCAATTGGTAGGTCTGTGTGTGGAGGGGGCCGGGGGTACCCCTCAGCAGAACGGTCAACATCTACATCTGTTTTTCCTTTTTTTACTGGGTGGGAGCAATTCTATAAAAATGCATAAATCAAAATATTCACTACGAACTTGTCAAAGTTTCAAGCAAAAAAAACAGTATTCCTTCACAGACTACTAGGCCCAAACAGTCCTACTCACCAACAGAAAACAAATAATGGTCAGCAAGGACATCCACAGCATTTTTCTGAACTGAATCCCATTATGAATTGTGCCCCAGATCAGGAGACACAAATTAAAGATATTTTCATGTGAAAAACTTGACCTTGTGCTTCAGAATTTATTATTCCCCCATATCGGTCGTGCAAAATGATCATCATCAGATTTTGTATACAGTTTTCATAAAGAGAAACATCACCTAATTAGCTCACGGTATACCTGGTATTGCTAAATCTTCAATCATACCTTGAATTTCTTCACGCGGCAATCCCTAAAGTGTACTTAACTAAAACATGTAACCTGCAAGTAGAGAACTGTGCCACTGCTACAACTCTCCTCCCCTGAGAACCAAATGGAATCTCTGTCAGGATGGTCTAGTGAGTCCCATTTTTTTTACAAAGCAATAAAACACTTTCTACCTCTTGGAAGACTTGTACATTTAATCTAAGGAAATATTTAGTTCCCAGTAGGAACAATACAAAAATAAATTATCCAAATTTTCTCTCTCATCCCATCTGTCATCTTCTCCCTATTTTCGCCTCCCACCCTCTAGGTTGTTGGTACAAGGGGGAGAAGGTCAAAGGACTCTTATTTGCATGAGAACAGGCTGCACGGAGGGCAGCTGGTGGCCAAGGGAAAAATACAACTGGATCCGGAGTCTCACTGCAAGCCACTATTAAATAGATCAGAAAGGACAGAAGCGCCACAGTCATGGAACCAAATTAGTGACTACACACAGTGGAGCTCATGGTTCCAGCAGCCCCGACTCCAGGACAAGCTCCTCAGAGCTCATCATGATCGCTCTTAAACCCACTCCCAGACAGCGAAGTTAGACGCTTACAAGGACGCCCAAGTGGCTTCTTACAAGTCCAAAGTCAAGTCAGACACCAACCTTTCAGCCTAGTTCAATTAAAAAGCTTACCAAAACCTTAACATTTGGCATGCCCTGGGGTATCACAAAGGATACTAACCAAAAGTAAGATACAAAACCTTCAGGCTCACAATCTAATGAGATAAAGAAGCACAAATCTAGGTGGACATTTTTAAGCCTTAAGGAAGGCATGGAAGAGATATGAGAAGGATTAATGGAAAATGGCCCTTGAAATGTTGTGTGTGTGTGTGTGTGTGTGTGTGCCTGTTTACTTACTGGATAAAATCTAAACTCTTCGGTTTAGCATAAAAACCATTCAGAATTCACCTCTGCTTACTTGCCATCCTCATCGCCTGTGGTTTTCATTATCCCTCCAGGCCCACCCCTCAGCAATTTCCAGAACACAGCAGACACCTGGATGTCTGCACGTTGGTTGTCCTGCCTGGTAAATTCCTCCCTCCCTAATCTTTAGGTCTCAGCTCAAACACTACCTGCTCTGTGAAGTCTTTCCTGATTCCGTCAGTCCTCTATACTTACTCTGATAAGATTATCTCTAGTGCAATGTAATTGTGTTTTTATATGTACTCATTAAATTCATAGATTCTTGAGGACAGAGAATATGTCATTTCATATTTGTTTAGCAGTATCTGGCATAGCAGAGCCACCCAGCTATACCAGATTAATAAGTAATAAGACCAGTTAGCATGCCTTGCACACCTTGTAAATTCCACACATTTCAAGTGATTTACGAGAACTATTCAATCCTCATAATAATGCCCAGGAGAAGGTACTATTAGCATCATATTAGCATCACCCCACTATACCTACGAGGAAATAAACTACAGACTAAGTAACTTGCCCAAGAGCTGGATTCAAAGCGCAAGCAGTCTGACAGCCCCGCAGCTCCTGTTTTTTTTAACAGAAGGCTAGAACCTCAATGACAATCTCTCTAGGTACTAGGTTAAAGCCAGCAGCCCCAATGAGGCTAAGCAAGAGGGAGGTGAATAAGAGGGGTATAGTTTAAAACAGTCAGAAAGGCTCAGGAAGGCAGGCTGGAAACAAGCCTACAATGTGATCTATTATTCCCACAATTAGCTGGGCTGCTCTTGATCCAAAAAGCTGCCAAACACATTCCTCAGTATATCAGGATCTTCATCTTGAGCAGTATTTTCCTAAATTATGTGCAAAGAAGTTGAATTTCTTGGGATATTAAAAGAAGTACCCCCAAAGTGTCCTGTAACAGAATGCTCTGAGGAAATGCCAGGCCAAGCAGAATGAACAGGTTTCTTTCCTACAGCATTTGACAGCGTTAATACACACTCTGAATTACAGTATGTGGTTTTCCCAATCTGACTTGAACATAGAACCCCTCTCAGAAAGCATCTCACTGGCCTAGTGTTCAATAGCACAGTTTGAGATCTACGTGCTGGGCCTCCGACGCCATGTGTGAACTGACCCGTTGTTCACTCATCTCAAGTGAAATGAGGTCAAATTAAGGAAGAACACAGGAAGCATGTGCTAAGCACACAATGTCTGAGCAGAACCTACTGGAAAGATGGAATGTTCTCGGGTTTCTCAATCCAAAATGCTGTCTCTTCACCCCTCATTATACTTGTTTATGGTTCTACAAGAGCATTTATCCAGCCTGAGTTTAACAAACTTACTGGTATTCATGTGCTCTTCCGACTGACTGAGTTACTCAAGAAAAGCTGTACTATTCATGTGTGCACACAGCCTCGCAGTAAAAATAGTAGTGAATTATTTCATTGGATTGTCAAAGTATTCTGATTCGGAGTGAAAAATATCCAGAGGCGTAAAAAAAGCAAAAAGAGGTTACCACTGGTATGCCATCGTGTACATCATTGCACATTTTGAGAGCAAATGATTACCAATACCTTATAAAACTGATTTCTACCTAACTGACATACCTAACTTAACGCTGCAAGACACATGGGGATATATTAAACTCAATTAATAATTTTACAAGGTCTAATTGCACTTACATGCTCCTTTACATGTGGTTGAATATATTTCACAATTTCATAACTTTGATTTGTATGGAAATAGTTTAATTGTTGCAATTTGAAAGGTCACATTAGAAAAGTTCAGGAGACCTCCAAAAATTATTTTATTGCAAATATTAGCTCTCTTGAAATTAAATAGTCACTGCATATTTTTAACTTAAGATGATAGACCACATTTCCTAGACACACATTTCTAATAAAGGAAAAGTTGATTTATTCATTATCATAATAACCAAAGAATACTACTAATTAGGACACTTCCAGAAGTCTCCACCTACAAAAGTAAGTTACAGTTTTATTCTCAACTGTGCATTAGTTTAATCTGAAACATCCCAATTCTTAACAATACTAGATACCGGAAAAATGACTATTTCTAACTCACATGTTACCATGCTCAGGGGGAAACAGTATACAAATTATTAAATTAAATCTAATACAAGATAATTCGATTTTCCATAATGACCCCAAAATAGCACTTAATTGTGATATTAAAATAGCATATAAATCAAAGCTCTACATTCATAATTAATAACACTCTGGAGTTTTTCACACCAAATGCATGAACTAATTATCCATCACCTACTGCTGGGACATGAGAAAGAGAAAAGATAATATAAATACTTAATTCCTGAATCACACTAAATTTAAACTAATGGGATAAAATATGTATCAAAAATCAAATATCCACCCTAACTGAATACTTCTTAAAGTTTACTTCCCAAGTTTCGCTTTATATCTCCCTGAAAAGTAAAGTTATTAGAGACAGAAATCAAGCTCGCTTTTCTTACCTATTCGGTCAAATGTTTTATCACACTTAGGACACTGCAGTATTTTTTTGTTACTGTTCTGAATGACCACGGGGGCTAGCCCCGCGTGAATACTTCCTACGGAATCAGCAGCCTCGGGCTCCTCTTCCGCGTCCCGCTGCTCTGGTTCACTTTGTTCTTCAATGTCGGAGTACTCATCGGACATTTCCTCCTCTAGCTCATCTTCCTCGGCGTTGTATTCACTCCCCGGATCCTCAGAATCATTTCTGTCCGGCTTTTCCTTATCGAAACTTTCCTGATTCAAGTTGTCCGACCCATCACCGCTTTCCTGTTCATCATCGCTGGTGTCATCAAACTTAACAGGGCACTTCCGATTTCTTTTGGATCTTCTTGTGGAAAGACTTCTCTCCAACATTTTTAACCCATGTTTTTTCCCCAATAATAGGGACCTATGGGTTTTAGCCAAATGGTTCTCTAAGGACTTTTTATAACAAAAATGTCTACTACAGAATTTACACTGATGATTATTTGACAGTCTTCCAGTTAACTCACTTAGTGTTTCTTCTGGTGATGACTTTTCAGTTAGCTCAGCCTGAAAAGTGGCAACACTTTCATTATTGAGCAGCTTCACTGCGTCTATAATGTCCAGAAATTTTGCAGCCTCTAAAACCAGAGGTATTTCGTATTTGTACACAAAAAATTCGGACGTGTACAGAAATTCAAGCAAATGCTGAAAAACTGAGTGTGGGACGTGATCCAGGGTGACCACATCAGTGCTTGGATTTTTGCTCAAACACGCATGAAAATAACTACTGCCAACAGCAACGACGACTTTATGTGCGCTAAATTCTTTCCCTTCTACTATGATAAGTAAGTCACAGAAAGATGGTTGCTTCTGCCTGTCATCATTTAAATACTTGAGCAGATTCTTATTATACTGCAAAGAACTCAGGAGTTTTCTCTGATCTGGAGAGGGAGGTAGTTCCTGGTAACAGTGGAGAGCTTCATGGGGCGGTCTTTCTGCCGAGTGAGTGCAGGTTACCGGCTCACACTCCCCTGCGACATGGCCTTCGGAAGCCTCTTTATGGTAGCCCAGATGGATCTTCTCGTCAGGATGTGAAGTCACCTTTCTCCTTTTCTTCATTGCAGTGCGACAGTTTCAGAACAAGAAACTTCATAAGTGTCTTCAGGGGTGCAGACAGGAACAACAACTAGATTGTCTCGGGGAACAGCTTCTGGAGGGGCGTGCCCGAGGGTTTCATCGTCTGCAAAACAGTAAGAACCACGTAAAACAACTCCACGCCGAAGCCACCCGACAGCGTGCACGGCATGTGCCAACCACCCCTTCCCACACTAGAACTAAAGCGTGATCAAGTCACGGCTTCCACGCGTTGGAGGCTAAGGTTTGCGGGCGGAGAACAAGGAGGGCCGGGCTCGAGAGGACAACCAACAAAAGGGCCGCTGGAAAGAAAGCCGGCGCACACCTTGCAGGCCCGGCGCACGGACAGGGTTCGGACACGGGGCGCAGGAGCGGGAGGGCCGCCTCCCGGGGCGCTGAGGGGACCGGCGGCGGCGGGCGACCTCCGCGGCTTAGGGACGCTCGGCGGTGACAATAAGGCCTCGGCGGCCGCGAAACCCAAGTCTCTCCGAGGACGTGCTCCCCGGGGCGGGCCGGGCACACCTCGTCAGGGACAGGGAGCGTCCGTCGGCCAACGCCACCCGGGGGCGACGGCGCCGGCAGGGGCGCGGGGCAGGCGGCGTGGGGTCGACCCGGGGGACACCGACGCAGGCACGAGCGCCCCCGCAGGCCCAGCCCGGGCGGAGACGGCGCTCGCCCGCGCCAACCCGCTCCCCTTCCCGCCCCAGCGTCCCCTGCACGGACGCCCCACAGATCCATTACCGGGGACGCAGGGCTCGCCCGCTGGCTCCCGGCCTGAGCTCCACTCCGGGCGCGCTCGCTCCAGCGCCGACCCACTTCCGGGTTCAGCCCCCCTCCCTCCGCGCGGTCTCCTCCCAGCGCCGCGCCGCCGCCGCAGCCACCGAACACGTCAGCCGCGCGCGCCGCCGCCCAGCCGCCCGGAGCCCGGAGCGCGGCCCTGCGCCGGCCACTGCGCATGTGCGCGCGCCCCCCTGTGCGCATGCTCCGTGGGCCCTCCTGGCCCCCTGGGGACCCGTGTTACGCCCCAAGTCTGTTACTCCGGGTTTTCGCGGTGGTTTGGTGGCCTGCTGGGATTGAAGCCGTGCAGACCTTGCTGGAAGCCTTGCTGGGGAGTGAAAGACGGGGGGACGGTTGGGGAGCTGAGTAGAAATGGGCAGAGGCGCAAGAGCACAGACTGATTTCATCCTCACTGGTGTTTTCAAGAGGTTGTAACCAACCCCGCAGCCACAGACCAAGCCGGTCCCCAAACGCTGCCTTGCGTCCAAAGAACCGATGTTGACGTTTTATGACTTTTCTGATTTTCACGGCTACCGCAGTTGCCCCTAAAATTATTCTTTAACCTCCTGTTTTACACCGACAACGTGGGGAAAACGTACGTACAAGTATATGGCTGGAAGGACAGGAAAGGAAGCCAAACAAAAAGAAAAATCCACAAGGACAACTTTTGGAGCCAGTGCCTAAGATTTCGCATTTCTTAATGCAAAGGTGATGCTCATAATGCTGGTCTGAGAACTTAACTGACTCATAATGTTGATAAGTTACTATCCTTCAATATGACAGGTTCAACAAGGGCACAAGAAAACGTGTGTTCATTATTTTGATTGTAGTGGTTTCACTAGTGTACACATATGTCATAACTGATCCAATTATACACTTTAAATGCATGCAGAGAATTGCATAACAATCATAAGTAGAGTCATTAAGATAAAAGGAATCTCACAGACACATGAACAGAGACAATAAAAAAAAAGCCCAGAGATTCAAATTCACGGATGAATTTTCTATATAAAGTCAAATTTCAAGTCTGTGAAAAAAAAGACTGCCAAGTAAATGAGAATACATGAAGAGGCGGGCCTCAGAAATAAAAGTAAGTTATATATAAACTTCTCATTGGATTAAGACATTCCAAATGGATCAACATTTTCAAATTGAAACCGTAAAAGGACTATAACAAAACACAAACTTCTAAATAATAGTAAAAACAGTCTAACCAGAAATTAGAATTCAGGAAAAGAAATTGTTAAATCACCCATATAAATTAAACTTTTGGGGCCGGCCCAGTGGCTCAGGCGGTTAGAGCTCCATGCTCCTGACTCCGAAGGCTGCGGGTTCAATTCCCACATGGGCCAGTGGGCTCTCAACCACAAGGTTGCCAGTTCAATTCCCAGAGTCCTGCAAGGGAAGGTAGGCTGCGCCCCCTGCAACTAAGATTGAACAGGGCACATTGAGCTGAGCTGCCTCTGGGATGGCTCAGTTGTTGGTTGGAGTGCGGGCTCTCAACCACAGGGTTGCCAGTTCGATTCCTCCAGTCCCGCAAGGGATGGCAGGCTGCGCCCCCTGCAACTAGCAATAGCAACTGGACCTGGAGCTGAGCTGCACCCTCCACAACTAAGACTGAAAGGACAACAACTTGAAGCTGAACGGCACCCTCCACAACTAAGATTGAAAGGACACCAACTTGACTTGGAAAAAAGTCCTGGAAGTACACACTGTTCCCCATTAAAGTCCTGTTCCCCTTCCCCCACACACACAAAAAAAGTCTTTTAAAAAAAAATTTAACTTCTAAGAAACGTGCATGGAGGAGTTCCAGTATCAGTAATAGTGTATCAAAGAGCTCAAAGCAATTCTGCTGAAAACAGCGAGGACAAAAAGTTCTTTAAGAGAAGCTTCTGTTTGGAATGCACAGGATAGCCACCAAGGTTGTGTGTGAGGGATTGTGAGGCTATGACCTGCAAGGAAAAGGCGCTCCAAGAGGTGACCCTGCCATTTGGGGGAGCTTCTCCCTAAAAGCAGTTACTGGTTGGAAAGCAGCAGCTGAGAAGCTGGTGAGATGAGCAGATCCTTCATAGACTCAGGAGGCAGGGAGATAAAAACGTAAATTTAAGGACCGCAGACAAAGGTAGGGCCCTAGTAAACACCCATGTTTTCAGCCCCGACTCTGAAAGGCCAAATCTATGAGTGAGAATGTACCAGAAAGAGACTACCCATCCCCATCACAGGAGTGAAGACTTTAACATTTTTAGGCCTTACCTGAGGAAGGCAGTCAGGAATTGCTGCTTCTCCCAGCCTGTCTGCCAGAAGCAAAACTAAATCCCATCTTGACTAAGATGACATCATCCAGACTCGTGTTAATTTGTAATATATAATATCCAGCATGGAATCAAACACACAAGAAGAATATCTCCAATAAAGTCAGAGACAAAACAGATCCACAGGAGATCAAGAAAATGAAGTTATTGGACCAAAACAACAACAAATAAACTATGAGTAATATGTTCAAGGAATTGACAGAGAATGTTAAAAATTTCAACAAAGAAATGGAAATCGAATAGAAATTCTAGAATAGGAAAATACAATAGGCAAAATTAAGAACAATGGATGGATTTAACCTAAGATTAGAAAAAGCTGAAGGGAATTTTTTTTTCTTAAAGAATTCATATGTGTTATACCACGCAGTATTTGTCTTTGGCTGGCTGGCTATTTCACTTAGCATAATGTCCTCCAGGTTCATAGATGTTATTGTAAAGGGCAGTATTTCCTTCTTTTTTAAAGCTGAATAATATTCCGTTATATTTGTATCACTTTTTTTTTTATCCATTCATTTGCCTACAGACACTTAGGTTATGTCCATACCTGGGATATTGTGACTAATGCTACAATAAACATGGGAGTGCATATATGTCTTTGAGATAATGCAGTTATAACCTCATAATGGTTTTATAAGATTAAAGCCCATGTAGCTGATGATTCTCTAAGGACCTAAGTGAGCCGAAAGTGCTAGTAGATTTATCTTGGCCTCTGAAAAAGGAAATAAAGTGATTTTTAAGGTATTAAAAGTTAGTATGACCAAATTAGCCAAAAGAAAAAGAAATGGTCATTGACTAGAATTCAACCTCGTATAGTGTTTTTAAAAATCCAACATGTTTTGAGTTGAAACTGGGTCTCCAGTACAAAACTGAATACTTGCCAAATGCTCACTGTGTCCTAAATTCCGTGATCACCACTTCGAGTATATAATCATGTGCCCCGAACAACGAGGATACGTTCTGAGAAGTGCACCGTTGTGCGAACATCACAGAGGCACGTACACACGCCAGATGGCACAGCCCACCACACACCTAGAGCACAAGGTACAGCCTGGTGCTCCTGGGCTGCAAGCCTGGAGAGGCTGTTACTGCGCAAAACACGACAAAAGGATGTAATCAGGAATTGCAATAAACACGAGATGTATGAGGTTACTGCTGGCGTACCAGGACGACTGACTTAAAATACTCTGTTTTTATAAGTACGAAGAGTACACTCTAAAATAAGGATAAAAAGCCTAGTTTAGTAAATACGTAAACCAGAACATAGTCATTCATTGCCGTTATCAAGTATTACAGACCGTACTTAGTTGTCTCAGCTATACTTTTATACGACCGGCAGCACAGTAGGCTTGTTTACACCAGCGTCACACGCGTGAGTAGTGCGTTGTGCTGTGACATTACTTTTCGACAGCTAAGACAACACACTAGGCGACAGGAGTTTGTCAGCTCCATGATAATCTGATGGGCCACCATCGTTTTAATAGGTCCATCGTTGATCTAAAGGTCATTATGTAGCACATGGCTGCATCAATTCTTTTAATCTTCACACTATCCTATGAAGTAGGTATCTAACACTTACTAGCTGTTACATTTGTGTCACTTGCTTTCTGTACCTCATTTTCCTCATTTGAAAAATAAGGCAGATAGGAATAGGAAAAATAAGGGAATAGGATCAAAACAGGCCATGCATGAGACAGAGAACAGTGTTTAACACAAGGTACATGCTCCACAAAGCGTCATCATCATCCCTGGGGTTTGTAAACTATGTTACAATGGCTCTTTTATTGCCATTTCACAGATGAGATAAAGAGAAGTTGAGAAACTTGCCCAGTCATGTCCCATGGCTAATGTGTAGAGAAGGAAGACTTCAAATGTAAATCTCACTACACCGCCTTTCACCGCTGCTATAACTTTGGAACGCTGTCTCTTTGCTTTTAAGATATGTGTCAAAATTCTGAACAAAACCTGTATGACCCTAATCCCACTTGCCTCTAAATATACCCCCTTACCTTGTGCCTCAGCCACAGTGGCCCTTTTTTATTTCTTGCAAATCAGCTTGCGCGTTCTCCTGTGTCACACGGTTTTTTTGTACTGCCATCCCTCCGTGGCACTCACGCCCTTACATATTTCCCTGTTTTCTTGAGGCCTCAGGTCATCTCTTCTTTAGGGAAGCTTTTGTGAACTTCTCTGACTAGGCTAATAACCTGGTCATATGGTCTCATAAAAAACATCTCTCCTTTGTAGCACTTAACATCGCTATAACTTTATTTGTGCTTTCAAAAATTAATATCTGTTTTTCTCCACTAGACCTACGAGTAAGAGGCAGTCTTCTATCTTTGTTCTCCACTACTATCTAGCATGGAGAGGTTACAAAAAAGAAGAAAAGAAAAAAGTTAAAAAGTGACAACATGGGTAAAGAAAAGAAAGGGATAAAAAAATAGTAATGGGTTAAAAATAAAACCAATAGAAGTTTAGAAAGTGAGAGTTACATTTTTAAAAGAGATAACCAAAAAGTAGAACTAAGGAAAATGAAGTGAAAACATTTAGAAATAAGTAAAACGAGTGAAGTAAATAAACAACATAGAAGTAGAAATAAAACTTGGAACCGGCAACATGAAAGCATTGAATTAGAATGAGGAAGCTGTTCAGAGGGATGAGAACAAACTTTACCTGACAGGAAAATGCCAAGTTGGCTGCAGGTTCCACAGGTGTTTTCTGAGGCTTTTGTTTGCCTGGGATGTGTATGTAAGATGAAGACTAGGGAAGAATTAGGGAAATAGAAGAGAGTTTTAGAGGCCATGTTGCAGAGGAGAGAGGAAAGCCGAGGACAGAGGAATTACAAAGAGATATGTTACAAAAAGGACCTCAGTTTGAGGTGGTCCCCGGCCTGATTTTGATAGTGTGCCACTGATTCACAAGAAACTGGAGAAGCTAGAGCAAGGGGTAACTGGCACAGAATATTGTGGGACGAGTTCGGTTTGGGAGCCCACTGATATATGTTGAAAACGTACCTCTTTTCACATCCGGTTAGTGTCCACTTTCACGCTTCCAAAGCAGAATGAAACAGAGAGAGATGGGGTCAGTCTTTCTGTTCTTTCTGAAAGAAATGATAATTTTACTAACAGTGATTCACGTCTTTTACATTGAAAAAAACATATACATTTTGAAGTAGAATGAAACATTTGTCTGATGATATGGTAGGATCGATCTAAAATGTCGCTATGTGAAATATAGTCAAGAACAGTATTTTAGAAAACATTCAATATATGCATCTGCATGTCGTTTGATTTTACTTTTTATTTAAAAAAAACACACTTTTTTAAAGGGCTTTTCAGCTTGCCCAACATTTAATGTCCTATTTACATAATGGACTCTGATATTCAGAGCAACTTCCTGGGAGCCCAGAGTACACGAGCAGTGATAGACATACATCAGTGTCGGTCATAAAACATAATTGCAGTAAAATTTTTTCAGGTAGAGGCACATTTGATTATATCAAACCTGCCGTGCAGAAACACACTAAATGTTCTGGATAAACATTTATTTTCCCAATTTGTCAGTGGATCAAGATTTCCACAGTTCCTTTAATGAGTATACTTTATAAGTAATAATAGACAGATGATTATTTCCAAGACACTAATGTAGGATGCTAAGCAGATTTCGTGGAACAACATAAATGAAATGTCACTAATAGGAACCTGGGCTTTATTCTATAATGTACCTATGATTTAATTAGGAACAAGTGCTTTATAGGCTGAACATATTTTATTATTTTATTGTCCTATTTTGGATACCATGTATGACTTTCTTGGTCGTTAATACTATAAAAATGTATCCTAATAATTTTGAATGAAGATAAATACAGTTCTACCTCTAATATTATGAAGTTTCTGGATTTGTTTTCTGTAGCAGTCTATGTATTTAAAATTATAAAATATAGATCACTTTCCTATAATTAGTCTTTATACACAGTCATAATGTGTGGTCTAAAATTAATAGTAATTTTAATAACATAAAACTAATATATACATTTAATTGAAAAAAATGCTTTAGTTATATACTTTTTATATAGTATAAAATTTAGATAATGTGTGCCTTAGATAAACTACTAATACACTATGAATTATAGTAACAACCAATATTTATTGAACACCAACGAGGTGTCAGGCAGAGTTCTATATTGATTAACTTTCCATTTTTAACTTACCTAATCCTCTCAACCACTTCAGCAAATGGATACCATTTTCCCCATTTCCCAGGTGAGGAACCTCAGATGTCAAGTGACTTCCTCACGTTCATACAGGTAATACCAGGACTCAACGTATGTGGCCTGACTCCGTGGTCCAGACTTTATCACTGTTTAATAGCAGTGTTAAACTTATTGATGCGAACCACTGCTATTCATCAAGTAATGTCTTGATTTTTATTTTAGACACTTAGATAGGCAATTTCCATTGTAAGTTAATATCTCAAGGATGTCTATCAAATACTGTGAGGATTTTTGTTTTGTTTTGGGGTTTTTTTGTGTGATTTTTTTTTTTTTTTTTTTTGCTTGGTCTGAAGTGCTACAACTCCTGTTAATTATGACTTAGACGAATGAGCTTGTGGCACTGACCCTCAAATGCCTACCCCAGCAGCCCTTCTTTCCTTCCCTGTTAGTCACGGAGCAGCAATATTTTGCTGGCACATTTTTGTTCATGCAGTTTGAGATCTTTCTGGTTCTTGCCACAATGAGGAATTTTTTTTTTTTAATTGAAACCTGGAGTTTTGCATAATATGTTAAGAGACTCTGGGTGTTATTTAAACCTTCTGAGTTAGCCGGCTGCCTCTGACCCGCCCCGTGCATGAGAAAGGTGCCGGTGCATTGTCTCTACTGCCAGGTGGGGTAGAAGCCCAGCTTCCTCAGGTAGTCCCTGTTGACACACAAGAGTGGCGTTCCTCCCGGTCTAAGAGGAAAAAGAATGTCCTATTATTGTTCCCATGCAGCCTCCACTGACCCACGGCAGTGGGCGTGGCCTCATCACTACCAGGCGAGGGACAAAGGTCCTACCTTTCCGGTAGGGCTCCCAGGACAGCAGCCCAGTGGGAGGGGAGCTTCCAAACTGCGGAATGTGGTTGGAAATCCAGCCTCCCCATAGTCTCCATTGGCAATGCCCCCTAGTGGCTGCAAGTCCCAATTCCCTACTGAGCCTTCTTGGCTAATCAATACCCCGGGGCAGAGTTGGGTGACTCGTTACAGCCCAGTGGGATGGAAGTGTAGGCCTCCCGCTTGGCCTTTGCTGGACCGGGTAGAGCTGGGGCCACAGTTTTGTTTTTGTTTTTTTTTCCCTGTGGTGTTTGGCTGGAGTTGAGTGGTTATTGTTTAAAAGTTTTCTGTCTTGTTAGGTTGTCTCTTTGGCTAAAGACATCAGGCTTTTACTGGAGGTTTTTTGGTTTTTTTTTGGGGGGGGCCTACATCCATTAGTATTTCTGAGTTGCTGGCTCCTTCTAATTCTAGGATATATGGACTAAGTTCTAAGTCTGGGATATATGAGGCCAAAGCAAAACCCCCCAAACCCAGAGAGCTTATTATTATGTCGTTTCTTTTTCTTTTTTTTTTTGAGTCCTGAGTTCATCAGCCAGTCTGCTTTCTTCTGTCGTTCAGCCTCCTTACTTTTGCTTTATACATAATGGCTGGGGCTTTTCATTTTCATTAGCAAAAGGAATAGGGAAAAGGATGTCTGTCATGCAGGGTGTCACGCGGGGTCTCTGGTCCTGCTCCCCGCATAAGAACACAGGACATGGTGAGGCCAAAAAGGAACACCCACGGAGCCATAGATAGGGGAGACATACCACTATACCCTCGCTGACGCCTGGGTTGGAGACACAGGAAGCGGGAGCCACAGAATCCACAATCCACACTCCGCAATCCGCTGTCCACTTGTCTCTGCCAACCAACCTTACTTGCTAGCTGCAATCCACCATGCTAACTACAATCCGCTCTTGCTAGCTCGGCCACCATCTTCTTGCTTAGCCCCCATTTTGCTGCTAATGTAGCCACGGCAGTTATATTAGTGGCCAATGGCTCACTGGTTACAGCTGACAACCAAATAGCCACAGCCAATGGCCAACTAGTCACAGCTGATGGCCATCTACTCCAGCACCTTTCTATGTGAGGCCAAGAGCCTGGAAACTGCTCTCTGGGACTCTGTCCCCACAATGTCTACTCCTTTTTCCTGGAAGGGGTCCCAAGAATATTTTCAGATTTTTAAGTGATTGAAAAAAGAGCAATAAATAAATAAATAAAATTTCATGACACCTGAGACTTACATGAAATTCAAATTCAGTGTCTATAAACAAAGTGTTAGTTATCTATGGCTACCTCTGCGCTACAATGGCTGAGGTTGAGTAGTTGCCTCAGAGACTGTGAGGGTCACAAACCCTAAAATATCTACTGCCTGATCCATTATCGAAATCTGCTAACTCCTGGATTCCATGAGGGAATGGATTATTATTAGCAGAGCTTTCTATTCATAGAGCTGAGCAGAGTACCTCCTTCATCAAAACTAAAAGAAAGAAGGACATGTCAAGTCAGGTAGCCTCTTCTCAGTTTTAGGCCCTGGTGAACGAACACAGGTTTGGTGGAAACGTTGGTCTGGAAAGACGCTGCTGCCATGGAAGGTTTTCTGTACTGCTAGTACCTAGTATTCATAATTTTTACAAAACTAATATAATTCTTTAGCTCATTAAGCCTAAGAAGTACTTTTTTGCACATTTTGACATCTCTGATGTGATTTATAGTCAATACCTTGTCGTAATTTAACAGGCAGCATTTCTTTCTTTCTTAGTGACATATAAAATGAGATGCAGCTTACAACCGTGATGTCTTAGATTTAATGAAACATGTCATCGGTCTGGAGCAATCACAAATAAATCCTTACACAATTCAGAATATACACATTCTTGAGTGTAAGCCCAAAGCTACTCAGCTTATACTGAATAATTTCTTAAACACTGACCTCAAAATCACTCTTTTTAAACTCTTGTTAGTGCAAATACTCTTTCACGTCAATGATTTTCTAGCAAAGTCTGGCATAAATAGTCTGACACATTTTTTCCTACTGTCACAATGTTTCCCAAGAAGCTAGAATGCTTCCAAAAAATATTTCTTCTTATGAGTATACATGTTTTTGTGTGTTTGTAGCTTCTGTTTGCATGTTGGAATCCTAGAATCTAGGTTGTCACTGTCATGATGTTGACCAATTCTAACTAATCCTGAGTCATACATCACAGTTCCAAAACTAAAATTTGAAAGGCATGATGCAAGGGAATAAAACAAACAAACAAAAAAAACAAAAAAAAGCAATGGTTCCATTTTCCACTTATCTAAACTTTCAAGGGCACTTAGCAGTTAGAATATTATTAAGTCCAGACAGATTCCATGATTAGAAGGTTAATTACTAAGAAGGTACAGAATACTAATCACAAGACTTTCGTTCACACTGACAAGGTCTGACCCAGCAAGCATTCATCAGTGACAGTGGAATTGCCCCCTGGTGGGGGCAACCACAGGGACACCAGAGAAAACATGCTCTTCGTGGAGAAATTCATCAACAGTACACAGTGCTGTATCACACACCATAGATTCCAGGAACTCCCCTGAGAGCAGCCAGCGTCTTATAGGAATCAAGTTTGTTTGGTCTGGAAAATGCAATATGCTCAGGGGAAGTTTGCATGTTAAAGAAAAACAGTTTCAACTTCAGAATTTGGGCAAAACAACCATCATGTGAATCTGCGCCTTAAATAATCGAATTGACCACTAGTGAGTGCTTCGGTCAATGTTAAATCATATACGCACAGGCTTAGACTCAGCTATTAACCATGTAATAATTGTGTTATAAACTCTTGTAAATATTTTCACTTTTAAATATTGTGACACCAAAAGGATTACTATATTACTGTCAATCAAAATCGCATATTTTAAGCCTGAAAGGATATTTTCACATTATAATTATAAATGTGTATTTAATGGCTCTTTTCCCAAATGTCGCAATTTTCAACAAAACATGCCCTTGTCATCTGAAAGCATTTTATGAAGAATTATTAAGTTCCCAGAGCTGCACTTGGGGCTGTGAAGGGCAAAAATCAGCACTGCCAATGTCCCCACCTGCAAAGGGCTTACTGCTAACTTGTTGTAAATTGAGCAAAAGAAATAATTAGAAATTATACAAAACAAAATATAACAGAGAGGGAATCCCGCAGGCTCTGGAGTCAGACAAACCTGATTTTGAATCCTTTTCATTACCTAAGTACTCTGGCCTTAGTTTCATGATCTGTAAAATAGGACAATAGTGCCTAATATTCAAGGTTGGGGTAAGCGGTGATTACTGTAACCAACTCCAAATTGTGTGGTAAATATTTCAAATACAGAAAAACACCAAAAGAGGGAAGTAGATCAATGAGACGGGAAAAAGGCCTACTGGGTTGAGACTTGGCTGGGCCTTAAACATTCTCTATTTCTTATAATAAAATTATTATTCTTATATTTTAATGTTGCTGAAATTGATGTTAAAATAAATGGTAAAAACAATCAGGTGAGGATTAAAGTATGATACAGTTAGCACTGCCTACACGTCTGCCAATGTATGAGTTACCCACAGGTTGGTGATTTTTAACTCTAATTTGGATCTTCATTATTGATTGAAATGTCTTCATTAATGATTAGACTCTGGTACAGGATTAAACCTAAATGCTATTTTTTAAAACAAAGTGGGATTACAGGCTACAGACAAAACCAATCTCTCAGAATAAATCATGAAACTTTTTCTTAATTGAATTTTTAAATAAGTACTACAGTTATAAATTTCAACATGAAAAAGGGGAAGTATAAAAAGACATGAAAAGACTCCAACTCACCCCTCTCCCCGAGCCACCCAGGTGTCTTTCCCAAAGGGAAATAAAATTATTGAGAGAGTGGGTTAACGTATCTTTGTTTTCCAAAACCTTTTATATACTTGGGACTTAACAAATGATTTTGAACGCTACAACAAAAGAATTAGATGTGAGTGCTCACATCTGTGATGTTTCGCACAAATTTGTTTCACAACAAAGAAAGAAAGATACACAAAATATTCTGGGGAGGAAAACAGTGTATGGGTTTATTCATTTGCAAAGCAAAGAATCGCTTGGTAAACTAAAATTCCCTCTAAAGTTTGTTTTGAGCTTTTTTCTTAGTGGGTGTGAATTTTTAAGGCTACGGTTTCATTTGCTAAAACTATCAAGGTTTTAAAGAAATAGCAGCTCTGTGTGCTATAATAGCTTCAATGACCAGTTATAGGGAAGCCCAGTGAGATTACAATTGTTAATCTGAGGTTTGGGGAGTTTTTTACAGTAATAAGGACTTGGGTACAGAACTATTCTCAGAGTTCATCCCAAATGACCCAGGGATGCGAATGGTGAAAAAGCTTCAGGCAACTATTGATCTGAAGCCCAAGTCTCTTCTTAGCAGTCTTCAGGCCTCCCAGTTCACATACCTCGCTTCTGCTTCTCCACAGAGAGGCTAGATACACTGATTTACAGATTTGAGCATAATTCATGGGACGAAAGCCACAGCACGTGGATTTGATAAAAAGCTTCTGGAAGCTTCTACAGGCTTGCATCCCTTGTGAAGATTCTGCCGGGATGGTAACCCAGGGTCCCTGAGACCAGGTCTGCCCACACATCTCCCCGCACTCCTGGCGGCCCTCCCTTGGCGTGAAGCAATGCACACAAAATTCTATGCAATCATTGTTTGTACCAAGATACAGTGTTAAAGGTTTTAGTCCACCAAGGATTTTAGACATGTATGTCGATGTCATTGGTGACAACTACGCAGAACTGGTTGTGTTCTCTTCTTAGGAGTGTCACCATGATTGATGATGTGAACCGAATTTTTTTCAAATCCCAGGCTCTGTTGTTATTTCTACTTCTCTGCGGTGGTGACCACTGAATGAGGAAACGGAGCAACAAGGCCTCTAGGTTTTACTTTCTGAGTCGGGACATAGACGAACTAGAACCAGCAGAGCCGCATGACCTCAGTAAATTAGCTTTTTAAAAGGTGTCTTCAGATATGTTTAAATGAAATATAATCATTTCTAAAGGCAATTACAGGGTTTCAATAAAGGGAGTTCATATATGCCAATAATTGCTTTACCTTATTATGTGACATCTCGGTATATAGATAAAGAGGATGCCACACAGAGTAAATGAGTATATATATCAATGGGCTGACCTGCCCGGGAGAGCTTGCAGCTTCTTGTCTGGAAACCCTTGAGTAACCTTCATCTCTGTGAGTGGCCTTACTATGCGCCCAAGTACCCACGCTGGTAACAACGGTAGCTTTCCTGCTGCCTGTTCCCCACATAGGTCCCTTAGAGCCCCCTCGCTGACTTTTGTTCTGATTTTTCTTTGCCTCCCCACCGTCTCTACTTCCGCTCAGGCCCTTATCGTCTTTCCTGAGGGCTACAGCAGCAGGAAACCCTTCTTTCTGGTTCCCATGCTTCTCACTAGTCTGCCCTCTTCTTCCGACCATTCCTACATTACCACTAGGGGGTCTCTTTCTAAATGCAAATCTGATCGTGAATGGTTTCCTTCCTTCATAGTGAAACTTAAACCACCTTGATTTTGTGGTTTATTGAGTCTCAGGAGCTGACATCTCCTCTTCATGCTCATGTTCCTGCAACATCAGAATATTTGCAGTTCCTGACCCACCCAATCCCTTAATGTCTCCACATGTGTCCCATTTTCCTGAAATGCCCTCAAGACCACTCTCCCTCTATTTATGTGTTGCACTCGTACTTATGATTGAAAACTCAGCTTAACTACCACATCTTTAGTAAAGGTCTCCTGAATGGCCCCAAATCTGACACAGAGGAGCCACTCAGTCATTTGTTTGATGGCCATATCCCCCTAATTTTCCTATATTTAAGCTCAGCATATACCATTCCTTCAAGCATTCTTTGTATAAACATTTTCCCAACCACTTATTATCTTTGATACCTTTGTCTTTTGAAAAATCGAAGTTTTTTTGTCTCACTGTGACATTCCTAACTAAACACACTTCATAGAAAGTGTTCGAATACCCTCAGACTCCAAGCCTGACTTTTTTTTTCAGTTAATTTCCCCTCCAGTCTATCAACTGGCTTTCTATGGTGTCGCTGCCTTAGTTTTGAGGTCCATAGTGGAGGCCTTCTTTTTTCATATTTTAAAGACTTCTTTTAAAAGGCGCTTTTAGATTTACAACAACATCAGGAGTAAGTCCCGAGATTTCTCTTCTACGCCCACGGGCAGATCCCCATAATCAATATCTCTCCCGGGAATGGTACCTTTTTACCAACAATGAACCTACATGGACACAGTATAATTATCCAAAGTCCAGAGGTCACCTTCGGGTTCACTCTTGGTGGTGTACGTCCTGTGGGTTTGAATGAAAAGATAATGACATGTAGCCATCATTGGATTGGGTAGGTGCAAAAGCAATTGCCGCTTTTGCAATTATTTTTAACCTGTCAAACTGCAAGTACTTATGCACCAACCTAATCATATACAGAGTGTTTTCAGTGCCTGAAAAATCCTCTGTGCTCTGTCTATTTATCTCTCCCTGGAGGCCTTTTTAGAACAGATAGAAGATTGTGTTGGTCCAAGATGTGGACTGCCCAGAGTGGGATTATTGCAAAAAGGGTGAAGGGATATCTAAGAATAAATATGGAAAAGGAATCCATAGGGTTTGTTGAAAGAATGCTCTAGAAACCAATGGGGAGACTCTGGTCCTACTGCTGCCACTAACTCACTGGGTGACCCCGGGCAGATAGTATAACTGCTGTGAGTTTCAGTTCTCCAACTGGTAAAATACAGGGATTAGAGTAAAGGATGAAAAATGTCTCTCTAATCTGACTTTCTTTTACTCTGCTTGTTAAACTGCCCAAATTAAATGGCACAATAGGGGGGAAATCTTTTAAAAATAATAACTGTCATGAACTCTGTAAAAAAATAAATAATTTTAAAGGGATAAACTCCACTATGGCAGGGAAAATCCCCTGGGAGTAGAGGAGAGATTAACATTAGTAGAAAGCATTAATGCTAACTATCAAAATATCATTCCCCATTTAGATACATGTGCAGCAAACATAAAGATTTCAAAATATATAAATATCTGACAGAGCTATCAAGCTTTTCGTAAAATCTGTCATATAAAAAAGTGTAACGAGCAATTAGTTTTAACAGTGGATAAAAAGGGTATTCTCCAGTCAGAAAATAAAGCATTCCGATTTTAACTAATAGATGTTTCCATGAAATGTCCAAAAACAATATAATCTTAAGGGCTTGGACAAGTAATCTGAAGAAAAATATTGTAGTCTGTATGATAAGCATATATAAAAAATAAGCAAATGTGTTTTCATTCCACATTTACAGTAAAACAAAAAGTCAGGAAATCCCAAAGTATGTACATGTCATTAGCAGGGGATAAAACGGGTCCTGGGCTTGTGGAAGAAATTACTCCTACATAATCTCCAGGACTCTGTCTGTTGTATCCACCCCAGAAATCTGGCTGCGCTGTGAGAAATGAGAAACATTGACGTCGTCTGTGAATCGTGTTCTGGAGATGCACATTAATGTATGCCACATAGGGTGTCCCCTTAGTAGTTGTCAGATCATAACTATTGTGCGCCAAGACAGTCCTCAGAAATTAATTCCTGTATTAGAGTTGACCGGAGACACTAACCTGACGAAGATCTTTTTGAGGAGCCATTGTTCATGGAAGAAAAGGCCTCAGGGAGAATGAATCCAGTCCAGCTGGAAACAACTCTGCACCAGGTTTGAAAATTCACCCCATCCCCCTGTGAAAGTAAGATGCTAAGAAGCAGCCAGTGCTTTTTCCATCTAAGCTGCCAGGGGCTGAGATGGCACCTGGGGACTTAGAGGCACCCGCTCCTTTCGGAGTCACTCAGAGGTCAGGAGCAGGACTGGCACCAGACTACAGCAACACACGACAGCATGTCCTCTAAATGAGACCACGGCGCCAAAGAAAATTAACTACCTTCTCATCTGCTACCTCAGTTTCTCACTGCTCATCTGCATAAAAAGTAAGCTTTTTCCATGTATTGAGCTTTTGGTACTATTCCTGACTTTTAAGTATTTCTTGCACATAGTTCAAATGTCATGCATGTTCTGTGGGACACAATGCTTGAAAAAAGAAGCAAATTTGGCACCAGCAAGTGTCCTGGGTTAAACGGTTGGTGTGAACAATTTTCTGATTCTGGGATTTCCAATAAGTATTTAGCTATAGAAAATGTTCTTTCGTAACCCTTTGAGTTTCTGTGTGGTGGACTATGGAAATGGTCACAGAAAATAAGATATTTTGTTGTTTACACTTTTACAAAACAGATTTGACACTTTATCACTGACATACTCTAAAAGGAAGTTCACCATAAGCTATAATGCGTTTTCTTCCCATTACATGTATTTATCTTCATTTTTAAAGAATTTTGTATTCCAACATTTGCTCATACTCTCATAATCAAGGGGACATTTTCCCCAAAGGATAACGGTTCAAAGCATCTCTTTTGCAGAGTGAAATGGGCTTCCTTTCTACTGTATGTGCTAGCGCTTTATAAATGAAGATATTATACTCCCCAAAATGCCCACATACACACAGAAGTCATGTTTCTGGGATAATCTTGTCAGATGTGTGGCAGCCTGGATAATCAGAGGAGACAGCATGGCCTCAGCTCTAGGTTTGTGAGGGATGGTGGCTCCCGAACATGTTTACAATGAAGACAGGCAGTGTGTGTTTTTCTCAAAGGGGCCTCGGATCTGTGTCTGTTGAGTCTGAGTATCAACAGGGCGAAACCTGGAGAAGCTGCTGCCGAGCAAACCCACTTGGTATGAGCACACAATGTCGTGTACTCCGGGTCACCTTCTGTGGCTGTACCAGCAAGATAGTGACATGTACGGTTTACAGCTGAGCGTATAGCTAAGCAGGTGAAAATAGCAGTCAATGCTATAGCTGGGGACCTGAAGGCAATTAGAGGAAAAGCAAGTCCAAGTTCAAGTAACGGAACAATAAAATACCTGATTGCAACACAGAAAGAGACAGAGAGAGGACTTTTTTGTCAGTGATGTTTTTGTTTTTTAAAAAAGTTGTTATTGAAGTAGTTATTCATTCTCCTTGAAACTTAAAGTGAACCCTGGGCCATATGCAGTAAGGAAGTGTTACGTAGAGGTGCACAGGTGAGAGGAGAAAGGCACAAAAGAAATAATAAGGCACATAAAAATGCAAGGAGAACTGCGTTTACTATACATTTTTCAGCACAGAACTTCGTAATTTCAACGCAATATATATGAAAATTCCCAGTGTTTGCTGCAGTCCACGTTTAAGGAGATGAGTGTGTAACCCCTAAAGTATGCATCTCTTTGTTTAAGGGTCTCATAACTGTGAAACCATAGTTATACACAAATAATTTTTTTCTTTCTCTGAATGGGTGATTTTATTGATAGACTCTAAATAAATATTTTGTCACTATTTGATTTATTGTCTTGTACAATATTTTTATTAGTTAAGACACTAAAATTGAAGTCTCATTTTGTTTAAGGAGGCAGACTTTTATCTGTGTTAATATGTTTCCTGGCAAGCTATGGTGATATTGCCTTCCTAGTCAAAACACTAGTCTGCAAAGTGGAAATGGTGATTATTGCCAACTGCACTGGAATATTGTGAGAATTCAATAAAATAACGTATGTGCAATGCCCAGCCTGTTCTACCAGGAGCTGTGGTCATAACTTCAGATTCACAATCAAACTCAAGGTTCATGATCGGCTTCATCAAGCACCAAGTCTGGTTATCTTTAAGAAAGTTGGCAGGACAAGCCTTGTGGTACACACAACAACAACACAGCAGAGGTCTCACGATTCCCAGGCAGGCCTTGGACCCCAATCATTCTGCATAGTGGGTGAGTGTAGCCACAAAGAACCAAGGTGATTGGACACATTAGCAGGAGGAAGCCATCTGCTCTGAGACCCTTTGAGCCACATTCATGGAACTGGTTAATCACATCTCCCCAGGGTTATGTGAATAGGCTCCATTTCATCAGTTCCCCATGACAGTGAGTTACAATGCTGAGTCTGGTACATGGGGCTCTCGTTGATCCTGCGTCTGAGGTAAATTTCTACCTATTCCTCAGTGGCTGCTGTAAAGCCTAAAGGTTGAATCATCAGGCTTGGCTGACTCAACAGAAAAGGCCAAAGAAAGAGATGTTCATCCTTCTTTTCAAGTATGTAAAATGCTCAGACACATAGTAAGAAAATAAAAATCTTACAATCATTGCATTCGTCTTTTAAAAATGGATCCAAGTATTCGCTAAAACACTATCATTGCTGTAAAAAGAAGACAAGAGAATCCACTGCTTGGTTGGAATATCTTCTCTTCATTGATGATTTTACAAAGTGATCATGGCTGAAATCAAAGATTCTCCCTATGCCTCTGTCACAACCCTTCCACTTCGAACAAATTTAAACGTATCTGTCCTTCAAATCATATTATGTTGCAGGTCAGTGATTATCACAGCAGACTTTAACAATTTAGTGCAGTGGGATTGATAGATGGGGACAAGTTGTGGTCTTGAGTGCTGGTGGCTGAAATAGGTTGGGGGTGAAGATCACTGAAGTGTGAGAAGGTCATTAAACTGTGAAGGGTCATTCCTACCCACACTGAAATCGCTTCGGTTTAGGAACAAGATTTTCTTGAGAGGTCACAGGCCAGAAGTTTGAGGTGGTGACTGGCAGCAAAGTGAGGAGCAGCCCACCACATGAGAGACATTCTGTGCAGAGGGGGAGGCAAAACTGCCCACTTTCACCGGAAGCTGGTCACGCCAGGGGAAACACGTACTGATTACATAACGAAGAGCCTCATCTAGACAGCACTGAAACTGTCTCAGTGAATTTTGATTTTCTGTTTCCCTCCAGGTTGTTCCCTCCAGGTTGTTCCTATTGAGCTTCTCTTACAACTTGATTTCTTTCCATCTCCCAAATCTTTTGTCCATCTCTCAGATCTGCGTCCCTCCCTGTGTTTGTGTTGTCTTCATTCTCAGCGAGGCTTTCCTCCACGTGGCAGCAAGGAAAGCTCCTTGCTGGTCCAGACTCAGGGACCTTATCACTTGTTTTCAGAAGGAGAGCTTCCATATACATTTCTTCAAAAAACGTCTATGGCTGGCTTGGGGTGTGTGTCCCTTTCCACACTAACTGGGTATGTTGTACTTCAGCTGGAGAGCAGGCATGATACTGTCCCTCTGGCCAGAAACAACACTTATTAAATGAGATTATTATAGAAAAGCAAGAAAGAATAAAGCAAGAAAGAACAGGAAGGAAGGAAGGAAGGAAGGAAGGAAGGAAGGAAGGAAGGAAGGAAGGAAGGAAGAGACTTCCCAAGTAATCGCGAGCAATCAAAATAACAGCAAGGTTTGATTATATAAAATTAAAGACTTTTGTCCAAAAAAGAGAAATTGTTCAAAAATTAAAAGACAGACAAGAGTACAGTATATTTAACAGATAAAGAGCTCCTACAAACGAAGAAGAAAGAGATAAACACTAGGGTACCAACTCATGTTGAAAACTGGTAAATAAAGGGAAAAATAAAGCATTTGTTTTTCTTTTCCTGTACAAACTATACTTCAGCATAAATGATAACAGGTAATGAGGGAATCTCTGCTGGTGTTGGATGGAAAGTTCTGTATTTGTCTGTTAGAAAAGCATGGGTCAAATCCAACTTTTCCTTATTGATTTTTTTCTGGATGATCACTCCATTGCTGAAAGTAAGGTATTGAAGACCCCTAATATTATTTATTGCTGCCTATTCCTCTTTTCATTTGTTATTGTTTGCTTTATATACTTAGGTGCTTCTATGTGGGGTGCATAAATTTACAAATGCTATATCCTCTTGATGAATTCTCCCCTTTATCATTATATGATGACCTTCTTTGTCTCTTGGTACAGTCTTTGGCTTAAAGACTTTGTCCGACATAAGTATAGATACTCCTGCTTTCTTTTGGCTTCCATTTACATGAAATAACTTCCTCTGTCTCTTCTCTTTGTCTTTGTCCTTTAAGCTAAAGTGAGTCTCTTGTAGACAACATATAGTTGGGTCTTATTTTTTTAATCTATTAACTTTTGATTAGGGAATTTAGTCCATTTATATTTAAAGTAATTATTGATAGGTATGGATTGACTGTTGCCATTTTGTTAATTGTTTTCTGGTTGTTCGTTATTCCTTTGTTCCTTTCTTTCTCTCTTGTTCTTTTTCTTTGTAATTTGACCTTTGTCTAATTAATCTGCAGGAGGGGGGGCTACACTCATTAAAAACTGTTTCTTTGCTTGCTGTAGCCTAGGACTCATGAATGCAAACCCTATTGCCTATCAGAGCCAGGTGAACCAGGGGCCCATCCCTTGGGCAGCAGCCACAAAAGCTGGGGTCCCAGATGTGTGTACAACTTCTTCCAAGGAGATACTGACAATATGGAGCAAGCTAGAAGGAGATTTGGAATTTTGTTCTGGCAGGCAGTTATAAAGTTTTCTCTATAACTCTTGTTTTTTTGTCTTTGTCTAAGTGGTTCTATTTTGGCTTTGAACTTATGGCATCCTCCTTCTTCTATCGTGTGGTCCTTACTTCTAAAGCGAGGCCTTTCTTGTTTCTCAGTGCTGAGATGTTCAGCAAAGTCTCTCTTCTGTGGCTGAGCTGGAACTCAAAGTGTCTAACACTTGCTATGTTCATTTATCTCAGTCTCTCAGCAGATGATCTCTGGTAAGCCTTCCAAAGACCCATGATGAATAACAGACATTTTGGGCCCATCATCTGAGTGTCTCTTTGTTCTCGGATGCTCTGACCTGCAAACTCTGATAGCGTCTGCAGTCCATGATTCTGATCTCATCTTAGACACATTGCAGCTTCTCTGATCGTACTCCTCTCTTAGCATTAAAGTCACTCCAAGCATAAAGACCAGGAGATTGTAGGTGTTTCATTTTGTTTCTAACACGAATCATAGTTCTGCACTAACTGTTTTCAACGCCTGAAAATCATTATTTATTGCTCACATTTTAAAGCTGTTTACACTCAGAGAGTAAGTCCCATACCAGCTATTCTGTCTTGAGCAGAACTGAACATTGGTGAAAGGTAGCTGTCTCTTAAAATTATTAGACACTCAGTAGGATCTTAATAAATGGAAAAAACCAAGTTGGCTTAATATGTTCAGGTGTATGAAGAATATGATTCAAGATTAGATAAGAAAGATAAATGATCTTTGCACTGCCTATGATCACAGAGAGTATGGACTTTTAAGTTAGTTTGAGTAATCACAGAAAAGCGTTTGGTACCTGATGATTCAATCAAAATACCAAACTAGGTTTTGATCCCACACAAAATGGTATTAAATATTCCCCATCTGTGTTACACACTATTGGACACATATACACTGTTGATTATTGTGTTGGAACCACTTTAGAAAAAGCCTGGGGTTGAATATAAATATCATGTCAACACAGTTCAACCAAAGACAGAATTTCAGAGAATTTCCTTCTCTCCACTCCAAAGCTATGTTTGAACAAAGCGAAAACAAGCACATGGGAAGCAAATACGCAGTGCTGAGGATTACAAAAATCCACGTGCTGAGAAAAGTATCATTAACATCATTTAGTTTTTCCATTCATATAGACTCTCTAAGAGTGGAATTATACTTCATGAATATAAATACCCCAAGACAACCAGCTGAATCAGTTTCCTTGTATTTGTCCTTCCCCGCCTCCCCCACCCCCCATATTTGCCATAGACTTCTCCAAAGAACGTATTTAATTAAAATAACCTTCAGGTGCAATGAGTTGAGTTGTTCAGTTTGTACAAAGTACTGTGGTCTTATCTGAGTTATTAATTAGGTGCATTTTTATGTTTGTTTTGGGTTTACTTTAGCCACCACTCCCTTTTAGTGATCTAAATTATTCCTTTCCAAATAAACTATTTAGATAATGATAACAGTTGCTCCTTGTACTAGACACTCTAAAAGGACAACAGGAGAGGTAACCTGAAGTCAATAGCAGTGAACTGAGTTTATCCTGACTTCATGTATTTGACTATTAGCTTTTGATCTGGCAACAACCTTTTCTTGCCCAACACATTTTGCTTCCGGTTTTGATCTAAGAAGGAACCCTAGATACTTCTAAGATCTCCACTGGGGTGACAGGTTTGGGACACTATTGCCGTAATCATCATGTCATCTTCTCAGCACAGGAGTTTTCCTTCAAGAAAGTCTGATTCCAAACTATTTCAAAGGTTTTAAAACCCATAAAATCCAACTAACAAATTTGCTACTTATTAACTGAGGCAAGAGAGTAAAAAACAACTCTACTAGGTTTAACTTATTATATAGAGCCCTTTTCCACAAAACAGTGCCAAAATGTAATATTACATTACAATTTTAAAATTGATTACATGCTCATGGGGAAAGAGATTAATTAAATTAATGGTTATCAAAAAACATGATACCATATTACAACTTAATATCTTATAAGAAAATATTACAAGAAGATTACCTTATATATTTAATTTGATTTAAACTAGAAGAGACAACACAATGCAAAGGCATATATTCTATTGGGAAATTCTCTGAAATGTTCAATGGTATCTTAAAAAATATGAACAATGGCAATGTTTTACATCTAATTTTTACTACGTTGAGTCTAAACAGATGGAAATTAAGAGATTTGGCCACCAATTTAAAAGCTGGTTTGGTTGTCTAATTATAATTTCTTTTCTCTGTAAAGTATCAGTGAAATACCTTGGGTCTCTTTATTGCTTGTAGTGTGCTCTAATTTCTCTCCCTCTCTCCCGCTCCCATTTTTTTCTTCTCCACTAAATTTATTTACTCTTTTTTCACCTTTGTTTCAGCCACATAGAAGCATTTAGAAACAAAACTATTTTGGGTAAAGGAGGAAAGATGGCGAATGGAAGAAAAACTAGCTTCTTGTCTTTTGGGTGGTTACTATAGCAATAATCATAATGGGAGGTTTTTCAGCAGCAACTGGTTTCTATAACAACATGATAGGGGGCTTTAGAAATAGACCTGAGGTAAATAGATCCCTCAGGGGTCTCTCAACCCCCTTTACACCACAGAATTAGCGTCCTCTTAGAGGATAGATATTAATTGGTTTGTTTGGTGGAAGCCTTAAAAATATTACTTTTATTTTGTAAAGATCAAACTGGGATTGTTCTATGAAGACCTGTCTTCAGCTGACAGGATCTAGGCTCCTTCATTTTGGAAAATAAGTGATAGCATGCTCACTCGGTTTCTTCATCATGAAATCACAACTGTATTAAAGCTGCTCTTTTCATTGTATTACCCCAAACGTGGAAGTCAGTAAATATGCCTCACTAAAACATCTATTAACTCTCTCATAGGTCACCCAAAGGCTCTTGCTCTAGAGAGACCTGGCCCACACTATTGTTACACCTGTTGGGCTCACTGATGGGTGGTGATCCTGCTCTAACGATGGAGCCTGAATATTTATTGTTTGTTGCCCTTCGAATTAGGCATGGTTCCTATTTGACTTATAATTTACCGGATATTGTACATGGAACTTTACTGAAATGGTTCTGAATTTATTAGGTCTTAGCAAAGTAAAAAAAATGATATAGAAGAAAATGAAATACATACGTGTGGCATTTAGGACCCCATTATAACTGAAAGATCAATGGGAATATATGATAGGAATACGATACCCAAGTAGGTGGTGATAGGCTGCAAATAATTGTTCAAGAAAAAAAGATATGGAAACCTTAAACGCAGTCATACAATCAATTAAATTTAGGGAGACGGGAATTCAGCATGTTTGGTTCAGTTCAATAATGAATTATCGATTATCTACTGTATGCTGGATACTGGAGGTATATACAATGATGAATAATACATGGCATTTATTTTAAAAACTTAATTATGTCAAATAAAAACACTGCATATTGAAACAAAATATTAATTTACTTGTTAAATTTATTGCTTTGAAATGAATAAACTATTTGTTTAAATTCGTCCCTCTCTCCTCACTTCCCCCCTCCCCCCTGAAATAGTTTCAATGCAAAGGTGTAGCCATGCCATCCTGAAAGAGAAGATGATGGGCATATCTGAGCAAGGGTGCTCTCATGGAGCGTACGATGTCTTCTGTCTTCACAGGAAGTTCACTTCCACGCGTGTTCTACAGTAGGGCTATCCTTACACTTTCACTGATTTCTATTCAGTGAAGCTGCCGATCGCCACTATGAGACGTTCTCTTTCAGGTGTCAGAAGGCTGTCGGCCGCCACGCATCTCCCTGCGGTTTCCAACCACTGCTGTGCGCTTCTCATTTCCCTGGCATTCTGTGCTCAGTCCCTAAGCCGCAGAGTTCACTGTATATGCCCTTGCTATAGTGGGGTGGAGTTTGTCAGATGGGTCCCTGGCAGATGAGGCCCTTTCCCAGGAGTGTCGCGGGCTGTGCCGTTGAGCTAAAGCTTGTCTGTGTTCACCACCATCCCGCTGGGGACGCCATGTGCTCGGACACACTGGGCAGGAAGCCAGTCGTCAACGCTCCCAAATCTTACCCAGACCAAATGCACGACGGCATTGTACTTGCTGCACTCGGTGCCATGGGATTTGGGCTGAATAAGGACAAAAGGAAATATATTCACGATGGCTTCCAAGTTACCCAGTAAACACAGTAACTTGGGTTTTCCCCAAGTCTGGCCCAGAACTTAGAGTGACCTGACAGAAACAAGCCCTTCTCTCTCTGTGCAAGCCTAGTGAGCCAGAAAGTGAGCGGAACAAATTTTCCTGGGGGGAGGCCGATTAATCAGCAAAGCACCAATCAGCACACATTTGCTGCCCCATTGAAGAGCTAATATTCCAAGTGTGATCGAAACCAAACCCACAGAACAAATCTGCAGATATACTGAAGAAGCGCATATTATTGTAGCTCCTGAACTTAAAGAGTTCATTTGCTCATTGTAAAGACAGATCTCCGTACATGAAACGGAGACCAAGTGAGGAAATACATAGATACGCGTGAAGCTGTGTCTTAACAACCATAAGCTCTGGGGCTGTTTGGGCCAGGAGATCAACAAGAATGCAGAGATATGGGCAGGATCCATGGAAAGAAGTACGCTTTGCATTAGGCTTGTAAGGACGTGCCCACAGTTTGAATATACATCATAATGAGTAAACTCTTAGAAAACATGTGAAATGTCTTCATTCATGGCAACCACGGGACGCATGTCAGATAAAGAGCATTTAAAGCTTGGAGGACTAATACCTTCCTTGTAGCTATCACCACACATTATTTTTTTTCTAGGCTTTATTCTCTGGACTCAAATATGAGAAAGCTGTCAGGATCTGCACTGTGCAAGAGGGCAGCCACTGGTCACGCGTGGCGTAGGTGGGACGGAGAGGTGCTGTAACTATCTCATCCATTTTTAATGCTAATTGCTCACTGAAATGATAATGTTTTAGCAATATTTGGTTAAATAAAATACGTTATTCAAGTGAGTTGTACTTGTTTGCTTTTACTTTTTGATTTTCCTCTGTACTGGAGGACTCACCATTCCATGCTGCGGCTCAGATACTTCCATTCGACAATAGTGATTCAGAGTCTCGTCTTTAAAGGGTAGTCGTTGGACCAGGAACATGGGCACCGTGTCCCTGGGAGCGGATCAGAAATGCTGAATCTCAGGCCTCACCCCAGAACTGCCGACCGACTCGGCCATTTCATGACACCCTTGCTGGTTCGTCTGAACAAGAAAGTTTGGATATTGCTGATCTAGATAAAAGGAAACATGCAAGGTCTTTTTTATGATTCTGTCTCTTTTGTATTTGGATTTTTTTTCCAAATGAATGTTTTGAAGTCGTCTTGGCACCCTAATCTGTCACATATTAGCTGCATAAAACTGGGGGAAGTTATTTAACATTCCTGAACCTGAACTCCTTACTTTTAAAATGGATATAATAATACCCCCCAATCCCATGATTTTTCTACAGGGTTAAATGAGACACTAAGGGTTATGCACATATCCCCAGGAACCAATAAATTGGAGGCATTTTTATAATATCAATAATAAATTGAAAAATTAAATTATTCTTTTTTTTTTTCATTCTTACATTGTCCATACTATTTTGGTGTACAGTGCAATGGGCTAAAGTTTTTAAGGGCTGTTTTTAATTATTTCATCAATTTTGCTTAATTTTTTTTCTTTAACCTTAATTGTATACACTTACTTAACATTAATTCTGTATAATATACTTCACATTTTAATAATTCTAGAAAATATGAAAACTCTCAGGCCCCTTTTTAAAAGAAAAATGCTGTGTAGCTACATTTCTTGAAATTATATCTGTTGATCACTGATCACTTAAAATACTGGTGCTTTTATGGAGTGGGGAGAAAACTGACTTTTCATTTAAAATGTTTTTAGCTTTCCTGTGGGGATTTCAACTTGCTAGAGGCAAAGGAGCTAGTCAAATGTAAGTCTATTCCTTAAGTAAAAGGGGTCTTTTAAAAGCCTGTCATCATTTGCGTATATACACAGATTATAATAAGGCCAGCGATCCATGCCTGAATAGCTTTAAATGAATTTAATGTCAAAGGAATGTAATTAGACCCTCATTAAAATTTGCAATGATGACATTTAGTTAAAATGACCTTCACCATTTGCATCATTTAGTCATGTCCTAAGGATGACAAAGGGGCCTCTTCTATGAGGTGAGTGGGTGTGATTGCAGCCAGGGGCGGCACGCACGTGGTCGTCACCCTGACTATCGTGACAGAGACCTGATCCAATCTGGACCCTGTGCTTAGGTGTGTGGGTTGCATACCTGAGGACCCAGAGGTGCTTATTCTTATTCTTGGGGGGGAGGCTTTGAGAGCCAAAGAAATCTTTGGAGGAACAGGCCCTGATTTCATCTGTGATAATGATGACGACTGTATATAAAAGCATCCCGCAAAATGCCAATCATATACAAGGGCTGAAAATACTACGTTTATGGGAACATTTCTCAGTGAGGCCGTGGACCCTCTGCAGAAGAGGTTAGAGTAGAACAGGGATGGTGACAGACTGGTGGCACCAAGGAACTTGGGCCACAATCTTCGCAGACAACGTGTGCTGACCATAAACTTGTGCTTCCCAGGCCTCCCCAAACGCAAAGTCTCTTTCCAATAGACAGCCTCATTTTCCCTGGATTCATTCATTGATTAAACATACATGTACCAAGCACCAACTGTATACACGGCACTTTGCTGGTCAATACACAACTACCAAGACATACGTGCTATGGACACTGCACTGAAAGGAAAGATAAATATTACTGGCTAGATAAGGACTTTATTCTAGATTTTTGCAAAGCACTTTATGCATTTTATCTTTTTCGCCCCCATGATCGTCACAATATGACAACAGCAAGAATAACGACCTATAATGCTCACTCTCTGCCAAGCTCTGTCAGGCATTTTATGTGCATTAACTTAATGTCCACAATAAACCTATGAGTAGGTATCATATTTACAGAAATGGAAACTGAGGCACAGAGGTGTGAAGAATCTGCGTAAAACTCAGTAAGTGGTGGAACCCGGATTTGAACCCACGCTAGGAAGTCCCTGGCCTTAAGTGCGATGCATATGGCTATGGATTATCTCCTTTATTCACGAGAACTCCAGTGTTCGGTGACACTGATTTTTCTAAAATCTCAGAGATGGCAAATAGCAGAACTAAAATCTAAACCACTGTTTTGCCATGAAACTCTACTCTTGCCATTACATGAAACTGGCCTCACCTTAGTATTTAAGACCACGTATGTAGAAATAACCTACACAAAAGACAGTGAGTGCCTAGTTTTTTAGAGGCCCTAGGAATGCAGAGGAAAAGAATGGTCTAAAAGAACCCATCTCCTTCTCATTTTAACTGCTCCCTGAGGATCCTGTCACACCAGACATCAAAGTAAGTGACTGACCTGATGATTTGCTCTGATTCGCTTGATTTTATCAAAAGAGGTGAAAGGAAGAACTTCACAGCTAGGCTTAAATGAGAATTCAGGTTTCCTTGCTCACTCATTCATTATTCAACAAATCTCCCCCCATAGTGACCCCCCCTTCCCACCACCACCACCACCACATGCAAACCATTTTGACTGAGTCCTGCATACAGATACACCAGACGGCACACATTCCTCCCCGCGCTGGTTCTCCTGGAATTAAGTTTCATTCTCCGCAGAAAGTCAGGCTAAAGACAAGTCAACCAGCCACTTACCCCTTATAAATGGAAGCTCTTAGATCTGGACATTTCTACTCTATCTCCAATAACATCCTTTATACCCTCTATTTGATTCTAAAAGCAGCTCATTATGGATCTGATTTGAAACCAGGAAGGTCCCAAATAGTGGCTGCTCAAAAATCCAAACTACGATTGAAATTGTTAGGTGGTTGACCAATATGTCCAGGGCCATCCAATCTGCCGCATTTCTGAATGGAGCTGAGGAGACGGCACATCTTGAATAAAGAGTACATTTTTCTTTGACAGCTGAATTAGTCCTCTTTATTAAGGCAATGGCTGTTTTAATTTATAAAAACCAGCAATGGCTTTTGAGATGTAATTTAGTGAAATATAAAAATACTATAGTATGTTAAATTTTAAAAACAACAAGGATATAAACAAAAAGTCTATGTAAAGACACTAGAGTTTGTTTGAATGAAAGCAAAACAAAAGTGCAAATAAAAAGATTAACAAAGTGACTCACTGGCAAATGCTTATTTTTTAACTCATCTGTAGGAAAAAGATCTTTTATAGGAAAGAATATCAGCAACCATTTCAGTAGGTGTGGCTGGGGATATCACATTTTATGTCCACCACGCCGCTATTCCTCTCCCACTTTTCTTTAGGCAAAATTGGGTTAAATGAATATGAAAGATAGAATTAAGTAGAAGGGTCTGTGCCTTTGCACACTTAAAAAATCACTCCACACCACAGCTAGCATTCCCTCTTTTCCACTCCAGCCAGCAGTTCCCCAGGTCCCTGCCCACGTCCCACCGTCTGAGGAAAACACAGTTGAGTCCATGCCTCAGAGCAATGAGACCAACCAGCTTTATCCGACCTGGGGGAGGCCACTGGGGAGAGTTTGATCTAGCCAAGTATGGGGCCTATTACCAATGACTGTTGTAACCCAGACATGAGCAGTAACGGATAGTCCCATCCACCCCCTTCCTTTTCTTCTAAGAAAGGCTACACTTGAAGCTTAAAGTCAGTCTCAGTGAAAACGAGGACCAGAGGTGGAGCTGGTCAGAGTTATCTATTGAGAACGAGGCAGTACCTTCCAGGGAAAGACAAAAAATGGTTGAGATGAGAGGTAAATAGAAAATATAAAATTAAACAAGGGTCAATGGCTACTGATACGCGTGTACATACACATATGCAAGTAACCCACAAGGAACTCTTGGAGGCCAGGGCCATGCTTGTGACAATTAATACCCTGGACACACATCCTGAGCCTTTGTTGCCTTCAGAGGTGCTGTGTGGAGACAGAAACATCAGGTCCTCTGAACAGGTGAGCCTTTGTCACAGCTCTCACTTCACAAGGTAGTTCCCTCCGACCCAAAAGTTTACACGGCTCTCAAACTACACAGTGAGACGTTAACAATTTTCTTGTGAAAAACAAACCCCAGAGAACAGATCTTTTCTGAGTCTAATCCCCGTTTATCTTCGTTTGATTCCGAGCAAGTCTGGGTACTTTATGGGGAAAATGCCCGTGGCGTGTTGAATTAGTCCATCCAAGTATCTCACGTCAGGGTGGACATGGGTAAAATAAAATTCCTGCCGTGAAAATGTGTGAGTGAACTGTACCTTTTTTGGTTATTACTGTTATTACTGTATTTTGTGCCAATTCAGTAAATTTTCTATTAGGAACCCCAAACTTGAAGCATCTTACAACAGTAAGAGCTAACATTTACTCAGCACTTATCGTATGTCTGCCAAGCATTTAAATTTAGTGGCTGAATTCTCAAAAAAAAACCTAAGAAGTTCGTTCTACTGTTCTCTCCTTTTCGGCAGCTGGGGAAACTGAGGATGTGAGTGGCAGTACCTCAAGGACTTCGCTCCTTTCCACTGCACTATCCTTCTCTTTCTGGCAAAATTCCTATGGTTGACTTATGCAAACGTTGCCCAAAATATTGACATTGACAATAGAAAACCATTTGACAAAATTTTCAGACTTTTCCTTCATGGATGATTTTTAAATCAGAGAATTACCTACCTATTTTATAGATTAGTGCATTGAAACCATCAAGGACAGAGGAAGAAATACTATTTATAATAGTCATTGAGAAACTGTTCCCCGAAAATGCTCTTCCCCGAAATCACCTTGTCATGTTTCGTTGCTCTGAATAAATATCCTCCCCTTATAAATGAGTACATTATCAATATGGCTGTTTTCCGAGTAACTGGAATTATTAGAAAACACACACACACATGCACACACACACTAAATAACATTTAACACTTGGGCACTCATCTTTAAAACTGGTCAAAATAGTTTTTGCTTCTCTCTCTCTCTCTCTCTCTCTCTATATATATATATATATATATATATATATATACATATATATGTGTGTGTATATGTATATATGTATATATATAATTTATTTATATGTATATTTATATTAAAAATGTATACATATATTTTTAGCACTAAAATACCAAAATAGCAAATATAAAAGTATTGCTTACAGTAACTATACAAAATATTTCATTTTCTCTTGAACAGAGGTTTTCAAATTGCAACTGTCAACCTGTAGGGCTCCTTGGAGATGTCCCCAGAAAGGGCAGGAAGCCGAGTGACCGGGCTGCATGGGCCCCTCCCTTCCTCAAGCTGACCTGGTCCACATTCCAATTTTGTGTACTGGGATTACTCGTGACATTTTCCTTGAAGGATTTCTGCTGCACTTAATAAAAGAAAAAAAAAGAAAGTCCGAAACCCAGTGTTCTAGAACTTCTTACAATATCCAGTAGATGGCAAACTTGACTGCAAGGAAACAATTTGGCAGACTATATAAATTGGTCTGAAAATGTCAGTTCCATTTCACTTCCAGCGGTTTCTCACCCTGTGTCTAAGTCTCCTATTAAACCTCAAAATGAAATTCTCTATGGCCACTTCCCTGGGAGCTAAATTCCAATTATAATTTCAAATAGTCTTAGACAGCTTTGCGTGTGTGTCCACTTAAGTCTTGTTCTAAAGGTATTACCACTATGAAAATTATTTTATTGTCCACTGAGTGTACACATATTGTATAGGTACAATATGATAATATATGCAGATATTTTTCATTTTAACTGGAATAATCATAACCCTTACTTCCGTCTGCTTTTATTTAATTCGTTGTTTTTAATAAGGCCGTACATTGTAGTTCCTTTCTGTTTGAAAAATATAATTTCCTTTCAGACAAGCAATTGCCTTTGTGTGTTTAGTATAGTCAGCTGATGTATCAGTTAATAGGCCGAGATCACGGGCTATATTTCCAGTAGGGCCTGTTAGCATCCCGCCTTCAAACATGCCCAGGAACCCAGGCAGCCACTGGTGCAAATGGTGCCAATGACGCCATCCACCACAGAGGGGACCTAGTGAAAGGGTGTGCTTGCTAGTTGACCTTGTCCAAAACTAGTACTGAAAACAACTCCAAGTGTACATGTAAACAAAGTGATGGGGTGTGTGTGACCAGATTACAAATCTACCTACAGCGATTTTATTAGTGACAGAATGCCAATACCTTTCAAGCTTTTGTTCTTTCTTCAAATAACACCCTTCCTTCACTTGCATTCATTTAAAACCCTATCTCAAGTACCTTTCCTTCAATGACGCTCTTCCTGGCACACTTTCCCTGGCCCCGTGATTGCCCGACATGGTCCCTGTTTTTCTTGTGACATTGGCCCCCTTCTTTCCAATAAGTACGTATCAAACAACTGCTGTGAGACAGGTGACGTTACAGATCCAGGAAATAACGAGAGACAAGGTCTCTTCCCTTCCTGCATGGAGCTCACATTCTAATGAACAAAATGGGAAACAGACAAACAGACATATACACAAAGCAATGAGGGCATTTGAGATATATGTGTCATAGGAAATAAAACAGTAAGAGTGTAGGAAAGGCATTCAGAGAAAGCTTTTATCAGGAAGTGACATGAACAATTAGAAGCCAGTCATGCATTTGAAGATGTGAGAGGATAGCCAGCATCTGAAAAACATCTCAAGTAAAAGGATGATTATTAGCCAAGTTTTCCCACAGGGAACAGAAAAGGTTTGCTCTCAAATCAACCCTCCTGATAACATGTAAAATTTCTGTGCATAAGTGCTGGAGGGAAAGTGTTGACTGCCATAAAGATTCCGCAGAAAATATTTGTAAAACTCATCGCTAATGACAAAACTCATTGTTAGAACACACACAGCGATGTATGTGTCCCACTAATGAGTTTGTTTGGCATGGCACGAGGAGTGGGAAAAGATTTCTGTAATTTTATCTTCAATCACTTATTTGTAAGCTTTATCGACATTTTTCATTCCCTTGTAGATTCCCTTTGCAATAAAAATGACTCCAGGCACCTCTCCAAATCTTGCCCAAACAATTCAACATGCCATGGTTTTGCAAAAGACAACAATTGCCCTTGTTTAAACACAGCCATGAATTTGGACAAAGATTGTGAGACCATGACAGATCCTTGATTTCCCAACCCCTGTCAAGGAAATGCCACTTGTGTGAACACCCCAGAAGAAAGGAACTTTCTGTGCCAATTTCCCCCTGGGTATCACGGGGCGACCTGTGAAACTGCCAGCAGCTCCTGTGGCTCCTGCCAGCACCGGGGGACTTGTCCCAAGGCCCCTGTGCATCCTGTGTGCATCTGCCCTGCTGGATATGCTGGAAGATTCTGTGAGCTGGACCACGACGAGTGTGCTTCCGGCCCTTGCCACAAGGGGGCAGTGTGCCAGGATGGACACAATGGCTGCTCCTGCATGTGTCCCTGGATATCAAGCCAGGCACTGTGGCTTGGAAGTGGATGAATGTGTCTCAGATCCTTGCAGAAATGAGGCTACGTGCCTCCACAAGGTCGGAAGATACACTTGTCTTTGTCCCCGAGATTATTCTGGAAAGTGTAATTAGATTTGAATCCCAGATAATGTAATTCACTTTCTGTTTCTTTAATGTAACAGAAGAGGTGACGTTTTATCGCCCATCCAATTGCTTAGGAAAATTAATCACACGATAGAAAGCTTCCTAAACCACTACAAATCCACTGAGTTTAAAGGTTTGTGTACTGTCACCGTTGTTGCTCCAAATGGAGCCCTACATTATTTAAAACTCAGATTCAGTCTGGAGGCAGTGGGTTCTCTGGGACCCAGATTTCCAGGTCAGGGCCATTCACGGTCCCAGCTCAAGTGTGACCTCTACTGCCCAGAGCCCAACATTGCAGCCTGCTGGAAAGGCATGTATCCCTGGATTGGTTGGGTACATGCTGAGGGCTTCTAGAGCTGGTGTGAACAGCAATGACAGCCAGACTGATGGAGCACGGCACGTGAGATAAGTTCTGATTTTATTAAGAAAGAGGTCACTTCTTGTTTAATCTCTTGGAAATAGCAAATGAAAGTAGCGTGCTTTTCAAACATAGCATCTCGCACACTCTGAAATGGGTTAGTCTGAATGAAACTTTATATATATTTTAATATTAGTTTAGTCCCTGGAAGAATTTTTGTGACAGGATTTTACAGTTAAGATGTTTCTATTTCTTACAGAATCAGCCACAGAAGCTGTTCACTGTAACAGCTTTCAGTTTACTGTTGCTGTTTTTAGCTACATATAGTTATAAGGATACGGCGCCATAAAATGAATGTTTCCACACAGAATGCACCACACAGTTCTGGTACTTTTTGAAAGTCAATTAATTGTATATATTTAATGGCTATAAGCAAGTAGCAATAAACATCCAAATAAAATATGAAAGTTATAGTCAGTTACCCAGATGTTTTATCTGTGAAGCCAAGCATCTGGAAATACAAAAACATCTGGATGACTGACTGTACTTATCACTTTTCACTCAGCTAGTTTGGCATCATGCCCACACAGACCAAATCGTTTTTGTCTCTATCAGTAGCAACGAGCTACCATAAGAATGATGTTAAATAATATTAAGAGTAATACAAATAAATCTCCCCAAAGTAAATCGTTGCTTGAAATTGCATCTGGGCTTATACCATATATCAAGGTCACTTTGAAGCCAAAATAGTTGAACATATAAATGGAGCTTCAGTACTTAAATAATGGTTTATAACGTCTGTCTTAAGCATTAGGAAGCAATCTGGGTATAGACCTCCGAGTATGGATTTTATTTAAATTAAAAAATAAAATTTAGAAAAGTGTTACTGTTTGAAACCACTGATTTGGCTTTCTATGTTAACACTTTCCAGAAAATATAGATGACTAAAGTACCAAAGGACGTAATCCAATGTCATATAGGTAAAGGCACCATGGAAAAGTGGGTTGACAAGGTGGACAGGAGAACACAGGAATAGCAGAAACATTTTCATGTGCACAGGCAAGTCAGTGTACCTTACATGGATTAGGATGAAACAGAAGAAGGCATATGAAATTACCTCCCTCTACCCCTGCATATGGTAGGTGTTTAATAAGTGCCAGTGGCTCCGTTCAGACAGCACTATGGGAAGTGCCCAGAGAGCACTATGAGAATCTACCCAGAGAGCACTATGAGAACTACCCAGAGAGCACTGTGAGAACTACCCAGAGAGCACTATGGGAGGTGCCCAGAGAGCACTATGGGAATTTACCCAGAGAGCACTATGGGAGGTGCCCAGAGAGCACTGTGAGAATCTACCCAGAGAGCACTGTAGGAATCTACCCAGAGAGCACTGTGGGAATCTACCCAGAGAGCACTGTGGGAATCGACACAGAGAGCACTGTGGGAATCTACCCAGAGAGCACTGTGGGAATCTACCCAGAGAGCACTGTGGGAATCTACCCAGAGAGCACTGTGGGAATCTACCCAGAGAGCACTGTGGAAATCTACCCAGAGAGCACTGTGGGAATCTACCCAGAGAGCACTGTGGGAATCTACCCAGAGAGCACTGTGAGAATCTACCCAGAGAGCACTGTGGGAATCTACCCAGAGAGCACTGTGGGAATCTACCCAGAGAGCACTGTGAGAATCTACCCAGAGAGCACTATGAGAATCTACCCAGAGAGCACTGTGGGAACTACCCAGAGAGCACTGTGGGAATCTACCCAGAGAGCACTGTGGGAATCTACCCAGAGAGCACTGTGGGAATCTACCCAGAGAGCACTGTGGGAATCTACCCAGAGAGCACTGTGGGAATCTACCCAGAGAGCACTGTGAGAATCTACCCAGAGAGCACTGTGGGAATCTACCCAGAGAGCACTGTGGGAATCTACCCAGAGAGCACTGTGAGAATCTACCCATACACCACTATGGGAGGTGCCCAGAGAGCACTATGGGAATTTACCCAGAGAGCACTATGAGAACTACCCAGAGAGCACTGTGAGAATCTACCCAGAGAGCACTGTGAGAATCTACCCAGAGAGCACTGTGGGAACTACCCAGAGAGCACTGTGGAAATCTACCCAGAGAGCACTGTGGGAATCTACCCAGAGAGCACTGTGGGAATCTACCCAGAGAGCACTGTGAGAATCTACCCAGAGAGCTCTGTGAGAATCTACCCAGAGAGCACTGTGGGAATCTACCCAGAGAGCACTGTGGGAATCTATCCACAGAGCACTATGGGAATCTACCCACAAACACTATGGGAACTGCCCAGAGAGCACTATGGAAATCCATGTTGACCAAACATTCCTGGGTGAGCATAGGTCACTCTCCTTAAAGTCATGATTGACCAGTATCATTCTAGGGAAGGTAATTTTGTACCTCACAAGTACTGAGTCCTAACAGGTTATAGTTTTAGTTGCTATGTATGTTAAAAAATAATTATATAAAATAATTTTAAAGTATTTATCATTTCTGTTTTTCATTCCTTCCTGGAAAAGTGAAAGAGGAATCTATTATTGTATTATTTTACATGGCAGAAATAAAGATGTTAAAACAATACTGAAAAGCCATTTCAGAGAGAGAACTAGAATGATCATGTATGTCTTCCATCAGCCATTTCAGGGCTCTTTCCCATAATGTCACTGATGGAAATTCTTCACAGACAGGGTTAGAAATAGCCAGGCCTCAGATGGCAAGCCATGTACCTGGCAAGCAAATACTATTCTACAACATACCATTTTCACTGATATAAAACTTAATTTTTAATTCTTCTTTTTCTTCTCAAAGAAGAATCAAATTTCATATGCTGACGTCCCTTTTAACTTAGGTGTTTGTAGCATCTAGTCACAGTTGTAAATGGCAGGTGAAGGTACACTATCCTACTGCATTTTCTATCAGGAAATGGGGCAAAATCAATCAAACTACTAACAACTGATGAAAATCCCTCAATATCATTTTAATACATAATTGATTATTTTGGATTATAGGCACAGAAATAAAGATGGTTAAATGTAGACAGTCCCTCTTTTGTATCTTTTACAAACTATATGCAAATTTGATTGTGGTGTATCAGATAATATTTTGACAGATTCAGCAGGGTAGTTTGTTATCTCAGTGTGACTACTTTTATAAATCTTAAACTTATTTTGCTCAGTAAATAATCTTCATCTACTATTTTTTGGGGGGTAGATATAGAATTTTAAAATGTAACAATATCTTAAAATGAAGAAGCTTCTAATAATACCACTAATTACATTAAATTTAAGTCACAAACTGAAGTAGTATTTTACAACACTACAGAAGATGTGGACTTACAAATGCCTATGTAAAATCTTTTAGCGCTTAGCTTAGGGAAATAAGTGCACACCATATCTGTACAAGAAATGTTTATAGAAAGAACAAGTATTGTTTTTGTTCTTTAGCAAATACTTTGTATGGACCAGGTACTGTGATAAGCACTTTAGGACAGGTTGTATTTATAGTAATAACCCTATGAGGTTATTGCATCTATTGGAAACAGAGATATGGAAAGGTTAAGGAACTCACCCAAAGTCATACAGTTAATAAAAGGCCAAGATCCCAACCCAGGCCATTTGCTTTGTAGTCTGAGCTTTTTTTTTTTTGCTTTTTTTTTTCCCCCCTGCTCTATATGACGCATAACTAAACTGCTTAAAAATAACTGAACAACACTGACCAGTCCCTTTTAGGCTTCCAACCAAAGTACAGTTACCAATAACTTTGTCCTAAAAATGACTTGTTTCCACGGACTTAAAAGCTACAAGCTGTTGTATGCAATGGCTGTTTGTCACAGCTGCTCTGTGCCACCCCTCACACCCGTGCCAAAAAGTTACTATCATTACAATCAAGGAGGAAATTATTTTTGGTAACATAACACTTGACAAGAGCTTTGGCAAACAAAGCATTGCCAAGTAGCTAGCATATTAACACTTTGCTAAAACTTTTCTTCTGTGTTGACTTTTTGAAAAGGTGTAAACTGTGAGTTGGAAGTTGATGAATGCTGGTCCCAGCCCTGCCTAAATGGTGCAATGTGTCAGGACGCTCTGAGGGTGTATTTCTGTGACTGCACCCCTGGGATCATAGGGGAACATGGCGAAGTCAACATTGATGAGTATACCAGCGAGCCGTGCCTCCACAGGGGACTGCGCGTGGATGGAGGCAACAGGCACGTTTTCACCTGTGTTTGGGTGACTGGCTTAGAACTCATTGGCCGGAACTAGTATTGCAGGTGAGTTTGGAGATCTCACTTCCTTAATTTCAAATTTTCAGATTGCTTTATATTTTGACAAAAAGTTGTAACATTCATATTTTACTCAAAAATGCATTCTTCATTGGTCATCAGTCCAAAGAGTGAAGATTTTCCAAGTCACTGTTGTAACAGTTTGGAACTGTTAACATTACAGACAATTGCGAGCTTTTCAATTCCATGAAATAAGCCTGTTGTTGATAGGGTAGGTGCAAAAGCAAATCTAGAGGTTGTTCTACATGTGATTATAAGGTTGTATTTATTTAACAAGCATAGAAATCAAGTGGTGAAAAATAAATCCTTTAGGAATTTTACATAAACAGTGTTATTAAATTAATTTAAAGCAAGAGAACATAAGTCATCATTCACATAATGAGGGCTTTTCCTGCTTTTTCATAATTTATTGTTTCATTTTTCATAAGGGACCTTATTATGGGCTTTCCATATAAAACAATGAAATGATGGTATAAGTCATTCTCCACTGCCTTCACAAATATTAACAACTCTATTTATTATTATTTAGTAATTTATTCAGTATTTCTGATGCTTGACATCCTGTGTCTATTCTTTCTATGCACATTCAATTACCACGATAACCCGGTGACATATTTTCAATTTATGGATGAGGAAACTGAAGTAAACAATCATGATTTCCAAATAATTCTGCAGGAAAAATTAAAATACAAAAGCTGTATTGAAGAAGATCAACAGGTATTCATGTGCAAACACATAAATGATTTCAGGCTTATAAAGATAATTTCCCAGCATTTTTTGAGATAAATAGTAAAAACATTCCACAGGTCTCAGGTTGATGGACAGGTGAAGAGACAGAATAAAGATATTTGCTCTCAATACGACCAGGAGTTGATGCGATCATTTCATTTTACTCTCCAGATACAGCCGTAACTGCACAGGGACACACTGTGAAACCTTGTTGCCTCTATGTTGGTCAAAACCCTGTCACAACAATGCTACATGTGAGGACAGTGCTGACAGTCACACTTGTCACTTGCCTGGTAAGTGACAAAATATCGTCCACTATTTAAAAAAAAATTTTTTTTGGCTTAGAATAGAAACAAATCACTTACAGCAAATTGAAAGTAAAAATTCTTATTGTTAAAGGTTTGAAACCAACTCATTCTTCTAGTTATCATTGTGTAATTTAATTGTATTCTTCAGTGCTCACACATACCTGCTGCTACACTATGCATTGTCTAAAGTAGGTTACCAAGCTACCCAAGCACCAGAACCTTCTAAAAGGAATAGAGAAGGAAAAAAAATCAATGGAAGAATCAATTTCAGAATGATCGTCATGGAGAAAAACTCACTAGAAGAAGTTTCCTTTTCCTCTAACATGTTTTCTTTGACACCTAGAATACATCGAAACCCATGAAACAGTATTGAAATCCTAGGAGCATGGATTATAATTCATGAAGTCGGTCAACATGATTGTGATGGTCCCACAGAGGATGGAGAATGATGTTCCAGAAATAGGAATATCCCCCTAAGCATTTATCATGTAAAGGAGAATACAAGTTAAACATTCATAAGCCAGAACTAAAAATTACACATCAAGGGTAATTCAACGTGAATGTAGCGGTGACACCAGAATCAACAGAAAACAGTCTGTCACATTTTGAGTCATCAGGCCATCTCTTAATATTGATGTGAATTTTGGAAACAGCCTGCTTGACCTAATTTTAACCTAATTCTCCCTGGGATTGCAGTGATAGGAATGAAAGAGCATTTCACCTCTCTTCTTTCTTGGTCCACTGGAAAAAAAATGATAAAATCTTGTGATTATTCAGTATCGAGTTGTTATAAGCTTACTGATCACCATCTCCATCTCCCCATTCATTTTATTGTCTAAAGAAAGGAGAATCCTGTGGTCGAGGAGGAAACCTGGAGACCGGGATCAGTCCACTATCTCCATGTTCAAGGGATATTTAACATACTTTGGTTAAAAATATTTTGTACGTAAAAAAAACAAACGGACATGAACAAGGAAGTGGATGTTTCTTCTGAGGCTCAGAAATCCGTGTACGTTACGTGTCTTCCCACTTCAGATAATTAATAGGGCATGTCTGTGATCCTTTGGTCATTGGCTCAAATACTGAAAAATTTCCCAAACGTGTCGTTCCACATCCAGGTCACCAACCAACACTCAACATTCAACCAACACCCTGGACAGGACAGCCTCTAATTGGGGTGAGTCACCTCTTAGTTCTTAAGTTCTTCATCTGCAAGTGAGGGATAGAAAAACAACTTGCAGTAGTATTGTTGTGGGAGTAAAATTACAAAAATAGAGCCTGGCATATCTTAGGTCCTCAAAACAGGCCCCGACTGCTACAGAGTACGTTCTATCACAGGGAATTACGGGAGAGATGGCTTGTCGTGGAGTCAGGCGGTTAAGAAGACCTGCCTAAAAAAGACAAACCAGGATGTGTTCCATTCATTCATGGATTCAGGCATGCAAGCCACATGGATTCCAGGGCCAGCTAGTATATACCAGGGATCTGGGGACCAAAAAGACACGGCCCCTTCTTCCAAGGAGCGTAAGTTGTAGTAGGGAGAAAGCAGGGGAATGCGTCTAGCACAATAAAAAGCTGTAATACATTCTATAGAAGGAAATGAGGGGAGAAGAAGTACAGGGATGATTTGACAGAGGAGGCACCATTTTGGAAAACTGGAAAGATTACTAAGCATATCCCAGAAACACACTCAGAAAGCTGTGTGACTTTAGACAAATTACTTAACTACTCTGAGCCTCAGTTTCCTCATCTATAAAGCTCAAGTGATGATAATATGTCCACCTCATAGAGTTGCTTTGAAGCCAAATCCAGTAATAGATGTAAAGCTCCTATTTGGAGACTAGACCCTGTGGCTAATACATACCATGTTTACCCGAAAATAAGACCTAACCAGAAAATAAACCCTAGCGTGATTTTTCAGGATGACATCCCCTGAACATAAGCCCTAGTGTGTCTTTTGGTGCAAAAACTAATATAAGACCCGGTCTTATTTTCAGGGAAACATGGTAGTAGTCTATCATTTATTCAAGGAAAGATGAGAGGAAGGAAAAGAAGAAGGAAGAAAGGGCAGCAAGCACACGCGGGAAAGAACATGCAGTCGTGGAACTCTGAGTGATTGTTCAAATGTGCTGGACTCTGCAGGGCTGGTGGCAGAGAGATGGGCTGGGAGCAGATAAAACAGAAGCCAGCTCACAATGCTGCTTGTCTGCCCTGCCAACTATGGGACAGGGAGGTGACACATTGGACTTGTTCATTGAAAAAGAACTCTCGGGCGCTTTAGAGGAAGATGATTGAGAGGAATAAACCTAAAGGCAGGAATCGAAAGAAAGAGTTCTCACTAGTTTGAACAAGAGAGAAATCTATTTGCCAGATGAGCGTAGCCAGGGTGCCGCTCAGGGAATGGGCAGCCACGAGGCTCATTTAGGACACGGACATGACGTGGGCATAAAGATAGGGGCACAGATTTAGTACACTCCTGCTTCCGACTTTCTTTCTTGGGGGACTGGATGGATGGTGATTTGGCCTAGACAGAAAATTCAGAATGTCTTTGTCCCTCTGCTCACTGTTGTATATAAAGAGAAGCTTTGATGCTGCAAGCTATTCCATGTCGAAGAAAACAGCATCGCTTTCGATCATGAGACCACTGCCATTAAACACATAGCAAGTACCCACTGTGATAATTGCATAGGGTCCTCATTTCCAAAGTAATTAATTACAAGATGTGTCAGTCACTTTAAATGCTTATCTTAAAAAGTTCCTGTTCCCCAGATAAGATTGGATTTGTTTAAAAAAAAAAAAAAAGTAAGGACCCTGGGGACTTGATTCAGTATCATATTGTTTCTTTGTACAGAGTTTTACAGAAAAACTTGTCAAAACTATTGAATAGAGCCTTGCCTGAAGGGGTCTATTTATACACTTGGCTAAAGGGAACAGCAAACAAAATCCCCACAGGCCTCAGCGGTGGGGACTGGACCGGCAAGACTATAAATCAGAATGGAGCAAATAAGATAATGCATGAACCAGAGAGCAAAAAAGGATTTAGAAGGTTCTAAATGACTTCCTCACCAGGTCGGTGTGTGAGTCTTGAGACTGAGAAGAAAAATTGAAAATAGCTGGAGCTGTCTTCCGTAAGTCCTCTGGAGCGCAACAAATGCCAGTTTATAAAAACTGGTTGTGAAACCATTGTTGAGTATTTGTACTTATCTATTCTTAAGTATGAATTCAAAGTATTTAAAAAGTAGATGCTTAGATTTAAGAGACTGAGGATTCCCGGTGGGAGGGTCACCACAAAGGATTGTGGGATCTTGGTCTCACATGTGTTTTTAGTTTCCTTTTTCAACTGTAAGTTTCTTCTTCAGATGCTTGAGAAAGACCCCAAAGGTCATATGTGACAAATGCATTGTACTGGTGAGCCCCAGAATTTATGTTGTTGTTATAATTTAAAGTATGACCCTATTCAGGTTTTTATTAAAATTACAGAATGAGCAATCGTATCATATTCTCATTATTTGCTTATTAATAGTCAATTCTCTAGTTCATTTGCTAAACTAGGATTATAATCTAAATGGTTGATGAATACTATTTGAATCTCATTCAGTCATTTTAACCTGCAGTTAAAATGTTCAGGTTAACCCCAGCTTATCCTGAAGTCCCATTTTATTTCAAGTCCTATTAATCACATATTTAAAGAAAATGTCAGTCGATATATCAATACAAGTGAGTCCACTGCTCCTGCTATCTATGTCCACGGACCCTCCTCCTACGAACTTCCCCTTCTGGCTTCTTGAGGGTGGCGCTGCCTCTTGTCACGTGGTGCCTGGACGGTGGCCCCCCTTCTTTCTGGCATCCGTTCCAGTGTTGCGGAGTGTTGACTCCACAGCCCCTCTGAACGTGTATCCTGCAGGATACACAGGTGCCCAGTGTGAGACCGACATCAATAAATGCATGAGTGACCCCTGCCAGTCTGGTGGGGAGTGTGTGGAGTTGTCCTCAGACAAACAACATGGCCACCTGGCTGGGCCGCCTTCCTCACTCAGCATCCCCGCAGCTTCCGGCTACATGTGCCTCTGTCCACCCGGATTCACAGGTGAGGCCCAGGAGGTGGACAGGACTTTCTAGCATTTTATGGTAGATCAGGCATTTAACCAAATGGTGTATTAGCAGTAAATCTGTGCTGTATAAACTTGGTTGCTATGGTGCAAAGGGTCCCCCTTGTGGGTATGGAAAGTCTTGTTTCACAAACCATAATTCCTGAAATCACGAGGAAAATGTTACAAATAGGACTAGAAGAGGTATATGAAGGGGGAGAGATTTTTATATGTTATACTGGCAGTTGGGGCCCAACTCAAATTCTTCATCTTATAAACTTTCTAGAAAATGTTGGAATTTTTATGTTACTAATTTTTATAGTGGTGTTAGATTTTTGTTACTCACATTTGCTTTTAAAAAGTTAATGTACTTATTTATATTTACACTGAGAACAATCATCTACTTTCAAGTAATCTTCCTCAACTATCCTGTAGCTAAAATTGTCCCAGTATATCAAACTTAAATGACTCATTTTCTACAGCATTGTTACTCTAAAGCCCAGAGGAAATTTTCAGGGCTTCCTCACTTCCAATGATTGTTTGTGTTTCTGTCTGCTTCTATGTTGTGAAAACTTTCAGAAGTTTGGAGACTGTACTCATATTTGGTCATGAATAGGAATTTACTTACAATTGCCTAGATGGCACAGAAAAAACTAATTACAGTCCAGATTTCTATTTTATTTCTTTCTCAATAGATTAAGTGACACCTGAGAAAAATATTTCAGTTGTCATTGGGGATTTCTGAGGAAAGTAAATGAGAAATTAGAAAAAAATGAGGGTCTGTTGACAGTACTCCCTTTTTCAATGTATCAGTTTTGAAGTTTAATGATCTTTGATTCATGGTAATGTTTGCCGTAAGATTGCTCTTAGAAGATGGTATTTCCTTCCACTGTCCCCTTTTTGAGGACACAGGAGAAAGGCCTCTCCAGTATCCATGTCAGGATAAGTAGTATTTTTCCTGAAAAACTTCTAGCTTGCATGCTTTTTCCCTTAATAAAATGCATGCAAATAAATCTTTATAAATGATAAAGAGCCTAAAATAAATCTTGGAATACATCATATTTTCCAGTCATATAGGCTGCTAGAAATCTGTAGGTAAGGCTGGGTTCTAATAGCCTATAGCTTTTTCTGAAACATATTTATGTATTTACCTCACCCCTGGGATTATTTAAATTTCCTCTTTCTGTTTCTTATGGTTGCCTCTTTTTAAAATTTCTTTCTAAATTATTTGATCTTGGTAGAGCGTATGTACTTTTGTCAGCTACTTTTAAATCCTTCTTGGAACAAGGTTTGGGGGGATTATAATTTTATTTTAGTATTAAATTTAGGGTCATAAAGAGGAGATTCTATTGAAGTCCCAGGCCATTGCTAATATTGCCTCATCAGATAAAAGGATTTGGTTGAACAACGAATCTGCAAATCCCAACAGGAGAGGCAGTGGAATGTTCCATAAAAGTGTGTTGGACTTGATTTCTAAAGATGTGCCAAGAATGACTATATGAGTTTAGAAGTCCTGGCTGCCCCAAATCTTCATGGTGTAATGAAATAGTTGATTTTTTTCACCCATGTGAATCCCAAAAATGGGTTATCATGATCAATTGTCCTCCAAATGCCGATTCAGGATCACAGGCTCCTCACTTTATTTATTTTTTTCATCTTCAAAATGCGGCTTTGTTTTCTTTGGAGGGATTGTAAATAGTACTGTATTTTTCATTTCAGTTCCTATATATTCATTGCTGGTATATAAAAATGTGATTGATTTGTGTGTACTGATGTTGCATCCTGATACTTTGTTGAATTCATCTAGGAGTTTCCTTTTTGTCAGTTCCATGGGCTTTTTCTCCATAGACAATTCTGTGATCTGCAAACAGGGACACTGTTATTTCCAGCAGAGGTTATTTAAAATTAGTGCTGATTCTTCTTTAAATATTTTGGAAGAATTTTCCAATGAGAAAATACATGCACATTGCCTAGAAGGGGTCTTGGTACAGGAAAATCTCAGCATTTTCCACCATCACGCGTCCCCACTGGGGACTGTGGGCTCATCATTTTATTTCCAATCCCTCAGACCACGCTTGGTGCAGACTTGGTAACCAATAAAGTGTGGGATAAATGAATGATTTTATCATCTCTCTTTTTATTTTTTACAGGTTTATCAATTTCACTGATTGCTTTTTTGAAGGACCAGCTTTTTATTTCATTGATTTTCCTATTGTTTTCTGTTTTTAATTTCATTGACTTCTGTTCATTACTATATCCTTCTTTTTGTTTGCTTTGGGTTTATTTTGTTCTTATTTCTTCTAGATTGTTGTTGTTGTTGTGTTAATAAAGAACAGAAATTTATGTCTCACAGTTCTGGAGGCTGGCAGTCGGGGTACCAGCATGGTTCTTTTTCTGAGCAAGTCTTTATTGTCCATTCTTTCCTAAAGGATGGTTTGTTGAATGTAGAATTCATGACAGACAGTTCTTTGCTTGCAGCATCTGAAAAACTCCATCCCACTTCCTTCTATACTCCATGGTTTTAAATGAGAAATCTGCTGTCATTGCATTGGTGTTCCGTGTAGCTAATGCATCATTTTGCTGGCTGTTTGCAGAGAGAAAATAGGAGAGTGATAGTACCTTCAACTTTGTCTTTAGTTTTCAGATGTTTATTTATTATGTGTCTTGGTGTCAATTTATTTTATTTTATTTTTTCCCTATTTGGGCTTCATTCAGCTTTTCAGTCATTCATCTGTGGATTAATGACTTTTGCCAAATTTCGAAAGTCTTTATCTAATTTTTCTTTAATAGTTGTGCAGCCCTGCTTTCTTTTTCCACTCCTGAGACTTTTATAATACAAATTATGACTCGTTGGCTATTTATTTTTTCACAGGTGCCTGAGGCTCTGTTCATTTTTTTTTCCCGAGTCTATTTTCTCTCTGTTGCTTAGATTGGGTAAATTGCATTGATCTGTCCTCAGATTCACTGATTTTATCCTCTTTTATTTCCTCTCTATTATTGAGCCCACCCAGGTAATTGCTATTTCTCCTATCGTATTTTTCACCTCTGTGATTTCCATTTTATTATTTTTTACAACATCTGTTTGTTTCCTGATATTTTCTATTTTTTTCATTCACATCAAGAGAATTTGTAAATGTTTATGAAATCACTTTTATGATGGTTACTTTAAAAGCCTTTTTAGATAATTCCACCATCTGATTCAACTCAAGTGTTGACATCATTTCATTTTCTTTTATCATTCACGTTGTGTTTTTCCTGCTTCTTGCTATGGTGGGTGATTTTAACTTGTATCTGAATATTTTGGATATTATGTTAGGAGACTCTGAGTCTTACGTGAATTTTATTTATTTATTTATTTATTTATTATTTATTTATTTTAATTTTAGCAGGCAATCACCCATTTAGGTTTGGCAAACATCTTCTGGCCTACTTTTGTAGGATGTAGGTCCAGTGTCCAGTTAATTTTCAGAGTCTTTGTAGTGTTATTTTGGTATTTTTTTATCTGGTGCCATAAGGACTCCCACCGGTCTCTGATGATGATAGAAATGACACATTTTACTTTTTACCAGTTATCACTTGTTAGATTAAAATAAAATTTCCATCATGATAAAAATAATAATCTTTTATAACACATTTAATGACAGAGCTCTAGTCAAAGAAACCATTAGGGTTGGCAAACATAGCTATGAATTACTCCCTGTTTTTTATTATAACTCAGGATGTGTTCATTACTCTTTAAGATGGGTACAGTTACCTTCCATATTGAAAATGGTCATATATGGAGCTTAATTTTTCTAACTTTTTATAATCAAAAGTGAAACAGACCACAGTAGAAATTAACTGAGAATCAGAAAACAATGCTCAAGAAGACAGAAATAAGAGAGCTTAAGTTGTGGAAAATGAGAAATGGTGAAAACATAAGCGCAGGAGGCAGAAAATGCTGTTGAGAGGAACCCAGCTTCTGGGAGGGAGGGCTAGCTTTCACGAGGGTTTCTTCTGGGATTTCCAGAAGGCAAAGCAGGTATCTTGGCCCAGAGAAACCAAAGTCTCATTTAATGTGATAATTGAGAAAAGTCTGAATATCCATTTAGGTATTTTAATGATTGGAACTGACCCTTGGAAACTCGTGTTTAGACGCAATAATGGTTACTATTGTCTAATTCCTCAAAATCATAAAATTTTTCTTTGGCAAAATATCTTCATGTACCGCCATTGACAACTTTGTACCCACTGCTGCCACACTCAATGTGAAACGAGAATGGTGCATAAACATTCAATCGAAAGGTTTACGTGCTTACTTAAGCCCACATAGTCACATAACTTTAATGGTAAGCTAAATAAATCTGTACTAGGAGATGGCCTGTAGTTGAATAACACTGCTGAGTTCATTCCAAAATCAGTAAATTATCTTTATTTTGTACAACCATCCTTGACCGTTACTGGAAGGAATGTTGGCTGCTTCTTTCTATTATGTTTTAGCTGTCCAGTTTGGGGCACTGGACTCAGTTTTAGGGCTATAATGATGAAAATACATCATGGTCTCTTCCCAGAGGAAATTGAAAGAACGTGAAGGAAAAGATGCAGAAAAACACAAGATGCCACAGTGAAGCCATAAAAAGGTCATCAGTAAGGTAGTCAGACAAATCAGTAAGAAGGACCAGTTTATGCTATTTATGCCAGACAGAATTTAGTGGAAATTATAAGAATCCCAACAACTTGATAAGTTAGCATTTTTTAACACAAATGACCATGTTCCTTCTAAAAATTAAGAAATGACCTCATGACCTGTGTGCTTACCCTTGAAGCATCCTGTTCTAACCAACCAAGCTAAATTGGAAACAATTGACTAATGTTTTTCATGTTAACAATTTGTTTCTGTTTATCAAAATATGGTAGTGATAATACCTTTCACAAGTTTCCCAACTGTCTCACAAGCCAAGTCCAATTTTCAGTTCTAACGTTCACTCACCAACTCCAATTAGCATTTATTCCAGCTAAAATCAGCATCTCCCGGGGCTCTGGAACGCTACACTGTTGCCTCTGACGCTGGGTTTATTCCTTCACCCATCTGCTCCGAGGAGGGAAAGAACTGAGTAGTGCCGCAGGGGGTCCAGGCTTCAAACCTCAGACAGAAATAGCAGGATTCTTAACAAGAAAAGCCCGGATGAGAGCCACCTGGCAAAGGGACTGCACACACACGGGCTCCATTTTCAGGTTCACCAGCCTCAAGCACAAGGTGGCTACAAATGAAGCGTTCACTTTTCCTTAAAAATTAAATCTTGTCCTTTGACCTAAATCTAATGAAAATAGTCAGAGAGGGCCAAACACGAAACATAGGAGCGTCGGGCTAATGAAGCCATGAAGTATATGCGATATTCAGTAGCTCCTAAGAAGAGTGTAGGAGAATCTATTCATTTGCTGACTTTCTGTTTTAGGCTCATGGTTCTGAGAGATGCCTTTTTTCCTTAATTACAGTATCAAGTTTGAGAGTCTAGATTCTAAGTAACTTAAACAGATATTAGATGCACTTACAAAACTTTTTTCCCCTCTGTTTCTTCATCTCTGAATGCTGGCCTTCCCTAGGATTCAGTCCTTGGACATCTTCTCTTTTCTATATGCACTAACTCTTGAGGAAATCTCATGTATTCTCTTGACTTTAAATTGTATATACAGAGGGTGCCAAAAAAAATGTATACACACTTTAAGAAAGGAAAAAACTATTAAAATTGTAATATTCAATATATACCGATAACAAAAGATGAATACAAGTCACGTTTGACGTCTGCAATTATAAGAGGTGCTCAAAGTGGTTACCATCAGCGTAATTTTAATAGTTTTTTCCTTTCTTAAAATGTGTCTACATTTTTTTGACACCCTCTGTATATGTGTTTATGACATCAGCATTTGTATCTCCAACTCCATCCTCTCCTGAACTTCCGTTAACTTTTCCATTTAGAAGACTAAAAATGATTTTCAAACATAACATATCTCAAACAAACCTTTTTATTTTCTACCTTCATGCATTCCAAAAAAAGAAAAGAAAAAAAAAAAAACACAATAATGCAAACAAATGACAACAAAACAAAGCAACAATAATAACAAAAATACTTCTCCTTCCCCATCTCAATAACGCTAACAACATATTCACCCAGTTTGTGAGGGTAAAAATGTAAAGTCTTATTCATTTCTCTCTTTCTGTAATCATGCATTCAATTCATCTACAATTTCCCTGTTCCAACTTTGTTCTTATCAAGGATTTTAAGATTTACCAAGAAAAACTGAAATGCAGTATAAGAATTTGTGTTTTTGTGAGAAATCTTTTTGTTAAAATAGAAATCCTTTATAGTTAGATTGAACCCTTTTTTATGATCTCATGATTTCTTTCTTCCTTTCTTTTTTTTTTTTTTTTTTATGGATCGTGCCAAATCTGTATGAGGTATTGGCAGGGGGTTTCCAATCGTGTGTGTCTAAGAAACCACTCCACAGCCTAAGGCAATGTTGCCCTCTCTGCCTGGTTCCCTCTGACATTATCTTTGAGTTCAAGTGTTTTCATTTCACTGCGTTGTGACAAATGTTGTAGTAGCACTGCCCTTGTGGAGTTAGCTTCTCAAGGTAGGGCCACAAGGTTTTGTTGACATGTAACTATATTTTTTGGTTGTTTTTTTCTATTTTGATGTCCCTGCTTTACCTCCCATAGTGTTTTTTAAAAAAAATAAAAAGATAGGAGAAGGGTAGGCCATTCTTGGTACACTGAAACTTTCGATACTTTCCGAGTGTGGTACAGATGCTAGCCAACTGTTGAAGACTTTTAAAATCCAGCCAAGCAAAATTGCATGCTCTCCACAGAGAACTCGGTTTTTGTTTAATTGGATGCACAGTTTAGATCAAGGTCTGTTTATTATTTGACTTTTTTTCCAGGCAGTTATTATGTATAGCTGTTTTGTAGATATAGATTAGCCTGATTTACTCCCATCTTTCTCCATTCTCTCTCTCTCCTTCTCTCTCTCTCTCGTCTCCCTCTGTCTCTCAACTACAATGGTTCTTAATAAATTCATTAAAATTTTTTATGAGGGATTTCCCAATCCAACACTCTGTCAACTCTTCCTGACAAAAAAGGAAACAGACTCACTTTTGATGCCTCTGAGATGCAGCTACGTAAATTTCAGGCCCATTTTCAACACTTCTCATGGTGGCCTGATGACAACAAGAAAGGTCTGAATGAAACATTTCACAGATGTCACAGATACTCTCTACTGCTCAAACTATGTTTCTTTCTTTCTTTAATGGTTTTCTTTAAAAGCATCCCTCTCAAAAATTACAGTTTACCTTCTACTGAAAAACCACAGGAATCTAGATCTGGTGGTCCCTCTTCCTTTTTTTGCTTTCTTTTCTTAAAAAACATTTACTGAAGTATAACAAACAAGCAGAAAAGCATGCACGTCAAACACTTAGAGCTCAAATTTGTTACAAAGGGAACACACTTATGCATCAAGTACCCAGGTGAAGATAATGATTGAATGTATGCTACTTTTGTTTTGAAGGAGGCAACTAGAGTCAGTGTAGGCAGTAACAGAGACAAATTCAGCCCAATAAAAGGAGTGACTTTCAAATAATTAAAGCTAACTGCAAATGGGACAGGCATCCCTGTGAAGAAGCAAAGGTCTACATGATAGGAATGGTCCATGCACAGGAGATGAGATCATGGGCTGCTGCGTTGAGTGGTAGGTTGAATGGGATGACATCTTTCATTCTTTTCAACTCTAAGAATATATTCTTAAAAAAAATAAAAATAAACTGAAGATCCATGTCCCAGTGGTAGTGTCCAGGCAATTACAAATGTGCATAATTAAATTCTATTTTCCAATTATCAGTGAAGACGGTATTTAGATCTTTAAAAATGGTTTTTGAAGTTCTTTCAGTATGGACATTAAAAGAATAGTGGGACAGAATTTTTTGTTTTCAAATTCGTAGCATATTTTATTGTAAGTAAAAATACTATCAATAAAGTCTGGGGCAGAAGGTTAGAATAATTTTTTTAAGATGCAAGATTTACGGGTGAATTTTGGCAAACAGTGAAATTGTCATGTCTCTTCTTATTAAAGCTAACAATTTTATTTTAACACAAAGATGTTGCCTAGATGATTATAAAACTCATGTGTAACTGCGCACCCGAATTCAACAATAAAATTAAGATTTCAATCTTTAATGCACTTTTTTGTAATGAGAAATATTCTTTCATATGTGACAATTTCATTTTCTGACTTAAATGTTTTAATATGCAATTAATTTCAATAATTTGAAAAAATTTCAATAATAAACAAAAAAAGGCAAATAAAGATAAAAACTATCTAATTTTCTACTTAACACCTGGGTTCTGCAGAGCCCAAGATGATTAAATTGAAGGCAGCATTCCTTTTGAGTCACCTATTAAGCAGATATTCTGGAATAGCATCAAAAGTTTTGGCAAAGAAGAATCATTTTTTGGATAGGAGGTTAAGCAAAGGCCAGGGCCTCGAATTTATCTATTTCTCTGAGTGAGTTTTAACACCATTGACCTGGCCAAACTCCAATCCCATTCATTATATCTTGCCTGTCTCCGCTGCCCTTGAAATTTTAATAAGGGCCTATATTTCTTGTCTTAACCCACTTATATTGCTTGGAGCAGCCATCCAGCTGTGGTCTTTCACTGAGGGAACTAGATTTGTCTGCAGTTAAGGCATCCCTGTATCTTTTATTCCCCCACAGAAGCAGGAAGGCCGCTCAGTGAATTTGTCCCAGTGAGAAGATTTGAGCAGCTTAGGCAAGTAAGTAAGAAAATCCAAGGAAGATAATCCAATTTCTCATTGTGCATTCATTAGGAAAAATGATAGAGGCTGGTACCCAGCTGAGCGCTTAACTTCAACCCTGGTTAAATTCTGCAAAGCCCCCAAAGGTAAAATGCTACAAGAAATTAAAACACTGGGAAATTTTATACCCAGATACTTTCCAGATCATCTGAAGCCATTTTTGCCTTTGAATTCTCGCAGTTGGCTCTTGGGAGCTTTGATCCATCCTCTCTGAACACATCACCGTGCCACGTTCCACAAAGCAGCCCAGCAGGACGCACACGGCCCAGGAGCCAGCCTAGCGGTGTACCTGGCACCTCTCCCTGCTGAACTGTCCTTGTGGGGTGAGGGTTGTTAGGATGAAATTTATGCCCCAAAAGCAGTAGGAAGAGGGGAAAGGTTCCTCAGCTCCTCCCTGTTTCTAGTGAAGGATATATGTCCTTTCGTGGTCCCGATACGTCCTCTGACAACCATTCCTGTTTGAGTATTACTCCTAGATCCTGAAAGATCATTAATTAATAACAGCTCTTCATTTAAGCATCTCCTCACTAGGACCTGCCACTGGCTTCCATTAAATGGGTGCTTCATTCTGGTTTTCTCTAATTATCCCCCTTTTTAACATTATAGCCTATGCAGGCAATGCATATTGGAGAAGAGAATTTTTCAGTGATTTTTAAGGAATATATTATAATAGAGAAACAAGAGGAGATTAGACTATGGCTATACTTGAGTCTTTTCCGATTGTCTGCATAACACCTATTTACTCCATATTTCAAACACACCGAGAAAATAAACAAATGGAGCAGTCTACATTCAGTTGCACAGAATAAGTAATTATTTTCTGTAGGGCTTTAACAGTGATATCTTACAAAGGCTTTCTCCATGGAGAATTCATACATCAATTTAATTTGTGTATGTGTGACTAAAAGTGCTTCCTCAACAAACAATTATTTTTTGTCCTTTGCAATAAATTCTGTAGCTGTAATGTAGAAAATTGATTTGGTCACACCAAGCACCCTATAGAAAATGATTAAAGACACAGAGGTTATACACACAGCCTCCAATGTGTCAGATGGCAGCATAACTCATCACAGTAGTGATAATGAGGATTGTTCCTGTCTCACTATAAAAAACTTTCCACGGCCACTTAACTCCCATGAAAAATTTGAGAAATTTACACACTGATTGGGAAAGTAGAACGCATACCAACCACTGAGATAGTTGAACTTAAAAATGTTCTGTACTCTTTAATGTGAGGGAGTCAAAAAATTTATGGGCTTTAGGGAGTAAATTGTTCCCTGCAGATGTGTTTGATGCTTTCCAAACGGCCTCTCGTCCGTTAGGCCATCAGAGGTTTCACTCGATATGTAATTTTCAGGTCTGTCCAGTGTGCCTAGCTCTGAGCTGGGCATTTGTTTATTAAGCTGAGTGAAATGAAATGGTGACAGTGTTCGGAAGTATGGGCTGTGGAGCCAGACTTCCTTGGTGTAAAGGGACATTATTCTCTTGTGTCCATTTCCTCATTTACAAAATATGGCGAACAACAGTAACCTACTTTACAGAGTGTTTGCAAGGAACAAATGAGGTACTATACACACAGTGCCTAGAAGAGGTCCTGGTACAGAGAATACCTCAGTATTTTCCACCATCACGTGTCCCTACAGAGGACAAGTCCTGCGGGCTCATCACTTTTTTTCTGATCCCACAGACCACACCTGGCACAGTCCTGACAACCAATAAAGTATGGGATAAATGAACGACGAATGAATGGATTCATGAATTCAGTGAAAAAAGTCTTACTTCTTTTAATGCTATGTAGACATTTCAAGGAAGAAAGTAACTCTCAGATGCTACAATGATTATTTTAAGATGGTATGACATTTTCTAAAGAATATACCATCTGTGTATAAAGCAGTCTGTTTCAAGTATCTAATGAACCTGTTTATCAATTATATTCAGCAGAAGCTACAAAACAGAAAATATGCCAAAACCAACATTGGCATTGAAAAAAAAATTATGCATGTATGTATCTGGATGTACAGTAACACACAATTCTGACCACGCGCTCTGCAAGCATTAAGAGTGGACTTTGTGCCAAACACTGTCACATGCCCTGAAAATATTAAACAGACAGCAATTTCTGCCTTTGTGTAACTTACATTCTAGGGAAGGAGAAAGACAATACAATTGCATATGTAGAACTCATTTTCAGGGTACATTTTGCTGCTCTTTTAAACTTCACTAACCTCTCAGCAGGCAGACCTGCCCCAAACCCACCATCCTACAGGAGTTAGAGTGACGTTCTTCTGTCACAGAAGTAGAAAATTGGAACTACCTTGAACAATCTAGACTGAGGTTATTTTTCCACTATTTTGGGTGCAGAATTCTGGATCTGTGTTAAGACTCATTCAACGACTTGAATGGGCCCAAGGTTACATTTTCAGACTTCTTGCCCGCCTACCCCACCCAGGCTATTCCCCCACTCTCGCCTGCTTACCCCTGAACCCCAACCCACACACATCATCCTTGGCTTGTGGAGTAAATGCATCTTCTTTTAGTGAACACTTCAGGTGTCTCTATAGCTACAGAGTTTCCATATAAAGCCAACTGAAACTGTTGATATTTAGGAAAGCTAAAATAGGGATTATACCAAATTTTTGCCTCGAGATTTTCTAAGCTTCATCTCTATTTTGTCAAACAACCTTGAATACGATGCATCTAGACCAGCTACCCTTTCTGCTCAGCTGCCTCTTGCAAGACCTCTGCAAGAGTAAGGAGTGAGCATGCCCAGAGTTGGCCCTGAGAGCTGCATGAAGGGGCTGCTGCATAGAAATTCTTTCTCTATTGAGCTGCTTCTTGTTATTCTGTCAAATGTCCTTTGTACAAAGACCCTGTTTAGAAAGTTGAGAGTCCAAAGTGAAGAGAACTTCTTGGACAACGTGATACACGTCTCCCTTTGCTGGACAGTGCGACCTCAACACACTCATGGCATTTCTCCTTCTGTCTTGGCTGCCGGGAAGCTCACCATTCAGTTTTTCCTGAGCTTTGGTTTTCTGGAACATTTATTCTCTTCTTCGTATATTCTCACACTATTACAATGCCTTTTGCATTTTTTAAATTTTGTTTTATGGACTACCAGTTTAATTGAAACTTGGGCTTTTAGTGTGCACTACCAAAAGTCCTTTTTTCGTAAACAGAAGAAGAATATATAAGGAAATATATAATCCTGAATGATGACTATTGAACCTTCAAATCAGTGGAGAGTCCTAAGAACTTTTTAATGGACTCGAATAATTTTCCAGGGTCACACAGCTAGCAGGTGGCACAATTGGGATGTGAACCCCAACCCCCAGGCTCTAAACACCCCCAGGGGGGCCGTGCTGCTACCTGAACAGAGAGCCACAAGCCTGGACCCACATTCCCACCTGACAACCTGGCTGCAGCAGCTGGAACTGAAACATAGGGCCACTTCAGATGGTCACTGGGTGTGTGTTTGTAGGCAGTTCCGCTTATGACTCTTGCCTTCATTCTAAGTGTAGAGCACATCATCTTGAGATGGGCCCAGTGTCTTCAATGCACTTTCTATATTCTGTATGGGTCATCTTTGCTTGAAGTTACTTAACATTCATCCGTCCCCCATCAGGCCTTAGTAGCTTCCTGTGAAGTCCACCACAGCGACAGTGAAATGGCCATAAGAATACTGTTGGCCAGCACACAGCAGTTCTACCTCAATTACTCCCCCAAGCATTTCACACTAATTGTTGAGCAGGCCTGGTAATGAGGACAGGTCTGGGCACAGTGATTTTTCTGCTGCCCCTTTGTCCCCACGCAGAAGTCACGCTCACACAGACCTGTGTGCCACCTGTCCTGTCACTGATCTTTCCTCTTGGCCAAAGCTCCCGGATAGAACAAAGTCACAGTATAACTAATCTCCTTCATTAAAGGTGGAGAGACTTTTAATAAACGGGACTTGCTCTGATCTTCAGAGGGCAAGCAGAAACCTTTGAAGGATTTTCTCATCTGATGAGTTTCCAGGGAGGAAAGGATCTGATTTAGTCAGCGCCTCAGCTAAGCTCATTAATTCAGGTAACTTGTTTCTAAAAAAGGGAATTTTTCTCTCAAATGCTGCCGTGGCAAACCTTGTGTGGTTTTTCTTTTCTGTATCGCAACTTGGAGCCCTGAGACAAACTGCTACGGTTAATTAGTTGAATGAGTTGTACAATTGTACATTATCATTTGTTAAAATGGTGTTATTGAGTCCAAAATTGTAATTTAAACAAAAGCAGTTGAGGATTGTTTTTCGCAAAACAATGTTTTGGTTTTTTGTTGTTGTTTTTTAATGTAAATAGATAACCCAGGCATTTCTTAAAACTGCTGTTTGTTATTCTCTGTGATATTCTGTCAGGAACGCGTATGTCTATGTTATAGGTCACAGAATTGGGAAAGAGAAAACAAGTGTTCAGGTTTCCCTCCTTTTTCAGCCTTTTTCCTCATATCGCCCCACCCTTCAAGGTGCCAACTTCAATAGGTTACTTGTGATAGTAATAATCTATATTCTGTATATAACATCAATATCAACATCTTCTAATGTCAATAACATACTGACATTAATATTGATATAGTCTATTAATATTAATTACAATAATATTATATACTATTATAAATACACTGCTATTATTAGTAGTAAGAGTATTACTATTAGAATTTTTAGGCAACCTTTAATTCTCCTGGATTGAGTGACGGTGGGTGGTTAAGGATACAAACTTTCAGTTACAAGATTAGTAAGTTCTTAGAATGCCATGTACCGCATGGTGACAATAGTTAACTAGACTGTGTTGCATACTTGCTAAGAGAGTAGGTTTTAGAAGTTCTGACCACACACTCAGAAGGAAATATATGAAGTGCTGGATGTAACTGGCCCTCTGTTGTAATCATTTCACAATACTATACACGTCATCTTGTAGACCTTAAATTCACACAAAATTATGTCATTTATATCTCAGTAAAGCTGGGGGGAAAGGAAAAAGTCTAATCAAAATATTTAATCCCCCCGCCTTTCTTTTCTCACGAAAAAGACAACGCAAGAGAGTCTTTCCTTAATTCTCAGTGATCCAATGTCTTCTTAGATAAATACACTTCCTGCTAAAAAACTATCACATTTTCTAGTTCGAGGCCTTTCTATAGGGTGGCAGGGCTTACGTAACAATAAGGTTATGCAAACATAGTCACTTATCCATTGCAGAGTCTATACATTTTGGAGCAAAAATTGTTTCTAATTCCTAGGAATTGTTGCAATCCTTTCCCCAGAAACTACTTCCGCAGGCAAGAGTGGAAGACAAACAGTGCCACAGTCCACAGTGCAGGGCATTACATGCTGACTGCAATTAGAACAAGGAAGAGAATCCACCTGGGGGCTAGAAACACAGCCCTTTCACAGCCCGTTAGAAACAACCCAATCTCTCTCAAAAGTGGGATTCATCAAACAGCTCACACTCGGCAATTCCCTGAGGACGCTGTTGGAGTGAAAACAAATTTGTTTTTAGTGTGGTATCCTCAGGAAAGAAGCCTTATACAATCATCTGCCTGGTTGGCCTGCCCACCTCCTATAATAACTATTGATCCCACAGGCTAATTTCGCCCAACTTTGATGGAAGGGCAAAGGGTCTACAGCTGGACAGAGTCTCATAAATTTCATGTGGTTTCTTCCGATCCCTTCAGAAGGGTTGTTTAATGCTATCATTTCGAAGAGTATAAAAAAAGCAAACCAAGTTTCTGCTGTGAAGTTGTCACTGTAATGGAAGATGATTACATCAGAAGAAGTTCAAATGGAAACGAATGTTTGGAGTTGCCTTGTAGTTCCGCTGTTAACAGGCAAGGTGAGCATCATCTATAACGCCACAGACTCGAGGCATCTTGGTTTCTGAGAGTTGCAGCCTGAAACTTTATAACAAATTCCACTCTGGGGTGTTTCACATCCAAGCGTCTGACTTCTTGTATATTGCCGTTGAACGGAACCAGTTCCCTGAAGTGTATTGCCATAACGAAAGGCTTTCTAAGAGGTGTCGGTGAGTCACATTGCGGGTGGAACAAAGAAGAATCAAGAAAAATGTCAGGAAGGAAGCAGTAGAGCCTCCCACAGTAACACATACCAGGGCGACAGGCCAAGTTCAAGTCTTGGATAGATCAAGTCAGCATCCAAGAGGGTCCAGGACTGTGTGTGTTGGGGAACCTGCTTACAGACTTCGTGGCTGAGATGTAGACATCCTGGGGCAAAGGCACATTTTATAATAAGGAATGTATTCAAGGAGCTATGAGCAATTAGGGATGAGGGCAGGGGCGGGCTTTCAAGGCTGGTACAGGATCCGGCCTCCTGTGGTACCCGAATCCCAGGGACAGCAACTCAAGAAGCCCGGTTGCTCCCCATCACATGCAGCTAGAGGTGCCGGATGCTGTGGCTCCCACCTGACGGCTGTCTGCTCTTCCTCTCTGCCACAGTTCTAATTTATCTCTCTGACAATACAAAACCCCCAAACTACATACATACAATTATGTAGAGATATGCCTTTTAATTTAAATTTCACATTAAATATATTTTTGATTTTTATATTTTAACGTATATTACATGTATAGAATTTTCCCATTTGCAAGTGAGGGAAATAGCTGCTTATATCTTGCTCTAGCTAAGGTCTCGGATTGCGTAGCTGGTGAGAAATTGGCAGGTTAACAAGATGATAACTAGAGAGCCAGCATAAGGGTTGGGCTGGGTAGGGACTGACGCTGCAAAGACAGCTCAAATAATTTGCTTGCATAATTTCCATATTTCAACCCTTTCCACTTGAACACGCTCTGAGAAGTAAAGAAAGAGATTACATAGAAAATATTCCAAATGATGTACTTAGCACAATGTAAAAATGAGGCAACTTGAAAGTGTGTATTTAATTATTTTGGAAAATAGTCCAAATGAAAACAAATACATTTCTCAATGATAGTTGCAATGTGAGCTACTCGTAGGTATAATAATTATTTCTTCTGGTGTTACTACTGGATTTTCATTTTCCAAACTCTGCTAGCAATATTGTGGAATGCCAAGATAGGACCCAAGAATGAAAGGGAACAGGGAAATGGGATGAATTGTTTCCTGAAACTACTGCTTCATAAAACGTGGAACATAAAACAACGGTGCTCTAAAGCCTCACTTAAATGAATCAATATGACGACAAGACGCTTGTAATAAAATATAACTTAAAAAAATACTATGGATCAAGTATAAGATGTGCAACTGGACAGAAATTGGACAGATCTTCAGTGGACCAGGGAAGTTGCCCTCTCCAGGAAATTAAGTCCTACTGGAAATGACAACGTGCAACTGCAGCTTTGGGAATTTCATTTTCGGGGGCTGCCACCAGAGAAGCCCAGTAGGGAATCAGGTTACAAATGCAGGTAGCCTTTGAACTTGGCACCTGGTGAAATAACACCCAAGAAGAAGATACTGTGCCCTGGGGAAAATAATATGCATCTATAAACGCATATACTGTGTACTAGCATCCAAACATACACTGGATAATTAAATCGAGTATCTCTATTACAAAATAAATGTAATGAGGGCTGTACATCAAATTAAGCGAACTTGTCTTCCTAGAGTTAAAACACAGATTAGAAAATAGATTAAAATGCAAAAGCACATGCAGAAGAGACATAGGAATGAAGACAAGACAACAAGAGCATTACTTCCTCAATGTTTTATCGTCCTTTCTAGAAGTAGTCATGGGAACCAATATAAACTATGTTTCTTAACTCTAGGTTTGCTGCTGCTAAGTTAATAGCGTTAGGACCCCAACCTCTTCGATGTGCTAGGTGAAAACCCCACAAGTAAAGAGCAAGGAGCCTAGCTGCAGCTCCACCAGAGAACCGGTGGCCAGACTTGCTCAGTAGCTAATGTCTGCAGTGAAACAGCTGGGCTGTTTTCAATTTTCCTTTGTAAATCTAGACGAATGTACCAGGTACCCTCAGCACGACTAATTGCTTTAAAAGTGGTCATTTATTCAAAGGATAAAAATTCATTATTTAAGAGGTGAAACCAATAGGGAAAAAAATACTATTATTTTACTAAAAAAGGTCTAAGGATTTAAAGGATTTAAGTAACCAAACTCCTACTGAGAAAGTGTTGCCCAAATAGTTCAGACTATTGCTATAGATCATGTTTCACCCACTGGAATTTAAAATGTTTGGGCTATGACATATTATTCCAATCACAGAACTTTATAAACTCGACCTCCATTCGCAAGAATGGAATTTTTAGGAAGATTAAGTCACATTGGTCTGTTCTTTTCTTTTTTTCCAAACTGCTTACTCTACAAAACGTTTTTAAATAAGCATTGGGAAAACAGAATACAGATAGGTGAGTATATAGTAATAAAAGGTGCTTCTGTTGAAATATTTTTTCTTTCAAAACTACAAGAATGGTCTCAAGATCAATTTTAAAATCTTACTATATATAAACAGTGTTTAGGCATCCATTTAGAAAATTCCCATAAAATTTATGAAATTTTGGGTGGTATTATGTATATGTATATATACATATATACACATATACACATATATACGTATATATGTATATATAATAGGTATGATATACATATATGTATATATATGTATATCATACCTATTATAAAAGTGCTTATTTTACACTAAGAAAATAAATTATAGTTATATATTAATTCATATAATTATGTTATAATTTATTAAAAATTCTAGTAACATTAACCTTCAATTTGCTTTTTTGCTATTCCCTTTTAAAGAATCTTTCTTGATTTCTGTGTTATTAGAATCACTTTCAATGCAGGAACACTATTTCTGGTCAGTGACAGGACGAGCTGTCAGTCTCTATTTGTCCATTTCTATCCGGGAGGGAGTGTAAACCACTCACAGAAATCCCATTTTATGGCAGAAGAGCACAAATATTAGGGTGAGCTCAAACGAGATGGGCATTTACAAGTCATATCTCGGTGTTTGTGCCTTGGTTAGTTCCTAAGGCAACTAGAGCAAAGACAAGATATGGAGGGAAATTCCTTGTTGCATACTTAATATATTCTGTTTATTTTATGAAGGACAGAATGAGATTTAATCAGTTAGTAAGAAGCATATGGTACGATCCATGGTATAGTGGAGACTTCACGTTTTGCCCAATAGTAATTTCAAAGAAATATTTTGCTGGAGTAGTTCCAGATTGTTAACAAGAAACCTCCATCAACTTATTTGTTTGTTCTGAATGCCATTGTCATTGGTTAGGGACAGTTTAAAATGTCAACCCAAAATCAGGCTCCCCAAAATTATGCATTTTAAATGGGTAGATAAAATTTATATCTAGGAGAGTTTTCTTTCCTTCAGAGTCTCTTGGGCTTTTTTTGGATAAAATATCCCTTTGAAAACCTGTTGAGATTTTAGACCATTTTGAGGTGAACCATTATCAGAATTACTTGGGATGCTTGTAAAAATGCAGATATCCGGACCTCATCCGGATTTACAGAATCAAAAGTTCTCGAGATATATCTCAGGAATCTGTAATTTTTCAACACACATCCTCACTGAGCATTTCTTATGCTACTAAAGAGTCACTAATGTAAATTCTCTCCCAGAACAAATATGATAATGAAAAATCACAAAATATTTCATATATTTTCAAGAGATTGATAGATTTGTGATTTTCGTTCATGGATACTTTAGATATGTATGAATGTCAGGGCCAGAACTCTTGCATAAAAACTAGAGCTGTCTTCCACTGCAACTCTTCTTGTATGTGTGAATGCATGTTTGTTTTAACTTTGGAAACTTATGACAGTATTGGACACACTTCACCAACTACACTACTGTATACACAACATATATATATACTGTATATAAGTGTATATACAACAACTTCTGTATAGTACAGTTTACAGTATACAGTAAACTCTACTGTATTGTATAAGTATACTAGAAAGTAAAGCTAGAAAGAGGCCTTCACACTTTCAAGTCTTATAATGCAGTTAGAGGTACAGTCATTTGCCAAAAAATGACATTTTGGTCAACGACAGACTACACAGATGCAGTATTCCCATAAGATTATAATGGAGCTGAAAAATTCCTATCACCTAGTGACGTCCTAGCTGTCGAAATGTTGCAGCTAAACGCACCATGTGTTTGTGGTGAGGCTGGTGTACAGGGTTTATAAAGTGGCCAGTGGTGGACAGCTGTGTCCCAGGTCTTCACATCCACTCACCACTCACTCGCCGACTCACCAGTCCTGCGGGCTCCATTCATGCCAAGGATCCTGTGTAGGTGTTCCAATTGTCATCATTTTTTACCATGTTCTTACAGTACCTTTTCTAGGTTTAGATGCACAAGTACTGACCAATGTTACAGTTGCCTACAGTACTCAGCACAGTAAATGCTGTGTAGGTTTGCAGCCCAGGCGCACCAGGCTGTAACCTATCGCCTAGGTGTGGGATAGACCAAACCATTAGGTTTGTGTCCGTGCCTCTATGGTGATCACACTATGACGACATCGCCCAATGACGCATTTTTCAGACCTGTCCCTGTGTTAAGTGGCGCCTAACTGTAGTCTAGACGGGCCCCCTACAGACGAGCCTGTGGTGCTGCAGGACACTGCATGAGAGAGTTCTCAGGGAAGGCGTTCCATGGGGTAGAGACCGGCTAAGTGGACCCCCGAAAGGAAGCTGGGACTTTTGAATACGTGGGGAGAGGGAGAGAGCTTTGTACGGGCTTGAATTTTTCTTCTACTAAAATGTTTCATCCAGACCATTTATGTAGTGGGCAATGAAACATAATTCTGGGGGAATAAATAAAAGCCAGATTGGAAAGAGCGTATAGACCTGAACATCAGGTCTTACCAGGGCAGTAATTTACCTTGACATTATTTTTGTGGCTGTGCAGAACCAAAATATTGGGAAATTTCTGAGAAACGGCCATCAGCACTGCTGAAGAATGCAAAGCCAGTTCTTACCATGGCAGAGAGAAGGCAGACATTCCATGGCATAGCGACACATCCAGGCCAATACCAAGCCGATTTTCGTAATTCACCATAACTCTGTGTTTAATCACTCACGTTGACAAGAAGAGGGGGAAAGGACTAAGCAAGAGCAGAGCCATTTCTGATGATTTACTGATCAAAGCCAATTACGATAGTTCTGGCTGAACTGGATTGAGTTTCTCTGAAATTACTTTTCAAAGTAAAGACAACAAGAGTGAGCCTGTGCAATGCTGTATTTTCTCATTGTTAGTCCATAAAATAAGTAAAAATCACTTACCTAGATCCACTGAGCTTCAAAGGGTCACTTCTGAAGTGCAAAATCAAGTGAAATGTAGAACTGAAATGCAAAGCCTTTTTTTAGCTATTTTGTCTTTCGTTTGAAGATCTCAGACTACTTTTCACACAATAGACTGAATCGAATCTTCTTCTAGGTTCCGAATTTTTTATTTGAGCTACCGCATGGTTCTGAACAAATGTGAGGTCTACACAGTATGTGTATGTGTCTCTTGAATCATAACTTTAAAATGGTGTAATAATAAAATAGGACAAAGGAATAAAAACTGGAGAGATAATCCCATGCATTATGCTATTCCCATATAAAACCTTAATAAACAAAGTAAATCACCAATAGGAACACCACATTTTCCTGCTACCATTGAGGTTGGGAGTGGCCCACACAAAAGAGCACTTAAGATAACATATTTTTATAATTCTTGTGGTAAATTGTTTTCATCATTTTGCATGAAAATGTTTCATTTGGCATGAAAATATTTCAGGTTAAGTCTAATGAAAGCCCCTGTGAGTTCTCTTATACATTTGCTTGCTTTACTGGAAGAAATGCATTGAAGAAGCCATAAAATGTTGCATGCAATTTTGTATTTAATCGATGACTTTTGTTATTAGTATAAGCTATGTCATGTCCTATGCTGTTTTGCAATGAGGCCTTAAGATTTGCTCCTATTTTGCCCTGTGGTACTTCTGGGGTCCTAGCAACCGCTCGGCCTGGGCTGTCCAGGCGAACCTCTACAGGTCCTCAGGTCCCCCTCTCTGAAACTGTGAAAAAGGGTCCAGGTACACTTAGCACGTCCCACACATCACCGATTCCAATGGTCCTGGTGTATACAATCAAACACCACTGTATTTAAGACTAACAGAGGGTAGTTATTCTCTGACAGAGGGTGGACTGTAAGTCTGAGAGTGTCACACAGATACTCTTGCCCCAATCCAGGTTAAGTCTAATGAAAGCCCCTATGATTTTCTTAATTTTTCGTTTCCACCCCCTGCATAGATTGTCAATAGATTTGAAGTTATGAATTTCTTAACTACTGTTCCAAAGCAAAACAGAAAAAAATTAAAATGAAAAGCAGCATTTTTCCATCATTGTGAAGAAAATAGAACCAAGCTCTTATTCTCCATCATGGAAGTTACGTAAAATACCGATCGGTATTTAGGTTCTTCCCAAACTCATGTTTCCATGGCAGTAGTGTCAATGTGCTGAGTGGGGTCACTCACTAGTGTGACTCAGAAAGGGGAGGTGCCACATGGTAAATGGGGAGAGGATCTAACAGTATAATAAGTCTGCGTGGTAAGTGGCACAGGCGGGTCGCACAGTAAGCCCTGCTGGTCCAGCTTGGGGGTAAATAAGTCAAAACTAAGTCCTCACCCTCTACCTGGGAGGAAGAGGTGACACTGAAGAGCCAGCCCACACTTTTGGAGATGGTACCAAATCAGCAGGGACTCACTCTGTCGGCCTAGTGGGTGTTTGGATGGGTATATTTTTATAGAAAAATGTTTGGAGCCAGGACACGTGGTTTTCCCATTTTAATGGCAATACTCTCAGGTAACTCCCTCTTTTCTTATTACTTGTATAAGTTAATTGGTCACCTTGTTAGAGTTTTAAAGATGTTTATTTAGCAACTAATGTTAATGCTATAATCGATATTACCGTCAAATGAAAATTAGAACTTTTGAGTAAGAGAAAGTTACTCAAAGTAATGAGGAAAGGAAATACTTATGCATTGAGCCCTTGGTCTTTAATTTTTTTCCTTGGATATCTATTTACTAAACTAAAACAATAAAGTCAATTAAAATAGAGAAAGACAAAACTTATTTGTGTATGTTTTGTGGAAATAATTTTCTATTAGATATTTCATTAATTATGACTTTAAATAAAGTAAGAATTATAGCAAAAGTCATTTGAAACCCAATGACATTTATGTTAAACATAAAGTCTATGTCCTTTTTATCCATTAATATAATTTATTCTGATGAAAACATGGGATATACCAGATAGTAGCACTTTTCCATATCACGATTATTTTTGAAATATAATCTTATTATGGAATCAGACACTAAACTAAAAGAATGTTAGAAAAATAAAATGAAGTGATAGTTTTTAGTAAATTAAATAAGTTGACCTCACATAAACAAGATGACAGTAAGCTTCAACTAATCCACTTCATACTAAATACTTCGATATAAATAACCAATTCATTGTCAACTAAAATACCCAATAAAGATGGCTGAGTGACACCGGTAACCCCATACACACTAACTAATCCTTTCATCTCCATGGACAACAGGTCTTGTTTTTGCCAGAGCCAGTCAAATAGCCAATAAAAAAAGTTTCAATTTTTTCCCCACTTTTAGTTTCCCTGGGTTCGTCAAATAAATATGTCTGAATTTTGTTTCCTTTGGAGACGTCAATAGAGCTGATTTTAAACAAGCATAAATTACTGCTTACCATTCTACTTTTAATCTCTAATTCTGTTTCTTTTCTTCAGATTATTGACCTTAATTCAGGCTTTCTCTCTTCTTTTTCCATGATGATAAAATTTAAAACTAGCTTTTCTGTTTAAAGGAAATACATAATCAAGTTATTGTTAATTATTTTGTGAAATATAAATGTGTAACCTTTAGAAATTATGAGACAAAGTACAGTAAGCAATAGTAAAGAAAGTACTATCATTGGCACGTATTTGCTGACCAAGAAGAAATGACAGGGTACTGTACTTCTAAGGACATAAATGTCCTATGTCAGATCCTAATAGTCTTAGGCGTGGACAATTTTAATACCTGTCTAGCTGGTCGTCCTGTCCCTGGTCTCTGCTCACTTCTCTCTGTTACGTATCCCTGTGACATTGATCTGTTTGAAAAACATGTTGGTCTTCCATTTTTCTCCACTGCCTTCAGAAAATAAACAAATAAACAAGCAAATAATAAACATTAAACAAATCATTAAACACTGTAAATTCCTAGACATTCTCCAATTTGGCTCTGTTGAATCTGTTTTACTTGATTTTCCTACATAAATCCTCCATGCCAACCAGACTGACAAACTCACGTTCATCTCTAAATGTCTTATGCTTTTCCACTGATGAGTTTTTAGGAATTCAGTTGTTTTCACATTCCTCTTTGTCAATCTGATCCATACTTGAAAATCTATATTAAATCTTAGAAAGCCTTCCCAAACCAGCCCAGTCTGAAGAGACAATTTTTCAAATTGTCGCAATCCTCCAAAAATGTTTCTAATATATTTACTGGAAAATGTTTGCATATGAGTGGACCCACACAGTTCAAACCCATGTTGTCCAAGGGTCAATTATCCTACTAATATTATTAAGCCCATTTTGTAGATGAAGAAACAGACACACAAGTGAATGGACCTGCTCACAGCCCCGCTGAGATTCAGATCTATCATTATCAATAGAAGAGCCTTTTGGTTAAATTATAAAACACATCAATTTAGGCATAGAGCTAAATGGCAAAATGAGACATACCTTATAATAACAATGAACAAGAAGGCACTAAAGTATCAAGTGAAACACAGAGTGTCAGATTGGATTTTTAAGAACCTAGAAACCAGATTGTAGATGTGCTCTGGAGTTTAGACTTCAAATTTTCTAAGCCTCGATTTCTTTTGTGAAAGAGAACTAAGAATATCTGTCTTGAACAGACACATGATGTGGTTGAAGGTGGGGGGAATCACAAAGTGCTCTACACATGCCCATTTTTGTAACACTATCTGTTCACTAGAACTTCACTGGAAAAATGATAACCGTCACTCTTAAAAAGTGTTATATTCCTTCTTGTTACTTTGATCAAATGGATTTGAATAATTCTATAATTAGATATCTTTCTTTGACTTGGAATCAGGACAAAGAGTAAAAGAAAGTGAAGAAACTATAAGCCAGAGCTTGTTATGGGGTAGATTTCATGGTTTATCCGGGATCATGGAGAAGAGGAAATGGGATCTTCCATTCCCCCGAGAAGCCCTCCACGGTGAGTGTTGTCTAGACTATGTATGTCTAGAAAAACATTGGTTTTAGGGATTATGGAGAGCTACAAATAAGGTAGATGGCAAAATCAGTGCTCCCAAGTAGGATAGAGTGAAATCCGCAGCCCAGGACCAGATAAACAATATCCGAGAATAGAATCCCCAGGTAAACAATGTGTATTAGGTTGGTGCAAAAGTAATTGTGGTTTAAAAGGTTAAACACAATTGCAAAAACCGCTATTACTTTTGCACCAACCTAATAGCATTGCTGCCAAGAGCAATCTTTTTCTTTTGTCATTTTTACAATATTCAGTGTCACACATATGTCTAACAATGGTAGTCTGAGGCAACCACTATATTGGGCAAGTAATCTATTTCTAGAAGAATTTGAAGTCTGCCATGACTGCATTTCTCTACACAATACACGGAGAATGATAGAATAGACATTGGCTTCCTCAATAACTAGTCGCATTTTATTTCATTACAGTCCTAAACCTGAGTTAGTTCTGTACTTCCACAGGATTATACATGAAAATTATTATTTCTTACCTGAATATATGTAATTTCAACTTACTCTTTATTGTGCAACAGGAATCCACTGTGGAAAAGACATGGATAAATGCTTTTCAAGCCCTTGCCAAAATGGTGGCACTTTTGAGAACTTGCCTGGGAATTATACTTGCCATTGCCCATTTGATAATCGGTCTGGAACATTCTATGGAGGAAGGGACTGTTCTGAGATTCTCCTGGGTTGTACCCATCACCAGTGTCGAAATCATGGACTATGCATTCCTCACGTCCAAAATGGCCAGCATGGATTCAGTTGCTTCAGTTCCATCTGGCTACTCTGGGTCAGTGTGGGAAACTGTTACCACACTGTCTTTTGAAAGCAGTGGCTTCCTGTGGGTACCAGTGGCTCAGTAACAGCCACGGGCTCAGTCTGTAATGTAGCCCTCAGGTCTCGGGCTGTTCAGCCAAGGGCACTTCTCCTTTTCCGAGGTCACAAGGATGCTTTTATAATGCTGGAGTTTCTAGGTGGCCACATTCACTTAGGAATTCAAGTCCATAGTACGTCAAAGGCGCTGCTGTCTATTTCCCACAACACCAGTGACGGAGCGTGGCATTCAGTGGAGGTCATGTTTGCACAGAACGCGACCCTCATTTTACTGGATGACGCCTGTATGGACCCGTGCGTCACGACAGCCCTTCTCCATTCGAGATCAGCAGCGATCAGTATGTGCTTACAAAACTCCTTTCTGGGTGGTTTACCTGTGGAAACGGCCAACAGCAGTGCTGCCCCGCTCAACATCTATAACCTACCACCCACAACTTCCTTCGTAGGCTGCCTCCAAGACCTTCACGTTGATGTGACTCTCATTACCCCGGAGAACATCTTATCTGGCTCATCGTTCAACGTCAGGGCAGGCTGTGTGCGAAAGGACTGGTGCGAAGGCCACCCTTGTCACAACCGAGGATGCGGCACCAACCTGTGGCTCAGCTACTGGCGTGACCACCACAGGCCCTATGGAGGCGGGAGCTGAGCGAGGGCTGGGTGTCCAGGGCACTGTGCCCCAGACCAGCCACCAAACCGGCCAGCCTGCCTCTGCCTGTTACCAGACAGATGACCCCTCAGGACATCTGCAGTGGCTGCCTACTGATGGCAGAGACCAAGAGGCTAGTGATGGGCACTAATCAATGTCGAGTGGATTCATAGGATACCAGGGTTTCACTCAGAGAAGAAAAAAAATAAGCCGATAGCTCCTCTCCAAACGGGTTTTGATCTTGGTATTTACAAAATGTTATTACAATTTCACCATTTGCATGTATCAGAAATGTATTGGAAATCTTATTTGAAAGAGAAATAATCTTTTGGATTATTTAGAAACTAGTCATGGAAACTACTAGCACAATATCTACGGCACAGTAGATGTTTAGTAAAGGTTTACTTCCTTGCTCTCCTACCATGTTTCCCCAAAAAAAAGACCTAGCCGGACCATCAGCTCTCCGAAAATAAGACCTAGCTGGACCACCGTCTTTTGGAGCAAAACTTAATATAAGACTGGTCTTGTTTTAATATAATGTAAGACCCGGTATAACATAATATAATATAATATAATATAATATAATATAATATAATATAATATAATACTGAGTCGTATTAATTTTTGCTCCAAAAGACGCGTTAGAGCTGATGGTCTGGCTAGGTCTTATTTTCAGGGAAACATGGTATCTATGAAATTCTCACTTGCTCCAAAACCAGGCTTAACTTTAGCATTGTTATAAACCACCAGTTTATTCAAAGGTATATTTTCCAGGGTTGCATTGGAGAAAACGGATCTTGAACCTAGGTGTCTTAAGAGAACAAAAAGGAAAGAAAAAAAGAAAACATGGGAAGTAACAACAACAGTGAAACTTGGTAGATGCCATAAACTAATTGATCTCATTTCCCTAGCCAATCCCAGCTTGAAATGTATTTCAAAACCCTTAACTTCCAACATCGTCCCAAAGATTGCTGTTGATAGTGATCAATACATACCTGTTCCTTTTTATTATTATTATCACGGATTGAAAATGTCTGAGAGGTAATTGCGACAGACGGCTTTGAAGTCCCGCTGTAATTTACTCCAAGATTTTAGAGGAACCTGAAGTAGGACAACATCTGGTAAATAGTCTTCTCTGCTTTGTAAGAAGTAAAATTAAAACCAGTCTTAGCCTATAGCCAATTCCATGTCCGAGTGGCTAAGAATTATTAGAAACGATTCTCGGGTCTCTCCACTGACCACAATATTCATTACAAATCAGGGACCTGTGTGACAATGAGATATGGCATCTACCCGCTCTCTGTAATATTTTACATGGAGTGGCAAGTTGTTTGGTGATTTCTTTTTAAAGGAGAAAAGGGGAAATTACGTTGAGGCAATGTTCACTTTTTGAAGAAAAATGTAATTGACCCAAGGCAATACTTTTACTACATATTCAAAATAACAAACAGATGTTGACTCATTTTGACTGGCTTCCAAAGGCAGTGACCCACAAAGTTAATACTGACCATGGTGGTGCTGACTGTCCTGGTAATTAGAGTCAAAAGATGCCACTCCAGTGGGTTTCTGGTTTCCTTTAGTTTATTTTTTTCCAACTTGGAATCTCATGAAGGTTTAAACCAAGTTTTCGAATTGGTTACCCACCCCCACGTCCCCCAGTTTCTTTCCCCTCTATAGCACTGGAAACAACAGTTTAACCCTCATGAAAACCCTCGGCTTCAAAAGATACGTCTGTAGGGAGGGAGTTCTGTCAGAGCTTCTCTTTCTGAAAGTCCTCAGTACAAGGTTAAGGAAAATTACATTTTTCATATCGCCTCTTAGGCATAAGATGAAAATATTCTGTATTTGCTGTTATCTATGAGGAATGTTTGCTGGGTGTTTATCCCCATTATAAAAGATGCTTACGAGCCCTAATGAAAACATGGCATCTTTCTGTCATTGCACATTGTGCATGCAAGAGGGAAGAGACGTTTCTCAAAGCTCAAAAAGAGAGTGTTTCTCAAAGCTCAGTTCCTAGGACTGTCCGTCAGGGTATCTCAGCCCACTTTGTGTTTACTGTGTCTAAGAATATGGAGCTTCCAAAATAATGTTCAGAAAGAATGTGTCGCTGACCTCTTGCCTTCTGGATAATATTTGATTTGTAGATGATTATATCATTTTTATCTTCAGTCATACATCTAGACTTTGAGAATCTTCTCCTCTCACAATTACAGTTTCTTAGATAGAAAAGAGGCCCACTCCATGACTGATTTTTTTTTTTATACCATTGTGCCTGCCAAGTGTAGTGGCCCAAACCTCTGCTTACACACCTTCAGGAATGGAGAACTCACTCACTCCATCTTGTCAGGAATTCTCCAACAGTTGTTTCCTCATACTGACGTAAAATATGATTACCTATAGCTTTCATTCATTGGCAGCATTGTAACACTTGAAGACATGCTAATATAAACCTCATATCCCTTCTTGAGAACACTTACATATTTAAATAAAAGTACCATCCAAGCCATCACTACAATCCTGCTACACATGCCCAGTTTCTGCTAATGTTTTCCATGATGTAGTTTGCAGACACTTCCTCTCTGCTTGCTCACTTTGGAATAAATTTGCTGACCTGGTTCCTAGATGTGCCTGAGGACGCAGAGTGACACAGGACTGTAACTGCCGTCATCCTAGATAATGTTCTTCTATTTTTCAGCCTAATGTTACGCTGACCTTTCAACAGCCACACTCCGTGATTGGCTGGCTCACTCTGAGTTGTTCTCACTCATGTGGCTAATGCCCTGTTTCTTCTGCCTAAACCAATGAGGTACTCGTACATTTAGATCTGAACGGCTCTCATTTATTTCTCATAAATTTCATCTTGTAGTTCATCGACCATTAAAACATGTCCAAGTTATGCTTAATAATATTTGTCCTCCCTCTTCATGACATATCAGTAACTCGGATGACAATCATCCCTGCCCCCGACAATCATCCCATGTCCACAGCCAAGTCTGTGGCTTCAGGTGTCTCTTCAAATCACGTAGCAAATCACCACTCTAACTACTTGCTTGTGATTTCTGAAAACAAATGGGATTGCTGGAGAGCTGAGCTCCTGAGAAAAATGCAGACAGCTCTGTGTTCTGCCTGTATTTTAATAGGGCTCTGCAGAGTGACGCTTTCAAGGATGACCGGCAGGGACCCCCTCCAGCCCTGACGTTGGTGATTCTGTGCATATTCTCACACCTCAGCAGCTTCACAAGCTGCATTCTCTTCTGAAGCGTTTTATCTCAAGTAAAAGTGCTGCCGTGTACTCAGCGATGCTGTCCTCTTCAAGTGGGTTATTGTATCTCACAGTGCACTCTGAAAGCTCCCTGGAGCAGGTGGCCTCCAAATGAAGACTCAGAATGCAGTGTTCCTCTAAACAATCAAGTCAGAGTTTTGAAAATGGCGCCTTTTGTGCAGGAAGCCCTCCTGTACACATAGTTGCTTAAGCAAGTTTTACTGTAGTTCAGCTGAACTAAAATATGTCTTCCATTTGCCCAAACTTCAGTTGGACCATGATGACATTTAAACATGATGCAATGTGCTCTTGTTTCTGGTTATGATTTCAGAGTGAAAACTTGAAGACAGCAATCTCTTTAAGACAATGCTTTTGTCAGGTTCATCAGTAATTTCTAGGTTGCAAAATCTGAGCACTTCTCACCATCTTCACCATCACCACTGATCCAAGCCACCACCATTTCTCTCTTGAATTTCTACAGTAGCTCCACCTTCTTTGGGGTTTTGCTCAAATATTACCGCCTCAGAGTCCTTCCCTGATGACTCCATTTAAGATTACAACTCCACTCCTACCCCCAGCTTTCCCTATTCCTTTTCTCTATGTGACTCATTTTATACCAAAGAACCTATCACCACCTGGAATACTTCTTTACCTGCGCCTGGTCTATCCTTCATCAACTGGAACATAAGCTGTAGGAGTGTAAGAACTCTTTTCTTACTCTATCATCCATGCCCTTGAAGGTCAGAGTTTGTTTCTATACTTCTCAAGAGTTTTCTTGAGGTGACACACATCAATAACATGGCATTCCTCATTTCTCTGACCACAGGGAATGCTGGGCGAGTGCAGTACCCAGCTGCACCCTAGTTCTCCGACCCCATGCCTCTCCTTTTCCCCACCAGACCCACAGAAGGAAGGCTCCTCCTCTCCAGTTGTTCAACTGCCTTGCCTCTCATTATTATTAGGAGTACCGTCTCAAAAGAGGCTTTGTACATAATTTCCAATTTCTGTATTTTGTAAGGAATAACTAGGTTTAATGACATTTGCTTGAGCATGCTCCCAAATAGCAAAGAAGGGCGCTGCCTAAACAGTGTGTTTACGGATGTTGCAGGAAGAGCTCTCACCCACCACCAAATTTCTTCGACCAAGTTGGACTGCCGTAGTAACTGATAATCCACCCTAAGTCCCACGTTTTAGGGCCGTCAACGAGAGGTCCCCAAGTTTATCAGTGCAGAGAGCTCCTCTTTCTCTTTTATGATCAGTGAGCCTCAACTAGAAACTAGAAACCAAAATGTAGCTATTTGCAGAATAAAGTAAACTCAGACATATAGAAAATCAGGCCAAATTTTCATTCTATTGAATAAGCCTTTCTGAACTTTAAAAAATATGTATGTCTATATATGGGTCTATATTTCATCTTCTGTCCCTTCTTACCTGTGAATCTGAAGATGTGTTTCTTCTTTGTATCTCCTCTTCTGTTTTGACATTGAAGAGTATGTGGCAGGCAGATTTGGCCAAGATGACTCTGCTGGATATGCTGTTTTTCACCTTTACAAGAGTTATGGAGAGAACATCACCCTCTCCCTGTTTGTGTGAACATGTCGGCCGTCAGGCTTATTTCCAGCTTTGGGAAACAGCACCCAGAACCTCCGCGTCTGCCTAGAGTGTGGCAGGCTGGCGAGGCTCAGTCCATCTTCTTCCAAATTAGAGGCAAACTTTGTCCTTAGCGATGGAAAAGTCCACTTCATAGCTTTGAAAATCAAGCTGGATAAAACTGAACTGTACCAGTCTTCACAAACCCTAGGATTGATTTCTGCTCCTACCGGTACATGGAAAATCCAAAGAGGCAATGTCCTCTACATTGGTGGCCTGCCTGACAGGCAAAAGACTGACGTTTACGGTGGATTCTTCAAAGGCTGTATCCAAGATATACGATTAAACAACCAAAACCTGGACTTCTTCCCAAACTCAACGAGCACTGCATCCCACCATCCAATTCCTGTCAATGTGACCCAAGGCTATTCTGGAGACGACATGTGCGAAGTAGGATTACTCATCCCAGCTGTGTCCGTAGTGGATGGCAGAGATTTATTTTAGTAAATAGATAATTTACGATCACCTTCTCTGTATGTGAAGATGACGCTGTTGGCACTCCAGCCATCTTTTTATCCTTCATCAATATTTTCCCAGCAAGACGGTGGGATTTATATTGCGCCGTAAAAACATGGGCTTGGCCCTACTGGCATCATGGTCTATTTAATCAACTTAGATAACACCACTGACACGCTTGTCCTACACCCATAATAACCCAATTAATTTAAGAATAATTGCATGTTAACTCCACATTTATTAGTGGTAGCTCAGAGTTTTAACAGAATCAACTCTGTGTTGGAAGATACCGGTAACTTTATATTAAGCGCCCAGCTACCATTGTTTTGAACTTCTAGTAAGTCAACAAGAAAGAAAGAAATCTGGGAGGTAACTTCCTTCTGGTAGTTGGATTTGAAATTCTCTGAAACAGAATTTCTCAGAGCCCACGCTTTACCGTATATATTTTGTATGCTCTCTGAAAAGCTACTTAAATACTTCCATTTGTTGGCTCTGCATGACCTTTGAAAGGAAAAGAAGGAAATACATTTATACCTGTGGGACATTTATGGAGCTCTGACTGTCCTGCCATGCACTGGGCTTGATTTTAAATCTACAAAGACGGATCATTACACAGATAGAACATTATATAGGTGTGTGGCCAGGGTGCCAGGCACTGTTCCACAGGCATCTATTCATTTCATTCTATTAAAGGGCTGCTGCACGAGGCATGGTAACTGTCCCCATTTCCATCACTCACAGATCAGGAAACTGAAGGTTAGAAAGGTTATATAACTAGCCTAAATCACACTAATGGTGGAACCCAGATAAATATAGTCTGAGCTCGCCAGAATTCCTTTTTAAACACTTTCATTTGGGATACTTTGTGAGAAACCTTGTGAGAACTGAAATAATAATATTACGTCTGATTCAGAGGCAGAACAGCCGAGGAGGGCTGATGGCGGTTGCTGTACTGGGACCCGCAGGAAGTAGGTACCAAGCTTCACTACGTGACTTTCTGGTAGCTTTTCGGGGCAACAAGATGGCCCGCAGTTTCCTCATTGGGGAAAACAGAAGTAAAAATCTCTACTTCAGATGGTCATGAGTGTAACTGAAAGTGTCTGGTAATTTGTAAATTACGGAGAATACTAGTAAACCTTTCATAATCCCCTTGTGCTGTCGGAGATCAATTTTGTCCATTTTCTCTTTCTCTCTCACTGCATATCTACTTCTAGTTCTCTCTCTACCCCTTTCTCTTAAAAAAAAAAAGTTGCCAACGGTAGCAGTTTTATTCTATTTGTTAACCTGTAGATATACACACTTCAAACTGTCAATACCTAGGAAATTAGCTTCTAAACATCAGAGACACCGGGCTTTCCTTCACTGTTTCCACACTTCGCTACCGGCTTTTCAATGCCTTTGGTTCCTTTTCTGCTCCGTCCAGGCTGTGTCACAACGGAGGTATTTGCCACTCCCTGTGGGGTAACGTGTCTTGCTCCTGCCCTGGGAACACAGCTGGGAACACCTGAGAGGAAGTGCAGTGCTGTGAGCCCAGACCTTGTGCTCCCACGGCCCAAGTGCCAGTTGGTGCCTCAAGGATTTGAACGCAGGTGGAGTTCAAGCTTATCATCCATCCAATGAAGCTGGGCATCTGTTGTTCCAGGAGGCAACCCAGAGGAAGAATACAGATAAAACCGGTTCAGGAAAGAACCCTGTGGCTGTTTCCTCTGACGTGAGCAGGAACATACACCGAATGGGGGTAGTTTAATAGCCCAGCTGGGCCTCATGGGTTTCTGGGGAGAGATGGAGGTCATAGCACCACCGAACCCTGATCCTTGATCATTTAAAGCCAATTTCTGAGAAAAGGATTAACCAGCTGGTCTTTGGCTTTTCTTTTCTCCTAATTGGAAAGACAGAGTAAGGGTTAGCACACTGCCATTTGTTAGCTCTGGGCACCAGCAGCTCACACACCCTCCGTAGTCTGCAGCTTCCTCTGTAGAATAAGGATGAAATATTTGCTTTATAGGTAGAGAAAGTGTGTGTGTGTGTGTGTGTGTGTGTGTGTGTGCATGCACACATGAGTACAACTGACTTTTAACTGCCTACTGGTCAGCTTCATCAGAAACCAGGTCCACTGTCAATTTACTGTGTCACCATAGCTCCATGTGTGATTTCTCCGTGCTCAGTTTCTTTATGTCTGAAATGGATAATCAGTGCTTTATTTGTAGGAGCAAATGCAAAATCAACAGGGGCGTGTATTCGGATATTGATGGAGAAGAAATGTATGGGATGGGTTTTGATACCGGACCATCTAGGTCTGGCATTCTGGCTTGATTATCTGTTAGCCACACGACCAGAGAAAATTACTTAACTACTGGAGTCTCCATTTCCTTTATAAAATGGGGATGATGGTGATAACACTAAGCCTGCATCTGGGACTTCTGTATCAGAAATCACATAAAGGCAATGAGCAGATTGCCCAGCCCACAGCACTCAGTGCATTTTGGCAGTGACACGATGGCTGCTCGTATTACTAAAGTACTGCAGACTTTAGTAATGATGGTGCCACTTGGCACTGCTCTCTCTCTTACCATGTTTTCCTGAAAATAAGACCGGGGCTTATATTAATTTTTGCTCCAAAAGATGCATTTGGGCTTATGTTCAGGGGATGTCATCCTGAAAAATCATGCTAGGGCTTATTTCCTGTTAGGTGTTATTTTCGGGGAAACACGGTAGGTGCTGCTAATGCCATTTTTAATGGACAAAGCAGTGCGACATTATTCAGGAGCAATAGGAAAACCAGCAGAGAACTCACCAATATCATCACCTTCGGTGTCAGGACGCGGGATGCTAACGTGACCATACTGTACGCAGAGAAGGAGCCTGAGGTTCTTAACATTAGCATTCGAGATTCCAGATTGTTATTCCAACTGCAAAGCGGCAACAGTTTCCATAAGCTGAGTCTGACAAGTATGCAGTCAGTGGATGAGGGCATGTGGCACCATGTGACTCTTTCCATGGCAGACCCACTGGCCCGGGCCTCCACGTGGCAGATGGAAGTGCACAACCAAACCCCTTCTGACCAGTGCAGTGGCCACTGGAAGCCTCGGCTTCTGGATGAAGAAGACAGACATTCCACATGGGTGACTGAGCAGCTGACAACATGCGGGGCCTGCCAGGGTGTGTGAGCACAATAGAAACCGGTGGCATTTCTCTCTCTTACATTGAAAATGTTCATGGTTTCATGAACAAACCTCAGGAAGAGCAGTTTTTCAAAATCTCTGAATTCCGGAGTTCCTGGCTCTTTGCAGTTAGATGCCTGTAACTCCAACCCCTGTCCGCATGGAGGAAACTGTGAAAACATCTACAGCTTTTATCACTGCTCCTGTCCCATGGGATGGGCAGGGCCACATGGCGAACTCAATGTTGACGAATGCTTTTCAAACCTCTATAACCATGGCAACTTCTCTGACAGAGCTGCCGCCTAACACTGCAGGTGCGAGCCTGGGCACACTGGTGTCAACGGTGACGTGGGTATAGACAATTGCCAAAGTCACCAGTGTGCAAATGGGGCCACCTGCATCAGTGACACCAGGGGCTATTCTTGCCTCTGTTTTGGAAATTTCACAGGAAAATTTTGCAGGTGAGCATAACGTGCGTATAAAGGTTGGTTTTAGAGCTAAGCTCAGCATTCTCCTTGCCAAACTGGAAAGCTGTCTCCTCAGGTAACATATAGGCCATGCTGAACAGGACTCACATTGGTCACGTACAGACAGGATCCCACCTGCTGGAATGTTCTAGAAGGAAGTTGGCGGTGTTTTGACCAGATTTTAAGCAAAATGTTTTCTTAGTCGCCTTCATTAGAGTATGTCTCAGGACCTACAGCCCCAGAGTCTGACAGCCTGAGGCCTCAGGAAACAAATAGATGATAAATGCAAACGCTGAATGTTAGTATTGTTGGAGGAAGCATGACTCCTATCCCTAAAACAGTGCCCTGGGTTATTTCAGGTAGGTAAATATTGTAAAACCCTGAAAAGACTGGTAAAGTATCATTTCAAAGAGAAATCGTAACTCTCAGACAAATAAATAAACATGTTTTGATGGTTTTATCGAACTCATTAATTAATGAGGGAACAAGATAGAAAAACCGGCTCAGAGGACAATCTTATCATATATATATAATATATATGTATAATATATATGTATATACCTATTATATCTATTATATACCTATTATATCTATACATTTATTCAATATATATTATCTATATATGAATAAATGTAATAGATATAATAGGTATATAATTATATATATAGTATATATTTATGCCATAAATATCTAATTATTGTATTATCGCCCATTTCAAAGTATTCCACAACATTTTTTCTAAAACAGCAGAAGCAGTATTTTTTCTCAAACTACAGAAGAAGTAATCACCTCCATTTCATGTTATATAAACAGAAATAAAAATGAATATTTTCTTATTAAGTCACATTACTTCAATATTTCCACATAAGTAGAATTCATTATTGAATTCTTATAACTTGTGCTGCTTTTAAATTCACTAAACAATTGAGTCATTATGGGAGGTGAGAGGGTATTATTAACAAGTAATAATATACTCATATTTTGGACAGAACACCTGGAGTCGTTGGCAACTTGTAGACATTACACTGATTCAGAGGTTGTACCTTGATTTGATGAATCTCCTGGCAGACGTAACATGCAGCCATAGCTATGAGAAGATGTATTATCTCCATAACATTTATTGCTGTTCAGAGCATGTGAAGACAAGGTACGTGTTAGGGTCTAAGTGTTGACATTCCAGCAAGATGTCACTGCTCACGAGTTAACCAACTCATTTGCCAACTGGTAAACTACCTGTCTAAAAGCAAAAGACATTCAGGATCAAAATTAATAGTATTGCCACTGTGACTTTGGATAAGTAAAATAAACATATACACCCCAGTCACTACTTCTCCAGTATTTTTTTCTGACTAATTCATCAAAGTCAAGTTCTCAAAGATTAAAGCTCTCAAAAATATCTTCTAACGAGATTCAAAATTTGCCTCTTAAACATAAGATGTATACAAAGCTTCATATTTGTATTGGTAATTGACCTCTTTCAAAATAGTTAACTTTTTTTTGGCTCTTTTGAAAAGTCCTCATATTTTCTTTTTAAAGTGGAATTGATTAGCTCTTATGAGAAAAGACACACTCACCATCATGTAGGCTAATTTCTCCATATTAGCTGTAGCACACACAACAGGACAAAATTCAATTCATCTTCTATTTCCTGAATATTAATTAGGCATCAGATACCATGCACATGCACAGTGGATCAAAGGACCTGGGCACCACCCTTCAAACCTTTTTAATCAGTCCCTTCAGACCACTGGGTTTCTCTTGCAATAAAGTTCTGCTTAGCTTCTAACAATGTGCTCTGCCTTGCAGTTTTTAAGGATCCTTTAACATATACAGCTTTGTTGTTATACAAAAGAGCCATGGTCTGAATTCACAAGTAGTTACCACTGAGTGCTGCACACAAGCCTCCTAGACAGCATTTAGCTGGCATGCTACAAAGCTATAAATTGTTAGCAAGCGTTGGCAAGGCAACCGGAGTTCAGATCCAAAGCCAACAGAGAAATCACATGAGTGTTTGGGTGCCAGAGCTCTGTCCTTGCCCTCCTGGCCTTTAAAAGATATGCAGTCTTCCTGCAGTCCGTGTTGGTTTATCAGCAAAGAAGCAACCATCTAGCTCCAGTACACGTCTTTCAACCCTGACTTTACTGTCACCTATGGTGTAGATCTTATCTCACCAATGAAAACTATGCAGAGATGGAAGATATACAGCCATGCTTTGTCACAGCGCCCTCTAGCGCTTTACTGAGAAAGTGACTCTTGCATAAGGCAGCACAATTAGCATCTGTAGTTCAGCCAGCCTGAGCGCTTAATTAGTTTGGCACTGACCATATCTATGAACTTTCTCAAAAAGTGTTCTTGAATGAGAGGAACAAGATGAACAGCTGTGGCTGTTATTTTTATCTTTTCAGAGACACCAGATTACCCCCAACAGTTTGTTGGAATAAGACAAATCTCACTTGTTACAACAGAGGAGACTGCGCCCAGTTCCAGGGTGAACTCCAATGCATGTGCCGGCCAGGCTTCACTGGGGAATGGTGAATCTCATTAGAGCTTTACAAGAGAGTTCCATGTGATTCTACGTTTCCCAAAGAAAGCCTTCAACAATTCTTCACCAAATGCAGTCATTGTTGATAAGGAGTTGTCCGTGCCTTCAGACAATCTGTGACCTGCTAAAAACGCAGGCAAATTTGAGATGCATTTATCAGGCTGAAGGTGAGGTCAAGGGTCGAAAGGCTGCATACTCCGTAGCTTTTAGGGAGCAATGTCCCCAAAATGAGTACAGACCGGGTCTCTATATGACATAGATACTATGTAAATGGATGATCAATGCCTAACCATTTTTTGAACAGCATACCATGCATGCTACACTTGTTATCTTCACTTGTCATTATTTCCGTTTTGCATTTGTGTAACCTGAGGCTGAGAGGTCAAGTGACAGGTCCGATGTGAGTCCAGATGTATGCTGCAGTCAGGCGGCACTGCCTTCAGAGACTCTGACCATCTACTGGACATGCTAGCTACATGCATGAATCAATCTTTGCTTGGAACAATGGAAAGAAAATGGGAAAGTGCTCTTCCATCTCATATACCATCACAGTCAGATATACGGATCTCTGATCAAACTTCCTACAGTGAACAAATTAGAGAAATTAAAGTCAAACACATTTCACAGAGAGATTGGGCCTGAATTAATTTATCCTGAAAGGGTAGTTAATAAAATAATGGGTGTATTTGTACTGTGTGACAGTGTGGATTAATTTGAATATTCTGTTTTACCAGATTCTTTCGGTATCAGAGGTGCAGCTCTTTGGCCATTTTTACAGAACAGCAGGAAATCTAGGATATCCATACACCTGCATTTTACCCTTTAACATTCAATGTCGAGTCTAGTCCTTACTTCCTGTGGTCGTCTCGAAGTGGCCTGGACAGTCCAATCAAGTGTATGCACAGAAGGATGTATCTGTAGTCATGTGCTCTTTCCACGGCACCAGTTTTCATCACGCGGCCAATTATTAACCCAGGACCATTCAGTGTCCTTTCAGTTCCATATATCAACAAAATATTGCAAATATTTCCTTGTCCTAAATTTCAGACACCTCCGTATTTACGTGCTGGTGACTTCCTACCTCGGTCTCCATTTCTGCTTAATGGCACAGTGCACACAACACATCTAAAGCCTTGTATTATTTCTCTCTGCCACTCACACATTGTCCCTATTTACAATAAACACTTCCCTTTCCCCCAACATTTATTTGTTAAAAGAAACATATATCTGTCATTAAAAAATTATTGATTTGAAACTCTGGAGAAAAACGAAGCTCAGAGTTTTCCTTGCTCCTCCAGGAGTCTTTCCATCTGGATAAATTTCTCTAAAGTAGTGAATACACAGTCAGTAGACTCTGCTTTCAAAGTCCTTAACCATCATCATTAGTTAATTTACTGCATGCTAATGGATTTATTTATTTCAAATTTTCATCTGTTAATTAACCTCTAATGAAAGCTCCAAAATGTTTCTGATGAATGTGTCTATGTGTGTGCACTGTTTAGTTCAAAAAGATGTGGATAAGAAATGGGGAAAGAGGAGCTACAGGAAGACTAGAGAATGCTGGGTCCTCACCCAAGACCCAGAGCCATGTGACTTCCATAAGGTCCACAAATATTGAAAAGCTGTCCTCTGACAAACTGCCTTCGCTTCTGTCTTGTTAAACCTATAACTTCATGGTGTCATCCTGGCAAGTTGTGAATGATGGATGGTCTGAACACTCTGGGCCCCCAGCACAGAGAGTGCTTCTCAAGCCCCTTGCAGTTGTCACATTTTGCTCAGATCTAATCAGAGAAATCTCCTTCCAGCCCAGAAGCCCAAGCCAGAAAAGGAAAACAAAATGTCTCCGCTACACTCAGTATCCAACAAGCTAAACAACTGTTTTTCTGGGAAAAAATCTCTTCTTCTTTTATACCTGGGGTTAGCCCTGCCCCACCCACCACCTCGGCCCCTGCCATTTTGGGCCTAGTGAGTAGGCAGTGACCCAGCAAGCAAGGCTTACCTTTTGGGGGGTGGGGCATAAAAAAATGTTTACATAAAACTTCAACATTGTAAGCCGCTCTGTAGAAGCAAGAGGAAACTTTCAAATCGCCTTAGAATTTATACCACTTGTTTTGAAAATTTAGCTTTGGAAGCCATTTTACCTGAACATTACAAATGATGCTTAGCTACAAACCAGATTTGTGAGCAAGTGAAACCTTCTAATTATCTACTTTTGTTTTCTGTTAAAAAATGGGAGTCTGAAGGAAAATAATAAACCAATCTGTCTCAGAATAGACCATATATATATATATATATATTTCTTTTCTGTTTTCAATGAGTTTTCCCTTAGCTTAAGGCACCAATGGATCCAAATCCTGACAGCCTGAGGGTAAGTTAGCTCTCCAGACTCCGGGGTGGCAGAACACAGCCTCACTCTCATGGCTCCTGTGTGCCCCCCAAAAACTGAGCTGTTGGGGGAGAAACTGGTTTCTTCATGGCTCAGTTTTCTCTTGGCTTCTACATATTTACACCTGTTTTCCCATGTGTGTGCACGCGTGCGTGCAAATTATTTCCGTTAAAACCAACATTCATTAAAGTTATTTTAAGGAATATCTCCCCCATTAAGCATATATAAATTGTATGGGTATTGGTACGTTACACTTAAATCATTCTGGGTAAATGAGGCCACTTTTTTCTTGCCCCATTTCACAGCCAATCTATTCAACAGGGAGTGGGGTTTCCACTGTTTCTGTTTATTTTCAGCGTGTGAAAGGGACATTGATGAGTGTGTCTCGGATCCATCCTTCAACAGCGGCCTGTGCAAGGACCTACCTGCTCGATGGATTCCAGTGCGTTGGTGAAATTCCCGGCATCAGTGAGTACTGTGAGGCAGACCTAAGCGGCCTGTCTTCCCCTGTCTCTCTCAGCCTCTGCCAGAACCTCTTCCGGCTTCTCTCTTACCTCATTCTGCATCTGAACGATGGGCCAGTGGTAGAGTGGGGCCAGCAGGAAGCTTTTTAACTTCCATTGGAACATCCCCAAACCTAAAAGCCATTGAATTTCAGGATAGGCCTTCACTCATTTCAGACCTCTAAAAAAAAAAGAACAAAAAACAAAAGCTTGAAAACTATAATAAATTCAAGGACGATTTTAAGCATATCACAAAGACTTTATAAGTATATCCAATATTTACCTATTCTAGTTTTAAATGTTTTTCTTACTATAACAGAAACATCTCATTACTGACTGCATTTTGTAGAAAGTTACTATCGTACTTCACACTTCCATGTTAGAATGACCATTGCAATAAGAAACCATTTTCTCCCCACTCCATTTCCCTGCGTTGTTTATAATGTGAGTTGCCCTTATTCACCTTAATTCTAAGTCATTCATGTTCTTTGATTCCCATTTATTCATCTCATGACAATTTGAAAATTACAGATTAAACTGTTCATATATCCACCCATTTTTTAATACATAGCCTTTCATAGGAAATGTTGCCAGTTCTCTAGTAAGTTAAAAAAATACATAAAGAGAAAGCAGGGAATGACGTGAAATGAAGTCTCTAAAAGTGCAAAAGATAATTTTCTGATATAATTGGTATCAATACTCAAATTACGCCTCATCAGTATAATTTGTGATCTCATAAAACCTTCTCTCCTCCCATAAAATGCCTGATAAACCCTTTTTCCGTTTTTTTCCTGTAATACTTTCCATACAAAAAGAATAACTTATGTTAATTGCTTATAAATTTATGAGCTTATTGACATTTCCATCAAATGGACTAAATTCAATTGCTTCTCAATGCATAGTTGATACAAATAAGTGCTACTGTATATGGACACACCAAGAGATACATTATAAAACATGAATTTCTTGGAGGCATATTTTTCTAAAATTTGCAAGTAAATTTATCCTCTTGAACTATCTTTCTGAAAAAAAGCAACTCTATTATAATCGAAATATATTTGGCATTATAAAATTTTTAAATAAATAAATACCTGAAATGATGGATCTACAAATAAAAAATGCAAAAATTAATAAACTCTTGCATAGCTTTAGGAGTATATATAAAATAATAACTAGAAAGTAACTTTATTTGCTCATATTTCTATTGCTTCCACGGGCATGTTATCATTTATGCTAAATATCGTTGTATGGATATAGCCTTCTAAAGAAGACATTATTTCTGTTCATTTGAAGGGAAAATAATTTGTTCCTCTAAATTATTTTAGAAAGCAACTCCAATAACAATAGCCTGCCAAATATCATTTTGTAAATGTGTTTATATCCTTAGGATCTGTCGTGGTTTGAAAATGTGAGAGTAATTTATTTATTGGGTGATATCCAATCCTCATTTAGTCCCAACTGTTTTTAACAAAGTTGTTTTTCTTTGGAAATGACCAAGGCAAACCTAAAGATAACATTCAAACCCAAAGGACAAAATAGTGTCCTATAAAAGCAAAGGAAATATATTCCATTTTACTTTCCAAGAGTACTAGATGATTTTATGCAGTGGATTCATATCCTGTGGCATCCTGGCAGTCATTTCCAACTGGGAGCGACTAATTTTGGCGTCTTTCCTTTACATTCCCCCACTTGCCTCACACTCTGGCAGCATGTGCCATACTGCGATCTCAGATGTGCTGTTCCACAGTCAGATTTTGTGACAGAGACGTGGGGAAAACCTTCCCACCAACATGTGCATTCTCAAATATTTAAAGTAGGCGCAAACTGGACTCTAGCCAAAGAGCACATGTAGAGTTTCCACAGTGACTCCCTTTTGGACATACCTGTAATTATACATTCACAGGCCATTCCACATGTGGTATGTTCCCTTCCTAGGACATAGAAGAGTCACTCACAGTCTCTTTCTCTGTAAAGTGCTGATGCCTCTGTTGTCACTGTCATGGTCGATTGCTTTTCTGTTTTCCAAATGTCTGGCTCAAAACAAAAATGCTGTCCCTTTGTCTTTATTCTTCTGTATTTCCAACTGCATTGTGTGTGACTATGGCTTTTACACATTTGCACAGAAAAATAAAAACTTTGTTTCTGTATCTGTAGACTTCTCATCCTCTGATAACTGTCTTCATTTGCCCTGACTGTCTTGCATGGTAAGACATCTGCAAGCCAGCCATTCTCTCTCTCTCTCTCTCTCTCTCTCTCTCTCACACACACACACACACACACACACACACACACACATCACATCATGAACTCAGAAGCACCAGTGGTCATCTTCCTGAATTGTGCCCTCTCCCCAGATGTGACACTACAAGTAAACACCTGTGGCCACCAAGGTGCAAGCCCCCTGCCCTTTCCCTCTCTGGCAAACATTCCTCTAGATGGCATTCTAGAATTGACGCTGTGCCTACGTGTTCTTCCTGAGGTTTACATTGCCTCAGCCTAAGCTAGCCATACTTCAACCTGACCCCAAGAAGGGCCATCTACCTAAATGACAGAAATTCACACAAACGCCTCTAGACCGAGCTTCTAAAACATATCCCGTATTTAGTTGAATTTAAAAAATCATTTTGTCTATTTTTAAGATTTAACATGTGAACTAAACTATGTCTCTGTTATTGGCTGTGTCTCTTCCCTGTGCAAATATACCTAGAGAGTGGTTTTTATAGACTAGGACAGTAGAGAAAATACAGAGATTTGGGGAATTGAGTGCTTTGGCAGCATAGAGACAAATTCCATTGACACTACTGAGATCGTACTCTGGGCCAGGGGCTGTGATAAACCATTTTTTAAATACATGACTTTGTCAACCTGAGGGCCACCTGAATCTCTCACCTTCTAAATTCTCCACTAAATTGTGTTTAAAGATTCTTTTGCCATTTCTAGGTTTTTAAATAAAAGTTATTCAACTTTAAGTTTGCAGAATTAAAATGGAGATTTTTCTGGAAATGGTGATACATAAAATTTGAGTTTAGTGATTTAGGTAGGAAACCAGTGAAGGAAAGAAACCTGTTTTTCAACTACCAAAATTATTACTAATATGGACTATTTTACTTTTGTACTTCACTTTTTCTTATTTATTCTGCAAATGCTAAATGAATCCCTACTATGTGCCCTGCCCCTTACTAGGTACTGGGAATACAATGATAAATTAGATGGGGCTGACTCACCATGAGGTGAGGGTCTCACAGAGGATGTAAGTGAACAGGACAGTTCCTGGGTCAGTGCCAGGGTGGAACCAAGCACCTGCCAAGCAGATTTTACTTCTGGGCACCACATTCCAAGGACAACATCGATGGCTCCCGGGGCCTAGAGAAAGGTGTTGTGGAGACAATACGACGATAAGGGGATGATTGTTTTCTCTAGACAGAGAAGACTTAAGGAAAGCACGAAACTGCCTTCCCATGTTTGCAGGGTTATCACAAAAATGAAAAAGTAGATTTGTTCTATGTTAATACAGAGAGCAGACATAAGACAAAGATGTCAAGTCAGCAGAAAGGAAAACAAGTGAACATTAGAACTATTTAATAATGTAATGCACTAATTTGCACCTAGGTGAACTGCCCATGAAAACATTCAGATGGACTCTACGTCATCATATGTCATGAGTATTGAAAAAAATGTTTGTCACGGATTGAGAGATGCATGGACGTGACGCCCTTAAGCATCTATGATTAAATGAAGAAGCACCACTAATGTACCCTGTATCTATAGAAATTCTTGAGATCATTGCCTCTGCTACCATGATAGCAGAATTGTAGGCTAGGTTTGTAAATGACATTTGCATTTGTAAGCTGAGGAAAATGTGACCCGGAAGGCTGGATAACTGACCAAGCTCACCTGATAGTTGGAGAAAGTGAGGATTGGAAAGGACACCTCTGGGTGTTTTTAGTAACACATTGGGCCATGTTATAGGGAAGAAGCTTTTGAGAAGGAGTAATTTCCTTAACAATGTATTTTTACATACAATAATGTATTATGCTGCTGCCTTCGAAACTGAAAGCCGAACACCATCACCTCTGGCCCACTTACCCTCTGAGAGGCGTCTTCATCTCCCAGAGCAAGGACGGGCTGGACCTAGATGCTTGTCACTGCTTCACACGCAGACCCACGCTTTCCTGAGCAAATCTTCAGGTCGGCCTCACTCCAGTCAGTTCCAGGCAAGGTCTGCAATTGAATCAAGGCAATTGCCATTAAAAAATAAATACATAAAAGAATGGAGCAGTTGAGAAAGTTTCTATGAGTGGTGCTTTTCTTTCTTAAATTTTATGGTCAAATAATGATGTCAGAAATATATTGCATTGTAAAATGTAAATGCTAGCCATCATCAAGAATGGTTTGGAAAACCAAACAGGAACTCTTCCAATTCTGCCCTGAAACTTTGATGCCTATGGTTGGTTGCCACATCTCTACAAGGAGGTGACACTGCAGAGATGACATCAAGGGAGGTGACGAGGGTCACAGAACATAGGGGATTGGAGAAGCGGGCAGACACGTCTACTAACAAAGTTACTCTTCGGCTAAATGAAGAGTCTGAACATACGTGTTGATTACCAGATGGCCTGACTAGTCTGTTCAGAAAGTTTCAGAATCCCAGGGTGGGAAGCGTTCTTTGAGACATAGTGAGTCTAGCAGGTGATGGGGAACTCGCCTTCATACTCATAAACGTATGGAGTTCATTAAACCGAGAGAGTAAAGCATAAAATAAAAGTAAACGCAGCAAAGATGTGGAGTCATTTGTGAATGACAGAGTCATAATTGTTTCTGAGGGTCGCTCTGAATTCCAGAGGCTGATGGCAGGGCTGACACCCAGCGGCCCACATCTTCAGGCCCCTGTGAAGGACAGGGCACTGTCCAGTGGCACAGGAATCATCCTCCGCGTGGCAAACTCTGTCTTCTCTCAATTTTCCCTTCAGGAAAGAGGCACCCAGAATGACAGTCTCTTTAAATCACAGTTTTAAAAAGCGCTGTCACTTATCACTGAGTTTCCACTAATTAGCATTCAGGGAGGAGTAAATATAGCACTGACATAAGAAACAGTTTTCAAATGTGATGCAGTCCCTGAAATCAGGTCTGAATCAGTTCACAAATCTGTTTTCCTTTCATCGTTTCACATATTATTAAGAATTCTGCTTCACCGAGTATAATTAATGCTCTTCATTTTTTTAATGTGAGGTCATTGCCACCGGCTTCACAGAAATCACGTAACGTAGACTTTCACCTTCAGAACCCTTTTCCTCTTGTGTCTAAAATAGAAGGGAAACAAGCAATGGGGGGGGAGGGGGGCTCCTGGGTTGCAGGTGTTTCTGAATTTGGCTGACCCACAGACAACTGTGAGAAATAACCAAGGCGGAGTTTGTCACTGACTTGACTAGTTAATCAAATCAAACAGCTTTGTAGTTGTCCTATTTCCCCAAAAATAAGACCTAGCCAGACAATCAGCTCTAATGCATCTTTTGGAGCAAAAATTAATATAAGACCTGGTCTTATTTTACTATAATATAAGACTGGGTCTTTTATAATGTAATGTAATGTAATACCGGATCTTATATTAAGTTTTGCTCCAAAAGACACATTAGAGCTGATTGTCCGAGTAGGTCTTATTTTGGGGGAAACACGGTACCTGTCAACTTAATCTCATCATCTTTCAAAATCTCCCTGAAGTGATCATTGCCTTGCTACAAGATTGGATTTAGTGGAAACTGGTATTTAAATTAATTTATTTATCCATTTCTCTGACCATTTATTGAAGTTCTGCTCTAGGCAAGGCTCTGAGCCGAGCATGGTTGAGCGACTACGATATACACAGAGGATAAAGAACTTGGGTGAGACAACTGGGTGACTTCCATGTTTGCCTCCACCCACAGAGCTTCTCCAATTTTGTAAATCAGGAGGATATTTGAAATGTGCCTATAATGACGTATGTCGGTTATGAGAAGAATGACCATATTATTTATTGTCCAATGGCAATATTTTGAGAGTGAAGGGAGCACTGTAAGTAGTTATGCTGGGACAACAGCCTAAACTGGGCAAACTGAGATAAATCCTAGTTACCAGCCCCGCCCCCTGGAGAATTCTTTGTGTGTCACTTGACACACTTCCTTCTCTTCCAAATGAAGTTGAAGTCTATCACAGATCATTTCAGAAATTAGGAACAAACCAATGCGTTGACCAAATGACTCAAAGCAAACCAAGAAGTTGCTTGCATTTTGTTCATTACAATTTCCTTGAGTTATTTCCCTGGTGTCTTTTTTTTGTTTGTTTTTTTTACTCAAAAGCACTTTTGGCGTCAGTCCCTGCTAGTAAAGATAGAGTTGTGGTCAACCAAACTGAAAACTGCTAGCATGCAATTGAATGTCATGCTGTTGTCTAGTTTAACATGACATGAATTTAATTTCTCCCATTTTTTGAAATTCTGGAGAAGAATGGAGTGTATAGATTTTTATAGAATATGGATTTTCTTCCTGAGTGACTGATACTTTTAGGAAATGAGGCTACAACTCATTGAATCCATTGTGGATCATTTTTGTGGGAGCAAATGGAATGACATGTAGAAAACAAAGTACACTGTAGGGAACTTAATATCTGAACCTTCATAAAAAATAAAAAGAATTCTTTCTAAAAGACATAAACCATGGCTATTATCTGTTTCTCACAATTGAAATTACTGAATCACGGATTATTCATGTAAACTACAGAAATCTATTGGAGACTAATTGTATACAAGAAGGAAGCAAATAAGTTAAAGCATATAATCACATAAGTTAAATGTAGCTCATCCAAAAATAAATAGGCCATTTACAGTGAATTGTACTTGGTCATTTGGAAAGTACATTTGGGATTAGTTCATTGTCTAGCTGGGTTTAATTTAGTTCTACACATAGCTTTGAACATTTATTACTTCCACCCACTTTCCCTAATATTTCTTTGATTTATCCATTTCTCACCATTGCTCACCAAGCTTGGCTCAGTGCCTTGCCTGTGGGTGTCAGTAAAACTATATTATAAAGGGAAACTGAGGTACCACTATATTCAGTACAGAAAGTTAACGTGTTTTCCTGACCAAATTCGCAGATTGAAAAGGCAAGGATTGGTCATTCGTAAGGACTTTGGTGACGATAGTGTCTAAGGAGAAGTGAGCCCCACACTGTGTTTGGGGACCATTGCCATCCAAGACCCCAATGCACAGAAACTCTATCATTCACGTTGCAGTGGAATTTGGTAGAAATTGGCTCTTTCCTGAACCAATCCCGGAGGACGCTTCGATCCATACGAAAACAAGCTGCCTGTCACCTGTACATGATCCTATGGACGCACAGGACACTCGGGGAGCAGCCCTCCAGGGTACATCAAACCCCTCTTTACTTTTAGAAAAGCATTACATTCTATCAGAGTGAGCTGGGCCCCTCAAAATATTAGTGACTGGGAGCAGAGTGTAACTTACTCTCAAGGATGGTTGAATTGTTAAAACCCATGTCCTTTCAATCTATCGCCTCTAAAGTCAGTAAGAGCCGACCACTGTTGTAAGTATTAAAAAAAAAAAAAGAAAAAAGAAAAAACAAGACATTTTAAAGGCTACATTGCTCGTTGCTATTTGGGCCTTAAATCGTCATTTTATTCTTCGTTGCTGGTCAAACACATGTTCTGAAAACTTGCCCATGAAGCCTCCCGTGCCCTTCTCCCTCACCCAGTCAGTATGAGGCCTCTGCAGGTGCCCACACCGCCCTCAACACGCCTCCGTCATACATGTGCTGACAAGCACGCTAATGACGGTTAGTGTCTGTGGAGAGCTCACGCTCAGCCAGGCTGAGGTCGTCACACATGATGTCTTATGTACAGTTCACAAAAGCCCCCACATTTAGGTAATATCATTGTCCCGACTTACTGACAAGCACACAGTCAGAGAGAGGTCGCGGGCCTTCTCCAAGGGTATCGGCTCAGAGGCTGCTGTACAAGCCTCCAGGCTGTGGGGTGCGTGCACCTTGGCCCACAGGTGACCCTACACAAGCCTTAGTCTTAGGGCTTCCTCCTGTGAGCCACGGCTGGTGACCGTGCCCAGCAGAGCAGATGCGCAGAATTTCATGAAGGAAGGAATGAATGAATGCTATGTGGTGTGCACAGGGGAGGAAATCATGACATTTTTCACAGAGGTGGGGAGTGGCCAGGAAAAGTTTCACAGGGACGATATTTGATCCAGGTCTTAAAGAAGGAACAGGAATTTTCTTAGCATGACAAAAAGCACATTTCTCCTGGCATGTTTTTTTGTTTTGCTCGATTGTTTGTCTGTTGCCAAAGTGTTAATTAAGCTGTTGTTCACTGAAGAAATTAGGTCACAAATAAAATGGGTGCCTGTTGTTAAGAGAGCCCAGAAGGCCCTGGTTCTTATTCATGTAAGTGCTGCGTCAGCTTTACGGGTGTCTGTTGCCTGGTGGATGATCAGTTCTTCTTTGTGGAACGTTGTATATTCCCGAGGCTTGGGAGGAAAACCTGGAGAACACGGCTGAGAGCCCTGGGCTCCTTGGGGATCACTGAGCAGGCTTAAGGATGTGAGAGGAGGAAGGGAATTTATGGCATGGCCCCAAGAGATAATAAACATTAGACGGGGGGTTGAAGAGGCCCCAAGCACCGAGAGAGGAGAAACGGGTGGTGCCAGAAGGAAAGGGGGAATCTAGGAAAAAGCGAGAAGGCATCACAGTGGAAGGAAAGACCCTACAGCAGCCACGGGAGCTGAGTGACATGGATGGAAATTTCTGTATTTGCCCCACGAGCGCCGTTAATAAGACCAAAGCTGATCATTTTTCATGAGACTGATTGTCAGAAAAGCCTTACAAAGAATTTCCAAATGTTCTCGGCTTTCTGAATTCAACAGGGCCTGAGGGCATGTGCTGCCCACTGCCACCCCCGCGCTGTCAGCTCATAGCCCCTCTAAGCCACCTTTGTCAACAGTAACTGCTCCCGAGGGAAGAGCTCTCATTCTGGGCCTCTCAGCAGGAAATCGTGTTTTGGGTGTTTTGGTTTTTCATATGTTCACATGACACTGCAGATTACTGCCCATGCCCAGAACTGAGAGAATGAGAGTATCGCCCCAAAGTAGCCATTCCATCCACACTTTTGTTTCCACATGATGTCTGACAAAGGGTAGGACAGAGGGAGAGAGGAAGGAGGCCAGGGAACCACTGCAGTATAATAATATACAATCCTACTATAATAACTTCAAGGAAACTACAATCTAGTTTCAGATCCAAAAGGAAACAACAAAAACCTACGAGGCATCCTGCAAACAATTTACCCCTAATTTAGGGCACGGAGTCAAAGCACAGGACGAATTCACAGAAGTTTGGTCACTGAGCTATGACAAGAGGGGCCATTTTCGCGGCAGAAATGGGAATTCTATAAGGCCAGGAAACATGAGAAGGACTATTTGGAGAACAGAAAGTGGGGGAGCATTCAAGAGAGAAAAACGGTCAGAAGTCAGCCTGCAATAGTGGGAAAAAAATTTGGATGGCGTAGAGAAAGTGGATAGCCCTGACTGGAACAGGTAGAGAAAGCTGGGAAATAAAGGGATATAACAGTGGATAAGTTAAGGGTAGCCTAGATTATGGGTTACATTTCCCAAACTTCTGTTAAAATCCAGCCAGAGAAGGAAGAGTCATTCTGTAATTCCGTGATTTAGGCTTGTGCCCTGTTTTCCTCTCCCCTATTTCCTGTAGGTTGTGACTATATGTGGGTTTCCACTCAGCTTCTGACTAGAAGGGAATTTACACCAAAAACAGTAGTATCTTTCTTTACTAATCGTTTTATCTCAGTAATGAAAACTCCCCCATAATCTTCTTAGATTTATTCTTTCCTATTGGAACCCAAACCAATACAAACTGTTCCGTGTCCTAGAAATTCTTTTTCTTTTTATAATGCTGTGCAGGCAGGACAGTTTTGTTGAGATTTTTTGGGGGGCGGGGGGAGGTGGACTAATTTATCAAAGGCACGTATTCTTTAATCCGATTTTTGATTTCTGCTAGTTAAAATTTTCTCTAGGCATAGTTTGTTACTATGTCTTGCTCTAAGTACCTTTTTTTCTCTTAGAGTACATAAAATTAAGAAATACGTTTTCTCCTTTAAAAACATATCCCAATTTTTTGTGCAGATCAATAGAAAATGTACCCCACACCCAGCAGGAGGTGGTCTGAACAGTATGTGGTTACTGCGATCTATTTTCAGCACTAAGGGAGCCAGAAGATTCTCCATTCACTGCCCCAAGAGACGTATGGCTCAGCGCCCAGTTAACCCCATGGCTCAGGCCTCTTGTGACCAGGCTGGCAGGGTGCCTGTTCTGCCCAGAGCTGGGCCTTTTCTGCGATGGAGGGATCCCAACACCACAACTGCCCACCAGGCAATGCCTCGGGTAGTATGTACTAACTGCCTATAGTACCACTGTTTCCACTTCGCAGATGCAAAATCTATGACCCCAACAAGGTGAGCGACTTACTCAGTCACGCACTTCTTCCAACCTCAAGCCCCCGTTTTATCCTCCAATGCACAATCTTGGGTTTCCATTTCCTAATTTGCAAAATGCAACACTTGGAGATTGTTTTTAAGCAGGCTGCCCTCCCTGAAAATTCAGAAAATTAGAAATGTGAACATCCCTTCATTGTAAAATGGGTATGTGAAATAGGTACCATTACACATAGGTTTCAAAAACACAAGTTTTTCATGAAACAAACTATGCCCAGGGAACGCTGTGGAACTTTTTAAAGAAAAGCTCCGGGGAACAAATGAGGAGATCGTAGAGTCCACTCTATGCCTCTAATGGGATCCAGGATGTATTCATTTTTCCTATGAAGTCCTTTGAACGCTGAAGATATTCACAGCCGGCAGTATGTACGTCGCCCTGATTTCCAGATACTTGAGGGGAAAGGTTGGGTGCATTTGGGCCAGCATAACTCCACTGCCACTTAATAACCAATACACATGCCCTTCAGTTATAGAAACCAATACAAGCCCCTCGATTTAAATACTGATTTGCAGAACCTTAAGTAGTGACACTGACCTTCATATTCACCTGTGGGTGAGCTGAAGAGGTACAGGTCCTGTGTAACTGGATGTAATTCGTCTTCTGCCTTGAAACATGAATGGTGCTGTATTTCACGGGAGTCCTGCTCTGGCTGGGGGGTACAGGCCGTCACTCCTTTTGGGGCAGACACGTACCTTTGTGAAGAGGCATTCTGGGGTGTAAAGAGCCTGGCATGCATTGAGAGCCGTGACGGGACACGTGTGTCCAAATGGGCAAAGTTTGAGTGAGTGGCCACCTGTTCAGACGTTCTGTGAGGGAAGAGGGGGCTGTACCCTGGGTGCCAACTCACACAACACTGGTGGCTCGAGCGGGCACGACGAGGACACACACTTGCTTAAATTCCGTTTTTGAGACTATGTGCTCGGGTGTCTCATCCCGGTGAACACAGACGGCAGTTACACACTCCCACCAGGTCTCCTCGGTGGAAGTGCGGCCCAGATGGGGCCAGGTGTCTGGACCGACAGAGTCTTCCTGTCGGCCGGTCAAATACAGCAGGTAACCGCGATATATCGGAGCTACTCCTCGCTTATGCTAAGGGCCTTCTTTGTACCTGGGTTCTGCAACCATCTCGTTGAGCAATTTGGTCCAGCAGACTTTGAGCACCTATGACATGCTATGAGGTCTGAAGTTAACAGAAGAGAGAAAGATGGCGTACTCTGTTTGAATACAGCTTTCCAAAGATAGAAACGTATGGACCTTGAAATCCTACCTTGAGACAGAAGTCTAGTATGCCATGAATTGTAGGAGGCCACGGCCAGGAACATGCCGATTCGAATTTTTGCTACACAAGCTAGAAGTCTGTTCCTATAAATAAAAGGAGTTAGGCTTTGTCACCTCTGTACACATGTGCTGCTGTCTTCCTTGATTTTCTATGTGGCAGTGGAGGGTAAACTTGTTTGCATCAGACTTTTTATAGGTAACCAGGTGCATCTTGGAGACCTCTGTCACCATCCCCCCACTGGCACTTACCGAATTCTGACACCATAAGTACTACTCACATACTTTATCAGAGTGAAATATGTGTGCATGTTTCCACATAAACACTGTTGAGGTCATTTTTTTTACATCTACAAGAAAATAGGGGCTCCTCCAGAATGGTTTTAAAATTCAATGTCTTAAAAGGAGTGTGCAAACATCTCTGCAGTGCTCTGTGTTTGCGGAAACCTTACATCCCTGGGCGGGGCTGGAATGTGGACGTCCTCCTCAGTTTGCCCCTAAACCTTCCCCAGTGCACTGAAACCACCCGGACACATTCCCTCAGGGACAGCAAAGGAGCACAGTGTCTGGGGACCACGTGTGCAAGCAGCATATGGCCTTTCGAAGGATCGGTCCCCGTACTTAGCAAGTGGGTGCACAAGCTTTAATTATGCATCCATTTCAAACTTTACACCCAAGTCAGATTGTGCTGATGTTAGTCAAACCGATTCGAGGCACTGATTCAAGAACCTGCTGATGGAGTGAAAAATAGCCGGGAACTTGTTAACAAGAAGTACGGTTATCTGCATCTCAGCAGACCCTGTCAGGAATGTGCTGAGCTCAGGCAGCCTGCAGCCAATGAACGTCTTTCTTTGCTTCCCGTTCGTATTTACAGTTGGAAGTGATATGTGGCTGCTGTGCAAGTCGGCACCCAGAAAGGGTGCCGTTGTTTCCATCCATCCCCTGTTTCCTGACACCGAAGCAGGAAGCAATGTAATCACCACCTGATAACATTGTGTTAAAACCAGAGGGAGCTCGCGGCTGTATGCAAGCAACAACCCTGGGAGATACTCTGCATTGTTTCTTGATAGACCTGCTGGGGTGTTAAAACCGTAGGACTGGAAGTTGTGAATGATGGGTCCTTTTCTTTGTTCTCAGGTGAACTGTTCAGGGTCTAGGCAGGCACTGTTTATTGAGACAGCTTACCTGCCAGACATCTACTGTATGCAAGGCACCTTCCTGGAACTCGCAAAGCAAATCCTTGCACCAGTCAGCCTTCTTCATTAAAGCTGATGCTCAAATGGCCCTAAAAAAGAATGACCCACCTCAATAAGCAGGGAGGCATGGCTGGTTATAGAGGCAAGAGACGGGGGACACAAAGTAAACATTATTGCTCACCTCTCCATATGTAACCATGTCAAGTGAGGGTAATGCATTTGAAATGGAGGGCCGGTTGGGGTTTCCCCCCACAGGGCAGTCTACCTGGGACGCGGCTGGGCACAGCACAGCCTGTCAATGTGGACTCCAGGTCTGCTGCTCACTAGCTGTGTGGCTTCAGAGAAATGGCTTACATCATCTTTTTTTTTTTTTTTTTCCCTTTTCAAAGGAAATTTTATTTGAAACCTCAGGGGGCAGCCAGATGGCTCAGTTGGTTAGAGCGCGAGCTCCCAACAACAAGGTTGCCAGTTCGATTCCCATATGGGATGGTGGGCTGCGCCCCCTGCAACTGAAGATTGAAAACGGCGACTGGACTTGCAGCTCAGCTGCACCCTCCACAACTAGATTGAGGGACAACTGATGGGTCCTGGAAGACCACATCCAAATTAAAAAAAAAAAAAAAAAACACCAAAAAAACCAGAGCCACTGTTGGGATTCAAAACTCCCTTCTTTGTCCCCTGAAGATGTAGTACATAACAGTGAAATATTACTCAGCAATAAAAAAGAATGAAATCCTGCCGTTTGTAACAACATGGATGGACCTGGAATATTAGGCTTAAGTGAAGTAAGTCAGACAAAAAGACAAATACCGAATGATTTCACTTATATGTGGGATCTTAAGAAAACAAAACAAACCAACAGAAACAGACTCGTAGATACAGAGAACATACTTAAATCGTGTTTTTGATAAGGGCAACCAACTCTCCATCCCTAGACTGTTGTGGGGATTACAACGAGATGGCATACAAAATGCCAGGAACATCGCAAATCCCCAGATTTTAATTGCTTTTTCCCATTTCCCTTTGCACTACCTCTTACTTCCAAAGTATTTTACAGACAACCTCATTGGAGAAAACGAACTCTATATTGAAGATTTATTTCCTGGGGAGAACACAGACATAACCCAAGACCTAGTTGTCATTTTTGTTGTAGAAACAATATATTTATCCCAGGTTACTGAGACAAGGAAAAGATGTGTATATATATATATATATATATATATATATATATATATATATATATATATATATATATGCGAAGGAATTTTAATAAACAAGAAGAAGGAAACCACTGCACAGGGGACCAAGTTCTGTGACCCACTTCAGAATGAAAATGCCTTTTCACACGGAGGGGATGTGTTGTCAGGCCTGCCACACACAGAGCTATGCTGCCCTGAGCTGAGGATGACGCCCTCCTCTCTGCGTGGAGCTGCACCCCCAAAGTTAACTCACAGCAGAGGGTTCCTTTTACACCCACGCTGTCAGCGCAATGTAAATGCGTCCCCACCACACTGAAATGCTGGGGCCGTGTGTTTAATCTGTGCTGTGCAAACAGAGTGACCCTGAAAAGAACATGAGCGCCGAGCATGTCTGCAGAATTGGCATCGTTCCTTGTAAACAGAACTGGGGAGGATTTTCCAAGACTAGTGACTAATCACAGTTTTCTTTCTGAGGCTCTCAACACAGCCCTTTCCCCGAGGACACGTAATCGACATGGTGGTGGAATAGAAAAGTTATAGGCCCGAGGGACAGGTTTTTTTTCCTAAAGCGGGGCGAGGAGTGTTATTCTAGGGTGTGGGAAAGAGAGGGAGTTGTCCTCAACCACAGAATTGAAGAGGCTTAGTTTACAGTTGAAATTCTCAGTTCTAAGTCTCTTGGGCACTTAGGAAACAACATTCCCCAACGTTTCAGATGATTTAAGTTCATCAGGGGAATATCCTTTTGGCAATTACCTCAAAATTCAAGGAAAAAAAGAACATAAAATAGTTGACCCTTGATCAACACGGGTTTGAACTACGTGGGTCCACTTATATGTGGACTGTTTTCAGTAAATACAGTAAATGTATTTTCTCTTCCTTATGGCTGTCTTCATAACATTTTCTTTTCTCTAGCTGACTCTGCATAAGACTACAATATAAATACGTAGAACAAAGAGAAGATGAGTCAATTCACTGTTAGGCGTGAACAGTAAGTTTTTTGCGGAGCCAAAAGTTTTGGGTAGCTTTTCCACCGAGAGGGGGATTCGGTGCCCCTAACCCTCACGTTATTCGAGGGTCAGCGGTAACTCAAATGTTGATATGACAGAGCATAGGAGGACTACAGTCATCAACAAAGATTATCCAGAAAAAAAAACCTGACGTTTTGAGACTGTCAGTAGCAAATTATAGAACTAAAATATAATCCAATGCTTTAGCTGGATTATCTCATTTCTTCTTAAACAGTCTTTGAACTGGGTTGGAAACAGAGACGCTGAGCTTCATTCTGTTCAAATAGTGGCAACAGGAGGTGCCCTTCAGTGAGTTGTCCCGTGAGCCTTTTGTAGAGAAGGAGCAGAGGTCTAGGCATCCCTGCGTCCCTTCCTGTCTTGGGCAAGGACTTCCAGAACCATTTCAGAAGACGATGCAAACATTTTGAATGCTATCAGTACTGCATGCTTAGACTAAGAGACCCAAAAGTCTCAAGTAACCATCTCAGCCATATTGTCTGTTAACTCTGGGCTAACCTTACACCTGGAGGTAGGGAGGGCAGCTTCCGTTCAGCAGTGGCTGTAAACTAATAGGAAAATGCTGTTAGCCTCGATTTGTGTCCCTGCAAGGAAGAGTACTTTACATTCCTCAAAACTAACGGGAACACATCCTTTCCCCTCATTGTGTTTTTGGGCATTTAGGTGGACTATTAGCAAAGTCAAACATAAGGTTTTTGTTTTTTAATCCTACCAGTTTTAAAGCCTGTAGACTTTTACCAAATGGCTTTTGGAATTTGAAAACCTGACTTCTGAAAGGACCCGTTAGTTCTAAAATGAAAAGCTCTTTTTAATAAATCTTCACATGGGAAGGTGTCTATCTTGGCCGGTTGTAAGGTACCTTGGTGTTTTAAGTTGCTATGGCTCCTAGATTTTAGTGATGTTCCCTTCGGAAATGACCAGCCTCAGCCTCGCAAGATTCTTCTCTGTTTAGACCGCCCAAGTCTCAAACGATTTTGAAGAGAGAAGGCTGTGCGGGGAGAGGATTCCCATTAAACACGTTATGTGTCTTCCGTCTTCCACTAGGCCGACTTTGCAACTGAAAGTCTGGTAATTTGATGTAAACTGACAGTGACAACAGAAATAGTTACTTCTGAGGTTATTTAAGAGAAGGGGCAGAAGAGAGACATTCATCAATGAAACGCTGGAAGAAAGGGTTTTTATTTCTCTGTTTGCTTTTTAAAATAAGAATAGAGTAAATGGCACAATAGATTCTATAAACAAGTCCTCCAATGACAAGCTGTCAAAGTTAAAGTGATAGATTTGACATGGCTGGCTAGATGCCACACTTTATCACCTACATGAGGGAAAGCCAATTTGAGTTTGGTCAATAAAATCCAACCTCTAGAGCTGGGGTGGGGGGGCACAGCTGGCGTCGTGAGGCAGGGCCCGGTGGTGTGGCATCCACTGTTGCTGGGACACCGCAGAGTTGGCACAGCTGCCCTGTGGGGGATGTCTAACATTTAAGCTCGATTTGATAAATAAAACGCATGTATGTCAGAGGAGACGATGCCCTGGGCCCTTCGTGCTCGGGTAACGTAATGCAGGTCTGAGGTAGAAGCGGAGTGGGTTATTCAACAGCTGGATTTACTGCTGTCCACAACTGTTGACAATTAGACTACACATGCTGCAAGTTAGGGGTTGCCAGGGTATCTCATTATAGGAGGCTGTTTTTCTCAGAGGCTGGAATCTCTGCTGAATTACTGAGGGACTTGTTTGAATGGAGACTTGGCCCAAATAGTTTTCTGATAAGTTGGTCATAAATCCTCAGTAAAATAAGCTTGGTGTTCTCAGCATATCTGTTGGCTTTTTGATCATTTTTATGGCTTTCCTCTTGCTGGTCAAATTATCCTTCTATGCTCCGAAAGCTCTTCTGACATGGATTAAGTCAACACAAACCAAGGGACCTTCATTACTTTGGCAACTGGTTTTGATTTGGGGGCGATAAATGCAATGACACAGACTAGACTACGTGTGCCAAGGGGCTATGTGATAAGCCACGAGGGTGTCAGGGATTTGGCACTGTTTTTCTGACATAATGTGAGAATAAATTAATAGCAGCTTTGACCCACTGCAGACAGTGGGAAAGAAGAAAGAAATCTGAGTGCGAAAAGCGCCAAGGTACGGCGTTTGGGTTAAGAACGATGATGCCAGTAGGTCATGAGAACGTCCATGTGTGGCCACTGTGTGCCTGGCACTGGGCTGGGCACAGGCGGGCAGGGTCAGGGCCAAACATCTGAGGAAACAACAGAGGATGTGACCCATGAGTATCTTAGTGTCCAGCAGGGGCGATAAGACCATGAATAGAAATGAGATTGACAGGGCAATAAAAGCAGAGAGGGGAGAAGCGTCAGCAAGGTCTGGGATAGTGAGGAAGGGCTGGTAGAAGCGGCAAGACCTGCAAGTTTGGGGTTAGAGGAATTCTTTTCATTAAAATGATCATGTTTAAAATGACTACTTTTGCAACTTTTTTAAAAAAAATTGAAAACGAAAGAAAATCAGAAACAAATAAATAGTACAATAAACACACATATAGCCTTCACCCAGGTTCTCCAAGTTTTTAACACTTTGCTACCTTGCTTATCTCTCTCTCTCTCTCTCTCTCTCTCTCTATATATATATATATATATATATATATATATATACACACACACACACACACACACACACACATTTTTTGCTGTGACTTTAGAAAGTAGGTTGTAGACATTGTAACACTTTACTGCTAAATATTTCAGCAAGAATCTTCTAAGAAAAAGGACTTCCTTTTAAAATCACAATGCTAGTATCCAAAAATTTATCATCTCATATACTATTTATGTTCAGATTTCCCAGTAATATGCTTTGTCCCAATAATGTCCTTTATAGATATATTTTTTTTTTGGATCCAGGATCCAATCTGCATTTAGCTGCTAGTAGTCATGTGATTTTAGTATCATTAAATCTCAAAAGTCCCTCTGCCTTTTTAACTCATTTTCTGAAATTCTCTGCTTTTAAAATTATGTTTAAAATTAACTGACCTTAGCAATCGCCTTCTAAAATGATAGACCATGGTAGAGGTGAGATGTAAAGAACTCAAATCCTTTTGTGTCTTACAAAATCCAGGTTAGTTAGTGGAGGTTGCTTGGCATGTAAATAGAAAGAGAACTAAAAAACAGGAAGCCAATATGCTTCTAGGAAGGGGCATAGGTCATAAGAACAAGGGAAGGACCAGCAGAGAACACCTCTGCCAGGGAGCTATGGTTGTTTAATCTAGCCACTCCAGCCCCCCAGGCACCACCGCTAAAGAGGGATTTTTAAAAAAGACAATGACTATGCCTTGGAATTCCGAACGTCCAGGACCTAACACGCTGCCCGAAGCTTTGAAGGCATTCAGTAAAAATGTGCTGAGGGAGTGAATGAATTTCACCACCAATACACACAACTCCTCTGAAGAGGATGCAGTCATGCATCAAACAGTGCTGAGCCGTACAAGTGCGTGAGTCAGTGACAATTGATTGGCCACTTTGTGCAAAACACTGCACTTTGTCCTACGGGAAAGTTCCAGGGAAAACAGACACCCACTCCCAAACGTCTGAGGGGAGCCGTAGAAAGTGGCTGAAGCCACACGGAACGATGGCAGCACATTTGACCCGGGCCGTCACAGGGGCTTCCGTGGGGAGGCACTGCAGAGTGCAGGTAAAGTGGGAGAGAGGTCTAAAAGAGGAGACGCAGGACTCAGTACTGGCCCCGAGCTTGGGCTGATGTGTGGAAGAGGCTGATGGCTTTAACCAGAGCTAGAATCCCGAAGACGTAGCCCCGTGCCAGGTCCAGGTCCTTTTTCTCATCTACCTCTCCCACGTACCCACCCCAAATACCCCCAGTCACCACTTCAGCACCTTCGATGGGGCCCGAAGCCCATCGGAAAGTTCCCAGGACCCTACCTTGCAGGGCTGGGTCACCTGACCTGTCCCATCTCAGCCCGTTACTTCCACCCTGAGTCCATCCTGAGGAATTGTAAGGACGTGGTGAGAATTAATGAGAAGGACTTCGCGTCGCTCCCCTCCTTTTCCACGTTCTGTCCTCAGCAGGCCCAGCGAGGGGCTTCTGGGAGCAGCAGGTGAGGACGTGGGGCGCGGCTGCTGGGGAGGAACCTGCACACGGATGCCCAGCGGTTCTTCACTCCCATCCATCAATGGAGCATCAGGCTGAAGGACCCTCGTTGTGCGGAGCCTTCCTGAGTCCTCTTTTCAAGACCGTTTCCCCCTTACAACTGCAAAGTGGACAGTGTATTTATGGTCCAAAACTGGCTGCTGCAGCGATATGCATTTTAAAGACCGAATTCTGGCACATAGTTGGCACTGCATGGGAACGGCTGTTTCTAGCAATTCACTGATCATCAGACAGCTCAAGGACTCCAGCCTGTGAGGCAGGTTTTCACCATCCACCAAGCTGAGGGCCTACTGGTGACAACAGCCAATTGTCGGAGCCGCTCTCCTCCATCTCTAATATGGAATATTCCTCTCGCTTTCTCTTTCGTTTTGTGATCTGTGGGATGAAAGTTAAAGAGATGCCCTTGCTTTGCTTTGGCTATACAGAGGGAAGATAAATATCATGGCCAGCTTTTTAAAAAACACATCTTTAATTTTTGTATTAATTGCTAATTTCAAAATAGGACATACTGGGCTTACTTAGCTGCTCGTGTCACACACACACACACACACATACACACACAAACTAGCTTCAGACTCACAGTTCGGAGGTGGAATGTAAGCTGCAATCAAGTGGTACACTGAGGCATTTAAACTTCCCACCTCCAACCCTCTCGATGACACTGCACAACATGTATTTATAACGTATTCTGGTTGTGTGTGTGTGTGTCCTCCTCTTTCCCCGTCCCCAGAATCTGAGCTCCAGGTTCCAAACTTTGATTTATCCTTGCATTTTGATTTCCTAACTCAGTGAAACGTTTATAGTAGATGGTCAGTAAGTATTGTTGAGTAAGTGAATAAAGTAACAAAAACAGTTGAGCTCAGAGTGTTTCCAAGGCAAGATGATGAAGAGATAGAGTATCATTAATTATATAATGGTTTAAACCATTATATAGGGAACAAAAACTAAAAAGAGTGAAAATACTTACAATTTCCTAGGATGGTAAACAAAGATCCCATTTGTCGCAGCAGGTTGGTTAGGTAATGGGGGATGCGTCACAGAGAAAGCTAAATGAGACAATCACCTAGGTTACTCCTGCTTTTTCTCTGATGAAATATTTCTTTGAAAACCAGTTTAAAAATTCAAATAGAGACTGAGTCCTGTATTTTAGTATTTCTGGGCAACTAAGTCAGAGTTTCATGTCACCCACTGCCAAAAGGTGCTTGGCAAACAAACACCGTGGGACCCACAATAAACAAATTGTACAAGTACCACCCTGATAGTCCTGGATCCAGCTCCTCCGACAGCACTCCACCTGCTTTGTTCTGTTTCCAGATGTTGGTTTAACATCAAGCTCATGTGTTTTTACAGCCACTCAGTTGTCACATCGAATCCACATCAAAGTGATGACAGAGGAGAGAGTCTCGAGCTCTTTCCCACAAGACGCAACTCATTTAATTTGCTTCCTTTCCCCAAAAGGGCTGTAAAACCATCTTCTTTTAGTCCCAAGTTAGGACTTTTGGCAACGGAGGCACCAGGTTGTGAAGAGCATGTTTCTATAGAGGCAGAACTGTTTTACAAACACATGTGTGGGGTCGTCTCCTGCCCTTGATGTCACATGGAAGATCTCAGTCCCTGAGAGTAAGGCACAGAGTACACACAGGAGGTAATTCATGCCACGCTGTGTGACGCTGCACCGTAAGGGCTAGGCAGTCGTTTTCCCATGATCTGGGAGTGAGCAAGTCTGCCTTCCCTTTAATACTTGGTCTTTGCTCAGGCTGAGTGGCACCAGCGTGGCTTGGTTGTCATGCCAGGGCAGCTCGGCTGTCCTGCACCTTTCCCTTTGCTCTGTCCATTCACATCACCACTATTTCAATCCTGCTTGATCACCAACATTTTCACTGTCGCTGGTCTGAAGAAAAAGAGCGCTGTCCATGGTAGCACCTTAAGTTTAGAAAAGCTGTCTAATCAATCTGGCTGTTCACCCTCTCCCAGTGGCTATTTTAGGACTTTGCAGAGGAAGGTGTGTTCAGACTTATGCATGAATGAATGCATGCAGGGGTGAATTAATGAATGACTCCCTGTGGACACTCCAAACACATAAGGAGGTCACTTAGAGTGAACATGTAAAACAGGAAGAAACAACCCAATCCAGCCACAGAATCGACGAGAAGAAACAATTCGTTGTGTGACATGGCTAAGGTTTAGGGCGTTTGTTATGCAGCAATGGGTAAGTGACACAATTATTCACACCAGCAAGGCAACCGAGCGATCATGGCAACCGACGGTACCGCTCAGTTCTAATTTCTTTGTTACCAAAACTGTTGCTCTGGAAACCAGTGGACGGTGCAGTATTCATCTACATGGTGACAATAATTAGGACACTATTGATACGACAAACGCGTGCCTGATTTCTCTCCGAGAGGGAAATAAGGGTGAGGATCCATGAAACCTGGCACGGCAGTGGGTGGCGCTGAGGGCGACAGTCCCTCCAGCACAGCTGTTTGCAGGCTGTGGGCTGGGGTGTAAAGTGAACAGAGCCGGCCAACTCCCTGCCCCTGGGAAGCACACTCTGGCCACACAGCCAATGGCAAAGCCACATCTGGTGTGTGTTTACAAGGAGTGGCAGGAAGGCTTCTTCACGCGGCCTCTGCAGTCCCAGTGAGTGCAAAGAGAAGCAGGACATGACAAGCGACTGTACCTTAGGTCAGCTGAGGAACACGACCCTATTTCACTTCCTTGAATGGCCAGCTTAGCATGTCCTCTCATCTGAGACGCACACAGCGATGGTCCCAGCGTCCAGCCCCGGGCAGCCGTAAGTGCTGTTAGTATGGGCCGTTAGCATTAGTGGTCGGCAGTGAAGAAGAGCTGCAGCGGGGCAGAAGCACAACCAGAAGGCATCACTGCAATGATGGTTCTCTTCCTGTGAGGCTAATGAGGGGTCCTGTGGGGAACCACGGGCCAGGACTATGTTTAGCCTGCTATGTACACCATGGACATTGTGTCTCACAACAGCTCTTTGAAAGAGGAACTTTTATCCTCATTCGATTAGCCTTTGGAGATCAAGAAACATAGGTGCCAGTAATTTCAGCCTCACCATTAGCAAAGTCATGTCCCAGAGATCAGCGTCTCCCGGGAAAATCCAGTGCCTGTCATTTATACTCTTTACTTCTGACAACCTGGGGATACCTTTCTAGGTTACCCACTACCTGGCCACTGCACTTTTTTTTTATTAACACAGAAACTACAGAGAAAAATAGAATACATTTCCCAATCTTCCTATCAAGTGGTAAAAGGTTTTAGTTGTACACCTATGATGAGATGTATACTTTGTCCTTTGGTCACGGATTTGAGAAAGCCTCGGGAATGGCCTGTGGTTATAAAGAGAACCAATGTCAACAAGTGAAAATTGAGATGTGATTGTTCTCCTTTCTGAGTACATTTTGCATTTTGTGACATTATATGTGACAAAAGTAACCTCTAGCAGGATCTGGAGAAATCTCTTAACTGACCTATCCCAAGTGTTACATTTAGTCATTGCTCTTTATAAGGGGTTCTTAAGGTCAAAACACTTCCCTAGACAGAAAACAAGATAAGAGGAAAACTCAAATTCTCAAATCTAAAAGACCAAGCTCTTCCTTTCCAGTGCTTTTTGATAAGTTAGGGTCAAACAGTGACATTCTCTAAATGTAAGAACCCCAAACCGAGGTGTATGCACTTCCGGGTGTGTATGTAAGACTATCTACGGGGTCTGGAGAGAAGATTCTGGGCCTCCTAGTTACATATATTTTTCTCCAAATGTTTGGTTAGAATTTTATATATGTTTTGAAATGCATACAACATATATGCAGGTATGTAGCTATTAAAGTAGCATATAAATAAAAAATTTTAATGTGCATATATTTTTTTGATATATACTCAAAAAAGTTAATGACGTGAATTTATTATTATTATTATTATTAGCTTCAGGTGTACAAAATAATGTAATAGTTAGACATTTATACCCCTCACAAAGTGATAACACCTCTCCCCCAATCGACTACCCCTCTGACATCACATACAGCTGTTACATTTCCATTGACTGTATTCCTTATACTGTGCTCCATTTCCTGTGACCATATATATGTATAGTCATATATATATATATATATATATATATATATATAGTCATATATAGTCATATATAGTCATGTATATATATGTATATATATGACTATAGTTGACATTCATTGTTATTCAGCACAGTGGTCAGGCATCTACACCGTCCATGAAGTGGTCTCCCTAATAAGACAAGTGCCCAACTGTACAAAATCTTTACAACATTATTGATTATATTCCCCAAACTGACTTTCATATCCCCGTGGCAATCTTGTGGCTACCGATTGTGCTTTCTAATCCCCTCACCTTCCCCCTCAATGACGTGAATTTTTAACTGTTTTAGAGCAGCCCTTCCTTCTGAACGACTCAAGGACGTCTCCCCAGAGACTGCAGCCGCCCCTCTCTTCCACACCATCGGCTTCCCACTGGGCTGGCTCATTTCCAGTTACAGCAAACAGACCATCATATTTCCTGTCACACAGGAGTCTCCCCCACGGCCCACACCTCCCACCATTTACCACCTATTCATCAGGGCGCCTTTCAGCAAAACCACCACAAAAGAGTCTCCTGTATTCTCCATCTCTCCTTCCTCTCCTCTCATTCTCTCTTGAACTCTAACTAATTGGGCATTTCTTTGCACCATTCCATGAAACAGGTCCTGTCAGAGTCACTTCTGACCTCCATGTTGCCAAACCTAATGGCCCGTCCTTAGGCCTCGGCTGTTTCTGAAACAGCCATCACTCCTTTCCTGAAATATTTTCCACCCAATGGGACACTATTCCATCTTGGTTTTCCTTTTATCCCACTGTCCAGCCCGTCAGTCTCATTTGCTGGTTTCCCCTCATCTGCTTATTTTTTCCACACTGTTTATCCCTACTTGACAAATCACACATTGTTTTTGTTGTTCACCATTTCCCCCAACTAGAATTTAAGTTACGTGAGGACAAGGGCTTTGTCCACCATATCCCTCACCTAGAAAAGGCCTCACTCTCACCTAGAAAAGGTCTAACCCATAGTGAAAACACAATAAATATTTTCTGCATCAGTGAACAAATAATGAATGAATGTTGCTCAAATTTGTACCTGCCACCAACCAAATCCCAAAGTGCCCAAGACTTTGTGGGATGTCATTAGAAGTTCTGGCTACTAAACTGTCCCTGTCCTGTCTCCTGGCTATAAGGTCTTCATCTCTGGCTTTCCTGCAATTTCTGCAGAGAAACACGGTGTCTCTGATGTCTACACGTGGACTCTGCTATGAGACATTCTCTTTACTTTTGCATCCTATTAGTTACAACTCCTTAATAGAGGTTCATGTGGGAAGGACAAAAAGAGCCATTCCTTAGAAGAAACAAAACAGCTGAGTTTAAAAAACAACAGAAAGAAAGAGAGAGAGAGAGAGAGAGAGAAGTCACAGAGAAGTTGATTCCGATGGGATCAGCTCAGGTCTGAAGAAAAAGAGCGCTGTCCATGGTAGCACCTTAAGTTTAGAAAAGCTGTCTAATCAATCTGGCTGTTCACCCTCTCCCAGTGGCTATTTTAGGGCTTTGCAGAGGAAGGTGTGTTCAGACTTATGCATGAATGAATGCATGCAGGGGTGAATTAATGAATGACTCCCTGTGGACGCTCCAAACACATAAGGAGGTCACTTAGAGTGAACATGTAAGACAGGAATGAACAACCCAATCCAGCCACAGAATCGACGAGAAGAAACAATTCGTTGTGTGATATGGCTAAGGTTTAGGGCGTTTGTTATGCAGCAATGGGTAAGTGACACAATTATTCACACCAGCAAGGCAACCGAGCGATCGTGGCAACCGACGGCACCGCTCAGTTCTAATTTCTTTGTTACCAAAACTGTTGCTCTGGAAACCAGTGGACGATGCAGTATTCATCTACATGGTGACAATAATTAGGACACTATTGATATGACAAACGCGTGCCTGATTTCTCTCCGAGTGGGAAATAAGGGTGAGGATCCATGAAACCTGGCACGGCAGTGGGTGGCACTGAGGGCGACAGTCCCTCCAGCACAGCTGTTTGCAGGCTGTGGGCTGGGGTGTAAAGTGGACAGAGCCGGCCAACTCCCTGCCCCTGGGAAGCACACTCTGGTCACACAGCCAATGGCAAAGCCACATCTGGTGTGTGTTTACAAGGAGTGGCAGGAAGGCTTCTTCACGCGGCCTCTGCAGTCCCAGTGAGTGCAAAGAGAAGCAGGACATGACAAGCGACTGTACCTTAGGTCAGCTGAGGAACACGACCCTATTTCACTTCCTTGAATGGCCAGCTTAGCATGTCCTCTCATCTGAGACGCACACAGCGATGGTCCCAGCGTCCAGCCCCGGGCAGCCGTAAGTGCTGTTAGTATGGGCCGTTAGCATTAGTGGTCGGCAGTGAAGAAGAGCTGCAGCGGGGCAGAAGCACAACCAGAAGGCATCACTGCAATGATGGTTCTCTTCCTGTGAGGCTAATGAGGGGTCCTGTGGGGAACCAAGGGCCAGGACTATGTTTAGCCTGCTATGTACACCATGGACCTTGTGTCTCACAACAGCTCTTTGAAAGAGGAACTTTTATCCTCATTTTAATAGCCTTTGGAGACCAAGAAACATAGGTCTCAGTTTCGGATCTGCCCCAGCCAGGTGACATGAACTTAGCCTGAAAAATGGGACTGGTACCGTATCTCCTGGGCATCTTCTGATCATTAGTAGTGCAAAACATTCAACTGTAGGTGACACAATACGTTCAACTGTAGGTAACACAATGTGTAGCATCTCATTATTTTTCAGACAAGGTGGAGTCAGGACACGTGGCAACCAGAGGTACCATTGTCTCCTGCCTCCTACTCTACTTGCCGAACAAACCGTGTGGGTCACCAACCCTCCCGGCCTCCTTCCCATCCACTTATGCATTTACAGAAGAAGCAGGTTTGGTGCGGAGAACGATTATGTTTTCCTGTCATTCCCATGGCTCAGAACTGTCCCCTGTAACGGCCGTCCCAGCCGACGGAAGAGATCACTTCATCTGTAAGACCAACCTGAATGTACAGACCACTCCCAGGTTCTCAATAAAATTATCAGAAAATCAATCAAAAGGTTGCAGCTCTCTCAATCCCCCAAACAACTGATAAGAATTAAAAAAAAAAAAAAGTTTTGCTTCCCAGAAATGACTTCTTTTTCAAAGCGTTTTAGGATTTCACCTTAAGCCTCTTTCGTTAAGGAATCATGACCATCACCAGCAAGAAAGATGGACCTGTGTGGCCTGGTTTACGTTACCCTTTTGATGATGAGTAGACAGCCAACTGCATGTGGTTTTATGCAACACGGGGTATGATTCCAATCAGGAAACTTCCCTTAATTCTGGAGCTATTGAATATGACCTTCCACGCGTCACCCTGCTCCCAGCAAAAGTGCAGCTTTCCCTGCTGTGCACTGCATTCAACAGTGATGACAAAAATGCATGTTTCCAATTTAAGCCTGTTCTTCTGTGATTTGGTACCTAGAAATCTGGGACAACATCCATCAAATATATTCAGCAGTACCTGCCTAAGGACAGCTGCTTTAAAAACCAGTCCCTGGGTGAAAACGTTCAATTGTGGAAGTCCCCTTAATTCCCTGGGATGTGTTGACCTTCACAGGGGTGGTGGCAGCTGGTGGCAGCTTCCCTCAGCCCTTCCTTCCCTGTCGGCCCAACTCCCAGAGGCCACTGTTAGAGAAGTGTGTTGGGGACGCTCTCCTGCGTTCTACAAATGTCCCTCGGCCAGCAGTGGCCGCACAGATCGGCCCTGTTCCCCCAAATGCAACCTAGAGCTGGGCTGTCCGGTAACAAGCAATTACAGGGTAACAGCTCCTGCAACACCTGGCACTTTCCAGAATGTTTCAGTCTCAAGTTCATTAGGCGTTAGGCCTCTCCCACTGTCCCACTCACCTCTCCTCAGGGTCCTTTGTTCTGTTCTAGACCCCCTTCCCAAGCACACGCAAAACTCTCCACCTGCTCGTAAGGGTGGCCCAATCCTAGCACGCGCAGACTCGAGCCTTGCTGCTCCAGGCGTCCCCATGACAGCTGGGCACATGTAGCTGACTAGTGACCTGGATAGGTGTGTGGATGGTGAAAATCTGTCCAGCGAGAAGCTGCCATGTTCGTGGACACAACCGTAGGCAGACTTAGCTAGTCCCCACCCCCTCAGTGTGTGTCCCCGTGAACTTGCTCGTGTATCAGCATACTCGCCCTTGTGGCCTGTGAAGAGGAAACGTGCTCTAACATTTACCTGCTCAACACCACTCACTTGTCAGCACAGTTTTCCTTTCTGAGTCTAGAGTCTACTCCTTGATCTTTCTCTTGCTACTTCTTCCACCTAAAAAAAGGAAGCAAACGGACGCCTGGGCAGCTCCCCTAAATTCTGCGACTCGCACCTTCTCTGTATTGATCACTGAAGTTAAATTAAATGCAGGCATCGGACGCTCTCTGACCAGTCTCCTCCTCCAGCCCCACCCCCACCCCCACCCCCATGTCATTCTTTGGCTGACAGTTTCACACATGCTCAGACCTCCAAGGTTTTTGGCACTCCCCAAACCCCACGAGGCTGTTCAAAATGCATGTTCTTTTTAAAAAATCATTAAAACATAACTGGAACATACAAGTCTGGTTTTAAAGCCAGTATATATGTTTCCCTTACATTCATTCTAAATGGCAGAATTATTCAGTTCACTTAATGAAAAAAAAAATCACCAAATGTCTTGCATTTGGTGCCAAGTACAACACACTTCATTGAAATCAAACGTGTCATCTGAAAGCTTACCTGGGGGAGCAATGGTGCTGGTAGAGAGATGCAGGGAACACGGAACATGGATGTTTCCAAGAGGAGATTGTGTGGCTGTCCAGGGAAAGAGCAGAGCTCCAGAAAAAACGTTCTCGTGTGGAAGGAGGTAGCGATGGGTGGAGAAGGGAGGGAAGGGAGAAGCCAATTATATAAACACTGGTCTGCTGACATTTAAAATGTGACAGCATGAGAAAGGTTAAAAAAAAAAGTCCAGCCTGCAAGCAAGGGTACCCAGGACAAATCACAAAATAAGATGCAATTAATGAGGCTGAAATTCCAGCATTGCTGGCTGGGCCATCCCAATTATCTACAGTATCAAAATGGGACCATGACCTGCGCTACGGTGGGCCAAGGGTCAAACTTGGCTGGGATTCTATCAAATAATTTCAAGACAAATAAGCTGTAAATGACCTCGAAATTCCTTCCTGCTATGCTAACATATTTAAAATCATTAAATAACTGTGTAATCACTGGGACAAAACAAATGTCAGTTGCTTGTATATATTACTCAGTTTAAACCTTAAAATACCTAATGGTCTCTACAGTTAAAGCTGCACTTCACTAACAGACAACGTGTAGAGAAAGAGATCGTGCTTGGATAAGTTTCACATTTACCCATCCAATAAATCAGGAGGGGCCAACTATTTACATTATCCTTCGGTTGTGCATCTTTCAAAGTACATAGAATGCTACCTCGCTGTGCTCTAATTTGAGAAAGTTAAACCTAACTCATGCAGACATGACCCAGGAGGAACTTCCTCCAGGGTTCTGAGCTTGAGAAAGAAGCTCCTGGCCACCTGCTTGTGTATCTTTCCCTCGGTCATAATGTCAGAGTGAGTTTGACACGTGTAATGTTCCTGAACTCAACACCAACCTTTCACTTTCAGTTTTGCACACCTGATGTGAACATTTAACAGTAAGCCATTTCCAAAGAAAGGGATGGTTTGCTTCTCATACTCGCGCGAGAGTCAACAGAGACACCTGTTGACCTTTCGAAGTTTTGCCATCTTGAATTCGTCGTAGTCTGTCCATTTCACACAAGTTTTAAGCATCTACGGTCAGCCTGCTGTCGTGCTAAGAACTGGAGAGTCAACGATGAACAAAACAAATTTGTGCTTTCAAGGGCATGAGTCACAAGAGGGTAGCCTGGCCGTGTCAGTGTGGCAACCAAATTAATTCGTACACGTGAAAATTAGTTTACTTAATTTCCCCCCTCTGATTCCTAATAGAACAGCCAGGGGCAAAGCACACAAATTAAATGTTTGTTAGAGCTGCTTATGAGACGGAGTCTAGGGAAGGTGGTATTTAAATGGACGGTCACACAAGAAGGGGGTAACCATGACAACAGGAATTGTGCTGGGAAGCTATGGGACCTTCACTAAGAAGATGAAGGATAAAGTGAAGTTGTAATTTCTAGAGCCAGAGCTTCATTCTACTCCGCAGACCCGGGAAAACTGCGGCTCGTCCTCACTGTGTCCTTGAAGTCTGCGTCATGCAAACCATGACAATTTTGTTCTCCAATCTTGCAATATGCTTATTTCAATAGGAATTTGACTTTTGCTCCAGGTGGAACCATCATCCCTCCCTGTCTCCGGGGCACTGTTCATAGACTTTACTGTATTTCCTCTCTGTCCTCGACTCTTAAAGGAAGGTTGAGCAATACAGTTGTTTAACTTGGATAGCCCTGCTCTGATACACTTATGACATCTACACACCTATCCTATGATTTCAAAGCTGGACGTAAAGGAATGGGTACCTCTTGAGCAGACCTGTCAGGAACATGCAGGCTGCAGCAGCTGCAAAGCAGAGATGATCTGAGATGGCAGGGTCCCTGCATCGGTCACCTAGAAAGATGAACAGGATAACTGGCCAATTATAAAAGAGCCACCACCATGCCAAGCTTTGATGACTACCGATTTTATTTCGTAGCTGCATTGTTGGGCACTTTATGGCAATGTGTAGTTCATCCAGTATTTATTTTTGCATATTTTTTTAAATTCCCCAAACAATACTTTTACACACAAAGTTCTCCCAGTAGTACTCAACTTTAGAGATGATTTATACTGTAGCCGCAAGGATGCAAAGACGAGGAAGCACGTCTCTGTGCTGGGTAGGTTTTTACAGATACCCGTCACCACGTCTAGCAAAAAGCTCAGTCCTTTTCAACAGTTACTCATTTAAAGCAAAAGAAACAAGCTTTGGAAAAGTTCAATGGTGAGCTTCTCATGTACCTTTCCGTAAAACAGCACTTATGCATTTTAAGCTGTAGGTTTCATGCAGTTCGTACTTGTTTGCTATCTCGAGCGTCGCTCTAATAAATCAGAGCAGACTCGGGAAATCTTGTCTTGGGTGTCTGGTTATTAAATGGTCCTCAAAACCACCCTATGGGAGCGATGCTACCTGAGGGATGGTGAGCTGACGTGCAACATCACGTAAACCACCAGACGGTGATTGGTTACTGTCCCCCACAAGGCTCTCATCTGAGAACTGAAATTACACAGAGACCAAGAGACTTAGAGGTTTCTCATAGCAAAGAGGTAATCATTGGTGACTCTGTAACCTGTCAGGACCAAAGATTGTATATGTTAAATTCCTTCACTAAAGTAGGGTTTGCGAAAGCACAGCTTTCTGGATATAAGGCATCCAGTTAACTCTACTGCTCAGGAAGTACCCTTATTGTTTTGGTATATTTATTTGCATACTGCGTCCAGAGCTACAGATTTTCCACAGGGCTTTTCTGCCTGATTCAAGTATAATAAAAGTAGAAATCTATAGGTGCTGTAAGAGTAACCAAATTGTACATTATACAAAAATTAACTCAATTTACAGACAGTCAGGAAGCGTTGGCAATGCCCTTTATAAATTTTACCAAAGATTCATCCCAAAGGATGTTACAATCTATGTATGTGGTCGTCGCCATACAAATGCGGTTTAGATGTATGTGGTGCAGATAGGGTGTTTGCTAAATGCGCACGCGTAGAATCAGCAAGTTGCACTAGATACATGTCTTTGAAAGGAACAATACTGTCATACTAGGCTAAAGTTCAGGATTTTCTTATTGCATATTTATTGTTGCTGAGGCAGTTAGTTATAATAATGCTATATCCATAATTATTTTAAATAAACAAAACCATTTCCTCTGCCAACAATATAAAGACTATTTTTTCTTCTAAACTCACATAGAACATTGCTACACACAGTTTTACACAAATACTGAAAAACATGACCTTAAGGCATCTGCTAGAAAAGCAGACGTGCTTATTTACATGAACTAAATTATGCAAGAAAAATATTGCACAAATCCTATTATTTTCAAAATAAAGCATGCATCTTCCTAAATACACATAATTCCCTATCTTGACCAAATCAAAATATTAAGTGGCTTGATGAGAACAATTCTGCCTCTTAAATAAGCTTTAAGAAACAGACACTAACAAATTGCGGGCCTGAGGAAGGCGAGCGATCACTACTGATTGGATTTGTAAGAACTCTTTCTTATGTTGAGAAGCACTTTGGGGTGGTGGGGGGTGGGAGAATTAGATTTGGGTATTCATTGGACATTCTTAAATTTATATTCTGATTTACAAATATCTACCCAGGGTCAAGGTCTTTTATGCTAAATAAAATGGCATTTTCATTAGAAATTTTATTCATGAAAACCTTTTCCTGAAAATCCAGGTTTTCTCACAGAGAAGGAAGATCTACTGATTCACAGTTTTCTCTTGATCACTTTACTTAAGAAATAATGAATTCAGTAGCACTCCTGGGTCCTGTTATTAGGGCATTAGCAGAGAATGCGGTCAACCATGCAATTTTATCTGAAAAGGGAGGGACTGAGTCTAGAGAATGATGTTATCAAGATAAAGACTTCACAACTGGACCCCGCAACGTGCACCCACCCACTCACTGATCCTACACTGAGCCCAGCGGCCCTAAGTACTCAAAGGGGCGCCATCTGTCAGAGAGCCCCGGGCTGCCCAGCTCACAGAAGACACGGCGTCTCCAAGGGCCTCAGAGTCTGTTCTTTAAAAGGAGGCATCTCCTCGGAGAGCAGGAACCATACACACTTCATATAAAGACACACACAGTTAATGACGTCCGAGAATGGCACTGTGGTTCCAAACTCAGAACACGTTTTCGATGAAGCAGCTTTAAAAGATGGTACCTGGTGTTAGAATCTTGGGCTGATAACGTCTAAGCAAAACATAGTATTATTATTATTATTATTATTATTATTATTATTATTAGAGATTTGCAATTCCTTTTCCTTTTAATTGGTTCCTTCACAGCAGGGACTATGTCAATTATTTTATTTCTCTACATCCCCAGTTAGTGTACCTTGCATATTTCATTTAGGAAAAAAACACTTCCTAAATGAATAAGCTATTAATTTTTAATCAGAAAAACAACCATGGTATATTTTGATGCCTTTCTAAAATATGCTAACGTAGTAACCATTAAAATATCCCACTTAACAACACTTGCACTTAATGAAACAACTCCTAAATTCACACACTACTCTTCTACCCCAGAAGTACCACAGGTAACAACGTCTAAGGGCAACAGGTGAACACTCGGGTGGGTTCGGGCAGAACCGTGGCTGTTCAGAGACCACAGGAAAGACTCCGTACCAAAGCCAGAAGTCGTCCTCATTTATACAATTCTGTTGTAGAACAGGCATTATTTTTTTGAAGAAAAAAAAAAAAAGAAAGAAATTCAAACAGCAGGGGGCTTTAAAACTATTTGCTTTAGTTATTATAGACAATATGAACAGAGTAGAGAATAGGTAACACTTGTGTTTCTTCCAGAACTCACTTCAATTTCACTTCTTTCTCCCTTTCCCACCAGAACACTGGGAGTCTAGCTCAAAGCACACTCTGCACACTCAACATTTTGATGGTTGGAAATACTAATACTTGCTACCAGTAGTTTGGAGTTTTTCCAAGAATAACATGTAGAGGTTTTGTTTTTGGTTTAGTTCTTAATGGGGAATATAACAGCTGTTTTGCATGTTCAATAAGGCACAAGTCCAGTTTTACACACCTGACAGAAACGCTACTTGCGACTGGCTGAATATCCTCAACACAACACAGGATCATGGCCAAACATTTCGTGAGGTGACTGAAGGGCAGGGAACAACTTACTTTTCTAAGGCCGTGATGCTTCTTAAGCAAACGGACTAACACCCAAATTTTGCTGATGCTACATTCACGATTATCTTATTCTTCAGACTATCAATTCTGGAGGGGGGAAAAAAAACCTCATTCCAATATCTACAAGTTAAAAGGCTGCTTGACATTCTTTTAACAAATTATGAAGGAATATTTGCCGAGCAGGTGAACAACCAGAGTGACTGTTTTCCCTTCTCATTTAAAACAGCTCTTCTGATTAATGGACTCCTTTTATTATAAACTTCAATATAGTAAAATGGAATTTTGTAATGAGTATATAAAAACTAAATTAGACAAGAACCTTGAGTCTTACTTTTGTGTTTCAAAAATAAGAACCAAACACTTTTTTCCTTGCTATACACAGAGTCCATCCTTATGAGGAAAACAAGATTTGTCTTCCTTTATAAACATGAATGAATAATAGTCCCAAATGAAACATATCCATTTAGATTTCAGAATGTAGTTTAAAAAGAAAAATGTAGTCATTTTCTTTAAATTATTTAGACTGACCTGAATCAATATTTTTAAGCAATGTTTTTAACAAACCCCCCTCCAGAATTTGTTTTTAACTGAAAACTAAATTCCTTCAGTAAATATTTTAGGGTACAGCCCTGATGGGGTTCTTGAATGGTTTCTCAAACCCCTTTAATAAAATGACAACTTTTAAAACTGAATCATGATTGGGGATGAATAGAGTTTACATATTGAACATACTAACAACAAATTATCCATAACATCCCTGTTTATTTTCTGACTACCCGTCAATCTAGCCTCCCCTGAAGCAATCAATGTGTGGTTTCTTCTCAGATGAATTTCTGAGTTTCACAGTGAGTTTGAGGGAGAAGAGACAAGTCTCCTGTGCAGAATCCCAGCTAATGTACATAGGTTCCCTGCCTGAAAGGAGGGAAGCACAGCGCACACCCCTTAAGTGTGTGCTATGCACAGCTACTTCTCCCAAGACCACAGCACGGGAAGGGAGGTGAAGAGCAACCTGAAAGTGGAGAAACCCGGCAAACTTAACCTCAGCTCTGTTATCAAGGTCAGCATCAACACTCACACGTTATGTGGACAATGTGTACCCTCGAGAGGATGTGATGAAAGTGGCACTTCTGTAATCGTCCTCCCCGAACCCATAATCCCAGTGTAATCATGAGAAAAACATCAGACAAATTCTAACAGTGGGGCATCGTACCCTGTATCTGACCGGTACTCCTCAAAGTGTCATCAACAACAAGGCAAGTCTGAGCAACACTCACAGCCGAGAGGTGCCTCAAGAGACATGCCCAGCGATGCCATGAGGCCTCCAGGATGGGACCCTGAACAGAAAAGGGCATTCGGGGAAGTCTAAGACTACCAGAGTGGCCGGTAACTGTGACAAATGCACCACACCCATGTAAGGCATTAGCAATGGGAAATTGCGGGCAGGGCCATTCGGCAAACTGTACGTGCCTCACAATTTTCCCACAAACCTCAAACTGGTAAAGGATAAAGTCAGTTCTTTTGAACGGGAAATCTGAGCTAATATAAAGCATTTAGATTATTAGTTAAGGGAAAAAAGACTGGAACTTTTTTTTTTAATCAGGATAGTTGGTGTGGCATGAGACTTTCTGGGGATGGCTTCCTAGAAAGCGAAGGCATACAGAGGGACTGTGAAAGGGACGTGTCCCATTTGTAAACAGAAGTCACTAACTTCACATTGTCATTCAGCACTTCATATAGTTCACTGAGTGAAAGGTGAATGTGGACCTTTATACTTTTTGGAAAACATGGCTGCAGTGTCCACAATGGGAGCTTTCTAACTGAAAAGAAAAAAGAATTTGTCTTTGATTCAATGAATAGAAAAAGCATTATTGCTCTACTGAACACTTATAACTTAGCTTGTAGAATTTACAAGTAATTCCATAAATTATTTAAGCATGTTTACCAGAGGCATAAAATTAAGGCAATTAGTGGGTCAACAGTTTCAGCAGTTCAAGGGTAGTCTGAGAAGTTTAGATATCTTAATCAGTTCATGCTCAACCAGATTAGTACAGCAGCTACTAGTGATGTGCCAGGGTTACAGCGGCATACTAGTTTAAATAAGATGCGTAGCATCAAGCACCGAACACTGGGAAATCATGTGCAATAGATACTTTCAACAGACGTACAAACTAGTACCTGGTTTAAGAGCACAGTAGAATTAGCTTTATACTTAAAAATCAATGGATCATATATACCAACGAGACGAGCGAGTGATGCTCCAAATGAAAAATAATGTTTAGACAGTAGCAAGAGTTGCCATTCCTACAATGATTGTTTACTATATCAATTACATGGAATCTTAAAATGTCTCCATAGAAGCTTGGATGCAAAGGACGGACTCTTAATTGTTGACTGGAGCTTGGTTTCCACTTGTGTTTTCTTCTGAAATGTTTAAGTCTTGTTGGAAGGCAGATGTAATGTGACACAATGACACTACCTCGCTGAGCAGTCCAACACCCTCTGCAGGCCCCTTGGCTTCTTTCCCTTCTTTCTCCCAAGGAACGGAAGTCGATGGACATCGCCCGAGGCCGGAGATAAGCAGGTCATCTGAAACCTGGCTTAGTGTTTCCTTCTTTTCTGTTGTTCCTTTTTCGGTTTGGGAAACTTCAGTCAAAGCTGGCTGGAAATCCAAGCCCGAAGTGGGAGCTGGCTTTTCCGCTACTGTCGGCCCGCTCAGGTTGGTAGCACTGAGGGGTCTGTCACTGTTTTCCTCTTTCAGGATAAACAGAGAATCTGCTAAACCACTAGAGGAGACCCGCTTCCTGGGGGACGGAGGGAGGTGTCTGCCGTGGAGGGCACTGTCATCTTGCCCAAGATGCCACTCGGCTTGATCACCGGAACCGCTACCAAGGAGGACCAGGTTATTCTCACTAGGTGCATTGGACTTCTTCTGAAAGCGGAAACGACAAATTCAGAAAAAGGTTAATGAAATGATAGCATTACTTTGGCAGTACTTTTCCCCCATTTTGAAATCAGGATCTTTCAATGCTGGGTACTTGAAATTCCCTCCAGAGGAAATACAGCATTGACAGTTAATTGTGGATACATCCAAATGGCTCTATGTACAGTCATGAATTGAGATGGACTTTAGTTTCCATGTCCTTGCAACTGTCACCTCCAAAATTCAAATAGTTTATGAGTGTTGGTGAGGCAGTGGAGAAAGGGAAAAACCTCATGCACTGTCGGTGGGAATATAAATTGGTGTGGCCACTATGGAAAACAGTGTGGAGATTCCTCAAAAAATTAAAAGAGAATCATCACATGGCCCAGCCATCCCTGGGTATGTCTCCAAAGGAAATGGAGTAAGTATGTTGAAGACACAGCTGTACCCTGTGTTCACTGTAGCCGAGTCACAACAGTGGAAATGACCTAAGTGTCCACCGATGGATGAATGGATAAAGAAATTGTGGTGTTGACACATGATGGAATATTATTCAGCCTGATAAAGATGAAACTTCTTCCAGTGGAGATAACATAGATACACATGGAAGACCTGGTAAGGGAGATAAACTACATGATCTCATTTCTATGTGGAATCTAAAATAGGCTCAACTAAAGAGTAGAATGGGGGTTGTCTGGGGGTGGTGGGGTGGTGGGAGAAATGGGGAGACATTGGTTAAAGGGTACAAAATTGCAGTTATGCAAGAAGAATAATTCTGGGGACCTAACGTACAGCATGGCGACTACAGTTCCCAACACTGCACTGTGCACTTGAAATTGGCTAAGAGTGTGGGTCTTACGTGCTCTCACCTCAAAAAAAAAAAGAAAGAAAGAAAGGAGAAGAAAACGGTGACCATGTGAGGTGATGGACACACTAACTGCCTTGATTGTGATCAGTTCGCCTGTGTACAGATACGAAAACATCAAGTTGTAAAGCTCACGTCATTTGTCATTCTATTTGTCATTATACTTCAATAAAGCTGAAAATAAAGTGAAATAAAAAGGATTGGCCAAAAAAACCCAATAGGCATCTAGAGTATGTAACCAACGCAAGTTCTGGAATTCCCGGCCATTGGAACAGTATTGCCATGCAGCTCAGCTTGTCTAAAATAGTGTTCATCTTTGAGGCAATGCAATAAAAAGTTACTTAAATTACTACATTTAGTAAAACAATTTTTTGAAGATTCAGGAAAAATAGAAAAAACAAGTGGGAACATTTCACATCTAAAAAATTCTCCAGAAAAGACAACTATAAAATTGGATTGTCAGAAAATATTACGGCTGGACAAAATAATTTCAATTAATGACAATAACCATAAGAACTGGATAAATAAAAGGGGAAACATGAAAATTTTGTTGTTATAAATAATTCTTAATGATTAATTGTTATATTTTTGAAGTTTTGACATGTAGCTATTAGAGGTTAAAAGCTTCTACAGACTGAGATTACATCAGACAATCGCAGCACAGGTAAGAATGTTTCCATTTAACTTTATAATTGGAAAATCAGCTGACCGTAGGTTTGTAATCAATGTCGTCCATTGATCTAAAGAAATCCAAGCTCTTGGCTGCCGCCAGCTTTCCTTGATCTGAGCTGTGTGTGCTCAGAGTATCCAGAATCTCTCCGAGTAAGTCCATTCCACCTGAGTAAGGAGCCTTCACTCTGGTTTCAACAGAATCGTCACTTTCGTAAAAATAGGCAGAGGCTTCTTCACCATCTTCAGATGACAACCTGCAGAAAAACAGAACAGGTACCGGTGGCTACAGAACCACATATGCTCCATGGAAGCAACCGCTCACCACTTATATGAAAGTGACATTTCAGTGGAACAACAGGAAAACGGACAACTGGTTCATGGCCAAATTCTTTGTAGTGATGTGTGTGCCAATTCAAATACTGGAAATTCTGAGTCTGCATTAAGAACAGACAGAAAGTCTTTGGTACTTGAATCAACCAGGACATGGGGCAGAGCTGTCACACGGTCTAATTTTGTGCGATGTGGGACACTGGCCCTAGAAATAGTAGGTTGAATACTTGGAAAGTTTGCGATATCCACGTTCACATTCACTGTTTCTACGTGGTTTTCCTTTTAGTCATTCACTTATCTTAGAGAAGAATGCACGTTCCTTTATACAAAGACAGACTTAATGAAGAAAAAGAGAATGTCCATTTGTCATCCCCATCTATCTTAAAATTGTTGAGAAATTAAACACATGCTATTATTTCCCTTGTTTTATATTAGAATTAATTTTTAACACTTTGTATTACACTTCGCTCCTCTGCTATCACCGTAGACGTAAGTCCTTCCCCTCCCTGAGTGAGTGGCTTCAGCTGGCTACCGCCCCTGTTCCTGCCCCTCAACCCGCCGTCCCCAGCAGGAGGGCAGCAGCGTGGCCTGGCTGGGCTTCCATGCCCTCTGCAAGCTACTTGACATTTCTGCAGACATCACGGCTTTCCAAGAACAAGATACTTCAGGTCTGTCTGCTTTCACATCTCAAGATTTATCCCCCATGAGACTCCAGCGAGAATTGGGTGCCTTTCGCTGAAGTACAAACAGTGTAACCGGCAAAATCTGACCTCTAGGAGTGCACACTGAAAAGTCTTTTGGAACCTAAAACTTCCGCCATGAAGCCACTTGCTCAGTAGGACGGCAAACCGCTGACTGACCTGCTGGCTCTCTCCATGGCGTCGGCGTCGTCATCATACACAGCACCATCGACACTCTTCAGAGACCTCTGTAAGTGCGCCTGCAGACGGGAGTTCACAATAAAGTGGCATTAGCAGTGAAAATGAGACTCTCTCCTAAATTTTAAAGGAACAATGTTATTTGCTAAGGAACCCTTTAAAAGAATATGCCTTCAGGGTTTTTCAGTGCTACCCGATAACGTGACAAGCTGGGCAGGACGAGGGGAGGGAATCAGACACTATTTATCGCCACACTTCCTCATACCTGAAAACTACCAAAAACCCAATCACTGGAGTGAGTAGGTATGCACCTGGGTACAATCACCCAACCGTCACTCCCTGTTCGGAATACTTGACTTACAATTTGATCCACACTCAAGATAGAGGAAAGCAGCAGCTTATTTAACAAAAGCATCACCAGCTTCAGAGCGCATAGCAGCCCAGATTCCCTCTGCGTCACTGCTTCTGGTAGACTGGGGCTTGGGGACAGTGCTTCCAGGGGGATAAAGGATCCTTGCCACCACATCCAGAACCCCCAACACTGGGCAAAAGACCTGGTCACAGTCGTGTAAACAGAGGTCTTTCTGGGTAACAGGTAGCAAAGAAGCTTAGACTGCAGACCACATACAGTGAGTTCTTCAGCATGCTAACCACAGCCGATCAGAACACACCTTTATCTGGACTCACAGCCCACACATGAGCCAGGGCTGGAAACCTGTCACTAACCTAGACAGAAACTGACATGGAAATGACTAAGAACGAGAAAAGCAATCTCAACACACACCATAAAGATAGCAAATAATCACACGTTTAATCCAACTGACTGAGCTTTAGGGAGGGAGCGCACGTCTTCCCGTCTTTCTAACTGAAACAAGAGTAAACAGGCCAGTGCTAGCAGAGTGACTTGGGTGTATTGTACGCATTCAGAGAAAAGTGTCCTTCTGTCTCAGACCTGGATAGAAATCTCACAGTAAGAGGTGTACAATGGGAAAGTTTCTGAGGGTCAAGAAACGCTTTCATCATAAATTTTTATCTATGAAATAAGATATTTTTATCCTGAATTTTTATCCTGGAATAAGCACCAAGTGGGTCATAATCTGGCCTATATGTGGGAATGGATGCCTTTTGTAAAAGGGAGATTATGAAATAAATTGAGAGATACAGCCACAAGCAGTCAACATAGTAAAGAAATTGAGACAAAGGGAAAAATAAGGTGATTTCCAGGAAAAACAACCTTATATTTTTTCAAAGTTCTGCTAAATGATGTGACATGGTCTGCACCTGAAAATCAGCTGACGTCACAGGTAAGCCGGCCTCCCACTGCCTGTGTATTTGCTTTGTGCTATTATTTAAGCTTTTCTTTTCTGTATTTTGAAACGTGTGTAGCTTTTCCCATACATTTTTGTGAAAACGGGGGAAAGACTTTTTCTTTTCCTTCTGATCAGAGTACTAATAATAGCCAGCTTTCTTTAATTTACTCCCACAAGAAACAAGATTGTCACACTGTTTTTTGCTACTGCCAATATTTGAAAGAGTGAACAGGTTGTAATGACATTTTCTGGGTGTCCATGAACTGAGCCAACAGGCTCTTCTAATTATAAAATTCAAGCTTTTCAAATTCCGATATTTTAAAACATGATTAACATTTTAGGAAATAAGATATCACAGTTAATACTTAACTCACAGGAAAAAAAGTTCCATATTTTAAGTCCTTGGCGTAACAACTGATTTTTACAATCTCAGGCAAAATCCTTTGGTCTGTTATTGGTTTGACGGATATTGACATTAGCAATCAAATCCAACTTGGAGGTTAATAAATGCACTTAAGTAACACCATATTTCGGTAGATAATATTCATAAAAATGCACATGTGATGTTTCGGCCAAATGAAATACAAACATCTCGATCAACTATCAAAATATCTCACAATAGACATGAAATAAAAACATACAACTGAAATTCATCAAGAGGATGTCTCTCCATCTGTCAAATCATCATCATACCATTTGATTTTCAAAACCTAAATATGCATTTGTCAGAATATACCTCAATGTGTTACTTTTTTAAAACCCTCGTAGCTGGTCATTTTATTGCTTTGATTAAAAGCATTGTTTTCCTTTAAGACAAAGGTCAGAGGTCTTGGCATTAATGAGACTCCCACCCAAACCCGGTCAAGACCCAGCTTTTTGGTTTGACGTCCTGTTCCTCTCCGCACGTGTGACTGGCCGCCCCCAGTCCTCTTGCCACAGCAAATGACCTGTACTCCCTGCACACAGGCTCCCTCTTTCAGAATTTCCCTTCTCTTTCTCCACTAGTGGAAAACTCCCACTTTCCCTTCAGTGTTTGACTCAAACGTCTCCTGTGTGAAGCTTCCAGAGGGTTCTCCTCCGCTGGTGAGCAACCTCCGTGTTTGGCAAACACCGTGGCCAGCACAGGCTGCTGTGCTGCTGACCACGCTGCATATTCGCCAAGGGCTCTGCCTATGCCCTTCCTGCCTGCGCGCTCTCCACGTGGGGTCCACACCACGTCTGAAGCTAGAGGTCTGCACCGTGCATAGCCCTGACGCTGACTTGTGGAGGACCGACGGCCATGCAAACGCTTCTTGTCCACGGGTGCACTAGTCGGTTCTGTCCCGTGGACATGCGGTTCCTCTGGTGTGGGTACTGGTGGTTTGGGGACCTGTGAGCATGTACATTTCAGTGTCCTGACGGTCGAGGCGTCTGTTCTTTGGATTATCCTGTGTCCGTTTTTTATAATTCACTGGTTCCCTCATTGGCTGATGAGCCAAATAAAATAAGGGCGTTATAATCTTAGCCTTTAATATAAAACTATCCTTTAAAGTAGGCAGTTAACGTTTGCGGAATAAATGAAGACCTCCACAGAGAGCAGGTAGTTTCTGTTGAGCATCTAAACGAATTGAACACTCCTACGAAAATGCACGATGCAGATAATGCTAACTGCAGACTCTGCCGACTGACGGCATTATCAGTGTGCAAGAGCGTTCATTCATTCAGTCACTCAACAGAGACACAGAAATGCCTGCTGTGTGCCAGGCACTGAGCCACATGCTCGGGGGGAATGATGACCTCGAGAACAGGGCCCTTTGCCCTCATGAAGATGATGTTCTAGTAAATGAAACATGGATGAAATTGAATAATCATAAACTCAGCACACAGTTAGGATTGCAGTAACTTGTCCGAAACTCGGATTGCTCTGAGGAGTCTGACCTAATCAGAGAGGTCACGGGGAGGAAGCCCTTCCCTGAAGACGTTCGGACGGCTCTGAAAGGTGAGTAGGTATTAAGTAGGTGATGACAAGAAGGAACAAAACGTGCGGAGGTCCTGTGCTGGGAACGATGGGGCAAAGATGATGGAGCGACAGACGACTGCGGGCGCACAAGGTTCTCTGAGTGCGTTAACCTTGCAGTTACTCCTTTGACCACTAGAGGGAAGATGTACATTAAGAAGACAAAGGGCTGGAGGGTCCGAGGAAGTGGGGGAGGGTCAGAGACCAGCAGGAACGAATGGAGATGAGAAAGCGGTAGGAGCTACAGGCTGGGCACCCACCCCGACTTGCAGGCCTGACAATGGACAGTAACAAGAAGTCTTTTCTTCTTTCCTTCAACAAATATTTGAGCACCCAGTGAAAACTGTTACTGCATATTCCTTGAAAGTAAAGTAGTAGCCACATAAAAAGTCTTGTAATCTCTTCATTCCACAAACATCCATTAAACAGCTACTCTATGCGTGTTGCACACGAGCTGTGAGGCATACGAGAGAAAAGAAAACGATGAAAAAAATACATGGTGAGACTGACGATGTACTGAATACAATAAAGCAGCTATAAATATAAACTTATTCCTCATGATATGAAGGTAATTGAAGTCAAACTTTTTGATCATAGATGAAAGCTTATGTAAATGAGTATTACTACGGATCCTGACTAAAGCCAAATAGTAATATTCCTAACAAGTAGGTTCAGGCATCAGACCAACAATATTAACAATATAGAACTGCAATTACATACCATAAATAATGGTAGTTCAGGGCTCGAATAAGGACGTTTAGAAGCTGCTGCAGCTACAGCATTAGCAATGGTCACCTCACTAGTAACCAGAGGCCATCTCACTAGTAACCAGGTGCAAATTAGTAAATAACTCAGCATTTGCAGCTCTCTTGGGAGCCAATACTACATACGCGTACACACACACACACACACACACACACACACACACACAACATCTTTTTGATGCAAAAGGCATCGAAAACAAAAGAAACAAAAGAAGCAGAGTTTTGTAGAGTTTTACATCCTTCTATACAAAGAACTAAAAACAAGACGGGAGCTGGATGTCACACATCCTCCATCAGCCTCTACTAGACTCTAAACAGATAATTGTGAAGTAAAGCACACATCTAGTATATGTGACAGTTCATATAATTTTGGCAGTGAGCACTATATAGCCAGGGATGCTTACTAAGATCTGAAAGAATACTAAATTAATACAAAAGAATGGTTATCAGTATGGAACGAAATTTATTAAGAGAAGATATCCTATTAGAGAAGCTCAAGCTACAGCCAAACGTTGAATGAAACCAGGAAAATGGGCTGGTAAACACGAGAAGGAAAAGCATTTCATAGGAAGGAAAAACCATAACGAACCTCACCAAAAGAATAAAGAGGCAAAGACCCGCGTCACAAACCATCGAACTCTATGTCTGAAGAGGCTTCAGGAAGTAAGTTTGGTTTAGGTACAAGGAGCAAAGATAAATGTTTCCTCTCTTTTCACTATGATGTTTGTAGAGAGCGTATCAGACGGTGGAACAGGGACAATGTTCCCCAGGCGCGAGGAGCCTGCTGTTCTAGCAGTCACCATTTTTGTCACTAGATGGCAGACAGATACTAAGATGGCAAAGTGCTGGGTACATTTAAATTCAAAAGGGGGTTGGGGGTGGGGAAAATAAGGGATATAAGCCGAGGAATGGGAAAATATAAGTTTTTAGAATTAATAAAATTAAGACGCAATAGATGAATGTTTTAAAAGTAGGTATTCTGTGCTACTGTGTCCATTTTCGAGTTGAAGTAACTGAGGCCCTCAGTAACTAAGAAATGTTACCTTGCTTACTCAAAGTCTACAGCAAACCCCTGAGCTTACAGCCTAGGACAAAATATATATATATATATATATATATATATATATATATATATATATATATATATATATATATATATACCTGCATGAACTATGAAAATAAATTAAAGAAACATGGCTATATAGAATCATAATGGCAACGCCTTAAAAATACATGGCAGTTAACAATTTGGAAAAGACCTTTAAAAGCACGTGTGTTGTCGTTTTTATCACTGGGAACTGAAGCACACGTTAGGCGACCTACTCATGAGTGATTTGGTTTAGTGTGTTAGAGGTTTTATAGATAATACTTTATTTCAGTAAGTATCTACTACAAATTTTGGTGAACAGTTTCCTTATTTTACATGTTAAAGAACCAAAACGTCAACAAAGTGAAGTGTCTGGGGCAACGCTAGACAATTAGTGACAGAGCTAGGGCACTAGGCCAGGCATTCCGACTCCCTGGCTAGGACTCTTCATTACAATTACACTAAATAAGGAAGTCCCAAGAGACTCTCACAGAATAAATGTCTGAGAATCAACCTGAGAAAAATTTTCTTAAAACATCAAGGTTTAACCTCATTTTTAAAGCAGGTAGAGGTTACACAAGGATCAAGAATGCTGACGTGCCAAGCAGGTGGGATGGCAGGTGAAGAGACTAAGGCGTGTTTCCGGAGGGACTGAGATCAGGCCCTCCTGTCAGGGCAAAGGAGGGCCTGGAAGGAGGAAGCACACAAGTGTTCGATGAAGTCTGGTGGGCTCCACTGATGAAGGGTGTCATTAGTAAACCAGAAAACAAGATTTTACAGAAGCATCAAAATTCTACTTCTGAGCAGGAGAGCGCTGGGTGGGGCTAGTTCAGGAGGGCAGGCTCTGGAGAGGGCCACACATGTCCATCCAAGGACCCTTTACCAACTCCCCCAGGGCACGGCGATCTCGTGGTATTGTCAGCGTTACTCACTGTGTTCCCTCCACTCAGCTGTCATCCGACAAGGGCTCTCAGAAAGGTAGTGTTTCATTTGAAGTGCACGCCTGTCTTACCGAGTCCTTGAGACCAAGAACTCTATCTTTTAATTCATTTGCTTCTAATTCCACTTCCATTGAGAATGCACAAAGCAGCAAAAGAACGGCAACTCCCATCCCAACAATGAGAAAAAGCTGGATAATCTAAAAAACCAAACCATATTTTTTCTTGAAGCTATCAGACAGCTGAGTTGTGAGGCAACCAAGTCAACTGGATTCCGTGGAGTTCCACGCCCCTCCAACAAGAGATAAGGGGCAGGGTCTACTGCACCCATGGAAAGCACGAGGAGCTAAGCAGCTGGCACAGAAGGCAGGGAAGCAATCTGCTCAAAGGCAATCGTCTGGGAGACCAGTCCGGACCGACATGTCCGTCTGCAGTAGCCGGCCGTCTCAGAGACAAGGAGAGTTTGCACGCACAGGTTCTTTCCCACAGACACAAGCCTATCATTTCATTCACTGCATCAGGCAACTGCACTAGCCCGTGCTACAGAGAAAGACTGGGGACAAGATGGGGACTGAGAAGAGGGACAATATGCACAAGCAGATGAGATGACAGGCCTGCAGGAGGAGACGGCTGCTGCAGGAGGGCACGCAGCCCCACTTACCTTTAAGAACATTTATATACAACAAAAGCTTTAAGCGGCTGCCGATGATCAGCAAACTCAACACCAAAACCACCGGAGGAAATGCGGAAGCACGAATTCTCTAGTTTAGGGAGGACCAGGGTCCTACCTTGACACCGAGCAGAAGTTTGCCACCACCGGGGAGGGGCAGGTGGCCGTCCAGTTCCCTGAGACCAATCACAGATACAAGGAAAGTTACCTGCCATGGGAAGTGGGGGTGCGGGGGCGGTGTTGGGAAAGCTCTACCCTGCGATGCCTGAAAGTGGAGCAGAGCACAGAAAACCCCTAAGGCTACGACCAAGTAGCCAACAACAGAAGTGCCAGGGAAGCTGGGGGAGGGACAAAAACATTGAGAAGGACCCCGCAGCAGCTCAGGGGTACAGGGCCTGCTGGTGGCTGAGGGTGAAGGAGGAACACTGAAGAAGATCTTCTAGCACCTCCACTAGAAGCTCTCCACCCTAACAACAATAGCGGCGACTGCAGGTGACGGTATCAACGACAAAACCCAAACCAGTTCCACCTGTGATGCGCTCAACCTCTTGTACTAACAGCATTACAGAAGAAGAGCCGTGGGCTAAACTACTGTTTAACTTATTCTGGGCTGCTTTTCTACACCTGGGGCCCAGCCCTCAAAGGCTACCAGACATAAAGTAAGGTAAGGAAAACAAATCCAAAGATGGACAATATACATAAACAGAGAGGGAATCCATTCAAAAGAGTCAAGTTGAACAACAGAAATAAAAAGAAAACATGATATAAAAAAGGAAGAATTCTTTTGATGGGCTCATCAGCAGACTGAAGAAAAAACTGGTGAACTTCAAAACAGGTCAATGGAAACTATCCAAAATGGTGTTTCTACCACCAATGAACACTCGGGAAAAGGAGTAAAGACAACAATCTCACCTACAACAGCATCAAAAGCAATAAAACACGTACTTAGAAATACATGTAACCAAGGAAGTGCAAGACCTATACAACAAAAACTTTAGCACACTGATGAAAGAAACTGAAGAAGACACAAATAAATGGAAAGATATCTGTGTTCATGGATTCGAAGACTTAAGATTGTGAAAATGTCTATCCTATCCAAAGCCATCCATTGATTCAATGCAATCCCTATTAATATTCCAATGGCATTTTTTACAGAAATAGGAAAAAAAGAAAAAGTAAAACAGAGCAGAGCATCCAAGAGCTGAAGGTACTACTGGCCTAATTCATTCTGCCCCCCTAACACATGGGGCATTCATTCAATTTCTGTGGAGGTTACTGTTGTAGCTGACAGGATAGAAATAATAACCAATATTTATTCAACTTCTAGTGAGTGTTGGAAGGACCAATTCTATCACTACGTAACTAATCTCCACAACAACTCTGGGGGTGGGGGACACAATTGTCATCGTTTTATACATGTGAAAGCTGAGAGGCTTAGAGAGGAAAAGAAAGTTGCTCAAGTTCAAATACCATGCAAGTGGCCCAGCTGGTAATCCTGGCCCAGGTTTGTTATATTCCAAAGTTTAAGACTGTTACGCTCCCACATGGGGTCTTTCTATTTAATGGTGGTGGTGATGTTAGAAGTGAAAAGAAAAGAGTAAATACAAAGGTCAATGAAGGAAAGTCTTTCTGAATTTGTAAATGATGGTCCTTAGTGAGGTAAGAGGAGGCAAATAGTCTTGAAAGCAGATCTAGCACATAGTAGTGTTCAGAGGAGGTACAGGACATTGAAATTCGTAAAACAGCACACAGTAGATATCAGGTAGTTTGGGTTGAACTGAACTAGATAGACTCTCCGTTTGGTCCACGTTGCAGCACTTACTGCACTGGTGGAAGCTCATTTTAATTAATATGAAGTAGGCGACTATCCTAGAATTAAAGTAATCTCCTTATTAGATTTTAGAACAGAATATTTGAAATCAGGACTGATCCCTTCATGGTGCCCTTTACTTATGTTGGGAAATTTCCTTTAAGTAGCTCAGACTTCCTTTAAGGAGTTTAGTTTGGCCAAATACTGTATCAAAATCACCCTAGAAACACAGTACTTTAGACTTCATTTCTCCACTGTGGAGCAGACCGTATGAAAACCTATCGGACAGTCATTCTAACAGACTCACTGCAGGGAGTTAGCGGGTGGAAAGAAGGCCACGTACTCGCAGGAGGTCTCGCTCTTCCTGTGTTTATACGCAGTATAGCTGTGAATTGTAAATACGTTTGGGCCAACTTTTAAGACTGTTAATGAAATTACGTTAGATATAAACATTTAGATATTAACACATTGTTTCATTATGTTTTTCTCTTCTTTAATATTTGATAAAGCAAATTTTGACAAAGTGCTCACAGCAACTTTTCATTGCTGAGATTATTGATCAGCATACGTACAAGAAGTTGCGTAAGACCAATAAAATATTATTCTCAAAGCCAAATAAATAAACGAGTAATCCTTTGATAAACGGCAAACTATTTGCAATTTCATTTTTGCTGACAGGGTTTCGACATTTCAACATTTACAAAGATTTCTTAGTATATAACGAGTCCACTGTATTTTCAGTAAATCATAGAATTTGGTTCCTTTCACTACTGATGTAATGATGACTTCCCCAGCTGGGATAAACAATTAAAAAGTCAGCACTGATTAACAGAACCATATTATTTCCAAACACGTTAATAAACTATGTTTGCAAAAGCTAAATAACTTAGGAGGAAAATATCTGATTTGTAAAATAATTACAGCTGGGTTTTATTTTTCGGATAGCCATTTCACTATATCATAAGCATAGATATGCGTGTACATGTGGAGAGAGTCTTAAATGGTTTCGGGTTGAATGTGGCAAGAATCTTTGAACAGAAATTGCAATTATATTTTGGTTTCAAAAGCGTTATCTTACAAATGTCAGAGGCACTGATAAAGGCAAGGAGGAAATCGACTTCTGTGAAATTACCAGTATTATACTCAAATGTTAGGAAAAAACCAGTAAAAGCACACGCGAGGGCTGCCCACACAGCAGTCCTGTTCTGTAACTGGCATGGGGTACCACTGACTTGTGAGAGGTATTTACGTATTATTCTAATATCCTCTGTTCTTTACCAGGAAATACAATAATGTGTAGTAGATATAAATCCAGTTCAAATGATAATAAGATTCTATCACACTCTGGCAGTTAGGTATCTATCGGTATTCCTGGCAATTCCTCTCTTAAGGAACACTAATTGGCAGCAGCAGTAACCCCTGCAAAGAGAAGACGCTTTCCCTTCCATCAACACCGACACTGCTCTCTGACCAACCCTAAAAGCAGTTCTATACATAAAACAGGAAGAAAAATCATCATTTCTGTATCCCAGGATGCCTGCAAGAAAAATAAGAATTTATCTATAAAAATTGGGTACTATGGGAATAGAGAGAGCGGTTGTTAATTTCGCCCAAAGCCTCTGAAATAATTAAGGAGGTAACGGGGAAAAACTCTCACAAGGTCAAACAGAACAGTAACGAGTGAGGAAAAATATTAGTGACGTGATTACTGATGTAAAGTCTAGAATGGTAATATCCATTATATTTATTAAATGGAAAAACTGAGCACTTTTGGTTTTGTTTCAAGACTTTGTAATAAATGACAACCATTGTGGCAATAAATTTCAAGAGTGAAGTTATAACATTAAAAAGGTACATTTTAACCTAAAAATATCCCATAATATGTAGTGAACATGTTCACATAAGTGAGACTCTATCTTCCATTACGTCTTTTTAACATACTTGATATTATTCAGCAGAGCTAAACATTTTTAAACTGAAGTCAGTTACTGAAAGGAAGAGTTGGTTTTGAATTTTTTTCTTTGAAAGAATACTGTTCTTGAACAATTTATGACAATATCAATGTCTCAATGTGTATTCTATTGTGTTTCTAAAAAAGACTACTCTGAAAGGTAAATTTTATAATTATAAATTTTTCGTGTGAAAGTTTTATATAATGCCCACTAGAGGGCATCCTTGTAACCCATAACTGAATTTTGGGGGTGGGGGCTTGCAGGGCACAGATTGAACTATAATCATATTTGACATGTTGGAAATTAATATTATTTCAACAGAAAAACAGAGAAAAAAAACAACATCCTTTAAAATTAACAATATGGTACCCATATTTTTCAAACTGGGCTTAAGAGATCAACTTTAAAAATTAGTGATATTAGTATAAATTAGACTAAAGACACGCTGTGTGAAAAAGTGACTTTGGGACAGAGAGTTAAAATGTGTTTTCATTTAGGCAGCATTTTTTGTGGGCATCTTTTAATAGAAACATATTCGCCTAAAACATTTCAAAAAGTTTTTATCGTTTGAAACTCTAATAGATTTCCTTATCACTTTAATTGAACATTTTAGCTTGATCATAATAACAGTATTTTCAATTCTGAGCCAAATTAAACAAAGTGCTAAAAATAAAAAATGAAGCATTTTTTGCTTATCGTGATTTGGTTAAACTTATTTTTGTTTTTCGTAAAATTTATACTAAGTATTCTTTCCTGTTATCGGGGCCTCTTCCTTCATACACACGTTTCTCCTGCCTCCCTCCAGGTCACAATGATCTTTCTCGAGATTTTCAATCACTTTTTTTCTTTGTCAGAAAAAGCGAGTGGCTACTTCCCTCCGCAAATAAATGACTATTCCATTTCTTTCTTGGCCAATAAAGTAAAGCCACTCAATGGACTATTCTTCCAAAGATTTCTAACAAGTGTGCCATTTTCTGAAATCCATTATGTCACCTGAGCAAGAAACACCAGCCCCTGAATTCCAATGAAGAAAAGTGTATCATAAACACAGTACTACAATCCGTGTCCTAGCAGGTGTGAAGACACCACCACTCATTATGTTTAGGGACTGGGTCATTTATAGAACCTAAATTTTTATCTTTCTTATACATTTCACAGAAAATTAATTTCATTGGCAGCATTTTAAAATATGGCATCTAGTAAATGTAAAATGTAAACCATCTGATTGCTGATATGTTTTAAGACAAGCTTATATACTGGGATTTAAGTCCCCGTTCAACCAAAATGTGGCTTTGAAATAACTTACTTGCAAGTCTCTACATGCCAAAAAAGCATATATAACTTATAAGGACATCCTTTAAAGATGAAATTACATTACTCATCAATTACAAAATGAGCTCACTGCTCTTGTGCTGTATTCCACAAATCCATTAGGATGATTTATAACCAATAAATACATAAGGACTCAAAAATATAGCCAAGTTGCATTTGAAGTGTGCATATGATTACCTTATATAATGGGTAAAAAACGGAAAATCACATAGACCATATTTTATGGTGTAAACATCTTCCTTACTTATGCATTCAAAAGAGACCTGCACCTCAAACTATGAGTCTCTATGTGAATATACTTTAAAAATAGAAGAAATGACCGCGAATTTACTAGTCCTTGGTCTTATTAGTAGGAATTCTGCCTGTGAAACATATTTGTCTTTGTAAACACCGTATGTGGGCTCAAGCCTTGACTGCGTTCCAAGTGTGGGCATTCACCAACAGGGCACTGCTCTCTATCACGTCACAAGCGGAAAAATAACCTCCCATTCACATTTTCTCATGCGGCTTTCACATAATTAGATACACTGAAAAGAAGTCTGAGTGGGTTGCTATTGGTCCCAGACACGAAATAGTTAAGAGTGATGTGTGCCAGGGTTTTAATAAGGCTCAGGGAGGAAAAGCTTCAGCCCCCACCTCACTAGATTCTCCTGCTCAGGGCCATCCATCTGTTAACACTGACTTGTAATCCAGCTAAGCTCCCCCTGCAGTTTCCCAGCCTAGGGGGTGTGCCCGTGTGTGTGTGTGTGTGTGTGTGTGTGTGTGTGTGTGTGTGTGATGCAGACACACGGGTACACACATTACAGTTATTACTAGAATAAGGATGGCTAATATGATTTCATACGGAGCAGTATCTTAGATTCCTACTATCAATTGTACCTGTTATTTAAAGGAATTTTTCATTCTTAGAACTTCCAGTAGATTTTCACAAGTACATCTTAGATGACAGACCTAGTCTAAACATGGTTCACCAAGTCTACAGTATTTTGTTCTAAAATAGAGCTGATGCAAGAAGGCAGGCACACCGCCAAGATGAAAACTGTGCTGCCCCGTGGCCAGCGGCATATTCCCCCTGGGCCCAAGCGGCCCTGTTTTCAATAAACCAGAGGAGGAGACTTCCCTGGAGTCCTGTTAGGCTGGGCTGCTGCTAGAACTGTCATCTTCACATAAAAGGGAGAGGGGCTGGGTGTTACAAATGGGGAGCCTAATTGGGAGATCTTCATGGCTGTACCCTTGACATTTATTTAAGCCTCATCAACACAACGGGAAATAACCATACTAATTAGCAGACTGACACACAAATTGCTATTTGTTGGGGAATAGGTGTGGATTCACTAGTCCAAAGACAAGCTAAGTCATGGCACACCGGCTTAAGGCAACAGACATTTTGGTATTTGTTCTTTTTTACAGTACCCAGATGATGAAACTTTTTTTTTGTTTCACTTTAAGGATTGTGTTCTATGGTGATGTCTTCTGCTACTCTTTTTAATTTTTAAAAAAGTACTTCACTCCCATGTAAAAGCAAAGGCAACAGCTAGGAAACCAAGCTGTCTTCAAGAGGGATTAATGAACCTGAATATTGCAAACAGCAGATCCGGCCAGTAAAGAGAACTGAATGTCTGCTCCTGACTCAGGAACCTTGTCTCCACCAGGCACCTCCACCAGGTATAAGTTCTCCAAACACTGAATTCACCAGAGGCTCCACAGTCCTAGCGCATTTCCTGCCATGCTGTCACCTCCTGAAAACCTGATTGTTTTAAATCTGTGTGTATGAATCATGGGAGCTGTGCTTTTCTCTTCTTGAAACTGCTAATCAAGGGAATGGGCCTTTGCTTCCTACACACGCTTACTTTCTCTCTGCCTGAAATCTTAATCTAAATTAAATGACACTAATGTTTGATTTCTAAGATGTCAATTTAATTTTGGAAATAGGTAGAATATAAACAAACTAATAAACATTAGTCTCTGACGTATTTATTGTTATGTAGTTTCTGTCTTTAATCACATTTATTCCTAGAAATGCTACATATTTAATTGAAAATCTTAATGTGCTCACACCCTAATATTATACTGGGAGAGACAGGAGTAAGAAGACACGTTTACTTCCCATGAAAACCTAGTCACCACGGTAAATATAGCCAAAATGCTCCAATAGTAAGGCAGTAAATAGTTGGCAAAAGTTTTTAAGATGTTAAAGCTAGAGACAGACAGGAATTGAACATTCTAGAAATAGGAGAAAAATTGAGAAATTGATTGCAAATCCATCAATAGTCTACCAGTTAATAAATGTTTTCCAGTTAACAGTGGTAGCCAGAAAAGGTTTCTGCACTTGTGGAATAATTATTTTATTGAAAGGCTTACTTTGGTTCAGATAGCCAGCATTCCCTGCCAATGTGCTGCAATTCAGCAACACTGACATTTGAAAATGTAAGCTGAATAAATGGGTAAGCCACAGAGAAGGCATACAGTGTGTTATAAAAGAGTCTCACGAAGGCAGAGATTTTCCCAGAATGCCTAGAATAGCACCTAAGGCAGAGCAGGTGCCGGACGGCTGAATGACTGGCTTTCTCTGTACAGGCTGGGTTCCTGTGCAGCCTTGTGGTCCTCGCCCATTCCCAAACACACCTGCAAGCGTTTTAGGGCCATCTCTCTGCAGACCCCGCAGCGTCTGCCCCTCCAGCAGCACTGAGCAGGACACGTGGGCTCTCGTCCACTCTGTCACTAACTCATCCTCAGACGTAGGTAAGTGACATGACCACTTGGCCATCAGCTTCCTCATCTGGGAACTTTGTGACTGTAATAAACGAAGCTGTGCAACTGCTTCCAGTTCTATAATTTTGTAACTACAATCCACTCGCGAGATCTTTTTAAAAGTGAGTTTCCTTGGGCCGTTTAAAACATGATTTGGCGTATATAAATGTTACTTCATTAAAACCTTCAGACACATACTTATGATGCAAAATCAGAGACACATGTAGCTATAATTCTGAACACTCTCCTACCCTAGGACAATATTTTTAAATAGCATCAGCACATAAGCAGAAGCTTTAAATATTTATAGCAAATAAAGTATCTAACTTTAGAAAAAGGGAGCATTTATTACTTCATATTTGAATTTCTACAGAGTATTCTGATGGTCAAAGTCCCATGTATGAGTTTCATTTTATTTTTGTCATCACCAAACTCTTCCGCACTCTATGGCAATCGCCTGTTTAATTCTCTCACCGCTCACTGGACTGTGAGCTCTGTGAGACGTGACTTAAAAGCGTGTGGAGGTGATATCTGGATATAACGTCAGTCTCCTCAGAGGCCACCTACTCAGCTCCTGGGCCAGAACTGTACATTTTCTTAATAGATGATAAAAATTAATGGGGCCAAAATTATTCCTAAAGAATAGGGATTACCTAATGTTAGGACTTGGAGACACATGGTGAATAACCAACCTTACCTGGGTGAGCTTACGCTTCTCCTGGTTCCCTCCCTTTTCACTGTGTGATGTGTACACGGGTGTATACTGTGCGGAACCAGAACAGGCCCTGCAATCTTCTTCATTTTCCTGCACGTGAAGAAATATACAAGTAATTATTTTTAAATACTCCTTTGATTACTGAAGTTATTTGATTAACCAACAAAGTGTCTGGTACAGATGCAAATAACAAAATAACACTTCAGGTATAAGCTTAAAAGAACCTACTTAGGAAAATAATGCATTTCTCTATGTTATGAATTAATAATTTCCAAAATAATCTTTCACTATTTTGAATAACTTGAATAAAATTTATATGAAGATCATTTACTATCCATCACCACAATGGAAGTTTTAAGTAGTATTTTTTTCTCCAAAGGTAGAAATTCAAAACATAACAAAATCTGCCAAGATGTAACATGTACTCAAATCAAAAACACATACACATAAATATTCATGTACATGCAATATTCATAAATTCAAATACACATCCTCAAACACAAACTTTTGTAAGTTAATAACACGCTTCAATTTAAGGGAGCTACTATTGGAACGAGCCTATAAAACCAAATGATGACATCTGTGGCTTAATTCTGCACCAAAAATCATTTTTTTTTAAAAGATTCTCTGCTTGAAGGAAGAATTTCAATTGTGATATCAAGGCAATTAACTTTATGAAAACATACATCCTGTTAAAGCATCTTTGAAGCTCTCTGTAGTTCTGTGATAAAATATGCAAACAACAAAGAGATTCCTCAGTGGATGCATCTAGAATGGCAGAGAGTTGCCAGAGGGCTTGTTATGAAAAATACATTCTTGAACGTAGAGCTAAGCATATTTCAAAAGTCATTAAAAACGTAAATCTCATGTGATCTGTAAAGTATAAGATTCAAACTAATGCAAGAATCAAGGTAAAAGGAAGGAGAACGAGACGCACCTTGTGTTTCAGCTTACTCTTCACTTCCTTTATTCCCTGCTTGGCGTGACTTTTTGCCTAGAAAATGATAACACAAGTGTCTGGCTCAGCATGCTTCTATTACCATTTAAAGAATCAGTAAACGAGATCTCATTTCATGAAAATTGCTAACTGTTCATATTATTTAGAAATGGAACAAATTATAATCTAAAACTATTTTCAGGGACACCATACCACTTACTTTCATACCTACATTAGTTGGTGAAATGCATGACTAGTCTCCACTTGTGCACAAATATCATACAGAGACTGATATTTAGCGTATCCTGCCTCCTAAACTACATAAAAATGCAAGAGTCGACCAGATTACTAAGGCCCAGTCTTAATGTGAAATAGTGACCAACAGGGGAAGGAAAAGAGAAGGCGCACCACAGCAGCAGGTCATTTAGGCGAATGTCTGGACTTTAAGAAACACAGCAACTTGACAAACCTTCATCCAAGTGCTTTTCCAGGCAGACACCAGTTTTTATTAGCAGAGCTATGTTAATGTTGTGGTTATTTCATATATAGTTTTTCCGGCAAAAATAGAAAGTCATCTAACAATTTAAAGACTGTCACATGTTTCATCGTGAATCTGGCACCTGCATTTGAGCCTCTCAGGTCCTGCTGTGATTCCCGTGGGTACAACCTAACTAAAGACAACTGGGGGCTTTCATAAAAGCCTTAGCCTGCGTTCCACTGGCTATTCCTACTCAAGGTGGCCAGAGTGAAACAGAAAAGAAATTTAGGGTCATTTTGTGTGTCCTCAGTATTTGTTGCTGGGCACCTAGCAGGCATTATCCCATTTAATCACTCCAACAGCTCTATGAAGTTGGTACTGTTATTATTACATTTACAAATAAGGAAAGTGACTCAGAGGGGTAAGTCTGCACAGCCTAGGTTCAAATCTGGTCTAATTAATTCCTAAATCCAATTTCTTCCCATCTCAAGGGAGAAGGAGGAACTAAAGTTTTTAAAATACATTCACTGAATCTAAGCCTCACAAAAGAAAAGGCTTTGAGCGTCTCATTCTACAGCCATGGGAACTAAGGGATGCAGCCTCGAGACTTTCCAACTCCATAGGCCTTGCTTCTTCTACCAAAACATGCTGCTTTCCCAAGTTACTCCCAGGAATAGTAAATACATGTCTTCCCAAGTTCATTGAGGGGAAGGATTTTATTTCTTTCCTGTTGCTGAGAAGAGAGGAAGGAAGAGAGAGAGAGGGAGGGAGGGAGGGGGGCGGAGAGAGGGAGGGAGGGAGGGAGGGAGGGAGGGAGGGAGGGAGGGAGGGAGGGAGGGAGACAGACAGACAGACAGACAAGTCCAAAATGGAGTTACTTGTGCTAAACCAACTCAAGAATTAATACCTAACCTAACTGCAGTTTCAGCGTCTCTCAGGAATGGAATCTTAGACCAGTCAATCTGGAATTTCCTGGGCAGCAGTAATGAGGTAATTACCTGACAGACCCCCTTCCATGTCCCAAAGAAAGATGCAGTGATCTGTTCTTTTTCCCCATCCCCTTCTGCCTATAAAAACCTTCCATTTCGTCCAGCTCCCCAGAGCTTTCTATTTGTCACACAGAGTAGAAGATAACCTAAGAAGCCAGATAACACTAAATTTGCATGGTTCTTTAGCATCAATAAAGCATTTTCATTCATTATTTTTCTGATTGGTAAAGCCACTGAATCTATTCAAAGCGTCCTATATTAATTCCTACACTCCCATTACGTACACATGAATAATTTTTTTAAAATGTTCCTGTGCCCATCTCCTAGAATTCGCACCCATCTTTACTCACATTTGGACTATACGCTAGTTTACCTGAATACCCTCTGCTCTTTCCAAACCCACCTGATGCACACTAGTCTTCCTCCGGGCTCCTTTGTGTATAGACTTGAACTGAGTATCAGTCACAGTCTGTAATCCACGTGCTGACTCATTTAAACATCTGGTTCCCTACTTCCTCCACTGGCCCCTTTCAGACTCTCTGGAAGATGGGGTTTAGCTTCTCTCGATCCTTTTCAACTTACCAAGTTGAAACTTACCAACAAACAAGTATTCTCTACAGAAAAGCACCAGCAAATGGCTTTGGCTAATAATTTCAAATGCAAAGACTTAACAAAGAAAGTTGACTTAGAAAATCTTATAGCAAAATCAAATATGTATTCACTTTGCTATTATGTTTAGATTTATAAGTGAGTATGTATGTCAACTCTAGTGTCCTTTATGGTCCTTATAAGCATAGAAAACAAGCACAGAACGCACAGGAAAAAGGTTCTAAGTATAGGACTAGGTCATTGTTTCCTTCAACAAACACACACTCAGTGCTTGCGGAGCGTCCAAAGCACAGAGCAAGGTGATGACAATGCACGAACAGTGACAGTGGCTGTTACCCACAGTGCCTGGCGTGCTCCCCGTTCTAACTCCAATAAACAGGACAAAGCCAAATTCATGACAGGTACGCAAATAATTTGTTGAAGGAATGAAACAGTTGAAAACATGGTTCCCAGTTTTTAAAAATTTACTATCTAAAGAAAAACAAGGTAAATTAATTTCCTTTACTAGCTAAAGAAAAATTGGGAGTTTTGTTCAGAGAAATTTGTGCTCAAAGAAGGAATTTCAGAGTTCATATTTCAGAATATGAGCAGTCTGCAAAGATGAGTTTTAGGGAGAACTTGCCCCAACCCTCTTGATTCATGTATGACATAATCACAAAATAAATGAGAAAAGCATGAACTATATTCTGAAGACCTTAGTCTTCCTGAAATTAATTTAGAGGATAATCTTCCAAAGAACAGAACTTTTAAATTGGTAACATTTTACTGTTCTGCAGAGAAGGATTTAAAATAAAATATCTACTGATTAAAAGGATAAACATTTAAATAAACGATGGGGCTTTTGAACATGTTTGCTTTATCTCTGTGGTTTTATGGAAGATATGAGTGAAATTAAGGAGAAAAACATAAATTTAGCAAAATAATACAATACCGCTTCTCTAAGCCTTAAGAAAAACTTTGAAATTTCGGTCAAGGAATAAAATAAAGGCACTTGACTGTGAAACCGTTCTAGGGTCTGAAATGAATGTGAGAAATGAGGTTCAACATTAGTTTGATTTTCATATGGCAGCTATGTTCTATTTTATTGTGAAAAATTAAAATAGCTTCAAAAATCAAACCACCAATATTACAGTGAGATAGTGATCGATTGGAAGACATTTCCTGAGTAGCAAAGCCACAGAACAGCCAAATGAAGACAGAGGCTGGATGTTTCCAAGGCAAAACGATTATCTCTTCTTACTTTTACTTTATGATGAAGCTTCAAATAGTTCAGATTTGGACACTGCATGTTTTTTATTCTTATATATCAAATTATTTCATTTTTTAAATTTATTTTTCAATTACAGTTGACATGCAATGTTATATTAGTTTCAGGTGCACAGCACAGTGATTAGACATTTATATAACTTATGAAGTGATCGCCCCAATAAGTCCAGTACCCATCTGACACCATATATAGTTATTACAATATTATTCTCTATATTCCCTATGATGTACTTTACATCCCGTGACTATTTTGTAACTGCCATTTGTACTCCTTCATCCCTTCACCTTTTTCACCCAGATCTCCAACCCCCTCCCATCTGGCAACCATCAATTTGTTCTCTGTATCTGTAAGTCTGTGTCTGTGTATTTTTGAATCTACTGTGTAGATTAGCTACTCTACTATAAAATGTAATCTCTGAAACAGATTTTTAAAACCAGAAAGCGTAACTACATATATATCAAATTCTAAGTCAAGGGCCGGCCTGGTGGCTCAGGCAGTTAGAGCTCCATGCTCCTAACTCCGAAGGCTGCCGGTTCGATTCCCACATGGGCCTGTGGGCTCTCAACCACAAGGTTGCTGGTTCAATTCCTCAAGTCCCTTGATCGTGGGCTCCACCCCCTGCAACTAAGATTGAACACAGCACCTTGAGCTGAGCTGCCGCTGAGCTCCCAGATGGCTCAGTTGGTTGGAGCGCGTCCTCTCAACCACAAGGTTACCAGTTCGACTCCCGCAAGGGATGGTGGGCTGTGCCCCTTGCAACTAGAAAACGGCAACTGGACCTGGAGCTGAGCTGCGCCCTCCACAACTAAGACTGAAAGGACAACAACTTGAAGTTGAACGGCGCCCTCCACAACTAAGATTGAAAGGACAACAACTTGACTTGGAAAATAAAAGTCCTGGAAGTACACACTGTTCCCCAATAAAGTCCTGTACCCCTGCCCCAATAAAATCTTTAGAAAAAAAAATTATAAGTCAAGAAAATAATTTAAGTTCTAAACTTATTAAAATATATTATTCTGTTATTAATTAAATCATATCAATTTATGTATAAAAAAGCATTTGAAGGTAAATTCTCATAAAATCAGAACTATTGCCCTGGATATTTTTAGAAACGTAAGATATATATGGCCTATTGAATTTAAAAAGAGCTTTATTGAATACCAACCCACTAGCTCCTCCCTAAAGAAGCTACTGGTCTAAAATTAGAGACAAAGATGTACACAGACCACCTGACACACAGGTATGTCCACAAGTTCTGTGGAACACGGAAGAAGGTATAGAAACTCTTCTGTGGGGTTGGGGAAATTTTTCCAGGGGAACTAATGCCTAAAGTGTCTTACAGGATGAACTGGTGTTTACTAGGTGGATAAAAGCTAAGACATGGGGGTTCTAATTAGTAGGACTGACTTGTGTAAGAACAAAGAAGCAGAAGAGGACATCATGCATTTATGAAGCAAGGAGCAGCTCAGGAGCTACAGAAATATGGAAGGCTCAGGGGCGCGAGGAATGAAGCCGGATGTCGGAGGAGACGTGTCCTGCAGGGCCTTGGTTATCATGTTAAAGAGATTTAATTTTGTTACTGAGTTACTTCTTGCTGCTGCTGTTGGTCTCATTTTGGTTGTTCTACTGTAAGCCATGTAGATTCAATGAAGAATTTTAATTACAGAGAGTCAAAGCATCTTTGAGGGAAGAGAACGTACCATATTTTTCTATTTTTTTCTACCTGAGCTCAAGTACACAATGAGAATTTAAGATATGATGGTAAATTAAAGAACCAAATCTCAAAAAATGGCACTTCATCATGGACTGTTTCAATCTGAGTGCACAATCTTGCGAATAGCTTTGAAATAAAATAAAGAACCATTTTTAGATTATACAAAGAAAATATCCTGTCTATAGAATGGTATAATTTTAATATTTGAATTTGTTTTGGTCAGTATTAACTCTGAAATTTTAAAATCTTGTTTAAAAGAAAAACAGAAAATATTCTAGACTTACATGTCTATCAGCTGGGAAAGTATAAAATTTTATCAATAGGATTTTTAAATATCAAAAGAAAACTTACAAATTTATACGCTGTCCGCACAGCGGGAGTTGCTCTGGTCATTGCTGAGTTGAACAACGCACCTCCTTTCTGAAAACGAAAAACAGAAATTAATTCCCAAAATATTTTGGCCGGATTGTGCTGAAAACACAGCTTTATCAATAGACTAGAAAAAGAGCTTCACCCACAAGTTAAAAAAAGACCTACAAAAATAATTTCATAATTTTCAAGCTTTTATATACTATGGTAATTTCACACAAAATGTAAACATTCCACTTGGTTTTATTGGTCAGTGTAATCATCATTTAAAAATCATTTCATCTTTCCAGTTAAGGCAGACTTGGGCAATATGACCAGTAATAGGTATATATTTGAAGTTTAATAAAAAAGAAATACATTCAACAGTTTATCAACTGTTTTAATGTTGGACAATAAAGTCTCAGTTTGTAGAAGAGAGTTTTATATTTTAAAAATCATATTAACAAAAACACATTACCAGAAATGATAAAACTCCCATCAAATCCTACTTCATCTAATTCCATGTTCTGGAGTATAATACAAAGTGACAGAAAAATCTTGCTTTTCAAAATAAGCCATTTGCCTCTGGATAAAAACTTTCCATTTTAAAATTATATTTATGAATATCAACAAACTATAAGCATAAAATAAAAAACGTTAAATGTGAGAAATACACAAATGTTTCAAATATTGCCAATAAATAGCGTAAGTATAAATAGCATACTTTCACATACAAAGAAGAGGAAACTTTGAAGGGTTATCACTACCTTGACTGTATGTACCCATTGTTGATATGATCTCGGGTTCCCTGAAATACATAAAAATATGATGTCAGGAATATTTGATCAAAAATAAATCCACACAATAAATGAATGGGACTATCCCAGACTAAAAAGCTTCTGCACAGCAAAAGAAACCATCAACAAAACAAAGAGGCAACCAAATGGGAGAAATTATTTGCAAACAACACTTCTGATAAGGGACTAATATCCAAAAATATATAAAGAACTCATACAGCTCAACAACAACAACAAAAATATCCAATTGAAAAATGGGCCAAGGACCTGAACAGACACTTCTCCCAAGAAAACAAACAGCCAACAGATATATGAAAAATGCTCAACTTCACTAGCTATTAGGGAACTGCAAATCAAAACCACAATAAGTTCCACCTCACATCTGTTAGAATAGCTATCATCATCAAGACAAATAATAAGTCTTGGAGAGGCTGCGGAGAAAAAAGAACCCTTATACACTGCTGGTGGGAATGTAAATTGGTACAGCCACTAGGAAAAACAGTATGGACGTTACTCAAAAAATTAAGAATAGAATTACCATATGACCTAGCAATCCCTCTTCTGGGTATCTACCCAAAAAAATCTGAAAACATTTACTGTAAAGATAATATGTACTCCTATATTCATTGCAGCATTATTCACGGTGGCTAAGACATGGAAACAACTGAAGCATCCTTTGATAGATGATTGGATAAAGAAGATGTGCTATATATACACAATGGAATGATACTCTGCCATAAAAAAGATGAAATACAGCCAGTTGCGACAACATGGATGGATCTTGAGATTACAATGCTAAGCAAAATTAAGTCAGACAGAAAAACTCGAGAACCATATGCTTTCACTCATATGTGGGATATAAAACTGAAAGCAACAAATGGACAAGACAAACAAACAAAGAAACAAAAACTCATAGACAACAGTTTAGTGGTTACCAGAGGGAAAAGAGGCAGCGGGGAAGCAGAAAGGATAAAGGGGATCAAATATATGGTGACAAAAAGAGATTTGACTTTAGATGGTGAATACACAATGTAATATAAGATGATATATGATAGAATTGTATACTTAAAACCTACATAATTTTATTAACCAATAGCACCTCAATAAATTTAATTTAGAAAAAGGAAAAATAAATCCATAAACCTGAATTCATCAAGAACTAGTCTTCCAGGATTCTAGTAGGCAAATTTTATTTATCTGCAATGTGAAAGAAGCATGGTATCACAAACACTAATAAATTGCTCTAATTCTTAGGAACACAGTAATTACCATTTTTAAAAATACACTTTTTCCTTTCTCACGTATGAAGCTAATATGTTAAAGTAATCTATCATCTTTCATTTTAATATTATCTTCAGAGGGGAAAACACAACTTCTCTTTTGAAGTCAAAATTCCCATGTATTTTAAACTGATTTTTCAATGTTTTATGTCTATGTCCTTTTGTAAAAGTTTTGCCTCTTTTATGCAATTAGGTTCTTTTTAAAACACTATTTCAAGTGACTAGGGGGAAAAAAACTAGAAGGGAACTTAAAACTGCAAAGAACCTTGAGGACCGAAAAAAGATTATTCTATGGTTGTTAAATATTAACATTAATTGATAACAAACTTTATTTCAGTGCAATTAAACTGCAGTTATAACTTGAAAACATTCTCTAGTTGGAAATCCAAACTTGAAAGATATCACCCATGGAAATGTGAAGCAGAAGCAGCTTTCAGGCTACCAAGCACCATGGGTATTAGAAAGCTCAAGTGCTGACAAAACCAGTTCTAATAAAACTAGCAATCATATATTCAGATCCAAAGAGGATAATTTAGTCAACAAGATGATTATTAGAAGGCAAAATAAGTAAGTAAAGCCACAACAACTAGTCTAACGTGATGTTTTATACCAAGTGACTTTAGTTCGATTTCACCAAGTCCCAATGGCTGCTCAGAGGTTTTCCAGTACAAACGATCCCTAAAACAGACGGTCCTCTCTTCCTTTCTTGAGGTATAACTGACATATAGCATTACACGTAGCTCGTCTCCAGCTCTTTACAGCTCACAAAACGTTTTTACCCACAGCACGTTACTTGAGCTGTTTTTCTACTCTAAAAGCACCAAAACAGGCAGTATCATGGTGGCACAGGGCCATGAGAAGGCAGTGGCTCTGGGGTCCACGGGGTCTGAGAGCGCAGGCCCACTGTGTTCTGCGAACCACGGGATGGGGGACCAGGTCTCTCAGCTGTCTGCAACAACACTCAGTGCAGTACTCATCACGTCACAGACACACCATCAGGGTTGGCTGCTATGATGCACAACTTGCCAATGAGGAAACTGAGGTTCTCAGCAGATCCCTTATTTGCTCAAGTTCCCAGGGATCGCAAATCTAGGTATTTGAGTTCTTGGTTCATTAGTCCTTCCACTCTGAAACGCCAACTGAACAAAAGGCTGCTGGGTAAAAGATGTTAAAACCTAAGCTATAGAGAGCGCCTCTGTATCACTTCAAAGCAATCCATTAAAAAGGAAAAGGGGCCGCTCAAAGCTGGTACCTTGAGAAGAAACAGCTGAGAGTGAGAATCACCAACAAGAATCTGGGATTTGGTGGCACAGGGGCAAACAGGAAGTCCCTGGAGAAACTGCTTCAGATGGTAGAGAAACATGTGGTACAATTTAGGTAGATTCCTGTTAAAAACAGTTTAAGGATACTTGTCTCTTTAATTTAGTGCTTTTAAGATTGAAGGCTCCTATTCCACAAAATTTATGAGACAACCACATTATTCTTTGACAAAAAAAATTTTGTTAAGGCTGTTTTTCTTCTTAAAAGTGAATCTGAATGCCAAAAAACCCCCGAGTTCTTCTATTAAAGTCCTGTGTTATGGGAATAATAAGCATTGTAGAGGAAATTCTTAACATTGTTCTTGTTAATCAAACAAGCACTATTCTCATATCCAAGGACAAAGTATCTCTCTCACTTGCACGAAGACTTTCTCTTCCAATGTATTTGTTTAAATTCCAGTAACTTGTAGTTACTTATCAAAAAAAAAAAAAGTAAATTATTCTAAATTGTTCAGCGAGGCCAGAAATGCCACTAAAACTGATGATTCCCTACTACCCCTTCAAATTCCTTTGCTAACCTTAGTAACAAAAACAAATAGAATTAAATAAATATAACAGTGATGAGATTATACAGAAAACTAACGAAGAAACAAATGCTATTCACGGAAAGTACCCGTGCACTCTACACATCAACCTGAAAACGTTTCTCCGTATTAAAGCTTAGATCATTGGAAATAGATTTAAGAACTAGTTTTATTGGAAATGAAGACAACATATAGAAACATTCTTACTCAATATTCCTTAGCTGCTTTTAGAGACCAACATTTGTGTTTATCTAATTGCATCCTTTGTTCTACTTGTGTCCTCTTCTATTACCTTTTCAGCTCAGTGGGGACGCTGCCCTTTCTTTCCACATTTCCTGATCAGGATGAACATTCTATCGGGCTCTCCTGAAAGGAATCAGGCGTGGCATGGGTTTCTTTAACAGTCCTGACCCCGGGACTCGCAGGGCGGAACACAGCTTTTGAAAACCTGCACTCACAATCATCGACCATGGTTCCAGGCTCAGAGTGACTTTTCGTGTTCTGTGGATGACTGTCCTGTACGGTACAGTTTTAATCAGCACCACAGTAATTATAAATTCATTTTATCATAATGCACAAGTGATAAATTCATTTGATCATAACCGTGCATATTAGTAACAAAGACAGTGGTCTACACGCGGCCACTGCAATGGTCCAGAAAGGAGAGATACGAGATGCTTTTCTGAAATTTCCTAACTATTTTTGCTTAAAGGAACATTTTCTTTCGCCTCAGTGTATGCTGATTTTTCCTAGAGTGATTCAACAGATATTCAGAAGAGACAGGAACTTCACTTTTACCTAGTCAGAGTAGAGAAGGCTTGGGCACTGCTCTTGTTTACTGAACGTCTTCTAATTAAGAAGATCTCTTATCATCAGAAAGCAATACATTACAGTGATTAAAGCGAGAGCTTTGAAGCCAAGTTAGTTCAGAGTCTGGCACGACTAGTTTGTGACCTTGACTGAATGACTGAGATTGGCACCCTCATAAAAATGGGGGTGATCAAAGCGCCTCTTAGCGAGTTGAGGACGAAATGAGATGATACCTGCAGAGCTCTTGTAAGAGCTTCCGCCACACGTTAATACTCAGGAAGTATGAACATCGACTGCAATTGTTACCATAACTATGAAAGAAATGACAAAGTTATAACAGTTTGCTTCTTGGAAGAACAAACAGTCAATATCATCACACAGACATAGACTTCTTTCTCATAAATGTCGCCTAGATGACAAGTGTTCGGAGCTGACCTCTAGGAACTATTTTGGAACTATATATATAAATCCTCATTATAAGAACATTATTAATTTTTATTATTCATCTGTTTTAAATCCTAATGAATTTTGCTTTGTTTCCGTCTAAGAATAATCTCTGCATACCTCTAGGATAATAACCTAAAACATAATAATTAAAAAATAACACTTGATAGCCAGGTATAATTTCTTAATGTACTTTCTTGTTGTACCTACTGAAATGAATACTTGTTGAGCTTTGCTTGCTTTTGGATCAGTATGGCAACCCTAAATTAAGATAAGAATTCAAAGCCTTTTTCGTTTTTAGAAAGAACAACAAAGTGGCCGGCATTGAGTTGTACTGAAATGCAGCAGTCTCTAAGTCACATGTCAACTGGTGATCAATAGTCTCCTTTTCTTTTTTAAACAATAAGACCTACAGTGAAAATTGTTCGTGATTCCCTCACCCCCACCAGAAAAGCCACCTACCCTCCTCTCTAGTACAGAGGAATCTGGACCCATGGTTTAATGAATCTTAACCAATGGTTAAGACTACAGAATTTAACTATACAAAAAGATCATAGTTCTACCCCATCACTGTCACAAGATGTCATCTTCAATTCCATAGAAGATACTAGCCCCACGGGTCATAAAGATAATGAGACAGCAGTTATGTAAATACTGAATAGATGCCTCAAGCAATTTGTCTATGAGCTGACAATATTTTGCTTGTCTGAGTTGAAAAGTAAAAAAAAAAAAAAAGCCTTATTTTAACACAAAAGTTCCATTGAAGCTAAATTTTGACCTATCAGCTGAGGAAAGACAGGAGCTGAATGATTCCACATTGAGCTTACTTGCTGAGTCAAGTAAACTAAGTTTTTCCCAAAGCTAAATGCTTTCAATGAAATGCTATACTCATATCAGATGAAGGTCTACAATGCTCAGCTCATTTGGACCTCGTTTAGTGAACAAGTTACCTCAACGGTTTTTATATTTTATTCTACAAAAGTAAATCTTATTTATGCATAAAATTAAATATGGGGAAATTTGTAGACGAGTACCTATTACTATCTGTCTTTTCACATTTTATTTCTCAGTTCTAGCAACTGTTTATTCACACAGAGGCTAAGTAATTTTTTTTCCAAATTAAACCTACAGGTAAGTGGAAAAATTACTATTATACCTAAATGAACACACCAGGATTTTTGTTTCTTTAGTTCACCCCGTATCTAGAACAGTACCTCGGTACATAATAAACACTCAGCAAATACCGGCTGAATGAATGAATGAATGAATGAATGAATGAATGAACAAACGAATGAATAGGACACAAGCACAGGTCTCTACCAGAGGCAGGACTATATACTGGGCAATCTTACAAACTATCAGTTCATAATTTGTTAATTGTCTAGATAATTATAACATTGTTTGAATATTTACATTTGAAACAATGGAACTGTTTGAAGTTAATTATATTAAATAAAAGTGGGGTATCACCTACAGGGTGCTTCGCACAAACGAAATAGTATGACTCCTTTCACTGCTTTAAGTGACTGCTTTCACAATGACAAATGAGGGCGTGGGGTGGAAAACTGGAAAGCCTCTCCCTACTGCTGCAGTGGTCAGCAAGGCGAAAAAGGTAAAGATTTCTGTAACAACACACTTACTAACAATGTAGAAGCAGCTGTAGGTTCAAACCTTTCTTTCTGAAACAGCAGATTACATTACCATCTACTCTTCCAACTATAATCACAGTTCTTCCATTCTTGCTCAGTAGACACCACCACTAGTCATTTTTCTAGCCAAGAATACTGGTCAGGAGGAAAAGCAGGACGATAGAAACTAACTGCATTGCTGTGATATTTACGTCCAGGAAGAGAAAGAAATTATCCCTCCAGGCAAACACCTACCAATCCATGAGGCCATTTAAGCCTTGAGTAACAGACAGCAGACAAAACAAGGTAGTACCATAGCTGTTATGACATGAGAACATGTACCTGAGACATTGTATGTTTAGGAGAAAATAGCTGTTGCAGACAGTAGCTTATATCAGACACAAGTGGATTGTTATTCATAGGAATTGTTATTCAGAAAATCAATAACCCTACTGGAACCAGTCTTTACCTCCACAAAAGCCACCTGAAGTGATCTCTTCTTCAAAGACATCAGAGAAGCCCCTTCCTGCATTTAGTTTTGCCAGTCGACCATCGATGAACTGAAATGAAAAAGTGTCAAATATGTTCATTCTCATTAACTGCTTAAGATTACATTTTTACTTATAGCAAAGACAGTAACAGCAGCCACCCATACAAGTATACATGACACACATACAAGTGTACACACAAGAAAATTCTCCAACAACGGAAATAGCAGGTACTCAGTAAACACAGCTAATTACTTAAATCAGCAGTGTACAGAGTGCAGACTAACTTCATTAACAGGAAAGGGAGAGTGCGGAAGTGAAGATCACAGGCCCTGGCCGGCCAGCCCTGCCTGAGGCTGTGTCCTCCCCCACCAGGCCTCCCTGCCGTCAGTATCTGCCCCATGGCATCGCTGCTAGCCTTCAATTAAATTAACCTCGGTGTGCGCTTAGCACAGTCTCTGAACAGCAGGAGTCTGGGGAATGTTAGGCGTTGCTGGTTTTGAGATGAACTTCATCCAGTAAAACAGAAGACCCCTCATCTAAACTATTACGTCCTGCAGCACAAAGGAGCACCAGATGATTCTAACCATTTAACAGTGAAATGAGTATGACCCCCAGAATCCCCGGCACACGGACTGACTGAATGATCAGAACTATGACGACAAACTCAAGGATATTTTGGGTAAACACATACTGATGAGACTGTCGAAGGTTATTTTAAACAATATTTTTCAGCATTCAGAAGGAAGAGATTGGAGTGGGAAACAGAAGTTCTCAAAAGCACCTGCTCATCTTTCAAACTGCGGAGGCCCTGGAGAGTACGTCCCATCATCATGGGCCCCACCCCACCCTGTTCCTACACACACAGCCCAGCAGAGTCCTGGGGGAACTGGTGCTGCACTGCGAAAAATACCCCCAGGTGTCAACCAATGGTAGATTTCACACACATATAGATTACTGGTACAGTAGTACCTTGGTTTTCGAACGTCTCCGTTGATGAACATTTCAGTTTGGGAACGTCGTAAATTTTATGGATCTATAGTATCATTAGATAGTAAAATTCATGCTAAATTTGCAGTTTTAGGGGTTGATTTTAAAGGTCTGGAACGGATTAATCCATTTTGCAATACTTTCTATGGGGAAACTGTGCCTCGGTTTTCGAATGTTTCAGAACTCAAACAGTCTTCCGGAATGGATTACGTTCGAAAGTCGAGGTACCACTGTAATCAGTTACTTTTTATTTTGTCCATCTGTGTCATCTGAAATTTGTAGCTCTAGGATTATGAAAAATCGTACATGTTTTGAGATTTCTCCATGCATAATGGATGTGACCTTTCTTTAAAGCCCCCTTGCATAAGAGGCAGAAGGTAACATAGAACAGACTTAAAAGATGTGTGAACCGTAGACGTGAAGATGTGGGGTTAACACAAAATCTCCATTTTCATCCCAGAACTAATTAATCCTGGTCACAATTTTTTCACCCTGGAAATTTAAAATTTAGCTGAATTAAAATAAAGTAGCTTTACTTAAAAAAAAAAAACTCTCACTCTGCCCTCTTTTTAAATGGTTAACAGACAAAACTGATTGAGAGGGGGTACAGGGAAGCAATTTAAGATAATTAGCAGTAAGTTACAGCAGTTGTAAGACTTTGAGACAGAAATCTCTTACAGATGGAAATTAAGGAAGAATGAACAGCAAATGAATCAACAGAGTCCTGTTCAAAAGGTGGTTGAGCTACCTTTGTATCATCATAGAACGGTTTTGACCCACAATGTGGTGAGACGAGCTCAACTAGACATAGCCTAGCAGGAGACAGCGCTGGCTTGTTTTTAAGAGTATGCGTGTTCTAATACAAGTCAGAACTCTCTGAGGGCAGAGAGCACACATCACCCATTTTATATTCTCATTACGCGGGGCACGCAAGAAGTTCCCAACAGTACCAATGAAAATGAACATGGCGTTGACTATGACAGGCCCGGGTCACAACTCTGCCACCTATGAGCTTTGTGATCTGGGTGACTTGCCGTGTCTGAGACTGCCTCCCCTCGGTGCAATGGGCATAATAATAAACACCTTATGGGGTTTTGTGAGAGCTAATGAAAGTACTCGGAAGTGCCCATATCGTAGGCAGAGAATAACTGCTAAACGATAAAGTCCCCTTTTCCCACTGCCACCACCTTTTGCACCTCTGTCAGTTTCTGAGCCCATGAGGAAAGGAACACTTGGTCGTGTGTGCGTCCTCAATACGTAGAAAAATCCTGAAATGGATCAGTGTTTGCTGAAAGACTGAAGGGTACTGAAACGAAGCTAATGGTCATTACTTTCCCCGGGTTTAAAGTTAAATGATTATAATGTATAGATGAATTAATTTCATTCTACTGTAGATAAAAGGTGTAACATAATGTTGGCATCTGCTACATATAATAAATGGTTAATTGCTAAGTAAAGCGGTTTAATATGTTTGTAAAATTTTGACTTGCACACATTTTCAACATAGCATTATAAATCAAACTAAAGTTATCTAATTTGATAGACTAAGTATCATTTTGAAAAAAAAACAAGGTGAAGCAGGATGATAAATTTAAAGTAATACATTACTGGCAGTTGGAACAAATTAAGACATCCTTTTAAAGGACTTAATTTGCTTTAAAAGATTAAGACTACAAAACTTTTTAAAAGGTTTTCAATTTTGTGTTTACTGGAAATAATCCATCCATTTTAGTTTGAGTGGAACGGTGCAAGTCTGAAAAGAGATAAATCTCAAAGTATTTACTGATGATGCGTTTTTGAGGATGAGTAACTACTTTGTGTTACTAAACGAGTGACTTGAGCCAATAGAAATTAATCACTTGGTTAAATGCCATGTGTTATCACTGCTTTGGCAAACAATTCTGTCAGTGACAGCCACACACTTATCAGCATACATACTTAATGAAAATGTTTGCTCTTAAAGATGGATTTTGTGTGCACACAGACATTATACACACACACAAATACAGACACACAGGAAGAAACGGAGAAGTGGTATTACTGTAAAGGAATGCTGACGGTAAGAGTTCGCTCAACTCCTTTTTCTAGTTTTGACTCAATAACAGCTTTTTTTCCCCCCCAAATGGCGCTGGTTCATCGTCACACATCACTCTAATAACTGTGGAGCATTTCATAGTGAGTAGAAAAGATCAGAAAATTTTCAGCTACAGTTGCATAGAAATAATTTTGAACTAAAAAATATTATCTGTTGGAAAAGCTGTGACTTTATAATGTCCTGGAACATGTGGCTTGATTAATAGCTCCCCACATCATTTAGTAAACACGTAACTTTAGGTAATTGAAAGACAGAACTTTTGGAAGAATTACTTTGGTATTGTGAGTAATGACAAGTAACACTGCTAATAACAATAGAAATGCTACAGATGTAAAATTAGGTTGCAAGTAGATTTTTAAAGGAATTTAAGAGTGCTTTAAGATGATGCTTTCTACATCGATTTTAATATTCCAAAAGTGAAAATTAAAACTTGGAACAAAATGTGCAAAATAATCACACTAAAACATAAATAATTGGAAATCTCAAAAAAATTCACAGACCTGAAATCTAAGTAACTTTACTAACAATTGTCACCCCAATAAACTTTCATTAAAAAAAAAATTCACAGACATAATTGCATATTATGGATTCCATCATTCTATTTTAAATTATAAATAGATAAAATTGATTTAAATTAAATATATATAATCCTGAAGATTATTCCCTTTAGGTCATCAACAGTTGCCAGGACTGGATTTTGTCAATCCTTGTGACATGATCTTAGAGTGGTGAGACTGATTATGGGGCAAACGTTTTTTAAGCAGCACAAGTGCTTCCTCTTACTCTTTTTGATATTGATGTCGCCAAGGTTTTTCAAAGTGTTTTTACCGGCAAATAAACCATCTTAATAGGACAGTAAGTCATTTTAAAGAAATTACCTGTTGTTTTAAATGTACTTCAGTCAGCAATATTGTTAAATGAATATTCATTATTTCAATCTTTAAAATACAATTAAATATAAACATTTTACACATGCAATAAAATATAAAGAATAGACTTGATGGCTAACTTCTTTACAAAAAATACAAAGAATCTGTTCTGATCAGATTCACAGATTAAACTTGAATATATGGCCAGTAGACCAATAGGAGTGTAGTTTTCCTCTAACAGATAAATTGTAGTCTTTTCACAGTTCTTTAATTCTTCACCAGTCAGTGTATCTGGCATTTAACCTAAAACCCCCAAACAAGCTAAGCTATTAATCAGTGTTCCAATGCCTTCAGGGGTCTCGACATACGTTATGTAAATACTTAATTGCAATCAATCCATCAAAACTCTGAGGATGATGATAATTAAATTTCAAGATTCTTATATCATTTTTAAAGAAATACTTGATTCTTTAAATAAAAATAAAAAAAAACTCAGAAAAAGATTGTTCTGGGAGAGAGGCTCAGCAGTGCAATTCTTTGCCACGCTGGGGCAGAGGAAGACGGGGCGCTATTTTTGTGGTAACAGGACAGCCTTGGGATGGCAGTGAAGCAGCAAAGGCATGAGAGCCACACAATCAACACACCTACAGCCCCCAGATGCCTTCTTCATCCTGGAGGAGCAACTGCCATATCGAAAACATTTATTTCATATAAGAAACACTTCTTGGGCACAAAGATAACTAATCTAATAAAATGGAATTCTTGAGAGCTAGAGAAAAATACATTTTTTAAATGAGTCAGAAAGGTTTAGCAATTTAAAGAAAAAAAACTCAACATGGTTAAAATTTATTTTTAAAATATATTAATTTCTTGTGGATCTTTACAATTTCCTTTCTATATAATGCGTTGGGCTAAAAAAAAAATAAGTAGTCTGATTTAAATATTTCATCTTATAAGTGCGCAATAAACCTGGGCAGGTAAGTGAAAAGTACACTAAATTGTTACAGTAAATTAAGTCACCAGATACGTATGGACACCTGCAAAAAGAAAGGTGCTCAGTTAGTAGCTGTATATAAATACAAACTGCTGTAACAAGTGGGAATAAGGTAAACCGCTTTAGAGCTTAAATCAAGAGAATTAAGTACGTGAAAGACTAGAAATAAATTATTTTTATTGCATTTCAAAGATGAAATAATCATATGACTATTACATACACTAAATGAGACTACGATGGTATAATGACCAGGAGAACACTTTGAGGAGTATAAAAAGGCCATTCAGTGCAATTTATGATTAGAACTAATAATTTCAAACATTAATAGGACAACAGTACCTTCCAGATACATCAACAGACAGACATTAAATAATTTGCTCCAGAATTTAGTCTGTTGAATGTCATGACCACAGGACTGAAGAATTAATGAATTGAATTATTCAATAAACATGTAATTGAATGTTTATGCTGGGTACTTTTCTAGATAACTGAAATACAAAAATGAATGAAACAGACAAAAATTCAAGCTGTCGTGATGCTTGAACATCTAGTGGGGGGCAGAATAAATACATGAAATAAGAAATGTAATACATTATTTAGTATGTGAGAAGGTGGTGAGTGTCGGAAAATAAAACAGAATTGCGGTAGGGAGGTTGGGGAGTGTGGGCAACACTCATGAAAACTTTCCGTTTTCATGAGTGCGGTCGGGGTGTGGACCAGGATGACATTTGAGCCCAGACTTGAGAGTGGGAGGAAGGAAGCCAGGCGGGTTTTGGGGAAAGAGAACCACAGCATAAGGAATGCGGAAGAGCAGGAGCAGGCATGTCCCCAGCAGGCCTCCAGGTGTCTAGGGACAAACCCACAGCCACGACGACACTCGTCATCTGCAATCTCAGATGCGCTCTGGGCAATGTCAAACAATTCTGTTTCTTCTCCAGTCCATTCACCTACCATGTATTTCCTACCTTCTCTATCCTTAAATGTCCAATTCCCACCCCATGCTCTCTCAGCTGATGAACTAGCTTCCTAATTTCACTGGGGGGAAAAACAACCCCAAACTGAGGCAATCACATGAGAAATCCCGCAAGCTCTAAGCATCCCATCTCCGCCCTCCCCCATGGCCTCCTCCAGAGACTCTTCCTGTCACACACAAAGGTCTGTGCTCTCACAAAGACCAACTCCGACAACAACTTCCCTCCTTTCTCCTCAACACAGTTTTCCTTCTAGAGCTTCCCAAGGGCCTACGAACGTGCGTCATTTCTCCTCTTGGCCCCACTTACTTCTCCAGCCAAGTCCATTTCCAAGTTCCTCTTTACAGTAAGACTCAAAAGAGCTGTCAGTGCTTTTCACATCACTAAATCCAGCGGTCAAATCCAAGTCCTTATTTTAATTAACTGTCATGAGCATTTGACAGCATTGTTCCCTTCCTCTTGGGCTTTCTTTCTCCACTTGGCTGCAAAGGTAACTTACTGTCCTGAATTCTCTCCTCCCCACTGGTCACTCACGCCCTTGGCCTCCTCTGCTGTTGGCCCTGCCCCTTTCCCAGTTCCTGGACCCCTTGTCATTTCTATTGAGACTCACTCCTTGGGGAATCTCACTTGCTTTCCAGTCCAATGGCTTAAATACGATCCATATTCCGACGACTTCCAAATCTGTATCTCCAGTGTCATAACGTCCCTGCCTCATTTATCCATTCGCCTAACCAATACCCTACTTGGAGGCCTAACAGACATCTCAAACGCAGCATGTCCAAAACGGAACTCTTACTCTACTCACCAGCATCTCTCCTGCCTACAATCTTCCCCATTTCAATAAAATGACAACTACCTCCTACCAGTTTCTTGATGAGAAACTGTGGGATCACCTGGGACTCCTCTTTTTCTCATTTGGTATTAAATATTTCAGAACAAACATAGACTCTATCTTCAGAATAGACCCATCATCTGACCAGTTCTCATCGTATCTTCCGTGAACCAGTTCCAAACTGCCATCACCTCTCACCTAGATTACCGCAATCACCTACGAAGTTTTCTTTCTCTCTGCTTCCATCTCTGATCACCCTATAGAAGTTGCTCAAATGTCACATTTTCCATGACATCTATGCTGACTGTGCCATTTTAAGTGGCAATTCCACCCTGTCCCCTGGTAGTCCCCCTTCCCTGGTCTATTTGCTTTTCCAAGGTACTTATCTTTAAACATGCCACATAATTTATTTAATTTAGTCTGTCCCCCTCCCACTAGATTCAGAGTCAGAAATTCTTTTCTGCTTTCTTCTCCAATAATGTACCCCAGCCCACAGAACACTGCCTAGTGTATATAGTAGACACTCAGATTCTACTGTTGAATGAGAGAATGAACAAAGAATACCTAGACGAGTGTTTCTAAAACTTTAGTGTGCATATTTTTTATGCTATTTCATAAATAACATAGATTCCTGGGTTTTAATCCAGGCCTGAATCAGAAATGCTGAAGGTGAGAATCGAGGACATGTATCTTCAAAAGACTTTCTAGGTAAACCTGTGGTTTGAGACCACACTTAGAGAATACTACTTAGGATTCTACTTGAAATTACTTAACAGGGATGCTTTAAAAAATGTCTCCTTGTTCTGGTAAGCTACATGCCCTTGTGCACTCCTTCCTAGGGCCAGTACGTCTCCATAGCTTCCCGGTGTCACATTTCATTTTTATCCTTTTTTTCACATTATGAAATATGTGCTCAATACAATTACTATCTCCCATCCATTCATATGTCAAATGCTTCCTCATACTCCAAAACTGTTGTATCTTTAGTCCTACTAATGCATGAGTTGATCTTAGCTATAAATTAAATACCATAAATAAGTAACCATCATGTTTCTTTTTTAAAAGATGAATAGGAAAATGTAGAAATGTATATGAATTTCTTGTTTACGTTAAAAGCTTTCCAAGATCTTCCAAAATCTCTAGCTAACATAAAAGGGAAACGTTTGGCTTTTGACCCACTCCTTTTATCCAGTCGCCTATTAAGTCAGAGAAAGTGGGTCACAGCACCAAACATAAAGTACTCGGGATCTCCGGGAATTTTCACTTCTACACAATACCCCATTATGTGACTCCAGGTTTAAAATTATAGACACCACTCAATTTAAAACACAGTAACATCTGACTCCTACAATTTTGGATTATTCCTAAATAAGTTCCATTATATTCAATTTTATAAGCTCTTCATCTACCAAAATTGTCCAAACATTTTCATGCCTAGAATAGGGAGTCACTCACCAGTTTTCATTTGATTTCATTTTTTTAACAATAGTAAGCGCCTATTGCATACTAGACATGAGGAAACAAACACTTTAAAAATGATCCTTGTCTTTACAAAGCTTACAACTCAAGAAAAAGCCAAACCAAGCAATGAATATTATGTGGGGCAAATCCAAAATGCTAAAAGAAATCTATAGAAGATTGGGAGCTCGAGCGCCTAGAAAAGGGACATCTGCACTGAGTCTTAACGAATCATTGAGTTGGACAAAGTGAAATGGAGACAGAGTATTCAAACCAGAGGCCATGAGAAGGAAACAGGCAAAAATTCCATTCACTCCTGGAGGGACAGGAAACCTTCACGGCTCCCTGGACCCAAATCCTGGCTGTGCCACAGACTAGCAACTGTGTAAACTCTCGGTAAGTCATTTCACTTCCCTATAATTTTGTTTTATAACCTGCAAAATGGCAGTAATAGAGTATGTATATGGTTATTGTGAAGATTCAGCGGGATTAGATAAAGCATTCACAATAGCGAGCGTAAGTCAGCATTCAATAAATGTTATCTTATTTACTCATAATTACTGTCGTTCATTCTCTCACTATTTAATAAGCACCTGTTACAATCCAAATTCAGAAGTATAAAGACACGAAACCATTTTCAGAGAGCAAATTGTTCAGAATGGCTATAAGCAAGGGTAGAGAACTACTAAAGAAAAAATTAGAGTGCTAGGCGCCAGAAGATGAAGGATTTTATGTGCCAGGCTAGAGGGCTGAAATTCCTCTTAAATTTAATGGGAAAGATATAGGATTTGCTTTTCAGGAAGAACACTCAAAACAGAATGAAGGATGGCGTCAAAGGGGACTAAATGAATGAACATACACGTAAAACCAGTGCACTGAAATTAGACAGAATAAAATATGTAGATCTAAGTAATATTCGGAAAGCAGAATCAACAGAACATAGTAAGTAACTGGAAACTGGATGCCAGAAAGGTCGGCGGCGACGGCCTGAGAAGAAGCTGGTCGTGAGGTTCTGGTTTAGGCACCAGGGGAGCTCTAGCTCCCGGAAGAAGGGATGCAGGAGGGTCCTGTGTGTGTGACTGTGCAGATATACACATGGGTGATGTGTGTACATGTGTGCGGGTGCGTATGGATATGTCTGTAAATACACACACATATAGAGACATATACATGTTTACATTTATATGGGCCTGGGTAAAGAGATGTTTGGGACTCGTCATATATAAGTCATTCATGCAGTTATGGTCTCACATAAGCAAACCCAGTGAGATAGTATGAGTGAGACAAATAAAGGTCTGAGGATAAAGCTGAGCAGACTGCAGAGACCAGGCAGAAGGCACGAGTAGCTATAAAGAGCACTAAGGGAACTGCCTGGAGAAACAGATCACAGATAAAAAGAAATGAGAGGATCTTAAGAAGTATTAGCAGTCAACATGCCAATAAGTAAACAGACAAGAAAGGCACATTTACGAAGAATCGAGGATTTGCCCCGGTCACTATAAAACCATCCTCTCAGGAGAACCCAGGATGCAAAGGATAATGACGGTGGCATGAAAGAGACTCGATTTAGAAGACATGAAGATGCCTTAACGTGAATGTTCTATTGGTGGTGTTCTGGCAATTTGCTTATCTGTTCTGAAATAATTTCAGATTTACAGAAATGTTACAAAAAAAGAAGAAAGTCCCCACACAGCCTTCATCCAACTTCCCCCAATGCGAACACCTTCCATAACCAGGGTACATTTATCAAAAACAAGAAATCAACACATGGAAGAATGCTACTTAGTAATCTTCAGACTACAGCCAGGTTCCAGGTAAGAGACCTAAAAACAACGGCTTAAACCTTTGCAGAGCTGTGAGCTAAAGAACGATGGTGCTGTCAGGGCTGTGGACTAAAGAAGCGGTTTCTGGGATCCCTTCCAAAGCCATTATCTACAGAGGAGTTTACCCAAATGGAACCTGCCATCATCCGTCTAAGCTGTGTTTATTTCATGGCATCGTGGAACGTTAGAGCAGAAAGGTAGCCCAACTCGGTGACCTTCTAGTCTAACTCGTGTTACAGATGCAGAAACTGAGGCCTAAGGCGGTTAGAGAGCCAGCTGTCAGTGAAGACAGCCCACGACTGCCTAATCCAGGGACAGTAACAGATATTATTTTTACACAATGCTTAAGTAATTTACATAATAATAACTTCGGTAATTAATCATTTAAATAATGATGATAAACCAAACTACCAGAACGTTCCCTTCTTCAGAAGGTCCCTCCCTGTGCGCCCCTCCCTCTCCACAGAGAAGACCACAGTCCTTTCAGCTTATCCTTTCTTTCTAGTTTTATCACATAAACGTTTCCCTAAATACTAAATTATTTAATTTTTCTTGCCGTTGAACATTGCATGAAGGACTCATCATATTAATTCTTCAGCGATTTGTTCCTTTCCTTTGATTCATTCATATTCTGTTGGGGGCAGCTTGTTCATTTACCTGCTATGCAGTGATCTCATGTATAAATATAACAATTTATTCATTTCAATACTGAGGAATAACTAAGGTTACCAACACTATTTTGCTATTATGAGCAGTTTTGGCAAGTGATTTTCGGTACATAATTTAGAGTGAATTTACTGGGTCATAAGAAACTTGCATGTTTAACTTTAAGTGGTAGTGCCAAAGTGTTTTTTCTAAACAACTTGGGCAAATTTACACTCTCATAAACAGTTGAAACTTGGTGCCTGGCCAGCTCCAGACCTTTACCAAAATTTGAGATTTTTTGATTTTTTTAAATTGGGCCAATCTCATGAGTATGAGGTGACATTTCACTGTTTTTACAAATGAGGTTTAGTATCTTGCATATGTTTATTAACCATTCAGAGTTCCTCATTCGAATGTGCTTATTCAAGTGTTTTGCACAATTATACTGGATTTTTTTTTTTTTTTTTACTGACATGTGGAAGTTTATTTGTTTTCTTAATTCTAGATTCTAAACCCTTGGGTGGTTCATATGTATTGAAAATCAGGTGTCTTTTGATGACCCAAAGTTGTTAATTTCAATGAAGTCAAATTTATAAAGCTAGTCTTTATGTCTTAAAAAACATGTCTCTAGCCTCCAAGTAATAAAAACAATGTCAGTTTGGTGTCTTCCTTTCTAAATCTTTATTTTTATTTATTTATTTTGGCTAAATGGTGTATGTATGTGCTAGGAGTTCTAACAGTAATAGGTGGCACCTTTCTTAGAGGAGAACTTCTAGTGTTCCAATAGTAAGTATGATATTTGTTGAAAATATCTCTATTCATGACTTTCTTTCTTTCTTTCTTTCTTTGTAGTTTTTAATCGTGAATTTTATGAAAGTTTTTGTATCTGTTGAGATGATCTAATAATTTTTCTCCTATGATCAGCTAATGTAGTGAATTACATCCATGGATTTCCTAATGTGCAACTGCCATTTAATTTCTGCCATATAATTTATTAATAATAAATGCAACTTGCTTATGAAGTAGTATCCTTTTTATATATTACTAGAATTCATTGCAAATATTTTATTTAAATTTTTGCATCTGTGGTCATGAATGAGACTGGCCTATAATGTTCTCTTCTCATGCTGTATTAGGTTTTGGAAAACTCTGTCAACAAGAAATCTTTTAAATCCTTCCAGGTCTAGCTTCAAGTATCACTTTCTTAGGGTCATAAAGTGACAACAAATTCAAGAACATGGTCAACTGATGAATGTAAAACTATTCAAGTTGTCTGTATAATGGGTTCTACTCTGACCATTTTCATATTCTATCTTTAGCCTTTCTGACAAGTTATACTCCAAAAACTCCTGCATAGATTTGTATTTTGTTAATGTAATTGCTCTAACAATGAGGCAGACACTTTAAATTTACAGAGTTTCTACAAAGTGTTATGTACTGTGCTAACAGTGTACATGTATTAATTCATAAACCTTATCACATCTGTGTGAGGTAGGTGGTGATATATCTACTTTAAAGAAAAAGAAACAGATATTTATGAACAGCTAGTAAGTGATAAAGCTAAGATTTAACCCAACTAAAAAATGTGTGCTGTTTGTAACTACATAAAAACAATTTACTGTATCTAAACTTTTTCCAATGAGAAGACACTAGCTACAGGGTCTTATGGTCAAAGTGAAGTAATAAGTTAGATATTCTATCCATTCATTCAATCCTTGACCCCCCTATAACTTGATCTTCACAACTCATTTTTGACAATGGGAGGTAGCACTCTCTCTTCTTGTCAGATAAAAATACAAAAAGGTATTAATACTGAATTCAACAAGCAAGACCAGCTTGGATGACTAGTTCAGGACTGCACTTCAGCACTTATAAACACTACCACTTGATCCGCCTTCAATCTTGGGAAAGAACTTAGTCTACAGTGGAGCCTGCTAGGGAAATGGGGAACAGAGGTCTGAGACTAACTAACCTACTCCATCTTTGGAAATTCACAAGACATCTTTGATCCTGAAACCCATCAGCCCTGGTCTGCTCCTAAGGCTGTGTGTTGGATAATGTAACCCTTTCTTGAAGGTAAATCTTTACATATTGGGAGACAGTTATATCCCCCACAGATTATTTTTAAAACTTCTCCAGAATACAGATAATAGTATGGATTTGTCATCATCTGATTAAAATTACTTATGTAATCTGAAGGTTATTTCAAGGTATATGGTATCTTTCTCCTAACAGTTCAAATAAATTTCTATTACAATAGATTGTCCCCTTCTCAAGGGCGTTACTGATGTTTTATTCCTGTTTCTATCCTGGCCCTGGGCACAATTTGTGACACACTATAGCTCTTCATCAAGTACTGAATTCACATAGCTAACTTTACACTTAAAATTGTCATGTGGAATAAGAAAAGCTAGTGTTAAGAACTTAAGTTACATAAACAGAAACTAGACAAGCCCGAATTAAGAGACTTGCTATCGTCACACAATGGTATGAGCATCTAAACTTTCTGAATTCTGATGTTCAGCTACTGCTTCCTGAAACAGCAATTACATTTTCTAAGCCCCAAATCAAGACACACAGTATGATTATGAATCTTTCCTGAATTTTGATTTATGATTATGAAAAGTCTTGCAAAGCTTAAAAAGTTGCATATTTATGAATGATTTTAATAAAGCGGATTACATTGGGACTGTCCTATAAAATACATAGTTTGTTTACTGCACCAGTGTACCATACCAACATAAGTCCTTAGACTGAGATGCCTCACATGAAACTAGCCATGTTGCTTTTTCTACTGTGCGTGATCGCTCTTCCTCTGAGAGACCATCAGCTTAGCACTTTCAATGAGGAATGTTTTAATAGCAAAGTTATTATTACATAATATTTCTGCAGTGCCATGCCATAGATAGCTATAGGGCAACAAAAGAAAGAAAAAGTTCTTGAAATTCTAGAAAAGATATTACTCAGGGGTTAGACATAAATTAACAGTGATAAAAATGTGTTACGCGTTTCTGTTTCATTCCCATCATCTTCCATTACGGAAAGAAATGCAGAAGTCTGCTCTTACCTGCTTGAAAAGTTGGAGGTTAATGGCCGTTTCCAAGAACTGTTTCATCAGACTTGAGCGGTGCTTCACAAAACTCTCCTCACAGAAAGTGATGGGCTCACCCTGGACAGAGAGAAAGAATTTCACGGGGTCAGGAGAACAGCCAGAGAGAACCAGTCGCTCCAAAGAGGCGCATGGAGAGTCCAGAGAAGTGTAAGATGTAAGACACAGAATCACCTTCAACGTGCACAAGTCTAAAAGAGTCAAACAGACCCTTGTACCAAACAGCTGGATTTCAGGCCACTAGCATCCCCTCTCCTGACGAGCCTATACTGTGGCTTCCTAATCAAAGTTCCCTCGCACTCTTAAAATTGCTCAGTTTCGCTCCCTCAAAGTCAGACTAAACCCCTTCAAACAAAGGTGTAATATCATCAGCTTGAACATGAGTATTAAAAATAGCATGCATACCTGAAAAGGTCCAACAACTGAAAGTACCCTCATGCTTATGCCACTGTTTTTCTTTGGGGACAGCAGAGAAGAGTACTTTATTTTAGTTATGTTAATGGGATTTCCTTACCAACTTTACTACTTCTAAAACATCAATTTTCATCACAACAGGTAAATCACAGAGCACTACCTATATACCAGGGCACTGAGGTTTATTTGCTCAAAGTCCTGCAACGAGCCAGTCACAGGATGAGGATTGGGACCTAACCCCGTCTGGTGCTAGAGTCTACGAGCTCATCCTCTAATTGAGTTAGCACATTAGTGTGGGCTCACATTTTTGAATTCTTAAAAGTAGCTAACTTGCTGCTGGCTAAAACTGTGCTGGTAAACTTGAAATCAATCGCTCTTTCAAAAAAATTGACAACTAAAATTAATCACTAATTGTGTTTTTCAAATCCATTTTTGTTTTCCTTGATGTTCAGTGATTCGAAAATGAATATGCCCTACTGTGGTCTGGATGACTGCTTTCCAGTCTTTTAAAGAATGAGACCCTGTAACTCTAGACTCTTGAGAGACTCCCCCATGTGAGATACGCACAGTGTGTACAGAACTGTGAGCTCCACAATGCTGTACGATACGTGCGTATTTCAAGGAGAGTAGCATGCAGCTGAGACATCTAGTCACCCTGAGACAGCAGCTGCCCTGCCTGCACAGTGCAGGACTCCTGCCAACAAGTCAGTGACTCCTCGGAATGGAAGAGCCACTGGGTGGGAACGAAGTCGGAAGTCAGTTTACAACACATATAACCCATTCACATTTGTTTCATGCTTCCTAGTTGATGACAGGGTTTACACACCAATCCTGAAAGGTAGACAGGAAAGGTATAAAAATTCACGTTTTACAAATAAGAAGCCTAGAGAGACTCAGGAAGTGGGTCATGGTCACACAATTGGAAAATGATGGAATTCCTACTAGACAGCAGGTCTTACCATCGTCTCCGGGTTTTTTTGTGTGTTTTTTTTTTACCCATTACAGCTTATTTATCTGGTCATGGAAAAGCAGTGTAACATACTTAACTAATAGATAAAGAAACAAATACATTTTTATTTCTATCTTTTAGGACCATCTAATAACTTGGCAACAATTCTATTTAATAATCATTGTTAGGGCATTAAAACAAGAAATGGCAAAATAAGCTGGGATATGCTAAACAGATGAGCCCACTTAGAAAAGTTATGAATTAGGAGGACAGTAAATCTCCAAATAGAGCAAAATTTTCAAGTTCTAATATTTTTAAACTTTCATTTTGTACTTGTCATTTCTAAACCCATTAATCTAACAAACCCAACTGTCTGGTTAATTTATTAATGATCTTAAGAAGATCGCGTAGTTACTTTAAAATACATTAACAGAATTCATTCATTAGTTAAAAGTACTCCAATTATAGAAAAATTAAATAAGGTGATATGCAAAAGAATGGGGGCAATATTAACTAAAGGTTACCAAAAGAACTAAGACCAAAAAGTCAAGAAATCGGAGATTGAACATAATGTTTTAAAGCATATTATTCTGGACTTTAAAAAGTCCAGATACTTTTTTAAGGTGTACTATTAAAATGTTGCATTTTTTGTTCTGCTTTGTTTTTGCCTCATTGCAAAGAACTATAAAGAAGCAGAGGAAAACAGTGCTGAAATGACGCTTACAGGTTTATATCTCAGTGCATCTCTGTAGGATCCGAACAAAGCAGCCTGTGCCCTAAGAAACGCCCGGGCCACCCCATCTCCCGTCGCGGTGGACTGCTTCTTCAGCTTATTTTTCAGGGCCGAGACCTGCGTGACAGAGAGGAACAGTTAAATTAACACCTCAGAAATTGGTACAGCGAGGTACGAACCCAATCAGCAGGCGGACCACAGTGTCTGCAGGTCAGCCCCAAACTCATCCTCCTCCCCGGTAGCTTATCTTTTTAACTGCACAGAGCACCTGCTGGTCTGTTAATTGAAAGGAAAGCAGGAGCCGATGGTAACGTGCTAATGCAAATTGCTCTATGCTCTCTTTTTTTCCCAAGGCCTCTTGACATAAATAAGCTTTAATTATTTTACGGTAAACTGCTTGTGAGCCACTTTTCTGCAGATTTTTAGCAATTACAACATGTGTCTACTTGTTTTGAGCTGAAGCCGGTTGGGTACCGCTCATCTCTGCTAGATGAGGCTGTTTGTTACAGGTCCCCAGGATCACTCACCATTTAATTTTATTTTTGGAAGCTGCATTTGCACAAGCAATTTTCCCGTCACTTATTGAATAGTTTTCACCATTATTAGATAAAAAGGGGGGAGAGAAGTGAAAGTCACTGAGAACCTACCATGAGTAGAGAATTACATTATGCAAAATGTTACACTGTCTCATTTAATTTTCACAGTCTTCTATGAAAGGCATTCATATTACCATTTATGAGTCAAGAAAGAAACAGGGGCTCAAAGATGTGAACCAATTCGCCCTCACTAGATAGCTAATAAGTGGCAAAACTGAGATTTAAACCTAGTTCTGTCCAGTTTTTTTCACCACCACACGCTGTGTTTGAGTTCAATGCCACCGCCTTATGAACCAGTAATCAGATTAAGATATTAATGTGTTTAAAGCAAAGAAAAAGGAACTGGCATAATTTCAAAAGGCACCCAAATTTGTTATCATTTTTCCTACATTGCCAATAAGTTCTGTGTATTTTTAAAAATGCATATTATTTATGAACGGCCCTGACTTAGAGGATTAGTTTGTAAGTGTGGCCATGCCCCTGAGGTGTACTCTTAGTTTTAAGGGGCAAGTGATGTGACGTCCTCCTGTGCATCCATCCCATTCACTTGATCAGTTCCTTTCTCACATAATAGAAAATGACTCTGCACACTTGAAAAATAGTGATGCTCGTGTACGTGGGGACATCAAGCTCTGTTGAAATGTCTGTTTTCTCAAAAAAAGGGACTTATGCGACCAAGTCTGGTTGGACTGTTCCCTTCACAGAGCATGCTTTATCCTTATGAAACGACCGGATAACAAAATAATATCATCTCTCCTTTACAGGTATAGATGCAAAGAAAGAATGGTTTTCTTTATGCAAGCGGTCCTGACTAATCTTGTAGATGATGATTGTAATTGAAGTGTCAACCTAATTAACAACCAAACTTTGAATAATGCTAATGAGAAATGAACACAGCATCAGAGGAAAGACCAGCTCTACAGGTGATAAACCTTCACAGGAGTGACATTTTCCAGTGTAAAGTCACACTTACTCTGATCTGATCAAAGGAAGAGAACCCCATTGGGTCCAATTATAGCCATAGTTTTGAGAAAATTATTGAGTTATAACGTTCATAATCTATGCAGAAAGGCCTTTGCAGGATAGGTCTTCTCCCCACAGCTGTGATCTTTTCAATTTATATCCAAGCTCCATAGATTCAGTTAAAAGTTTAGAGCCTAATGCATTTAGCTCACAAAGTGCACAGACCAGGACTCACTGAAGAGGAAGTTTTCATTATTAAAATCAAACTCAATAAATGCACATTTTTAGGTAACCCACACATTCAAACAATAAATGCAGCTGAAGGATGCGAATACAAATCTTCTGACTTAATGGCCTTCATTCTAATGTTTCTAATAACATAACTTTTTTTTTAAGTTTCAAGTGCCTTTTAAGACAAATCAATGGGAATGAATATCAATATATGTACGTATTTAATTACCGCCTCCCCAAAAAGAGCTTGTGATAGAAGGAGTATGATTCCAGTCTTTCTAAGTATTATAAAAAGTAAATGGTTGGGTAATTTTTAAACCTTACTTTAGGAAATAAAAAACACATTTTAAAATATCATGACTTCTACCTTTACAAAAGAAAATGCCTCGAAGTATATTTTCCTACAAAACATGAAATGAACAGTTCAGTTCTCCACAAATCAAGCATTGTTAGGACCATCGTAACACATGCGCTCACAGAGAATGAGGCAAGTTGAACCCTTCCTAAGCCTCTATCTCCCCAACTCCATAATTGCTTAGTTGCTGCTCACGTTATCCAGGCTTTTAATCACATTGCCACAAGCCCTCCCTAACCAAATCATCAATATGTGCTAGTCACTTCCAAAAGTAGTCATTCAGGAACTCTGTAGAAACAGGAAAAGAAGGAAATACTTGTTCTAGAACTTGCTATCCAATACGGTAACCACAAGACACACAAGCACTTGAAATGTGACTAATGCAAACTGAGATCAGCTGTCAGTGTAAAATATGCACGGCATTTTAAAGACTCAGTATCAAAAAAAAAAAAAAGGTAAAATCGTCTCATTAATACATTGTATTTTGATGAAACAATTATATTTGGAATGTATTGGGTTAAACAAAAATATATTAAGAAAATTAATTTTACGCAGTTCTTTTTCCTTTTTAATGTGGCTGCTAGAAAATTTCAGATTGCGTCTGTGACTCATGCGGTTTCTAGCGGACGGTACTGTTCTACAGACGTGTGAGATGAAAGCAGCTGCCTAGCAAGACATACGGTTCCATCTTTCCTTTGCCTATTTTACATGATTTCAACTACACAACTGCACAGAGAGCTCCTTCTTGGCCTCTCTTGGTGGACTTCCCCTGTCAGTGGACCTGTGGTTGTTGCTGTTTTGCAGAGACTAAAAGGGTGGCCGAGGGAAGTGTTTCTGTGTGCACAAAGAATGTCAAACATCGCCTGAGAAAATGAAATTGTTTTCTAAAGTCCATTTTAGATATAAGGCTATTGCTCTAATATAAAATGCCTGTCAGCCCTGCTGCCTGCTGTCCGTTAGGTTGCTGGGGTCAATTATCACCAGTTACCGCTGCCCTTTGCAGTGCTAATTAGCTTTTAGCAGTTTTTACCTCTAGAAACGGGGATATCTCCTGTGCACTTTTTCAATACTTGGTCTGGGAAATAGCATTTTCTGCTTTAAGTTACAAACTTGTAGGTTTAGTTACGAAATGAATATACATCTGCCCATGGAATCCTGAAGTTTACACTCACATATAACTCTGAATTCAGAAAAGCATCTGGGACCTTAGTCACGTGGTTATTATGGGATACTGAGGAAGTGTCAGTCTTTTTGCTTTTTATTCTCAATTGCCAAGGGCTCCAGATTGCTTTAAAATTGACATTTCATTTTATCATATATTTCAGTCTGTAAATATTTTTCAAGTCTAATTAAGCATTACAGTGGACCAAAAAAAAGTGAAACAGTGAAAAGAATTTCAGAAATAAAGATCAATTGGCTGCTCTTAGAAATATTTAAACGCCTTTCTTACACTGAGAATTCAGGCCTTTAGGCAGCCATCGTGGGAGAAGTGATAACACAAGTAACATCACCACCAATTCTCTACTCTTACCCTCTCAGCACCGAAGTGACTCGGAATTAGATGAGATTACAAGAGCAATCATAGCAAACAGGTATAAATTCAAAGAGTGCCGGCCATGTGCTCACGTCTGAGTAATGGCTCAGTTAATGCAAAGGGGAGTCAGGGAAGGAATGAGCTGAGTTTTTCAGGGAAGTGACACATTTTTTTCTTACTTCACTTTTAGATGCATTCCTTCAGGAAAATTAAATTAACCACCATATAGCCAAAAATTTTAATTTCACTTTTAAGGTTCACAAAGAGAAACACCAAAGAACAGAAGGTGAAAATAAATGTTCAGAAATATTATTTAGATAACCTACACAACCTAAAACAGCGAGGATGTTTTCCAACGTCTCCTTTTACATACCTGAACTGTACTCTAGAAACTACACACATTTAGAAAAACAGTTAAAGCTTCAAATAATCACCTGCTTTAGAAAAAACGTTAAAGTCTTTTATTCTCCTATGAAACATGATATGGTTCTCATTTGAATCAGACATTAAATTCCTACACTTCTTTAATCCTTTGAATGTTCAGTTTATAAGAAACAAAATTAACCTTTCCCTCTTAATATAATTTTCTAACAAGCTTCTATTGAAGGATTAAAACAGTAACCTTTAACATTTATTAAATGAAAAGCATATGACCTCCTTGCTGGGTATCATTACCTTGCTTCTTTGTATGTTTAATTACCTATCAAAACCTAACTAATATGGTGTCATCTACAACTATTTTCCTTCCAGAGGCATCCTAAAATTTAAGACAACCAAAACTGCTCCTATGCCACCTCAAGCGCAATGCCTCGCCATTGTCGCTAAAAGCGACGTCACTTCCATTCATCCAGTTGCTCAAAAAGGAATCATGCAGGTCTTCTTCGAACTTCTCCCCTTGTCATTTCCTACGTGCACTGTGTCACCAAGGCCTGTCAGGCCGACCTCTAACAGAGATTTCAAAGCTGCCCCCTCTTCTATAAATTCCTACCACGACTGAGTTGCCCCTGCCACCTCTTACGTAGACAACCGCACATGGTCTCTCGCCTGACTGTCCCCTTTATTTCCTCTACCCAGAGACCTGCGGGACCCAGAACCCAACATGAAATTACCAGAAGGAACCGTGGCTCACACTTCCTCTCCCAGGAATTTCTGATAAAGCCACAGTCCTTAACAAGAACGACCAGTCTCTTGGGGCCTCACTCCTGCCTACCGTCCAACCTCATTTTGCAGAGCCCTCTCTTTTGTTCTCCTCACTCCAGCTAACCAGGACCTCTTTCCACTTCCTGAGCTTGCCAACCTCGTCCCCGTAGCAGAACCTGTGTATGTGCTAGTCCCCTCCTCCCTCGTTGCTTGGCTTTTTCATACTCATCATTCAAGCCAATTCTGCACAGATGTTGTGACACCTTGAGGTGGTTGGGCCACCAGATGCTGATCTGAGTTTGTACACTGGCAAAAATGGCATGTCAGCGGGGCTAAAATTATTTTCCCTTCAGCTTCCTTATGGCAGAGATGGCTCTCAGTCCACCAACATCCACTCCCCCTTTCTTTGCTAACAGAAATCCTAAAGTTTTGACGGGTGCTGGGTTAACCCCATTATTTCCCAGCATCCCTTGGGGCTTGGTGTGGCCATGGGCTGGGCCCAGTCAAACGGAACGTTCAGTCTTCCTGTTTACTCAGCTCCTTGCACAGCACAGGCTTATAGGAAGTGCTCAGTAAACGCTTTTTGCATGAATGCATGAACCATCTGGCCCAGGCACACTTCCACATGAATTTTTCTCATTAAGTGGATCAGAATATCTGTGATGTGGCCCAGAAACACCATTCATTTAAATGTTCACCACCTCGTTATGATATCAGCAAGATTTGGGAACTCCGATTGTGACAGTACTCACAATATTATGCAATATGAAGAAGTCAAAAACTTAGAGAGCTAGACACAAAACTGGAAATAATTTTTAAAGCCAAAACCAAGGTCTTTATATTTTTAAATACATATATATACACATATATGTATGTATGTATACCTATATGTTAGCAGTAAGAAGAGAGAAGTATGCTATTGAAATCATACAAAAAAAAAAAAAAAGACATTAGCAGAAAAGCCAGGAATTTAGTTGGAAATGAAAAGCCCTGAGAAAGTCAAAGGACTTCATGAACATTTAAACCACTAAGAGTAACAAACTATAAATCAACTTTAAAATGGCCAAAGTACAGAGATACAAAAGGGGAAATCACTAAAGCCTGGGTCACTGCTGTGGTGGGAACTGATTCAATTCAGAGAAAATAACAAAGATCTTTTAAATGGTGGGAAGCTCAGTTATTTAAGGTTTTTGAACTTTTGTTTTGTTTTGCTTTTGTATTTAAAGCTTATATTTAAGAAATACACACCAAGAAGAAAACAGTAGGAAAAATAGCACAATCTGTAATAGCTTACTTACAAACAACAACAAAAAACTTTTTATAAACAATCACATCTCTCATAATCATGATTTGCAAGAATGGTGAATTTCCAGACACCCAAGGCGATGCAGAAGCATACCATGGTCTCTGGATGTTTTAAAAAGTATGTATTAAACAAGCTTCCAGGTTTCTTCCTTTCATGACTATGAAAGTCAGATGAAAATATCCTTAGAAAATGTTCTAGGACGGAAGACTAGACAGGGAATTTACAAAGCAACTTCTATTACAAATGATAAAAGAAATGCAATCCGACTTCCCCTCACCAAGCGTTCACTGCCTGCCAGCTAGTCACAAAGGCCAGTGCCAGGCGGGTGGCTGGGGCAAGGCACATCCAGAGGCCTGAACTCCAACAGCTGGAGAGTGAAGGGAGGGCGTGACTGCAGCTCCAGAGGCTAAGCCAAAGCAGCGATTGTCTCCCCAGATCTACTCCACTAAACTGAAACGATGTTCTCCAAATCACTCTAGAACCCCAACAAAAGAATCCTGTTCTCTTTCTAACCTGGCCACTCGAGACATTTCTGGGGACTCCATTTTTACTGTTAAACACAGTAAGGACTACAGCTCTGCTGTGGAAAACCTGAAACTAGTAGAATATTCTCTGGGGCCTTTGTTTGTCTTTATAACGTGCCTATGACAATTTAACACACTAAACCTTCGTGTTAGATTAAATAGCCAACAAATAAACATACCTACTGACTATCTGCATAGTTGTGAGTTAAATTTGTTTATACACTTAATTTTTTAAAGCTAATTTTTAACATTCTCTGAAAAAGCCAATTCTTTTCCAAACCTATTCCCAAATTAAGTCACTTGAATGCAAATATCTAAAATTGTATTTAAAGTCAGAGTTTTGGGGTGTGTTTTTTTCTAGTTCTTTAGGCGTTGAATGGTTTCTGCTAATTCGGAGCAATCTGTGTCCTTCCTTTTCCTATCACAATAAATACCTATTCCTTCCGTGAAAGCCGCATTACAAGATGCACGGTAGTTTAAGTGACTCCATTTTACAGTCAGGTCTCTTCAGTATTGCAGGAATTCTCCATGCTTGATACCAAATGTAGCACATTCCTATATATGATACACTGTGGTTTACAGTGAATTGTATAATATCTCTTTAAGAGGACTACATTTTCTACATACCCTCCTAGTAGAAAACAGAAAAGCATTTTCCAACAGTATTAGATGTAAGATGAAAACGAATGTTTAAAACGGTGCTGAAAATCCCAATTTAAATGAAAGAGGTCATACTGATATTCTTTAACAAGATTAGAATGGACAGTGAGCTTCTGTAAGAATCTGAAAAGAGTTATTACCACACTGTATACCACGCTTCTAGGAGAGGGTCCGTGGTCTGGTGGCTGGGGCCTAAGTGTAAGGCTCAAAATCTGTATGAACTAAAGCTCTAGAAACACTGCTAACATGTATTTTCTGTGCCTTCCTCTTACCTAAAATAGTGGTAACTATATTGGCCTGTCTCAGAGTATATTATTTTTTATAATCTAGAAAAATTATTTAAAGACAGTTAAGCAATATAGGTCAAATTCATGTTCCTAGTAATGAATATTCTAATGCATGCAACTTTTTCAGATGCCAATTCTAACCTGTTTTCATCTAGGAGAGTTAGTTTATAATTGTTTTAACTTAATAGTCACATGAAGACAGATTTCCTAAATCTCATTATAATTCTAATTAACTTAATTTTCCTACAAGTGGGTTGCCTTATTTATTTTTGAAATAGTAACAATTTTCCAAATTACTTTCAAAATGTTAATGATCATAAAAATTAAAATGAGCAGTAATAGCTTAGAAATACAACATTTTAAATTAGTGTGTAATTGAAACCAAATTTGTGTATATACTTGGAATGGGGGGGTCTCAATAGTGCATTTTCTTAAATTAAAATGAACTCATTTGAGATTTCAAATGTTACATTTAATCAAACTGGTTCTTTTACTCCCACACTTAAAAACATATCACAACATTAACTTCAATTGATACTGTTACATAGTCCTAAAATTTACTTTTTTATTTTAAAAGACTCAAAACTACATGTGTTTGAAGGTATCCATATTTGGCTTAGCCAATAAAAAATAAAATCACAGTGTGTTCATAGGCAAAAAACTACAAAAGTGTATTTTAATGGATCTACTGCTTTTAAAAGTTATTCCATGTAATAATCAATATAGTTAACATCACTTCCAATAAAATTTGTGTTTTTTTTCTTTTAATGATCCAAATCTACAATGAAATGATGAAATCGAAAAACAAGTGTTCTTGTCAGAAGACAGGAAGAGAGTTTTTTCCCCTCCCTTAAGGAAAACAAAGGATTCCTGAAAGCTTTGCCCTGATTTATTTTTCCAATTTTAAATACCTTAAGAGTAGCGGAACTGCTACTGGCATGGTAGTATTTCTAACAGTCAATAAATCTAAAATATTATGTGTGAATATTGGAATGAAGCCATTAAGAAGATTACAGCATGCAACACAGCAGAGGGTCCACAGGAAAAAAGACTAGTAATGCAGGACAAGTGTGACCGCTGACCTTTGAACAGCCAAGACCACTGGTCAAGCTGACACCATAATCGAGTGCACATGACAGAGAGGCATCTAGCCTGGAAGTATAATTTAAACGTTTTGGGGAATGATTTTAAAAGGCCCTCATTTAAATATCAGTTAATTTATTAAACAATCAAACAATACCAGTAGGACTATTTTTCAGCCTTCAAGTATATTTTATTAATTCAAATCACACACACACAAAAATCAGTAAGAACATGGGTGATTTTAACATGCCTCATTTAAAACATTTATATTAATAATTATAGAAAGTATGACTTTGATGCTTTATCATATTTCCTACAGAATTATAAGAGATCACTTTTGGAAAACTGATGATAAATCTACATTTGTCAGAGATAGTTGAACCAACACCTAAAGTATTTTTCAGAATATCACTGTAACTTAAAACGTCCTCTACTGCCTTCGAGTAAACAGTCCAAGCTCTACTCCAGAGCTATTTCAATTTATTCATTCTTCAAATTTGTCTGTAAGACTATGGCCCTTAACTTCAAGCAATAGTATATCTATAGCATTTTGTAGTGACCCTTTTTATGCATATACTTTACTATTTCAGTTATGTCTAGTTAACTGTTGCTTATAAGATGGTTCCTCTTGTCATTTTATATATTTAAGCTTTTACATTTTGTGAATATTGTTTAACTTCTTCATATATTTAAATAAATGTTTTAATATCAAACTAATGTGACTAGAAAGGTAGTACTTCTTAATTAAAAAAGAATCACCAATCAAAACAATTACTATTAAAGATTTTCTCAAAGAAAGAATGAGCTATCATTAAAGCTGACTATAAAAATTTTAATGACACAGAAAAGCTGATTTCTTTCTCTTTTTTATCCCGTTCTTCTTCTTCTTCCTTTTTTTTAATAAACAATCTCTTCTCCTTAGGGTATTAACAGTAGGAAATACATGCAGATAAGGAAAATATTTTTAAAAGTTGGGCCTTTATTTTCATAATTACTTCTCTATCCAATGAAGGACACTTTGATGGATTTCTAAACGAATAACTCTAACCATTTCTAGCAGCTTCTGCAAAATTTTTATAATGAGGCAATCTACTTATAATGAACCAAAAAGATAATATAATTCCTCACTGGCCTGGGTTTGGATTTGTTCGTACATCGCATTAATTCTACGATAGTAAGATAAAGTAGTTCAATTTAATTTGCTTCAAGGTCAGCAGGTCTTTTAGGTTATTTATGGGCATATATTCATGCCCTGATTTTGACTTTAAAATCATAGTTTTCCTATCACTAGCCATAAAAACAATTGAAGCTAGTATTACTGTATTTTTTGTTTAAGATTTTTAAATTCAATTTTTCGATCTCTCTAATAATGATTTCAAAATACTTGCACTATTACAGAAAATATATTCTAAGGATTTTTTATTCATAAATTTTAATATCCCTGAAACAATTGATATTTAAAGGAGTTATTTTAACTTGCAACTGTGTTATAAAGATATTTTTAAACAGCCATTGAAATATATACAGAAACAATATTAGTGTGCATTTTTGCCCGGTTCTAAGGACTATGAAGGCCAAAAAATGTACTTTTGGAGTCTATTTAACATGAAATACAGAATATATCCTATTATAAGCTGCAGACACACACATGCACACACACACAAACCCTCTGCGAGATCAAAGACCAGGAGAGAACTGGCACTTAATTTATCAGCCTTTACAGACAAAAGACAGTTTTCGTCATTTCAAAAGGATCAGATGTCTTTTATGACAAACTGGGTTTGCAGTTTAATTTACAAATAGAATTATAAGTAAGCAGTCTTTGCTCTGCCAAAGCAAATGACAAACCATGTAGGTTTTCATTCTTGCGGCCCTCAGCAGGATAGAAAAGATTAAAAATAAAACTGAAATAATTTAGAGAAAACAAATAAATGTTTCAGAAAGTTGAGGGAGATCAAAGCCAGAATTTTCTGACCCCAACTGTACAAGCATTTCTTATTATATTGACCAGTGCCATCAGATCATTAATTAAAAGGAATGGCGCTGGCAGGTGGCAGGGAAGCAAAGCCGATAATTGGCCCCCTTCTTCTTCTTCCTTCAAAAACTCTCATTCTTTTGCAAGACATGCCACTAGGCAGACAGAAATGCCTACTTTGTAAGATAATGATTAAGATGAGATGAAGAGACGTACGTTTAAAGAACCTCTGCCTAATGAATGCACCGAGCTTTTTAATTATGATCCTACTTTTACAATGAGGAGTATGATGTTCCATTCAACATCTCCTCAACTGCCAAAAGGTAAAAATATTCAACGCAGAATCTACATTGATTCCTCTCACACCCCCTGCACACACTCAACCCCTGTATTTCAGAATTTTAAAAAGTGGGGAAAATAACGCTTGGTAATTCAAGGGCCCAGGAGAAAACAGACATACACATATATCCATATATTCACCATAAAATAGCCTTCAGACTTACCACGTCACTCGGGAGATTGTTCAAGTCATTAAATGGTGATTCTAACGTGTTTGTGTCCACATTTAACATAACCACATCCTCCAATGATTTATTTTTCACTCTCTGTTTGAAAAACACAATCATGAATAAACATCTTAGTATATTTTCCTTCCAAAATCTAATGAGCTTAGAAATGTAGGGAAAATTATCTTAATGCATTAGCCTTGGGGAAAGAAAAAAGGAAAATCCGACGTTATGAAAGAATATAAACAACTTTGCCTTATGAGAAAAAGTTTGGATACAACCATTCAAAAAGATTGGGTAAAAATGCTTAAAATAGAATGTGTGTTCATTGAGACATATTGATTTAGTTTGAAGATATACAATATAATTTAAATACCAAAGAGATAACTACAACAAAGACTTACAAAATTGGCACAGCTACATTAAACTGTAAAAATTTCTATCCATTAAATTTTATCAATTGAATTTCAATCTTATGATACAGGAACTTGTGTCTAGTTCTATACCTATTTTTAGCATAAATCATATTGCAGGGCTAACATAAACTGAAGTTTAAATTAATAAATATGTTCTCTATATTTCCATTTCTGTTTGGTGTAAGTTTATGATGAGGACTGAAAGATGAAAACAATGACAGAGAGGGTAGTAATATGGAATTTATTGTGAGTAATATTTATCACCTGAATTTCAATAGAAAAGATCAAATTTAATAGCCTATCAGATTAACTATTTGACTTATTTGTCTTATGTGTTTGACAGCTTAGTCAACTGGTCAAATTATCTCAAGATGTGGACAAATGATAGTGAATTACAATTTCATGAAATATTTCATCCTTAAAGAAAGGAAACAGTTACTGTTTATTTTTCTTATTTAAATAATATGTATACTTAAATCATAATTCAATTAGTTTTATTTAATAATAGCAAATAGTGTTACTCCTTCATGTAAAAAAAGTGCTCATTAATGAATGTATCTACCCACTCAGAATTCTATAATTGCATAGGTCAACTAGCAATAGGTCAATTAATTTCAGAAAAATATTTTTAAAATTGACATTCTAGAATAATAGCTATTTTTTGAGAATTGTTCCTTAAATACCTTAAATTTTACATTGGCCAAACAAATTATTTTTATTTTAAGTTGGTCAAGACTAAAATTTCTGATTCATTTAGAATTTCAAATCTCTGTATATTAGGTAGACTTTTAAATTTGCTGGGGAAATGGTAGTCTTTAGTAGGAAATTTAGTAAGAAATCTATAATGTTTATGTAGAATATGGATTCTCAGGGGGACTGATGATTCTAAAAATCTGTCTTGTAAAAGACATTATAATTTTTAAGTAAGACTCAGAACATGGTTGTTTATAAGAAATTAACAGAATCACTTATAATTGTGATGCTATTTTAAAAACATTTATAAACAAACTCATTTCACTTCCTTTTCATGTGTATACATATATAAATAAACAAGGTTTACATACATAAACATGTGGTTATCTAGAAATTATAGTATAATGACAAAAACAACATATTTTATAAGCAAGATGTATTTATACTAATGGCATTTGTGTGGGAAAACTATGTCATAATTTTGATTTCCATCTTCATTTCTAAGCTGTCCTTTTAACAGAAACTGTAAAGTTAATCCAGAAACCTGATGTATTCTTTGAAGAGATGAAATGAGTTCGCCTAAATAGCTTAGAATTATGGCTATGTGACCCCAAAAGGTTTTGTAATGACACTAACAAAAACTCTGAATAAAGGAAATCAGTATTAATATGAAACATATACCTTTTTCAAATTGCTCTTAGTTTTAAAAGGTCTGATAGAGCTGAAAATTAAATTTTGTTCAAGGAACCACTCAGGAATGGAAAAGGTGCTCATTTCAATAAATCAATACACTGAGACCACCAAAATGAGAACAATTTTAAATATTTTTAAGAAGAAAGAAAACACTATGTACAATAATTTAAATCTTTATTTTTCATTTGGATTAATGTCAGTATTTTATCTATGTTTGCCATCCAAACTAGGCTCTAGCTTTTTTTTTTTTTAATAAATAGAAGTAGAAAGTTACATGGCATATAAAATGTTCTCTCTCTCTCTTTCACATTTTTATATCATAAAATTCATAAATTTGATTAAATGAGGAAAGAGTAAGAAAATGTGAAAAGAGAATTTGCCTTTTTCTTTGAAAGTAAGAAAAAATATTAGGACAGTCTTATGAAGAACAGCAGGAAGGTAGGAAAGGTGGTGTTTCCTATACCCTCTGCCTAGAGGCCCTACATGCAGTGCAGGGCTCCAGACGTGCCTCACGCACATTAACGCAAGGGAAGTGGATGTAGCAGCCGTCACGTGATCTTACGGAATTGGGTCAATATTTTATTTAGAATCCATTGTATGTTAAACAATATAACCCTCACATTTGTAGCCCCTACTAATTTATTCCTAATCAAGTACAGGCCATAGTCAGCTCTGAGTTCATCCCTAATGTCTAGTTTGCAGGGAGAACAAATGCCCTTATCCTTATTTTAGAAGCAAATTTGCATTTTCAAGAGAGATTTCTAGCCACCTTTTCCTCATGATTACATAAAAACAATTAAAAGAAAAATTTTAGAGTATTAATTTCATGTCTTCAAATAATTATGTTTAGAAGTCTCCGTGAACTGATGAAATGTGTTGAAGCTCTCTTCACTGAGAGAGAATAAAAGAATATTTTGATTTTTCCTAAAAGAAAAAAATTAGTTGTAATTGTAGCAAACAAAATGTACACAATTACTCAGTTCAGTCTCACATATAAAAATACGTAAATAGCTATATCTACATCATAATGATAATACCATTTATATAAAATAAAAAAGCTCAAAAGATGAAGATTTTAGTGTAAAATAATATCTGACATAATGACATACTCATCATAAGAATGGAATTGCAGGATGTGTATCATCTTGTAACAGATTAAGGAGAAAGTTACTAACTGGTACCCAGCTACTTGAAAGACATTCCTGAAGTTCCTATTATACTTCCTCATTCACTATTAAACCAAATAAAGCTGACTATTAGGACAGTTTGGTTAGCCCAGAGTATGTAGGTACAGAGATTTCAGCCAATCTAATCATGGTTCTAAACATTCTCATTCAGTGACAGGAGACGATTTAAGGTTAGAATGGACTATTTCCCCAAGACAAGATTCCTTGCTTTAAGGAATAAATAATGCTGAAATTTGCTCCTTACCCATACGTACTGATTTTTTTCTATAGGTGTCCAATAAATATGTGATAAATTTAATTGAATATGTAAAACATACACCCCTTCTTACAATAATTTGTAAAAGCTAAACCATTAGTTTCAAAAGTTGATATAGAATCATTATAGAAAAAGATAATATAACAACAGGTACAATCAACAACTTTAAATATTTTCCATCTGTGTAACTATATTGTAAAATTTACGTAGTCTATTAGGTACATTAAATAAGCAAAGACATATGCACTAATATCAAAACCAAATTTGATGACTTTTTTGAAACCATACCAACCAACCTGTTATGAGATTGTGGAATATATTAGATTTTGCACAAAGTCAAACTACTGATGACTAAAATACCAATCACATATTCCACAATCTAATAACAGGTTAAATACCTATTCATTCATGTTGTATTTTACACAGTTTGTCCTTTCACTGTAAGTACCTTGACGTGTAAGAACAAGTTTTCAAAAAGCTAACAAAATGTAAAGAGTCATAACGGTATCCAACCCAGACTTCAATATTAAAATCAAATTAAACCTCCTAAAGAAACTCATCGAAATGTATTCATTTTTAAAGGTTAAATAAATATAAATGTTGCCCTAGCATTTTGCAAAAAGAAAGAAAAATGACCAAAAGCAGAGCGCACGTACAAGTCCGTACGTCAGGATTCCTAGAGGACCATGGCTCTACATAAGGGATCCTCTGTTTGAAAAGTATCAGCAGGATCGCCCTTGATCAACAAAGTGAGGACTGATGGCAGATACAGTGACAGCAACTGATAAGAAAACCAAATCTAACTCACGTAGGTTGCTCATTAGAAATTAAGTGAAGGTACAAAAGGCACCACCAGCAAAACCAGAATTGTACTTCAATAAAACGGAAATCGGCCAGCATAATGATGCCACGCAACAGACCTGTGTCTATTGGTTTGATCCAAGTCTTTTGTTTATTTTATTATTTGCTAATCTTATAAGAAGTCCTCTCCGGAAATCTCACTGATTTCAAATTCAAGATGTTGAAAGTTCAAGGTTTGTTACTACAGTGATGATTCCAGTGACAAAAAAAATCATTTTGGAATGAGGTGATGACAGTGCAGAAAAATCACTGTATTTTAAGTCCCTAATAGGACTGAAAATTTTTTTTAAAATTTAAAGTTATATTCTAATTAAAAATTGCACAGTTGGTGCATTAAAACTATATTTTGAGAAAGCACATTGATAAATTGGATCATAGTACGTTTGTAAAATAAAAACATTTTCCCTCTATGACTCATAATTACATAAATTCTGACTTGCAAAATACAGATCTGAAAAAGAAATAAGATGTGAAAGATTCCAAGTACCACAAAGAAAGTGGTTCATCAAGGACTTAAGTTTTCAGTCTTTAAAACTTACCATGTGACTCTACCAAATCTATTTTAACAGGCATCATGCCATTGAAGGAGGTCATTTAGTATATGAATTAAAATGAACTATTTCCATGTTACCTTTTTGAAAATTATCATAGAAGTATAACATGAAACTACTCCCTGCTTTCTACTAGTCAACTATTCTTCTTCAAAGCACAGCTGTGTGAACTATGAGTTTCATGAAGTAATTTACCACTGTCAAGTCTGGCAGGTACTCACCTCGATGAGGCTGGAATGCACTCCAATCAGATACGGCATTGGGGCACTAGGTTAAAAGACACATATTCATAAGTTCATCAGAACTGAGACGACAATAGAAGCCATTCAGTATGTTTAAAACATTAAATTTATTAAATGCACAGTTCTAACAGAGCTTATAATAGATATTTTAAATTATTCTACACATAAAACTCAAATTTAATCGTAGAGGCTATTAATAGATTCAAATTAAGATTGATTTACATAAAAATCACAGTCATTCCTACTTAAAACAAGAGTTGTGGATGCCTAAAACGACTTCTTTATTTATTAAGAATCTTAGGGTCTAGACCATAACCTGAGGTGAATCTTTCCCACAAACTTCGTATCAAATATATCCTAAATAATGATCAAATTTATTCACATTTCCTTTGCACACCTTTTACTATTCAATTAGATTCTTATTTCAATGATTTTCTTAATATATCAACGTTTCATACCTGCTATGTCACCCAAATTTTTTGAGTCGGTCAGGACCAAACCTGCACTGAGAGCTACTGTGTGCCAGGCATTGTTTGGGAACCAGAGGTACAAAGACAAACAAATCCCTCCCCTACGGTTATCATTTTGCTTCTGTGCTCTCTTTCCGCCTATGTGCCTTGCCTTTTATTTCAAATTTATGCATTCATATTTATCCCACTTCCATTTCTGTTAAAACTCTTTTTCATAAATTAAAATATATTCAAATAAGTTTAAGAATGATATTAAATTAATTAAGTCAACATAAAATACGTAGGGCACACCAGGTGCCAAGACCTGGTCTAGGGCCTTGGGTACGATAATACAATAAGAAACAATATAGACAGAATATACGGATTGTCAATCTCAGACTCTAGCAGAAAATACAGACATTAAGTAACTTCTGTAACATCAAATCAGACTCACTAGTAACTTCAAAAATATTTCTCATTAAATCTGAGAAGGAAATTATTCAACTTGACATTTCAAAATTAACATACTATTTAACAAGAAAATATAGGCAGATGTCTACAAAGGTGATAGAAGATACGCAAATAGTTTTTTAAAAATAAAACATTTTTGACATTCCTTTTGTAGACATCTTTGTGTTATATTTAATGCAAACCTTTTCTGTTAATGAAAACAGATCATCTTCTTTCTCAAAGTATTTGCATAATTTTCCAAACGTCGCTGTCATTATTGGGACAGAGCTGTCCAAACTCCTGTGACTCCACTTGGCTACTGAGACCAGCAATGCCTGAAACTTAACAGGCACCTTGACACATCCAGTGTTCAAAGCGACCTCAAACACTTCCAGATACGTAAGGATGGCTTTAACTTATATCCAGAATTCACACAAAAAGACAATGGTGTAAGTTCTTAAGTTACTTCTCATTAGACTATCCATTACCTCTGATTATTCTAGATTCTAATTCTCAGTTGTCTGCCCTTTGTAACTGTGTGCCTTCCCATTTTTATTTTATTTTTTTATGCAACAGACCATCTAGAACTGATCTAGTATTCTGGACACTTCATTTGACTGAAGGTTGAGAACTACTTATAGGCTTTGATAACCTTAAGACCTAACATATTTTTCTGCCTTGGAAAAGAAGCAAGAGGAATAAATGGGCACTACTCCACTTGCGCTTAAATAAGGGAAGGCTGCTTACTTCCCTAACTCACGTTCTCATCTCTGGAATCCCTCCTGGGACTCAGTGGAAGACATAAAACACATGTCACTAACTATTCTGGGCTCTCACAAATGGGTTCAGGCAACTCACAAAACAGGGTAGGCGACTCCCACAATCTGAACTATGTCAAGCCCTCCCCACACTGATAATGGTGTAAAATTATTATAGCTACCTGTGCCAACTTCCAGTTTGTAAATCTACACAAAAGATTTATAATAGAGAGAGCCCATGCTATCTCAAATCACAAAGCACATGTTAATAAAATGAGTGCTAATCAAAATATTTAAGCCTTCTAAAAATAATTATTATTACGTCCATTTTACAGATGTTGGAGAACACTGAGTGGATCAGAACCAAAAGTCTGAAGTCCTGTGGAATACACCTAAGATAACACTTGATGAAAGCTAGTTATCTCTTGAAATGTAAACAATATAGAAATTATTGGATTAGAAATTATTAAACTAGACTAAAAATTCAGTGACGATCTCCCGTGCCTGAACCTAATGACGAAGAAACTGAAACTTTTTCTGTGGGATCACTGGGTATCTCAACGTGTTTTTATCTCACCAATTTCTAACAAAATCCCAAACACACAGGTGTTAGGACTGCAAACATTATTAATCGAGAGCATAATTTCCTAAAATAATTATGATGTTTTGCAGAATATCGATTTAATTAAGTAGTTGTTTCTTTCTCATGAAAACTGGGTGTACATCCTAATATTAAATCGGCCAAATCTCATGAAAAATAATTTTGCAAACCTAGCTGAAATCTAATTAGATCAGGGTGTTAATAAGTCAGGGAGACCTCCTTGGCGACACAGATGTTTTATCATCCATGTGCAAAACTGTCCTAGATCTTTCTGTCAATGACGTTATTTTGCAAAGGTAGGATACAGAAAGTTCCACTATGATTGCTTCTTTTTTGATAGCAATTAATCTTCATTCAAAAATAATTACTATGTAATAGCCTTTTTTTTTTTTTTAAGTTTCCTCACGGAGACCACCCATGGGTTTGACCAACAGCAGTCTATTAGGATAGTCTAAGTAACTTAATTTCCCTTTATTTTTAAATATTATATTCTCTTAGAAGCTAAATCTTCTCCTTTCATGGAAAGAAGAATCACATACACAGCCTAAAACCAAAAAGTGAACCAACCATTCTGGAACAAGTAATGAATGATTCTAATTTTACTGGTACTAGAGTCACACCACCTCCCATGTGTTGAAAGACTCGCAGAGGTTAACAGCGTCTGACAACATCACAGACTCACCACATTAAAGTACCTTTTTTTGGGTTAGTGAATGCCTAATGTAGGCAGGTAGAGAGCTGCCTACGTAACAAAATGTCAAGTCTCGCATCCAGTGTTGCTACCTACAGGCACAAGCTTGTACAGCAGAGCTCTAGAATTTAGTCATCTTGTCTAACTGAAACCCGTTAAACGGGAACTCCCCATTTCCCAGTGATACTGGTAGATGAAGGGAAAACTGCAGATGATGTCACTTCATCCCAGTAGCCACCTTCCTCAGTGTCCCCATCCATGTTCCTTTTATACCCCCAATATAAACCTCACAGTATTACTCTGTGCTGTGCGCTTGCGCGTGTGTGCACGTGTGTATGTGTGTGTGTTTGTGTGTGAATTTCTTCCTATCTTTGGATCCTGCAAGAGCAGAAACAAAATCTTATTCTTTGCATCACATACTCGCAGCCTGGCAAAGAATGTGGAGTTCACCAAATGTTTGATGTACAAATGGATTGATGAATGTCTGAAGGAATGAGCTAGCAAATTAGCAAGGCTCTATCAGCGGGCCAAGATGCGACGTCTGCCCACGGTCACTAGATGGCATCGCGGCTCTCCACGATCTGTGCAACACCAGACACCAGGTACACAAGCAGCGATCCTTCCAGGAGCTAGGACCTCAGAATTGGGCAAGTTCCAGTCGCCTGGAACAGTCGGCAAATGTCCGTCCACCAACACCAGCCATTCCTGGTGCTCGACTGAAAGGGAATCCCACATTTTCTTTACTCCAAAACCATGCAAGTGAAGGGATGACTCTAGTGTTTTTCTCCCTTTTGCATGCTTTGATTCTAGAATCATTTGCAAGGATGCAAACAAAGGGAAGAAAACCATTTTCCCCAGGAAATGGTTTACTGCATAGGATTTTCTGACAATGGAAGAGAGCTAGAGTCTTGGCTACTTCAAAAAAAAAAAAAAGTGATATTCTCCTGCCCAATTCCTTTGACAGAAGCTGACCCTCTCATTGTGATCTGAGGGCTCCGGAAATTTTGAGGATCAAGCTGTGCTCTCCGGACCCGAGAAGTGTCTGGCATAGAGGCTGTTAGCACTTGTCCTATAGGCTATTGCAGAGGTTAGGAACTAGGAAGAAAATTCCAGGGACTGAGATAGGAAATGAGCTTCCTTCATCACAGCGGAAGGAGCAGAAGGGCTTGGCGGCAGGCTCAGAGAGTATCAGGAAGAACTCTCTGGAAAGAATTAGCACAGAACTGTGTAGTCATAGAATAGTTTTGAAATGACATGTTTCCTCAAAAAGTCTTGTACGTGTAATCATTACAGAGAATGGAACCTTTTTAAAGGGACGCTATCTAAGAGGTCAGAATATTTTAACAGGAAAGTTAAAATGGTATTAACATTATATATGATAAAATATCATTCCAGGCCTCATAATTAGAAGGGTTAGTTCTGGACATATATTTTTCAAAGCCATATGCCAATATATTTTCAAGTACTTTTATAAAAACTTTGTTTAAATAAGTGAGTTTTAATTACTGAACACTAGGCAAACATCTCCATGGGCAAGTGAATAAACTGCTCACATATTCTGGGTAGGTTGGTCGGAGACGGTACCTCTAAAATGATTACCAATAGGGCCTCCTTACAAATCCAGCTTTACTCTCAGGCTTGTGATGTGACACGTCCATCACAAATATAATTCAACTGCAGACCTGGAGGCTCCTGCCACACTGCTTCTCCTCCCAGGACTCAGAGGGCACAAGCAGTAGTAGGTCCCTGGGACCTACGAACGGCACCATCAACACCAATGATGGTACGGAGCCGTGGGAATGCACAAGCAGCAGTACCACCAACCTGTGGCCCAGAACACGTGCTGTCCTTACAATCCATTGCTCTGTAGGGGGGCTAGTCCTAAAAACTTAACAGAAAACCCCTATATATGAACATTAATCATTTGAATCCTGACATACTTTAAGGGATCTGTTTTTCATGAAATAAGCAAGTTAAATACTCTGATTCTAACAGAGCTTTGTTTTTTAATAACATTAGTTGTGATATAAACAAAAGCACTATGCTAGAAATTATGTCCTTCTATGTGTGTCTGTGCACTGGCATGGTTTAGAAGGGAAGTCTCATGAGATTTGCAGAGAACTGAGCTATGGCTGTGGAAGACGGCTGTGCAGTGAGTGAAGCGGGCATTCCAGCCCAGGGTGGGGACCCAGGCCGCAGCTGCCCTCTGGGAGCCCGGCCTCCGCCCGCCTGGCCCCCGCCCGCCTGGCCCGCCTGGCCCGCCTGGCCCGCCTGGCCCGCCTGGCTCGCAGTGCAGACTCTCCCGGGAGGAGCACAGCTCTAGAGGCGGAGTCAAATTTAGATCCGATGAGATCCCTGGGAGCTGTCCTAATGCCAGGAAGCTTTCCTGAATTGCTCCCCAAACTCTGCAACATTGCTTCGCAGGTGGCTCCGGGCTGAGACTTTGATGGGAACCAGAGATGCAGGGAACCCCTGTACTGGAGGCGACCCCTTTGCTGCTCTCTGGCGTCGGGTGAGCCACTGAGGGAAGAGGGCAAAGGAAAGTTGCCCTGACGGACAGCCTGGCTTCCGACTGATTGCAGACGGATCCTGACACCTGGGCTACCGAGGCCTCTCACTGACACTGACTCCCACACAACTGCCCTAAGCACCACTCAGATTGCCTCCGTGTCCACCCACGCACGTGATTGTCTAATGGCTGCAGGAAGGACTCACAACCTCCAAAGAACTTCCTGTTTGCCGGGTGACAAGTCTGTGCTGCCTTTGGAAAGAACTATTCGGCCTGTCCTCGAAGCCCCGTGCAGCACTTGTGGCTGCGGTCGAGGCCACGTGGCAGCGCGCGCACAGGCGCCAGCCTGCAGCCCCGGGCCCTTCCCCGCCCGGGCCCCACGCGCGGAGCCCCGCTTACCAGCAGTAGTCCAGCAGGTGCGCGGGGAGCACAGGGATGTACACGTGCTGCCAGTACATGGGGTACAGCAGGGCGACCGATCCGTGCACACAGGCCGTCAGCTGCAATGTGGGAGAGGACAACAGTGAGTGGCCGCGGGCCCTCCGGACACAACGGCAGGTTCCTTACCAAACACAAACGATGATCAGAAAACAATTTATTTAGTGACCTCCATCGTATTACCTTCGCCGATTCTGCATGAAACAAGTCTTATGTTATAGAAGCCCCTCGGAAAAAAATACATAAACCGGTAAAGGAGTTTCCTGGGCATCTTATGTGGACAGTTATCTGAAAATACAGTGTGTAGGGTCAAGACTTGGAACATAAATAAAAGTGAAACTGAAAAATTAGGTGAGTGTGGCGGAAGGAATCAGAGGACAGGCCGCTTTGCGCAGCCCGGGCCGCGCAGCCCTCAGATTAATCCACCACGATTAAATATGGAGAGGAAGAGAGGCTGAAAGCTCCTGAGGGATATCATTAGGGCAAATTGCCAAGGAATGAAACATGAGCCAGTCAGGAGAGTCTGGAAGCCGCACTGATACCAGGGGACTTGGATGCTCGACAGTTGGAGCTTCTGTAATGTGTGAACTGCAGGTTGTGGTATCAGGAGACTCTGCTCGCTGACACAGAGAATGTCACCATTGACCAGCGAGCTGCCCAAGCTTGACAGCTGTGCTACAGGAAGCCAACTATATCATAATTCCGTATTTAAACTGTTCGTTTCAGATTAACATTTCGTTTCCGAGCTTTATATCACAACAGCTGCCATTACATAGTTGCTATTTTAAAGGTAAACTGCCATTTTAATTGTTTGTGGTCTTTTTTGGCAAGCAGTTAATTAAATATTTTTCATGCTTAACAAAGGGATATCATTCTTTTTCCTCCCTCCTACAGACCGTCGTCAGAATGCTTTCTGTGTGCCTTTCGTTGCATTTTAAACTATATTTCTAAAAGTGGAAAGTCATTTTTCAGTATTTAAAGCAGGGGTGTCCAAACTTTTTTCAACGTTTTTCACCAAGGGCCATATGCGGTAAAATACACAAACAGCCGGGCCACTCACTCGAGGTGAAGTACGTATTGCCTCACCTGGTTTATTTAAGTAAACTAAATATATTTTTGGAATTTGCTGTAGGCCAATTAACAATGGATCGCAGGCCGCAGTTGGCCCGCAGGCCACAGTTTGGACACCCCTGGTTTAAAGCAATAATTGAATCAGAATTCATCACTTTAAAGTTTTGCTATAGCCTGCATTTCAAGGTTACTGATTAAATCATTTTATCAACTTGAGAATCAGAATTTAAAAATAAAACCATCTGAAAATGAACCGCAGACTTTCTATAAACTATCATTTCTATTTTATTATATAAAGAAATGAAGACATACATAGGAATTAATTTTTAAAAATAAATGTGTACAATGCAATTCAATCTTAATAGCAACATTTCTCTAAATTTAAGTGCATATTTTCTACTAAATAAAAAAATTATTTAAATTAATCTAATCTAAACCAAAAACACAAAAATTTTGATTAAAAGTATATTCATGTTGATCGTGTGTATTATATATTTTCCAGCTAGATTTTTTTAATCGGTTTTATATGGCAAGCAATGTATTTTGATTCCATTTATGGTACTATCATGAAAGGGTTTTTAGAACTTCACAATTACAAGCATTAATAGTTTATCTACAGTATTCCTTCAACAAATATTATTTTTAAACCCCTTAATTAGAGCATACACTATACCACTAGGAGGCATTCAAATACTTCAGTGTAACGATTACAGACACGGATTTATTTTTCTTATATATCTGAAATAGAAGGACATGTGTCAAGTTCTCGGGGAGCTTTCAGGGGCTCCCTGGTTGTAATCTGGGCTTCTTTAAAGCTGCATGAGCTCTTCCCGTCCCTTCAGTGCAACCGGATGTGCTAAGAGCAACTGTGTAGCTCTGAAAGGCAAGTAACTTACTCAAGTTCTCCTTCTCTACATAGATGATTTTTAAAACAGCTTATTTAAAACCTTAACACGTTGCGTACAGTGGGGTTAACATCCCTCGTGAAGATTCTCGTGATCCGTACACAACGTGTTAAAAAAAGGAAAGTGTTCGTTTTTTGACTGTTGAGAAAAATAACAGTGTAACAAGAAGAGAATACATTGTCAAGATGAGGAATTACAATAAGGGTAACTTAGTTACCAGGCACACCCAGAGTCCAAAGCATTCTGTGACAGGCCGTAGAGATCCTTTCCCCAAGCCCTCAGTGGTCATCCTTAAAGGAAGCTATGACTTCTTTGCTAATTAGGTACACTATAGTCTGATCAATTAGATTGCTTTCTTGGAAGATGATTTCACCATGATAAGCAGAGTCGCAGATTGCGACAATGGCTAGCATTGGGCAAGTGTTACCTCTGCTCATCAAGACCAAGCAGGGAAAAAGGAAGCGCTCCAAGATTTGGCAGCTTTCTGGATACAGGTGAGGGTTGACAGGGAGAGGTAAAAATACTATCCCCCTTCCACAACCACAGCTTCTGACCTTAGCAACTAGGAGGAATTATTAAAAGTAGCCAAGATGTCAAGTTCAGGTGGAGCTACAAGGAATTTGCTTTGGCAAACACTCACTCTGTTAGCTGTGGGCATTCGCAAAGAAGCAAGCCAAAGGAGATCTCCCACACACACTGAGCAGCACGTGGCCACTGTGTGGTCACAGCACAGGGAAAATGCTTTTATAGCATATGCTTTCAACAGGAGATAGCGAAGTTGTGTATAAAAAATACAAGGAATAAAAAATAAATATACTAGAACTGAAACACAGTTACACAGAAGTTGTACACGAAAACAATGAATACAGTGGAGATGAGGTTAGCGCTCTGCCACCCAGAAGCCACACGACCTCTGGCACATCTGCTAATATAACCAGGTCTCAGGTCCCTGAGATGATGAATTATAATAAGGGTAACAATCTTGGGAACATGAAGCATAGGCTAGATGATCTGTAAGCATCATCTCAGAGATCTAACGTTCTGGATTCTTAGATCTGATCAATTCTAACATTTGATCTTCTTAGTTATAGTTAGATATAGTTTTTCCATTCAGGTGGTTAACAGAACATTTTAACTGGACTACAGTTCAGACCCACCTTCAAAATTATCTAGAGATCACCTCTGAAAGCATTAAAGCACATTAGGTAACTGTGCAACTGGAAATATTGTAATAATTTACTTGCTTAAATCAACTGTAACTTTGAGTGCCTGCGGTGTGCCATCACAACTCTACTAAGCCACAGGGACGCAGAACTGAACACGACAACATCCCTATTTTCACAGAGCATACATTTTAGTGGGGCAAGCAAACAATAAGCAAGTAAAATACATTTCTTACTCAGAGCTAAGTTCTGGGAAGAAACCCAAAGCAGGGTGAGAGGCTAGAGAGCGCCAGCGGGGCTGTGTCAGACGGGACGAGGGGTGAACTCTGCTGTGGTGACATCTGAACTGAGACTCAACTAACACAAGGCAGCCGACTACTGGGGATTTGGGGAGCAGAGCATCCCAGGCCGATGACACCGTGGGTTCAAAGGTCCAGAGGGGGGACAGCTTGGCATCTCCACCGAGTGACACAGAGGTCAGCGCAAACGAGGTCAGAGAGGTGAGCGTGATCAGATTTGGAGGCCTTCCGAGCCTGGCAGAGCAGGGCTCTCAACTTTGCCCTGGATGAGACCTGCCCACGCCTGGAAGACAATACTCTCACTACAAATCCTCTTCCTCAGGCATTCTGAGAACTATGCAAGTGAAAGAAAATAAACTCCGCATGGTAGAGTTTGCTTTCCAGGATAAAGTACTCAAAAGAAATGAGACCAAGGTAGAATATAAGCAAGTCAGAAGAATCTTCTTACTTTTAAGTTGTTTATGATATTAATATATTCAGTCTTAAAGCTTAAAGGGAAGTGCCAATCATATTTTTGGACTAGATTTGCTCAAAGTTCTGTGTGTGGTTCACGACTGGGCGAGGGTCCCACATCGCTTTTGTGATGTGCAGTCAACTGCTTCTTTACACCACGGCTGTTCCTCATGAAAGCAAGGAGCGTGGGAGAAGGGGTGCCAAGGTCTGAGTCAGAGCATGGCCCAGGCCTTCTACCCTGAAAACTGAAGGAATAATACATGGCTATAATTTCCAGAGAAAAACAAACTGATCAAATAAAGGTTTAAGAAAAAAAATTTCTTACCCTCTTTGTCAAATGGCATATGCATATTTAAACGGACCTGTCATTTCACAAAGCATACTAACTAAGTATATTGACCTGACACAGTCCCGGAGTGCTGACAAATGCAAACGAAAATTACTGGGGACATGTATTTCCCGCACACGACAATCATAAATAAGTGTGTGTGGAAACCGTGTGACGAAACGAGAACTGGGGCCTGTGAAATCACAGCGAGAAACGTGATGAAGATGGTTGGTCACAACGAATGTAGTCACAGAATAAAGGTCCTTGGAACGTGCGGTCCCAGGCCACCAGCTCTAACAGCAGCAAGCGTGTGCAGAGTGCTTTCATGTGCCAGGCGCTGTTCTCAGGACTCGGCACACTCACACGGAACCCTCAAACCCACCTGAGGAAACAGGCCCATCGTCATTGTTCCCACTGGCAGATCAGAACACGGCAGCAAAGAGACACCAGTTGCCCGAGATCACACACCAGTAAGTGGCAAAGCCAAGCTGCCAACCTGGGCAGGCTCCAGCATACACTAGCCTTTTGACCTGCACAGATGCAAAAGTGCATCATTCTGAGGCTTTGAATACTACCTACTGGTGGAAAATATTTTCTCCCACTTACGTAATGGAGAATGAGTCTTTGGGACGAAGAGACAAATGGAACCGCAGACCTTTACATGAGAGATTTAGGGTCTATCACACAGGTCCAATTTGCAAAACTTCTCTCAGTGTTATGGTCTGCGACACCAGCAGGAAACCAATAGAACAGATTTTATCAGGGAATGTTGAAAAGATGAGACAATTGATAAAAATTCTACAGGTGAGCACCCCAGTCCACACCCACAGGTACATTTACTTGGAAGTCAAACCAAGGACCTCTCCTCTTGTGATGTGAAACTTCAGTTATTCATGTTCTTAAAGTGAAACTGCATTTACTAGAGGAAATTAGGCTACTAATGAAACGAAGTGATGTTTTAAGCAATTAAATAGACATGCATTTTAAAAGAAAAAAAAAACGCATTATCAGAGTCTCCAGGAGACAGCAGGAAAAGCGTCCATCTAATATGACAAGCACAGTGAAACACAGCACAATTCTAACTGACACACCTTACGAGCAAAGCTCTCAGATCAACAGGTCGTCACTGCCTTCATCCTAGTCTCTCTGTCTCTCAGCTACGTGGTGCCTGGTCCTTGGGCAAAAGTCCTACTCACTTCAACTAGAGTTTGACATGAATTACTGATGGGCAAATTTATGTCCCCTAGCAATGTATTCATGCACAAAATCCAAGAAATCTATATCAGATTCTTAACTGAGACTTCATTGGATTCTTAACTGAATCGATAGTTAATTCAGAAAATTAAGCACTATAAATAACTGTAGATATACAGAATAAATTGTTGCACATGGGAATGCAATAAATTCTTCGTGGAATGAAAAAAAAATTAGTGGAAAGCATAAAGAAACCATCTGTTCAAACATGTTTAATTTACATTCACATGTAAAAGTTCAGGCCAAAATGGTAGCAGCAGCATATTTGAAACTACAAAGTTCTCCCAACTATGGAATATTCTTATTTGAGCAAAATTCTATTCCTCAAATTAAGTGACAGTTTAAAGGAAATGCTTGGAGGAATAGCAATTTTATACAATGAAAAAAAGACAGTACTGGGTTATGCTTTTTTTTTAACTGCTTTTTCTACTAAAATGTTTTATATTTCATTCTCTTTCTTCATTGTACTAGGATGGTAATTCCTGCTACTTCATTCCTAAAAACTCATCTAATCTCTTTCCATCACACCCAAGTCCCTTGGAAACTTGCAATCATCTCACCTTTTCTTGCTTGTTTGCTTCTGTCATGAATTCATTCTTCCATTCATTTTACAGATGCGGAAACTAAGGCAAAGTTAAACCAGTTGCCCAAGGTCACAGTTAGTAAGTGGGGCACCAAATATGTCAGGCATTATTACTGGGACTGGGAATGTAGGAACAAACAAAAGAGACAAAAATCTCTGCCCCCAAGGAGCTCACCGTCTAGTTACTCTCTACACACCACCATTATCATCACGCTGGCCTCTCCTCAACTCGGCATTTCTGCAGCTGTCCCATCATCACACATCAGCGCCAATGACTTCAAACGCTTGTCCTTCCCTCCGGGACCTTTCCCCATTCCTAAAGGTACTTCTTTCTAGTCCTCTCTCTCAAATGCAATAGCAGTTTTGCCTTTCCCAGGGAAGGCCCACCTACCTGTCCACCAAACGTGAGGAATCTAATGCTACAGCATTGCTCAAGTCTATCTGCCCATTTCCCCTTGTCACTAACTTCTACACTCTGGATTCTAGAGGGCTGGCTGTGGGTTAGGGTGTTCATGGGAATTATGGAAAGACCACCTAACTTAGGCAATAAACAGTGCAATTAAAGAATCACTGCATGTGACAATTAGAATGGACCTTCCAAATCGTTCTTGTTCCATTATTTTAGTTTTTAGGCAAGAAACATCAGAGTAGAAGAAATTAAATGGTTTATGTGAAGTCATCCAATTTTTCAGCTGAGTAATCAGGACTGAAACACAAATCTCTAATTTTAAAAGATATTATTAATATAATCACACTACTACTATATTTGGGAACATTATTTCAAATAACCAATAAATAAAATCCAACTTGCTGAAACTAGTTTTGATTTTCATCTTTGAAAATCAAAATATCTCTCACCAGAAACAAAATAAAATTCATCACAATCCATTAGCAATTGGAAGAGAGACAATAACAGTTGCAAAGCAACTGCATAATAATTTCTGAATCTTTAATAAGTGGAGTTAAATATTCTAATAATGTTTACATTACATATGATTAAATGAGAATAAATAATTATACACAGATATTATACATTATAATGTTAAAATTGTATATATTTTCTTATATATTTAACATACATATATGTATATTTAGCATGCATATCAAATACATATAAATACATACATAAACATATATAAGCATCTACATGTATGTGTGTGTATGTACACACACACTTATAAAGTTACAATTTACTGGTATAAATGACATCAAGCCCTTGAGATTTGTCCTTTGTGTGTCATTTCTGTACTTCTCCCTCTCTCTTACCTACTTTCAAGCATGTCCAACCAACATGTCTTAGAAACATTTCTAGAAGCCAACTTTATCTACCTTTTATGGTCATTGTCTTAGTTCTTTCTTGCTAGCCCATCCATAGTTACTCTGACCCCACGTTATAGTTGTAAACTCTTTACATTAAACTTTCCGATTGAAATGACCGTGCACTTTCTCTCCCCAATTGGACCCACACTGACACAGAGGCTGTGACCTTGCTGTCCTACCTGGAGCAGTGTCTGCCCTGAGTCTGGGGCTCCGTCGCTGAGGACTGAGTCCATGGACGAGCAGGTGAACACTGCTCAAAGGGAGAGAGCAGGCTGTTTTCTAGAGGGGACAAAGTGGGGGCCACAAGGTGCCAAACCAAGTTCCCGAGCAGGCTGAACAAAAAGCAATAAAGTTCACAGAGCTCAAGATGTACTAATAACTTTTCCCCAAAGAATGAGCGTTTGGGCATAGACTTTTTTAAAAATTGAAATTCTCTAGTAGAAAATGGCTAAACACAAATCTTTTTTTCTTTTTAAAGACAATGCCGCTAACTTATAAACTTCAGAATTTTTTGAAGAAACCTTTATTATTATTTAAAAAGACACATTTTTACTTGTCAAAGAGACAAGGTTCTAGTCTGGCCTGTCAGTATCAGACAAACGCTTCTGATTTCATACTGTAATGTAATTAATCAAAATTTTATTTTAAAACTTTTCTCTGCTATCCACAATTTAAAAGATTAAATTTATTTGTGAACACCACACACACACGCACTTCTAAACTTAAAGAGATTACGATCTAATACAAAAGCACAACAAATTCACTAGTAATTACAACTTGAGAGAAAGGGCACATGGTAAATTCTATAGTAAGCAGTTCCAAGAAGAAAGATATAAAGGGAGTTACTGAAAGAAACTAGGCCCCTGAATAGCAAACCAGATTTTGGGAAATTCAAAACACATTTGAAGAAGGGCAAAAAGTACAATCTCATGCACTGACTCAGCACATTAGTGCTAAAAGCCTCGTATGAACCCGCACTGTCCTAAGAGGCCGGTTTCCTGCAGAGACTGAAACATACACGATCTCCGCCCCAGGAGTTCAGTGTCTAGAAACCTGAGCAGAGAAGTACATTGTGGAAAAACTTAGGAAGAAAAGTTGGGGACCAGATAACGGACAGCTTGTAATGCCGGATTAAGGAGTTCTAGAGGCAATGAGTAATCCTCAGTAGATGTTTCTGATTCTGAAGGACTGAGTAATTATGTACAGAATGAACAGAAAGGCTAAGAAAATGGGGGGTCCAAAGAAAAGATATGTGTCAGCACTGATAGCATTAAAAATGGGAGCAGGGACAAGTGACAGATTACGAGGGACAGCTGACTAGACTCACAGAGACAAAGGAATGAGGCCACTGCAGCATGGAGATTAGAAGCTCTTCACCAGAAGGCGCAGCGTGCAAAGACGTGCTGGTTTCCTACGATGGTCACTGAAGGCAAAACTGCACAGACCTGAAAGCATGTCCTCTGGAGTCAGATGGAGCTGGTTAAGCCACTTCCTAGCTCTGTGGCCTAGGACTCCTTACCCCATCTGAGTCTCAAAACCTCATCGTCATCTGTCCTTGCTGCAGAGTAAGTGATGATTAAATTAACTTAAAGAAATCGCTCAGAAGGCTGATTACGCACTATATAATTCTGGGCTGTAATTACTACCATCAGCATTTTATGTAAACGGAGATAATGCTAGTATTCAGCGTACACGAGCCAACAACATTATTGTGGGAAGTGCTACCTGCCTGAACTAAGACAGAGGGCAGCTGGGGTGGAGAACAGGGCTCAGAGGAGAAGGAATTAAGGAAGGAAGGAGGGCCTGCAGGACTTGGGGGGGAGACAGGTGAGAGGGAGGAGCCAAGCACCAAACTAGCCCCCGGTAGGAAAAGACTATGGAGGGCAGATGTTGAGTCCCAGTTAGGAAACGCACAGCATGACGTCTACAATGAGTACAAGTGTAGCATGCAACCTAGGAAAGCTCATCAAAACATAAAAACTTGCCTAGCTGAAAAAGAAAAAAAAAATTGTACTGTATAAAAACATACAAATATCAAAGGTCCACTTTTAAAAAAAACCATACTGTTCTCAATAGTACTTTTACTAAAGAAACAGTACATTTTTTCTTATATTTAACACTGAAAATCACCAACAGCACAGAAGTAAGTCATGCTATACAGAAAATACTACAATAAACCAAAATCTTCTGATTTTCGTTTTTGTGGGGATCAGAGTAGGTGTGGGAACAAAGCTTCTAGAACCTAGTGAATGACAACTCGGTAGACCCCTTAGATAATTCCATAATTGTTCCATTAGAATTTTTTCTTTTTAAATTAAAAGCCAATTGTTTACTTGTAAAAGACAAATGGACTAAACCATAAAGCAGAAGTACGTGCTCACTTCTATGAAAAACATCTCTTATCACCACAGGGGCTGGAAGATGCAAGCACCTCCAGTTTCCTCTCTTACAAGTCTCCCCACACGGGGCCACGTGACAGCCTCAGCAGCCCCACTTCCACAGCTCAGCCCCTTCCTTAGCACTGAATGGAAACACGACGTTCAGAATAGCAGTGTACATGTCAGATTATACACAGCTAAGTAGAATCATTATCTAGTTTCAGCGGACACAATTGGTTGCTATGGGCTTTGGGAAGAATTAAGAAATCTAAAAATTGTTCCTAGAATACCTCTCCCTCAGAGGTCTTGATAATAATTTTAAACTGCACCTCTGCAGTTAAAACACAAGGAGGAAAATACACTTCAATGAGCTCAACTAGGAAGCAGACCTGGGTAATCTTTGTTTTCTCACCAACTGTTCAATTCGTAATCTCAGAAACATGCTCTGGGCTTTGGGTTTCAGGTGAGACGCTGATACAGGTGGCACCATTAAGAGACAAACCAAGAACATGTAAAACCCAGATGGAGAGGTTAAAATCTTCTGAATTCCCCTTCAGTCTAACTAAACCTATACAATCTACATGTTAATAGCTGATTTTCCGGGGATCACGAAGATTTCTTTTTGCATATGCCCTTGATGGAATTAATGAGAGGAGGAGAGAAAGGCATATGCTTCCATGCCTGGGGGCAGCTATAACAAAGGAAGAAATTACAGTTTATTAACACAATTCCCACCCTCGGAGCATACTGCTTGCTCTAAATATTCCAGAAAGAACATGCGTTACACAATCCAATCTCTGTAACTAATGTGCTCATGGATTTCAAGAGGGCGATATTTACCAACTACATGCTGGTCAAAATAGTAGCTAACAGTTAGACATCTGCTTTAAAGAGAAGCATCTCTCCCACCTGCTTCTCCAGGCCACAAAGATACACTCTAGTTAACATATTACTGACAGGATGAGAAGCTCCTGTCACACGCTGGCCAGCCGGGGGTTTGAGACAGAATGCGCAGCCCCCGCTGACTAGTTAGAGAAAGTCTGGTGAGCTACAATTACAGAGGCATATGACAAGGCTTCATGCCTCACTGGTTTGAGAACCGATGACATGACTTAAACAGCAATCCTCCCTACCTCTGGTCACAAAACAGCAATAAGTCAACTGATAAGAGTCGTGTAGTATCATGATGTATTCCTTTGCTGGGAGTACACACGGCTCTGGGAGGATGCCCCCCGAGTCCGCCGGGAGGCACTTGGGGATGACACACCCAGGACCTGCCTCCAGCGGGGGTGACATCAGCGGTCTTCTTCAGCACTGTCAGCACCCTCCCGCGTGTGCTTGGTACATACGTACCAACAGAATAACACAAAACTGCTTATGTCCCAGTTCATTAAACTCAAACACATAAAAATGTAATAGGTCCTCACAAAACACCACACTTTGATATGTGAACGGAAAACACATTAAAAATTTAAAAACATAACAACACTCTTTATATTCTTGCTAACATATCTCAAAACTAATTATTTTTATTTTAAAGTTTATCTCTATAAAGATAATCACAAATTATAACAGCAAAGAGCACCTAAAACAACAGTCACTCAGCAAGCGGATTCTCTACGGTGTGTCACCACTAACCCTCAGCCAGTTACAAAGCTGACAAACACGATTCCAATGAAATGATGAACGTCAAAGAGTCAAGCCAAACAAAATCCCTAACACTGCGATAACATAATGAATGTGAATGCACCTTCATTTATAGGTGTTCTTCCAGTAATTACATTTAAAATTTTGGCTATAGAGTCTTAAAAAATGAGTAAAACATAATTTCTTACATTAGTGTAAAGTGTAATATATTATCACCTGTATGGCACGTAAAATAATAGAAGAATGTAAAAAGCTTAAACGCGAGTCAGTTTGTTCATACCCTAACTATTCCTTCCTTGGAGGTTTCAGAGGTTTTCCTGAAGTCTTTCTAAAAAGTAGCTGACTTCTAATGTATTGTGGTACTAGTCACTGACCTTACACATTACTATGCATGGGATTTACAGCAGATAAATATATATGAATTTATGAATTTTTCAAAACGGATTCAAGTAAAGCCGCTTCCCCCACTAAGAAAGGTGAAGAGGTCATGAAAGTGCACATGATTTATGCCTCTGCTGTCAGTCCTGCCGCCCAGAGAGGGGACCAAGACAAAGCTGGGACTTAGAGGTGACATCACCAGCCAGTTTCCATGAAGTGTCACAAACAATTGGTCTTGGGTTTGTCTCAAACATAGGAAACAACTCTCTACATAGTACCAAGCCACTATTCAAACTATTCCTTTTTAATTCAAATCAAGTCAGAGGGTAGCCATGTTCCTCTTTACTCTAGAGGGCAGATGTAGTCCAGTATAAAATGAGAGCTAATAACCACGGAAGAAGCACCGGGTCTCAGCAGACGCACTGTAAGCACTTCGTACACATGCATGTTACACGTGCGTACATGTGTACACCTGTATGTGTGCGTCTATTACATGAATATATCCTTAATCTTCAAGCAACTCTCGGAGACTGAGACTACTAGTACCCCTTCTCTCAGTTTACATGTGAAGAAACTGAGTCAAAGAGAGGTTGGCCAGGCGTTAAAGGGTGTTTACAAATTACAACAATGAGAAACACCAATATTTTACAAAAACGCATCCTCAGGTTTATTTCTACCGTCTTCCTAAATTCATCCACGTGGTTCACTGCCATGTCTTTTTCAGATCTCTGCGCAAATGCTGTCTTCATGGAGAGACTGTCCATGTCTGCTGTACGTAACAGTGAAAGCTGCCCCTCACCTCTTATCCTGCGCACACGCTCACTTTGTCCCTTATTCCTTGGTACTCATCACCACATGATATAAAAGTTACTTAGTCACTCATTTCTTTATCTGTTTTATCAGTTAAATCTAAGCTCCAAGAGTGTTTGTCTTGTTTTGCTTACTATTGAATCCTTAGTGCCTGGAAACTGCCAACCACATACGTGTATAATAAACACGTGTCACATAAATTAATCTTGATAGGAATTTAGTTCTTAGGCCCCTAAGACAGTTTGTACAATCTTTTTAATCTTCAGGACAATATCCATATACAAATACTCTTTATAATCGTGAAAAAAATCATGTTTAAAAAACGATGAGGAGGAAGAGAAAACAGAGGAGAAAGAATGGTTTTACTTCACCGGTAAGTGACACACAGCAGAAAAGCACATTTGTAAAAAGTAGCCAATGATTCAGATTGAATTTCTCAATATCGCTGTAAGAAAATGTGAATAATTACCTGTGTCACTGACTAGTACCTATTCTCTGAAAGTACGACATCATTTCTCCACACTTACTCCTTTAAATGCATATATTGTGTTTTCAAATACGTAAAACAATACAGTCTGAGTTTTGTGTGTTCTTTTTTTTAAAAAAGTGGGCGTACCAATGTTCCAATTCAGAATCTCAAATTTGTATTTTTTCAACGTAGAGTAATGAAATAGCCCGAAATCAGAATCAGGACACCCAGCCTCACATTACCCATCTCCAATGAGCTCTTGAACCTTAAATTAAGGTGGCCATTTAACCTCTGAAAATGCCTTCCTCATCATGAAGTACTAAATACAGTAGATATCTTAGAGAAATCCGGGAACTCCTTCCACTCTAAACTACTAAAATTTTATACATTGAGGTTTTTATTTCTGCTATAGGAGAACAAAACATAAAACTATTATCTCATTTTTATCAACCAAATTTATAAGAAACTAAATTCACGTGCTATCAACTAATGGTTTTTAATAAACATCTCATACATTACTCTCAGCTATATTCCAATTTATATTAAAAAATTTGAAGTCAAAAATATTAAAAATGTTAATGCTTAAAGTAGAAAAAAACTAGGACATCTAGCAGAATACGTTTGAATATTTTTCTGTGACTCAAGAAAACTCCTATTCTCACTGCCTCCACCGTGGCAATGAAGACTTTCCAAAAGAACGTTTTAGTGAGCGCACAAAACCTGTGATTAATAAAAAACGCTACTTTGACTTTTAAGTTATTATCAGTCTGAAGAGCTCCTTCAGAGCAGAAGCACTATAGAGCCGACTCCCAAACCACTACTTGGCAACAAAATGAATCTACCTATTACCAGGTTAGGTGCTCGCTATTATCATGGCCCTTGATTTCTTTCAAGTAGCTCCAATGGAAAAAGCCACAAGTGAATAATAAAGATCCCATAATAGCTCTAAAGAAGTCTTTATACGGTAGAAGGCAGTAAAATGAACTCTGGAGAGTTAAAAAGAAAAAAAAATAAAAAATAACTCTCATCTCGTGATAAGAAAAAATAATTAACCTGCCTTAATGCATCTGCGAAGGCCTCCCATAAATCAGACTTTTGTACTTCAAGAGCCCGAGGAAAACCATCTACCAAAAATATGGACATTGTCTCCTAAGTACACACAGACCATTTCTGAGTCCGTGGAGGTTTGCGGGCTTTGTGAGCGGCGCTCAGTGCAGTCCCCGCGAGGAGGGAGGAGGGCGTGAAGCACTCACCGTGCTGAGCTTGCTGCAGGTGACAATGATCCGTCTCTCGTGCAGCATGCTGGCGTACAGCTGGAGCATGCAGGTCACGTCCACGGCCACGAAGTACTCCGTCAGGTTCCTCTGTACGGGGGAGATGCAGGGCAGTTACAGCGCACGCTGGGTTCCAGGGAGGGCACCTCATACACTTACCAGCGAGACAGGAGCTCAAAGGCTCTTCTTAGAACAAATGGTACCCATTCAAATCATTACATTTCATCTCGTTCTGCTGCCACATGGAGCACCTAACATTCTATGATTATCTGCAACATAACCCTTCTCGGGAAGATGTTTCTGGGAGGGGGACAGTCAGAGGGTCGGACACTTCCCACCCGCCCTCCACAAGTGCTTGTGAAAGAAGCCAGCTTCCAGGGCTGCAACCTCCGCCTGTTTGGGGTCATCTTCAGACGATGGCCCCAAGAATCTGTCTTTGAAATAAACAGCCCTGGTGAGTCTTTCACACACTGAAGTGCTCCACGTAATACAGTGGGGTCTTTTCGTGTTTGCCAGTCACTCAGTAGGCAATATATTGTCTGGTCCTAGGTGGGCCTACAGGCACCCAGGGACGAGATGGATGGAAAGCAAGTCTTTGCTTCTTTATGAAGGAAAACCCTCCCTAGTTGATGTCCCAAGGCAGGCCTGCTTTACTACCACAACCAAAGGAAATCCCGTGCTGGTCTAATGTGATCCCTTGACTTGAAACTTGAAATGATTTTCCCCACAAAAGAACAAAATTGAGACAAGTTATATTAACTAGGACTTTTAGATCTTCTCCTTTCTAAAAATTTTTCTGTATTCAAGCAGATCAGAAAGCAATAAATGAAAAGAGTGAACAAAATCTGATGATAAACTGAAACTATAGTACCTACAGGGGAAGGATGACCTAGAACGCTAAGACTTTCAGTTGGGAAAGAAAACTAGAAATCCAATGATTCCTTCCACTTCTGAAAAGTAGAAATTTCATTTCACCAGGACAAACTGGTGATCATGGCAGTGCATATAAACAGAACCAGTAACTACCAGTGAGCGGTGTGGAACTTTGTGGGGAGAGATCCCTTTCCTGCTCGCTCTCTTTGAAGCCCACCTCACCTTTCAATTCAACTCTTCAGACACAAAATTACTTTTGTGCATCTGACATGAATATTTTTCCTATCATCTCAAAGAAAGATAATTTCCAGATGCGGATTATTTCTCAACACAGAATGCTGCCTTATGTTTACTCCCTTGCTTTTTTTTCTTTTCCTCTCTCTTTTTTTTTTTTTTTCCTTTCCCTAAACAGGACTTTTTGGAAATGAAATATCTTCATGGACATGTAAAAATGTATATTCTCAGTGGTAGTTTTGTTTTGAACTGGTTCTTTAAAACTATCAAAGTAACAGCCTTTAACAAATGTGAGGTTTGTTAAATCAAGCTAGTAGCTGTTTATTAGCAAATGTAAGAAAGGTAAACAGAGGGAAAAGTAGAAGGAAGTTACTTTGACTTGGTAGTGAAAAAGGATGGGGGAGGGGGGTCGGGCATAGAGGTCAAGGCCTGTCAGAGGGCCTCAGGGAGCAGGTGACAGGGGCACCTGGCCCGCAGCACACAGCACACAGGCTGCAGGGCCTGTGGAGTGAAGTGACCTGAGCAAACATTCTGGTGGGTCCTCTCGGGCCCACAGTAAGAGCAGTGCAATGGGGTCTTTCCACAGGAGTTGTCTGGACTCGGCCGTACTACAAACACCACTGACAGTCTTGGTTTGATGCTAGAAAGTTCCCAATTGTCTTCTTGGACTTCTCATGCATAGCCCACGTGCTTTTGAAAACCAAACACTCAGAGGGTTTGAAAACATTTTTGGAAGACCAGTAGAGTGCTAAGGAAAATAATACTAGTATTCCTGGAAATATTTTTTTTCCCCTGTTCATGTTTCCTTCGTTTTGATTGAATTATTTCTAATGATTCATTTTATCTTTCCAAGGGAAGTGGAAAATATATTACATAAGGGAATATTTCCTTTTCACACAGTATCCAAAAGTATATTTTTGTCACTTCCATTTATCCATGTAAACTTTTCTACAGAATATTAATTTGTAATAATCACTAAAACACTGAAATTATTTCTAGTGAGGCTAAAATTACTACTTAAATTTTAGCAACTCTTGTACTTTCTTGTAATACCCCTCAATCCTCACAAAACATGTACTACTTAAATGAGAATTTAGAAATCAAGTACAAGACACCTAAGATTTGAACAGAGAGATACAGAGGAATCAAAACTATTATGGTGAGTTCACTAAAGTAACTATTCGTGTGAAAACACTTCCCACTGCCAGTATTCACTCTCCATCAACAGAAGTCATCTCTGTCTGTCTCAGGGGAGGTCAGGTCCTAACTGACAGATAGGATCCTACTGAACCATCTTCAATGATAGAAATAATTTTTCTCATGTAATTTTCCTTATCTGCAACCAGATACTAAGAAGGGGGTAAAGTAGCAGATACACTAAGAAGGAAAAGAAGTAACACCATTATTCCTTGTTTCTTCACCGTTTCTCACAAATACAGATAGTTACAACATATTCTATTTCTCTGTACAGGAATCCTTAAACAGTGAGACCAAAATAAATACTATTCATAACATGAATAGAATAAAAACTCAGAAAGAGAAAACTTACACTCTCAGGTATTGTTGGAAGTCCAGATACATCAGGGGCAATGAAGTAGGAATGCTGATCAATGGAAAGAAATCACGTAAGAGGAGAATTAAAATTTGATAGCATCATATAAAACGTAAGATAAAAATAGAAAAAATGTATCAGCTAAGTTAACAAATACCAAGAACTGACTGATGCTCAAGATGTGTTGAAGCTGAGAGATTTTTTCAAATGAGATGGCAGGTTTACATGAGATTTAACAACTTTCTCAAAGAATTAAATCTTGGTTAAAAATATTTAATTTCAAAATTGAAATAAAAGTCCTGGAAAAAGTGTAAGACAAAAAAGTATATTACTGCCATATATATACATATATATATAATTTGTAAAATTATATATATATATATATATATAATTTAAACACATTTAGTTTAAGGAGACTGGATAAATAAGGCTTGTTTACCCAACAATATATAAAAATCTATTTCCTGAGTTTCTATGGTAAGTCACAATAAATTTCTGTTGTACATATCAGCCACCTTATTATTTAGCAAACAACAATAAAACATAAATGTTAAGTATTTCAAACTTCTTAAAAATATGATTACTCATCTCAAAATATGACCTTCATACATCCACTAAGCAAACGTTAGCTTCTGTAATGTTCAGAGCGACACAACAGTTCACAGGCATATTTGTACAAAAGCATATTCTGCCTTCCTGTGGCCCAATAATGTCCCCAGATTTTACCGCCCGGAATCAAGAGTACAATTAAATCACCAAAATTGTTCCATTTTCTGTTCATATTGATCTCCAAAATTATTTTACTATCTTAATCACATAAAAACATGTTTAATACTATCTTACAATTAAAGAGTGAGAAAGAAACATTCTAGCCAATACTGAGCACAGCTGAACTAGTCCGAAGAACAAGGCTGGTTCACAGTCATCATGGATCATTTTCCAGGGCGGAGGAACAATATGAGATAAATCACCAGGTCTCCTGGGACCTTGTGACAAAAATGTGACAGAAATCTCACGCTGCAGCTGCACGTTAACATACTACTATGACAACGGGGAAGATACGTAGATTTGGTCTCTATTAGCCACTTCATTTGGAGGGTTTTTTAATAGTACTGTGTTTCATAAAACTATGCTTGAAAAGACAGTATAAACAGAAAATATACCCCAAATGATTAGTTTTCTTCAAAGAGGCACACTGACCATTTCCCAAAGGACTGGAGTGAATCTTAAAGACATAGTGAAAGAAGTAATTATTTTCCCAGTTGAACCGTGATTTTCAGGAGCCCATGTCCCTTTAACTCACCGGCACTAGGGAGGGCTGATCTTTCAGAACTCGCTCACTGGCAATAAATATCTCTTGGTTCTTATAACACATGAGAGAAAAAATGAATATTTTACTTTCATGGGGGAAGTTTACACCACAATTTGTTGTGTGTTCAAGACAAACCCACACAGCCACATTATCCACTGAAAATATCTGAATAATATTAACTCTCACTGTTATTTTAAAGGCTGATCTGCTAACCTAAACCAAAATATTCTAGTCTTAGGTATTAAGATGCCTAAAAGTCTTTGATTTATGGTTCTTCTTAATGACGTTGAAATGTTTCAATATCCAGTATCTTTGACACGTGTTTCTGTAAGATACTTATTTAGACCTGAACAAACATGGTACTCAAATTTAAAAAGAGAATGCATTTTTATTTCTCATTAACACTCTACAATAGCTGCCTCTATGATCTTGGCACCTATATTTCTTTAACCCTTTAACAAAGTGTTAGAACCACTTTATAAATACCACTCTTTCAAAGAAAGACACTTATTTTCGAAAAATCCAGAGCTTTGTTTCATCTTCCTTGACATTTTTCCTTGGCCTTTCTACTTCATCCCCACTAACCATAAACCTTGCATTCTCTCGGCTTCAACAACCTACGAATCTGAGTTTCTCCTTAACTGCTCCTTCCTCTAAGTCTCCCTCTAATTCGATCTGCTTTATTCTTCCATGCAGTGTATTTGGCAATTAGACATTCGCCTCTGCTCTATCCTGTCTATATTCTGCCCTTTAAACAGCTCAGTTATTCCTACAAGTATGTGTGTAGATGACACCCATAGTTGGGTGAAAACTTCTAGGTTATCCTTAGCTTTCCAGCCCCTAATCTCCAAACGACTACCAAACATTTCCATTTTGTGCAACAGAAGAAGACTCATGCTGAAAGGAGCAGAGATCACAGGGAAAAAAGGAACAATTTAAGCTGTTATGACAAGTTTCACAGAGATGGGAATTGAACTAGTTCTAGACAAAGAGGCTTTATTTACCAAGGAACGTGTACAAGTGAGAAAGTATGATATTCATTCAAGATGAACAGGACAAGGTGACCAGAGTAGAGAATCAGTTTAGGAAACAAAAGTGAGGCCAAAAAAAAAGAAAAGAAAAGTTGGATTGAGGCTAAGAAGTAGATGGTCCTGAAAGCTTGGCCAAAAGTTTAGACAAATTCTATAGAAAATGAGGTGTTACTAAAGGTTTTCAGCGGGCACTTTATATTACTTAAGGAAGTTTAATCTGACAGCCTTTTGTAGAAAGGACTGGAATGAGACTACACTAAGGACTATTTGAAATGCTAACCATCTGAATTAGGGTGCTGGCAGTGGGAATATAAAGAATGGAATAATCCAAGAGATTATTAAAAATTACGGGGGAAATGAAAAATATGGGGGAAAACTTAGGCAAATAGTTATTACCTAGGACAAAATACAGTAAGGATAACAGTCTCCTTTATCTTGCAAAAAAGCAAAAGATCTATTAATATAATTACATCCATTTCAAGTTACTTTTTCTTTCAATTTCTCTTGCATTATTATATATTTTTCTTCCTGATTGGGACAGTTTATTATTTTGGAAGAACCAAAATCAATATAAATAAATTTTAACATTCTATTTGTTAGGCCAAATTAATGAAGACCATTAATGAAAACATCCATATTTTGTGATCATTAATTTTGAACATTTACAAAACCTCCCAAAACATTAGTTTGTTTTTAGATATAGATGGCACAGCCATGAAAAATGGCAACAGTAAATAATTCATAGCACCACAGGCTTACTGTTTTGACCAACTTCAATCAGGTTTCCAGTGTTTGGTGATTAAACCGGAAGATATACTGAAGTACACAGAAAGAAGAAACTTTTCACCCAGGATATTTATCATATATAGTTAGTTATATGTTGTATGCTATATTTTTAATTCTTATTATGCGCTGTTCTCATTTCATGAAGAGTATTTTGTGTTTTGGGGAGCAGAGAAGGGAATGTATGTGTGTATGTGTGTATTTCCTTATTATGGACAGATTTCACCTGAAAATCAATGTTCCTCATGATCAGAATAGTCTCACAGACTTGGTTACTTTTGGTGTATAATTTACAAAGTCTGCAAATTAACAGCAACCACAATACACATCCAACATATCATGTTATGCTGGTGAAAGCACGTCACGCAGTCTCAGTATCGTCACCTAGTGATGAGGTTTTCCTACGCAGGAGCCCAGGTGACATAGCAGAGCTTCCTGAAGACGAACGTGTTTCTAAATGAGAAACTGCTAGGACGGACTCCAAAGCATCAACTACTGACTAAATACTCACCACAGTCAGACTGACAGGCGTGTTACCCTTGGGAACTGGGTGGTTGTAGAGCGCTGTGAGAGTTACATTCAAATCACTGTCCTACAGCAAACAACAAAAGCCAGGGGATTTTATAAGTGAAATTTATATTAAGCAGATACAATAAAACTTTTTGATAAAATCATATCAGACGTGTTTTATATAACTGCTTTCCAAAGGAATGTTTCAAATACCTACAATTGCAATACTTAAATCTAATCAATGGAGAAAATATATTCAAATCTTTTTATCTGGAGAGAATAATAGCAATATTTATATTTAGTATAAATATGTAACTGACAAAACGAAATTATTAGAAAATACACTGATACTATCTATAGAAGGAAATGATTTAAATCATTAAATCTGAGAACAATGGGACTGAGTAAAAAGAACAACACATCTCTTTACCAGATCACTGAAAGCTTCCAAATTCCATTTTAATTTTAAAATCTCAAACCTAATTTTTAAGGAATAAATACAATTTAAGTAAGATTACTGTACTAAGATGCAACACAGAGGTTATTCTAAATATTTATTTCCTAAGGAGCTACTAGTCACTATTTGACCCAGGATTACGACTTTTCTTCTAATAAGGAACACAAATATAGTCTTCTTTTTTCCTCTTCTCCGGAAACCAAAATTACATGGATTTTCTCATATTTCCTTATTTTTGTTCCAGTATTACTGATGGTCTCAGGGAGAATAGGACATATAATAGGACATATATAATAGGTCCATACATATTAATTTATCAGTAAGAGTTTCTAAAGGTAAAGTATTCAAAATTTGGACAACTAATACAATTAATGTTAGTTCCAATGTACACTTAACAAAAACAAAGAACAAGAAATCATCATGAAGTAGAATTCTGGCTTTGAGTTTTCCTTTAAATAATTACATACTTTTCTCTCCAGTTACTAGGACAATGAATGTATAATTTCAATATAAAATTATTCAAGTGTAAAGTGACCTTTTAATGAATATTTCACAGAATTAAGCCCAATTATAGAGAGGAAAATATTTACATATCCTTGCACACAACCTTAGACTTCTGACAAACACTACAAACTTGCTATTACATTATAACAATGAAAGTTGATTGCCAAATTAGGAGATTGCTCACTAGAAGAGTAAAAGGTAAGTCTTAAGTTCTTAATAATACATTTAAGTTCTATTTAATAAAAAGTATCTGGAGTGGTATTTGTGCTGAATTTCGGTTTGTTTTGAAATATATTTACACTGAATCTTAAAAGATGAGTGTTCTACCAGTAATTATGAGTAAGTGACCTATAATCTTGAAAGTCAACTATGTAGAGTTGTGTTCTGGGAAATTTAAGTAGCGCAGAATGATTGAATAGTTCATTATGTGTATGAAAGTGGGAGCAGGTTCTTCAGGAAAGAATATCACAGGCCAGATCATGAAGCGAGGGTTGATGGTTGCAGAATAATGTGAATGTACTTAAATGACACAACACTGTACATTTAAAGATGGCTTAAAATGGTAAATTTATGGTATGTGTATTTTACCACAATAAAAAAAGGAGGGAAAGAACATAACTTACCAGTTCCTTAGCCAAGTAATCTGCCAGAGTATTTAGAAGCTTGTAATATACTTCAAACCATGGCAGATAACTGTAAAATAATAATAATAACTTTAAAATAGGTATATATATAATTTAGATTCAAGAAACAAAATAAACATTAAACTGATGTTTTTTCCAACACGTTGATCCTGGAAGGCAGAAAAGAACTATACATGTGTTCTCTTTATTGTTACAGTGCAACTTTATATATTATTATCTATTACTAGTTTTCATAACATAATCAGAATTCAAACTTCTACTACAAAGCTTATTCATTACACACTTCTATTTTATGTCAGAAGTATCTAAAATTACTTAATCCTATTGTATGGTGTTCATAATAGGAATGTACCAAAAGCACTCATAGGATAAAAATTAACCAATGTATTAAGATTATAACATGACATAAAAGTAGATTTTAAAAGCATTTAAAATAAAGATACAAACATTTTTTAAATATTACTGAACTTAGCATGTAGTACAATAGAATTATGTGCTTAATTAATCAGTTATTCAGAAATTGATGTTTAAATAGGATGATCAATTTCAAAATAAATATTAATACAAATAACAGAAAGCCTATTTTGAAAATTATAAGTACTGTAAAGAGCTTTTAGATTACCAAAAACAAATATAGGAATTTAAAATTTATTTTGATTCATTTTGCTAGCTACAAATAGAATTAATTTTTATGAAAGCAAAGTACTAAATCCAAAAATCAATTGTACAAAATAAAATCTGTACTGCTTATTAACAAATTAAGGTATTAGTATAAATCTACCTAATTTATACTAATACCTTAATTTGCTTGGGTAAACTAATTTTTAACTAGTAAAAATCTACCCAAAGTTTTTAATCATGTATTAAAATGTGTGCTTTTCATATGGAAGAATAGTTAATCACAAAACATACCAGTGTAGTTAATTATCAATTAACAAATACTCATTTTTTTCTTCAAAGAATTAATACAAGGCTATTTTTTTAAAGAAAATAGTGTAATACTTTTACTACATAATTGTATATTGACAAGAGTACATATACATAAAACATATTTAAAAAATTTTAAATCAAGGAACTTTAAATTTAGAAAAACAGCATTGTATCTGCACTTTTTCATATGATTTCTGATTTATTAATGACTATGAATGATGAGTTTTGAATCAGGAGTAACTTAAAGTCATAATAGAAGAATAGTTAGATAAACTATAGTAAATTTTATGCAGCAGGATGCTACAGGTTTCTTTAAAATGATTACAAATACTAAATACTGATACAAAAGATGCCTATAATATTTAAAAATATCTATCAACTTCTGGTTAAATCTTACATATTGAATACATGCATTTATCTCTGCCCTTTGGAAATGCCACTAAAATAACAGTAAGTGAATAAAAAGGGTATAAATTAATGAGGACAAGAGAAATGGAAAAAAAAGAGCAAAAGAGCAACATGGGTGAATGGTTCTATAAAGATGGAAAGCAAACAAAGAATGATCACTGACTTAGCAGAAGAGAGGAAACCAAAACCTGAGTGTCAACAGAAGGGAAAATGACCAGTAGCCAGTAGACTTGCCCCCATCGAATCCTGAAACATTGATGTGGGAATCTCTCAAAGGAAAAAAAATACCTCAAAGTTTTATTTTCTTGGACTGAAACCCACCACCGCACATAAATGTTCTTAATTCAGTTTAGTGCCTGTATCTTAAATATAAATTAACAGTCCAACCACCAGGTATCTGAGGACATATAGACATCAATTCAAATGCAGAAGGAAATTTAAGCAAACATAGACAATACAAACAACAGAAGAGACCTTCAAAAGTTATCAGTACTGTCCTAAGGAGTTGAATAAAGAACAGGATGCTATTCAAGAAAATGAAACCTAAAAAAGAAATGAAAAAAATAAATTATTAGAAAACAAGAAAGAACTCACAGAAATTCAAAATATAAAAGCCAAAAAAAATTAAAATCAATAGGAAGGTTAGAAACTAAATCAGGAATATCTCCTAGGAACTAGAATAAAGAGGCAAACTGATGGATAACAAGAGTAAATATTAAAATATCAGGGCTTCAATCTCAACTTTCATGTTGACTAATATTAGTTCCAAAAAGAAAGAAAGGAGGGGAAAAGGAATAAAAATTTATTTTTAAAAATGTTTGGCAAATTTCCCAGAATTTTAGACACAAGGCTCCAGATTGAAAGTGCACACTGGGTGTACAACACATGAGCCATACCAGTGTATCACAGCGAAATTCCAGAGCAGGGCACAGAAAGGCACCTTAGAATTTCCAAAGGGACAAAACAAGTAACATACAAAGTCATCAAATTCAAAATGTCACTGAACCTCTCAACAGCAATCCTAGGAAGTCAAAAGATAATGCCTTCAAAGTGCAGAGGTGAAATCCTTTGCAATCTAGAATTCTTTGTCTAGAGAAACTATCAATCAAGTGTGGAGATAGACAAATAGCATTTGCAGTCATGTTAGGACTCAAAAATTCACCTCCTCCGTACTATTTTTGAAAAGCCACTAAAAGATGGCTTCAACAAAATAATTGCTAACACTGCTTTTAATGATTAGCTCTCTGTCGTGCAAATTACCACTGTATTTTCTATACTCACTACCACTCAATGAAATAATTTTCACAGAGAATGTTCTTCTATGAAGACACTCTGTTGTTCCTTGGTTAGAGTACAATTTCATTCGTAGTCATTTCATATTCACATTTCAACTTTTAATGGCCTGAAGAATGCTACTCCAAGAAAATTTCAATGTGATGTGTATTCAGATCTATATATTCAAATAAGATGAGATGTAACCTACGAAAGGAACATGCTGGTCTGTTTCTATCCTGCTCTCAAACTTGTTTACATAAAGCAAAATTTATTGATTTTAGGTTGTTGCCTGTCTGCCTACGTATTAATCCTTACATTGTCATTTTCATCTTACTCAAGTAATGTAAAACTTTATTTAACAGTAATTCTTTCTTGATTCACTATTAAAAATATAATAAATATCATAATCACAGGTTATTACAAAGTGAGATAATCTTTTTTTCCTAGACCAAATACCTTAAACGGTCTTTTAAATGCCCTGGTTTTCTCATCTTTACATTCTTATTTGCCACTGGTCATCTTCCCCTTTCAATTTTCTTTCAAATTGTGAAGATGAACTAAAATCAAATTTTTCATTAAGAAGCTAATTTACACAGATAAGTGCAATTTATCTGTAAGATTATTTGCCTGTTTTTTGAAAATGAAACAAATTTAATTAATAAAAATTGACTAATACTTAGGTTTGAAAATACTGAAAAATACTGTTCAAAATGTAACAGTTATTTGTGTTAGGTATTTTTGTTTCTACATAACGATTACTATTCTTTATAATCTCCTAGAATACTAACTTACTGACTTCCGTCCTGGTACGGGGCTGTGTTGTGCTTCACAAGGGGTATGCTGCATTTGTTCTCATGCTCATCCTCCTGATTATGAAATCCGACGTGTGATTCTGTTAGATTTAGAACCCTGCTAGACACCGTGATGTTTTACAACCCCCTCGAATGTGACTTTATCCATAAATCAGACTAACATGGTTTTTTAAAAATCTACTACAACAAGGTTTTCACTTCTGGGCTCTCTCTCAGAGTTGTCTCTAAGGCTCCATCTTGCTTTGTTATCTCTGTTTGGGCAGTATGACTCTGTGCCCACCTAGGGAGTAGAGGGTCCAAGCTAAGAATCAGACACCCTACGTGTTAAAATAATTGGAAGGATGGGGAATAAAAGTTCTTAAGCACCAACTTTATGTATGAAAATGTGCTAGGAACTTTCTATGTGTTATCTCATTTAATTCTTATAATAACAGTATGATGTACATTTGACTAAACTAACGTAAAGCAACTTATCCAGAGTCATAAAACTACCAAACGGCAAGCCTGGGATTAGAACTGATGGAGCGGACTGAACAATCCAATGCTCAGGGGTCCATGCAGACAGCCCATCACCCAAACAGGCAAATTTCTATAATATCCAGCCTTTTCATAAATGTGTCCAATAACCAGACACTTTTCAGGCAGCGAAATCAACGGTGACAAAACTTACTCTGGTTTAATCTGAAATCATCTTACCTGTAATTTCTATCCTCTGAAGCAAATTCTATCTTCCAAAATTTGCTTAACTAATATTCATAGCATGATCTTGATGCATTTTGAATTATATTTTGTTCATATCAGCAAATTTCTTAGCAGATAAAGATCTGTTTAATTTGATTCTTTCATCTAAAAAATATTGGCAATTCCTTGTGATTGTAGATTTTAGCTTCTATGTTCATCACTGGATAAAATTTTGAAGAGGACATAGACTGCCACATGGAATTAAGATCCCTCCCAAAATAACAGAAATCTGTTTATCAACAATCTAAGTGTGGTATTTCCGCCAATAAGAAGACTGCATTATCTGTTACGTAGCCAACATTTTTCTCCATACATAATTTGTTCCTGAGAGGTAGTGGGACAGACCCAATGTCCACAACACCTGACACACCTGGAAGTACAAAGGACTGAGTTCAGGGACACGCAGTGTGGGCTCTTGAACGTGTCCCATTCTTGGTGACGGCTGGCTCCTTTTTAAGAGTACGCATCATTCACGTTTTTTAATAAAAACATCACTTACCTCAAGTGGAACTACTCTGTCACCCAGTCATACTTCTAAAAATGTCCAGGACGCAGGGCCATTTCCTGCTGCAGATAACCAGCAGCACACAGCGCAGAGGGTGCAGACTGGCTGTGTGCGGACTGTAGCTATCAATAGCCGACAAACGGATTTTGTTTCGTCAACACACCACTGTGGTTAACTAAACACGTTGCCAACTTCTAAATCTGAGCTACTTCACTTGAAAATTTGTTTTTTAAAACATCAAAAGAACTGGCCAGATGGTCACACATGGTCCACTTTTCAACAGATACCTGGTGCTGTGCAATCAATGGTTTCTGTCTTTGAATGCTGCACGTCTACCGGGATCACCGCACTCACCCCAACTTTCTACTGTCCGACACCTACCCTGCTTACCTCACTGGGGTCCCCTACCTGGCCCCTGCAGGTAACTGAATTCATAAGTCCTGACATGGAGCAACTACTCAACAGGAAGTCCTGCTTACTTTTTATATGACAAAAAATGGCCTGCGGTACACAGAGTAGTCAATAATCCAAATACTTTAACAGATTCTATTGCAAACTTTAAACACAAAATGTGTGCCGAAAATGACGTACATATATATATATATATATATATATATATATATATATATACACACACACACATATATATATATATTTGCACTCACACATATATAATACATATTATAAGCTATACAAGCTCACTTTGCTCAGGTGAAAATGTTATTCTCATGGTTTTATTTTTGTGGTTTCTTAGATAATTTTCAAACAATATATGTGCAATGTAATTAATTTTTAACTAATGTATAAACTCAAACTTATGGATAAATAAGTTAAAATATTTTTTCAATAAATTTTACAGTCCCAAAGACAGTCAAAATCTGTCTTAAACAACCAACCACAAAAATCCTAGGAAGTTTAAAAAATATATATTCAACATAATACATTGACTGAATAAGGTTATTTTACTTGAATTTTATAAAATTGAAAACCCAATTTCTTTAACAAAGAATAACTGACTCTCACAGTCTTGTAAACATTTACAAATACATTAGGACCAATTATTTTAAAACAAAAGGCAGGAGATGCTTCAAAAGTTAGTTACAAGATTGTTTCCTTAATTTTTCATAAAGACATTAAGGCAAAAGACAGATGTATATGTAAAGCCATGAGCCCATTTTGTGGTAGTAAGAAGACTTCCCCCACACTTGTGCTTCCACTCAGAGCTGATAAAACTTTTACATTCAAAAGTCAAAGGTTAAATAAAGGAAAGGAAATGTTTTTTGTCAAATAGTCAGGTAACCACTAACAGTCTGAGTGATCAGCAGGAACCTAACGTATAGTAATCAAATAAAACGAAGGAAACTGCCTTTCCGTAGCAAAATGGCTAATGTCTAGAGGCTGTTTTTCTGTCTGGAAAATTGACACAAAATGTGTAAAATTGAAACATTCTGCTTCTAAGGGATTTGCCCAAAGGAAGAGTGTGAAAGCTTCACGTGTGGTATGAGTTAAAGGGGCCAAGCTGGGGGCACTACAAAGGCCTCAAACATCAATCTGTCTCCCTTATGAGGGGATTTCATTTTGAACCCTTGGCGACAATTTTATAGTTGTAAAATGATGTTAATCAAATTAGGAAAAGAACTTATTCCTTGCATTTTTGCTAGCTTTGGAAAGCAATTTGAAATATAAACAATGCCAAATTTTAAACTAGTAATAATACCATAGGGTACTTTTGATATCTCATTAAACTAGGATAGACCTGTCACAGAGCTAAAGCATACAACAACAGAGGCTGAAAATTCAAAATTAAATTATCGACGTTTATCGTAACTAAAGCTAAATTCCAATATTTCTTCTAAAAACTGAACAAAGCAAATAGAAATCAAATATACTTACTTTTAAGTCTTATAAGAGCACAAATCCAGGAGAAAAAGGACACCTGGTTTTTACAGCGTCTTGTGCAAATTTTTTACTTACGAACTCTAAGATAAACCTAAATTACTTTCAAGTGTTATAACAGCGTCATCCAGGAATGAGAGAAGCAGCTTTAAAACACTGTGTGCACATTTTCTAGCTCAGCGCTCTAAGGAATAGAGTACTGTATGTTTGTGTGTACACGAGAGAGCAGGAGGGGAGGGAGAGAGAGCAGTATGTTAACATCTGTGAACCTGGCTGATGTGCGTATGAGTTCCCTGTACTATTCTTGAAACTTTTCGGTAAATTTGATTTTTTTAATGAAAAGATTTAAAAATTCAGAGAAAAATTGGAAAGCACATAGAGCGCTGGTCTTTCTATTAGGGCAAACCTATCTGTCTTGGGCAGAGTGCATAAGGTTAGACTCCCCTTGAAACTCTAGCTTTTGAACTTCCAGCATGAACCACAAGGATAACGGAGCTCTCCCTACCCACTCCACACACTGTCACTCCCAGCCCTGCTGCCCAACCAACTGGTGTCAAATTAGAAGAACCCAGCTACAGTTTGAAGCACAATACTCTTCTGGGAAAAACATATGTGTTTGAAACACAATTGTTTATCCAGATGAAAAAGTTGTGTCTAAGACACAGCACATTCTATTACTTATAAAATAGTTAAAGTGTATTTTTGACTAAAGATTGAAAAAACTTTCTCCAACTCTAACAAACGTCTGAGTCAATGACCAACCCAACCTCAGAGTATGATGAATTCAGTCAGAGTAAGCGAACAGAGCAGACGGCGATTCCATAGCCCAGTTTTCTGTGCAATGTTTCAATTATTCAACGCTATTTCTTTTCCTATAAACATTTCCATAGAGTGCAGCTTGACTAACATCCACATTATAACCTCAGTGTAGATGAATATTTTATAGAGAATGTTTTATAGTCTCTGGATTTCTAATTCATCGGGACATAGAAAAGGGGAGCTAACCTTTAGGACCCTTCCTTCTCACCAGCTTGCAACACACATCCTAAGTGTATGGACAGGAAACACACTCGTAACTTTACCTACGGCGTCAGCTGATGTGTGTGAAGTGGGGCAGGTAGGACTTGGTGGGAAACTGCAGACTCGTGACCCCACTAACTCCCTGCTGCTTAGATCCAGCTGCTTCTGCACAGCGCAAGACCCAAATTAGCAAATATTACCATTTGGCAAAAGGAATTAGAAACATAAATTGTATGCAAAATTTTACTAAAATGTATAAGGTTAAGAACATCTTCTAAAATTTTTAAAACACCATGTGGACACATAAACACTTCTGAACACTTCTGCCCAGAGGCACGAGTCGGCAAATTTTGCCTTGAAGCAGCCATTCTCTTCCAGGACCCAAGTTTTGGGTCAGTGGCAGAAAAGAGCACATATTAATTTAAGACTTTTGCATCCTAGTCAACATGTGAAACACACATTATTTGAACTCCTATCTTAATATTTAATTTTTCAAAAATAAACCCACAAAAATTAATCTTTAAAAAAGGCATCTCTTTCAAGAAAAACTACTGTGACTGGTAAATCTTTAAACCTAATTGATGCTGTATGTAGCAAGCAAATAAAATTATTTTTCAACTTACTTGAGTTTGGAGAAAACAAATAAGAAAACAATTATAAGCCTATTTTTAAGCATCCAAACATAACAAAGCACAAAGAAAGACAGTTACTCTCTGGGGCATCCAATTATCTGGCAGGACAAATACTCACCTGAGGATGCATAAGCAAATTTGGCCTCCTGATGTGAGTCTGCAGAATCCAAACCTCTGTTTACTCTCCATATCTGTCAGTACAAAGGTAAAGTGCTGTCCGACTTGATTTTGAGACACCCTAAAACACAGTAATGTTAAAAAACGTAAATCCGTGTGTAAGAATTTTCGTAAAGAAAAGCAAAAGCAAGAATATATTTATATGTGGTATTGGTTTCTCCTTTCCAATCAGTTGGGTCTTAAAGTTAGAACTTTGCTCTCAAACTGAGTGTGAAATGTGTGAACTCAATCATGAGTCAAATATCAAAATGCGTTGGAACACCTTACAGGCCAAGCAATTCAGCGCAAACTAATCCCTTACTAGGGAATCGTACGGTATTTTACCATACGCTTTCACATGCCTAACGTACTTGTAAATATTTTATAAATTCTGAAAAGAAGCTATTAAACTGTGGAAGCGAGAAGTTCCACGTGACGACTGAGCCTGCTTAATGCTGGCCTCTCTTCCTGACGCTCCTCGGGCGGCTCAGAGAGCAAACCAGGCTGCTTTAGAATCTAATGGAAGCCGCCACCAACTCCGTTTAATCGCTTCTTCCGTTGACATTCTCACCCAATAAAGTACCATACAAATTACTAGTGGCATTTCTTTAGCATTCTCTTCTAGAGCAGCCTTTATACTGAGGCTATATTTCCAAGTAGAAAAAAAGAACACAGTTTCTACAAAAAAAGCTTATTCCCAAGTATCTTAGCTAATTTTGAACTAAGTGTACGTCACCATAACAGGTGGCACACTGCAGTGCAAGGTGCAATACAAATCATTACACTGAATCTTTATTACTATTTAAAATATCTAAATATATTTCCTGTCACTGGCTAGATCTGGCCATTAGACAAACGTAAGTGATCATCTGCTTCCTTGTCCTGAAATAAAACATCCATGACACCTACATTTTGGGTTTGAAATAGCCACAGGAATTATGTAAAAGGAAACAAGTTTCTTTACTGGTAGGGGGCCAATACTACAAATTGTTTTCAATTACCAAGAAATATTGCATTTCAAATGCTGAACATTTAACATGTACACAGTTTTTAACAAGTGGGCAGTTTTTCAAAAATTTTTACAAACATCTAAAGCAAACTTTAGTGCCTAATGTACCCTCTGGTGCCCAGTGTTCACAATATGCTTTGCTAGCTTGTCTTCCTTTATTTCATCTTTGCTGTTACTTTAACTGCAACTTTAGCAGGCTCAACCCATTCCCCTGAAAGGAGGTAAAACCAGGGGTATCGCTCACCAGCTAGACTTATTCATATCAATTAGCCCATCACTCAGAATATTACCTTTAATATTGTAAAATTTAGATTTTTAGTAATCTTCACTTTAGCAAAATATTTTCCTAAAATAAATTTTCTTTAAAAATCCCCTCATACCATCCTCTTAAAAAAACTGATAATAAGGTGTGAAATTCACAAGGAAAAGAATAAATGCTCTGTTCTATGTTCAAAGGGCTGGATATTCTGTGACATTCCAACCGCACACAGGTAATACTCTATTCATTCAGTATTTATTCAGTAAAATACAAGCATAATGAGATTTTCAAAATTGCCAGGAGAGTTTCCCGGTAACCTTCCATAATATTACATCATTTCTATAAAGCTATTCTTGGGAGACAACTAGCCGTCAGTTTTACAATATCACACAGATGGTCTTTTCAATTAGGGTGAAGTGAGATGGAAAGCAGGATATATACATCTCATTCTAAAAGACACAATTCTAAGGTTCTGATCAAGGATGTAGTCGTGTTTTCTTCTGCCAGTGCTTACAATGTGTACCTGAAGAACAAAGGGAAGAAATGGAGCCTTAAGACTTCCAACTGGCCGCAGTGGACAAAACAAAAGACCTAATGATTCCAAAGGCTCCTTCATCCCAAATACCATTTAACTTTGAGCCTCCCGTCTTTTTTGTTGGAAGCAGTGAAGCAAAGTACATTTCATTTTATTAAAGAAACAAAACACGGAATAGTTTTCAAGTGCTCAGTAAGGTGGGTGAAGTGATTTTAATGTTGACTTGTACTGTACCTTTGAACGTCAAAAGGGAAACAGAACTTGGGCACACTCTGGAGGACTTCCTGCAAAGGCAAATGTTTACAAAAGCTTTAGCACATTTAGAAAGATGCTGTTAGAACTCTTCTTCTCCTAAGGAGAAAAAAAAAAAGGTTTTTTTCTAAAGAAAAATAGCAGAGGTTCTGAGACTGAAATAATTGATTATTAAAAGGGAATTAAGTGTGTGCTTTGGCAGATTGCACTGACAATGCCAGGGACGCCCCCCGAGGGGGAGGCCTGGCCTGAAGGGTGTCAACGCCCTTCACATCCCCGCGGGGACCCCTTCAACAGGGCCATATGGATTTTACAGAAGCACCGCACCATATGGGGAAGCTACGTCTGCTGCTACTGGTACCACAGACTAGCCACAGGGACTTCTGACAGATTCTGGCTCAAAAATATAAATGTTGTTTCAATTAAAATGCAGGCAGAGAAAGGGGAATGAAGCTGGCAACAGAAGGAATTACTGAGAGGTATAACAACTCCACGAGTCCCCTAGCAAAACGGTTTAAAGAGACTTTCTGTAGCTCAAGAAACACATTTATGTGGCTCAGCTCTTGGTAAATTCAACAAGAGGAACACTAAGTTATATCTCGCATAAAACTCTTAAATGTGTACCTAACATTAAGCCTTTAAATTTAAAACAACATAGCTTCTATTCTGTGAACTTTCATTCAAATATTGCCTAATATAAAAAAAAAAATCAATGTGTTCATTAAGCATAGAAAATAACCTTATTGATTTTGAAACCTGCGGTGATTTCAGTCATTATAAAATAATTTTCAAAGCTTTCAGAAATCATACACATTAACAATTATAACAAAATGCAAATAATTGTCAGCCACTTCACAAAAAATACAAAAACATCGATTTTATACCACATGAAAAACAATTTAAGATTAACTCTGACCCTAATCTTAAATGTTAGAGTTGAAGATAACATCACACAAGTTCAAAGCCAGGTTATTTTACAAGACAAAGCAGAGATTTATGAGGATGTTTTCTACAAAAAAGAGAGTCAATAACTTAATGCGGAGGCCGCCTCCCCCCAAGAAAAATACCTTACTACTACTATCTCTTTACCAGTAAATCTTACATCCAGAGAAATCACCAATATCTAAATATGTAAACTGTATACAGAAACATAGCATTGTTTTAAAGCAGAATGTATCACGTTCTTTTAAAGTGTAGGCTGCAGTAAGGTATCGATTAAAAAGAAAACCTTGTAAAATTCTAATGCTGACACTGAAGAAAGCTTCAAGAGCCATAAGTCACTGAGGCAGAAAGAGAAGCGCCCTGTAAAAAGCCACGTCTGTCTCCAGGGCAGGGCTCCCTGATTTGCTTGTGAACACGTACCTTTACAAGTATAAGCAAAGTCCCCTGATTTAGAAAAGGCTCTTTTACTGCTCACCATATTTTGCTAAAGGTAATCAGAAGACCTGCTCAACTTGAAATCATTTCAGTTCCTTAAACGGAAAACAGTTCATGACAACAGAGAACAGTTCATTTAGCCATTGCTAATCCCTGTCTTGTGCTGAAAAACGTGAAGCCCTGGTTTCCACACTTCCTACCGGTGGGAACACTATTTAGATAACCCAAACCCACAAAGGTGTTCACTCAAGGTCTGGGACAATACCTATATATATTCAAAATCCATTGCCTGTTTCTAAATATACCCAAGTTAGCAGTGTATTTCCCATCAATTTTAAGACTTGAATCAAGAAGGTTTCCCAGTTAGTGGCTCCATCCATCCTCACACCCTCCACCTCCCTCTTTCCACAAGCAATACACAAGCACACACTTCTGCGAAACAGCCTCAGCTCGCTTCCCAACTGGCAGGAGCGCCCCTCAGGGGACAAGTCTTTAAACCTCCGCGCTCTTTAAAATTCAACCAGCCAGCAGGTCTATAGACTGGTGTATAAACAGTATAGACAAAAAAAATCCTCTCTCAGCTTATGTCAGTGACAAAGCAGCTCAGCAGTTGACTGCCTCTCCCCTGACAGTATAAGCTGGCTTTACACAGATCAATAGCTGAAGTCCTACCTAGCGCCCAGGGCTCCGGTTTCTTCCTTAATTACAGGTGCTATTCAAACTGAAGTTAAAAAAGAAAAAAGAGACAGCATTGGAGGGAGGACTAAGATGCATGCAATTAGGTTGTTTGGGGGTCCTTTTAGCAATAATGTTAATTGAAAGTCGTACTTTTATATTTATTGATAAAGTTTTATATTTCCACCGCATAGTGTTTTTGATCTCACACACACACACACACACACACACACACACACACACACACACTTCTAGGCGGGCATCCATAGCTTATGGAAAAGGTTTACAATAATGCTCTTCAAAAGTTGTTTCCCTGTGTTCTACAGGCTTTTGTTTTACAAAATGCCTAATTTCCTTAGCCAAGAAAAATTATTTGGGTTTTCACAATCCTCTTAATTCTCTAAAATATTTCATTTTTATACAAAAAGAACACATGGACAAATGTGTCAAAGATCAAAAATAAAAATAACAAAAAGAATGAAATAGAATACAAAACTGAGTCACCAGATACAAGGCACAATGACACATCTATCTCATATATCCCACAAACGACAGCTGCCACCATCAAATAAAGGACTGCAAACAGACCTGAGGAAAATGCATACACTGGCTTTTTGGCCCATATCCCATATTATGATAAGGCTGAAGATCAAGTTGCCCTCGTAAGAGGGAAGACAGTCAACTGCTGGTGTCGGTGCCAGCATGGTATATTCACTCTTTATCCCATGAAGTGCTGTTTAGCATTATAAATGGCTCAAATGAAGGGAGAAACAGCTTTCAAGCTTTCAAGAGTCTACTTTTTTTTTTTTAAGAGTCTACTTTTTTTAAAGCTAAAATATGTAAAGTTTCCTTTTTGATTATAGTTTAATAACGACAAACATCTTAGAATTTCTCTGAGAAAAATCCAAGACGAAATAAGATATCTCATTGTTGGTATCAGCAATTGCTTTCCTCCTCCCCCTCCCCTTCAGTGAAATCCCGATGTTCTCTGAAGGTCTATATGTTCCTCTCTGTCTTTATTCTAGTCAATAAAGGAATCTGCCTGGGTAACTCATCTGTACCCACAGTTCCCAGTACAACTACCAAATCTCTCAGTCTTATGGTTTAGGTACTTCTGGGAACTCCAGGATTATACGTGTAACTACTTTCTAGTATCAATTTCTGAATGTTTCCCAGAAATTCAAAATGTAAAACATTGAAGTCATTCTTTGAGTGATGGCCCTTACCACCTAGACTGGCAATGCCATCTGCCCAGTCACCCAAACCAAAAACATGGCAGTTGTCTATATCCCTTTCCTTCCCTGACTCCATATATAGCCAATCAAGTGCTGTGAATTCAATTTCATAACCATCACACTCCAGAGGTTCTCGATGGCAGGGCAGACGGATTGGAAGGAAATTAGAAAGTATGAGAATCAATGGAAGCGTTTCTGAAAACACATCTGAGTGTGTATGTAGTCTCTCCACACTGGAACCATAAGGATCTTGACTCTTGGACTTAGTTTGGATGGCATTTCTAAATAAGGAATGGGTCGACCTGTACCAGTTAAGGTTGCCTCATGAATACAAGAAACAGTTATTCTCGTGTTGAGAGTGAGAAATGACTTGTTCGGGACTGATTAAGTACACATCCTCCTGGAGGACTCTGGAGCCTTCAGTCCTTCCGTTCTGCTGTCTGTCCCCAGCTGGTTGGCTATGCCGTTGGCTACCTGTATCCTGGGCCACACAGTGAGCTGCCAGAGTCCAACACATCACACGAAGCCATAGCAGTGTCCAGCGAAAGAAGCATCTCTTTCTGTGAGTCTCCTTTTATCGGTGAGGAAAGCTTTCCCAGGAGCCCCACTGGCTGACTTTCCCTTTTGACCTAATCAGCCACAAGGTCAATGCCAGTCCTAACCTAATCACTGGCAAGGGAAATGGTTACCAATGAGTATGCTTGGCTTAGCTTTAGACGAGAGGAAAAGTCAGATTTCAAACCCATTCACTTTCCACTAACAAGGACACATGTAACGTGTGAGTGACATATCAATATTTTCTTTGTTAAGACTCCTCACAATAATTTTAATCAGATAAGAATTAAATTTGTACCAAAATTCTCAGAGAAAATATAACACAATACTATATATAAGGGCAGTTTTCAAATATTCATAATTTGATCTATTTGAATAACACGTTCAGAAGCATTTTATAACAACAAGGGGGCTACATGTCAACTTTAAATTTTTACAAAGGCTGTAGATTTCTAAAAAGATTACTTAATTTTGAATATTACCTCCCAAAATAAATATTAATTAACACCATGTATTCATTCAATCTACTTGTGCTTTACACAGGGAAATAATCAACTTTATTTTTCCCAAAAGAAACATGCACTGGGCCACTCAGTCACAAGCAGCTCCTGGCACAGTGCAGAACTGAGATTCCCAAACTGTACCTTGGGCACACAGGGCACCACTGCCAACTCACAGGGGCACTGCAACATGTTTTAAATTTTCAAGGGAAACGGCTGTACACAGACAGTGATCAAATCGGGATGTATTTTATTAAAAGAATTAGATTAACATGGCAAATTGCACATACAGCCTCTTTAAACATAAATCTGCTGTTTTTTAAAAGTTTTGTAAACTTCAAGAATATATTTTAAACTTAGGGTAAAGGAATAACTGTCAGACTAACAGCCAGCCCACTGTGGAATTTTTCATTTGTTTTTTTTCCTTGTATGTATATTTCAATTAGAAACAAATTTCTCTTTTATCCTTCCCCCTTAAATTAGGGAAAGCACTGTAAGACTGTGAATTCTCACACTAAAACTGTATAGATTGTTAATTTTGATCATGTTTTTTTCCACTATCAAAAATTTTTAATGAATTTTTCTTGTTGGAAGAGTTAACTAACTGCCATGACGCAAATACGTTCTGCTATAAAAAGAACTGCGCTGTTGAAATATAAATCTCAAGGATTTGGGTTGTATGTGTATCAGTCTTATACAGGTAATGAGACCGCTGCAGTTTACAATCACTTGAATCTAATGCCAATGAAAAGCCTAGATTCAAAGGCAATCAGAGTGATGTTACAAAAACTTGGTGTATTTACAATTAGATTGGTGGTTTGCTTGGCAAATGGAAGGCATAATACACTTATCTCGTTATTTAAAATAAAGAGAACCATTTGAAAGGCACGGGTGTGGGGAGAGGAATACAAGACGGCAGCAAGGAAGGTACTGCTCACCTCCTCTCATGAACACATCAAATCTACAGCAACAAATGAAACAATTCCCTCTGAAAAACTACCGTGAACTAGCTGAACAGCTCCTCCCAACAAAGGATGAAAGGGCAATGTTGAGAGAGGTAGGAGAGGCAGACGCAGTCACGCCAAAAACCCCACCCCCAGCATGGTGATTTACAATAGGGAAGACATTTTTTATTTTCTGACCACAATGATATGAAACTAGAAATCAAAAAGAAAAGTGCAAAAATAATAAACATGTAGAGATTAAATGACATACTACTAAATAATCAAAGGACCAATAAAGAAATCAATAGAGAAATTTTAAAAATACCTTGAGACAAATTTAACTGGAAATACAAATTACTAAAATCTATGGGACACAGCAAAGCAGTTCTAAGAGGGAAGTTCACAATGATACGAGCCCACCTCAAGAAACAAGAAAAATATCCAATAAACAATCTAACTTTACACCTAAAGGAACTAGAAAAGGAAGAACAAAGCCCAAAGTTAGTAGAAGGAAATAATAGAGTGAAAATAAATAAAATAGACTGAAAAAAATAGAAAAGATCAATGAAAATAAAAGCTGGTTCTCTGAAAGGATAAACAAACTTGGCAAACCTTTAGCTAGATTCTCCAAGAAAAAAAAATAAAGAAAGATGACTCAAATAATATCAGAAATGAAAGAAGTTAAAACATAACACAGAAATACAAAGCATTGTAAGACACTACTATGAACAATTATACTCCAACAAATTGTACCTAGAAAAAACGGATAAATTCCTAGGCCCATAAAACCCGCTAAGATTGAATCATGAAAAAATAGAAAATCTAAATAGATCGATTACTAGTAAGGAGATTGAATCAGTTATCAAAAAACTCCCAACAAACAAAAGTCCAGGACCAGATGGCTTCATTAGTGAATTCTACCAAACATTCAAAGACTTTATATCTCCTCTTCTTAAACTCTTTCAAAAAACCTGAAGAGAAGGGAATACGTCCAAACTCATTTTATGAGGCCAGCATTACCCTAATGCCACAACTAGACAAGTACCCCACTAGAAATGGAAATTACAGGCCAATATCCCTGATAAAAATAGATGCAAAAATCCTAAAGAAAATATTAGCAAACTTAATTCAATAATATCATACCTTAATTCAAAGGATCATACACCATAATCAAGTGGGATTTATTCCAAGGATGCAAGGATGGTTCAATATCCACAAATCAATCAACGTTATAATTTATTGTAATAGAACTCAGCAGAAGGGTAGTCTGGGGCTGTGGGAGTGGGGAGGGGGCACAGGACGTGTGCAGGAAGCATCAAGAGGGAACTTCCTGGAGTAATAGAAATCGTTTACATCTTTAAAGGAATGTGGGTCACACAGGTGTATATACCAGTCAAAACTCATTTCATTGTGTACTTGCTATTTCAATGTGCATTGTGCCACGTATAAATTATCCGTCTAAAATAGTTGGATAAATAAGTACCTCAGCTTGGATATTACATCATGGTCACCCTACATCAGAGAAATAGGGAAGCTCTGAAGGGTTTAACGTAAGAGAGGAACGTGATTGAGCTTGAAGTTCAAAAGATCACTTTGGCTATAATGCATAGTATGGATTTTCAAAGGATAAGACTAAAGATGGGGTAATCAGATGGGAGACTTTTGCAGTCTTCGAGGTGAGTGGTGGTGGCCTGAAGTAAGGCAGTTGTGGCAGGGATGCACAGAAGGGCACACAATTAAGATCTATGTAGGAGTGAAAATGGAATGGAGACATCCCGAAAGTAGTTGGATAAAATGTCTGGTGTTCTAGAGAGAGACTCTGGCCTAGGTAAAGACAATGAAAGAGCATGGCACTGATTAAAAGATATGACTGTTTGATTGTTCATTGTTATAGAAGATCAATATTATTCTTTGTATTTTTATATTTTCCTCAACAAGCAACTTTAATAGTCCCAAGTTATAAAGTCACTAAATTTTCTCATACAGTGATGAAAACATATCTTTATTCTCCTAATGCTGTGTATCAAGATGGAAGTTATATTCAGTCACTTCTGGTGTTATCATCGCAATATGTCAATCGGTAAGCCAAGATCAACGACATTAGCCAACCAGAAAGTCCTGGTCATTACAACTGGCATGTTCAGTTAGAACAAATGCATCTCCCAAATCCTTGAGCGCTTGTTCAGCTTTGGGGTTCCGCTAATGCCTAAGCAGTACCTGGCACAGTGATCAGCTCTGAAAACACTGTTGAGCTCATGTGAAACGGCACGGTGTTATCACCATCAGAATCAATTTGTCTTGGTAGACAGTTCAAGCCATTGTGTTTTAAGAGTCTGAATGCTTTCTTTTTTATTATCTTCCTCAATAAAGATATGATAATTGCTTATTCTGAGACCTAAGCATTTTATAGATATTATCTCATTTAATTCCTACCCATGTTTTATTCCCTTTTTATATGTGGGGGGTGGGGGGGGATAGAAGTCAAAGAGACTAAGTAACTCATCCAACGTCACACAGCTAGCAAATGTTAGTCAGGATTGAAACTCAGGCTGACGATTCTAACCATTATTTTCCACCCTATGTATTTTTTTCACTTTGTTTCCATGTGGGTTCCAATATATCATCAGCAGATGCCTAAATCTGATGCCTACTTGTCCTCTATAAGGCAGATACTGTCTGTATACTCATATATGAAGAGTTAAGATTATTCAACTAACACTTCAGGACCAAAGTTAAACGTCAGGAAAAATAAAGGAGTCCAGGACGTAAAGGAATCACAGCAAGAAAGGTGAGATAATACGGAATCAACGATGTGAGTCTTACTCGCCCTAAGTTGTTCTATTCCCTTGACATTAAGTCCTGAGGCAAAATTAAAAACAGAAACACAAACAAAGCGCTGCTTATGTCCATGCTTGTCTATTACTACTGAGAATATTGGATTTACAGTAATAACATACATGTAAATCCTTTCAGATAACAGACTTAAAAATAAGGGCTTAAGTTGATTCTTTCTCACAGATGAGAAAACACCAAGTAATTAAATCTGAAGCATATTATTTAAAATCTGAAACAAAATCATGTGTCACATGTGATAACAAGGGTCATACCAGAACAAGTAACTAATACTAGAGTAACACAGGCAGGGTGAGCTTAAACAAGGTCAATAATAAGACTTAGGCTGAGAGAGTATTTAATGACCTTAGGCTCTGCAGATAGGCCCAGGTTGTGTATTTATGGTGCTCAGAAGGTAAACACTGTTTGGTCAGCTTTACCTTTAGCAATTCTAGTCAATGAAGTTCGCTAGAATTTTTATCCACTTCAATTTAAAGCAGGAACTAAGTACTTAGAAATTAAAATAAAACTTTATTTAGATACAGTCAGCAAGCAGAACTAAAAAGTCAAGAATCCAGGAGCTCTGATTTTTTTATTGGTTATCTCAAATGACATTAAGATTTCTCTTTTATACAAAATGTGCATGCCCATTATTTTTAATATTTCAAACTACAATTAAATTTTTAAGTCATAAGTGTTTTTTAATGAGTGTTTCTTGAAATTCTAACTAGAAATATTGTGAGCTATCATTTTGCAAACATATTATGCCCCACCCACTAAAGATCATCCACCCCTTGGAATAAAAATTTAGTTCACACTGCCTGCTGACGTAATCTTTGGCATCTTGCTGAGATTATAAATAAAGGTGCCAATTTTGGTCTTAGTTCTTGTAATGCAGAACTCTTTCTATGAGAAAGTGAACCACAAACACTGGTTCTTTTCACAGAAAGCCACCAAACAAGTCTCACCAAATAGCAATGAGTTTTGATCATTCCTAGTCTCCTCCACCTTGGCATAAATGAACTCAAAGAGAAAACACAATTTCCTGAGTCTCTTGCAAAGGATTTTACTTAACAAACCACACACTATATACATATGTATTTGATAAACTTTCTCAGTTAAGAATAATTCCCTTGAATAAATTATCTCATACCTTCTGTGTATTCTTTATAGTATATTCTTGTATTGGGACATATGGAAAATAAGGAGTGATTAAAAAAACAGAAGTAACTTATTTGTAAAAGCAGACTAAGGTAAATTCTGAGTTAGATTCAACCTTCAGGTCAGCTAAAAAGCAGAACTAAACAAATTCTTCCTTTCTCTGAAAATTGTCTTGCAAGTGCGACGGACCTATGGCAAGTGTCACTTCTTGCTGAGTCTTCTCAGTCTGCTGCCACCGGTGATCTCTAATTTCTACATTAATAGCCCTCTCCAGCCTTTATCACACTGGACTTTTCAACAATGTGTAACCCTTCATTCATTCACTCATTGAACATATGTTCATTCAGTATCTATCGTGTCTGAAACACTTGGGATCTGCCCCTTTATCTGAGGAAGACAAGGTCTCTGACTAGTGTCCCCTGCCACCAGCACCCTCCCTTCATGTCGGTAGCCACGTCCAGCCTTCCCCCTCCCTTTGTTGTTTCTCTTTGGGCTACTTCACACCTCCTGCTCCAAAGCCCGCTCCACTGCTGTTCTCCAGGGGGGGGTCTCATCTCACTGCGACACACAGTGTGGGGTAGAAGCCTGGGCTCCGCAGACAGACCCGAGTTGAGAACCCGTCCAGTTACGTACTGACTGTGTGAAACTACCTCATCCGCCTGAACTCGACAGAGGCTTCCTACTGCCTGGCAGACGTCCCACAGAACAGGCGGGACATCCAACTTGGAAACATTTCCCGCCCTCCAAGTACGCTCCTCCTCCAAACGTCTTATTTCCATGCTGGCAGGCTACCTCTTTCCCAGTCTACCTTTTCCCAAACTCTAGAATCAGGCCACAACTTTTCTTCCGCTGTACACAGCACATCAGAAACGAGTTAAAGCCACATGGCCTTGCATCTGCGCTGGCAAACATGATCACTAGACTGCACCGTTGTCTTCCCTGGTCAGACAGGCCAAGGAGAAAGGTACATGTCACCACTTAGTACGAGCTTACCAAGACAAGCTGCAATGTTCTCACTTGTCTAGAGAAAATACATATGAATAAACATGTGACTATGTATTTGAACTAAATTATGAAAGGAACAGAAAACAATTCATATTTCAAACATAATATTCGATTAGTTAAAATAACATATAACAACCACAAAGTTAATTTTTGAAATTATGTCTATTTTTTATGTTATTAAATTATTGGGGTGACCTTGGTTAATAAAATTATATGCTTCAAGAGTACAACTCTATACTACGTCATCTGAAATTATATCTATTTAAAGGCCAAACAATAATCAAATGTTGCGTACTACTTGAAATATTTCTATAGACTGTCGTACCTAACATGTCTTTAAGATTTTAAAAGTCTCACATATGCAAAGTCTATTAAAATGCACATATTTTATCTCACTCAAAATGAAAATATATCTAATAAATAATACTATTAATCTGGCCTCTTTTAACTCGCCCTTAACATACAAATGGACTCCTTTTCTCCAAAACACAGCAGCTGGGAATGAAAGGAAAGATTTCAAATGATCATTTTCACATCATATTCCATCATCTTTTCATCAGTTTTCCTAGCTTTTCTTTGAGCCCTGCCCTTTTACAAGGGGTCTCTTTTTAGATCCATCCAGATTTCCATAATCCACACTGCTGTTCCCCCCTCTCCTCCCCAGGGTGGCCCAACCCCCACATCCAGAACTATGGCTTACAACTGCCATTAAGCCTTATAACAATAACAAGATAACAAAAGAACGGGTGGGGATGAGGCTAGCTGCTACCATATGTTGATCAAGTTAAACATTTCCAGCTCATAGACAATATTTTTTAAACTTCAAAATTTTGATAGTGAAGTGCCTTCGTATCTACTTATTCTCCTCAATTGCATTTAAGGCTTAAATTTGAAACATCAGTAAACAACCAGGCAATATTATTTTAAAAGACCAAATCCATTAATAATGTACTGAAAGGGGGAGGGAAAATGGAAATAACCCAACCCAAAGGTAAGGTGGCGATTTATTGTTACTTACTGATTCTTGTAACCCACAAACAAGCCTCACTCAACTTAACACCTATTCCTAAAATGAATTTTCCCTAAAAGGCATTTTAAAAAAGTGGTTTACAGTTATAATAAGCAAGACTATTTTGAAGCAACATATTTCATGTGAATTAATATTGACTTTATGCCAATTTTGAAAGATTTTAATCTGTCCATCAAGTAACATCTGAAAATGTTGTTCCTCTTATTTCCAGCCTTTGTTTCATAATTAATTTTAACTTCTTTTTAACTAAAAATAAAGAAAATTTTTGAAATGTCACATTTTGACCTGGCAGAGACTCTCATGCCCCTACATTATGATTTAATTTTTTTTCTCCCAACTTCAGGAGAATTGCTTCTGATTCAGCAGCCTATATTGTGTCACCTTGAAAAAATTATTTGTCAACTCTGTTTCTCTCAAAGATTCAGAACCCTTTACAGGACTAAATTCCAAATTGACTTTGGTCAAATGTTTACTGATCAAGAAAAAGTAAGTTTTTGTGAAACCACGTTTGTCTCTTTCAATCTGCAGCATCTATTATTTAATTTCTATAAGTTGCTGAATAATGCCAGACCTTCCAGGATTGATGTGAATCATTTGAATAGTTATAATAATTTCACTGCCATAAAAATAAATAAAAACCTCATCTCTAAGAGCTCATTAACGTAAAATCTGTTCACCCCTCAGCAGAAAAATAAGGTCATTTTTTTCAGATGCTTTCAAATTTACTATCTAAAATGTATGCAAAAATATTCTTTTCAATAGGAGTTTGCTAGATTGCATGGGTCTGGGTCTGTTTTCTAATAAATACCTCAGCTATAAAGCAAAATTTCTAAAATATCACTGTTTTTCCAAGTTAGTTTCCCCATTTGCAATAAAATTTTTAAATTTTAGAAACGGAAAATATAAAGCAAGCATACAGGCAAATAAGAACGTAATAATACTGCATCTACAAAAGAAATCTGGTCTATATAAAGATGGATAGAGAGAAAAGTGTAATTATGATGAAAATCTTAACTTTAAGCACTTTCCCTCATGCTTGTCACTTACAATGTTTTAGTCTAATTCTTCATTTTTAGACACAAGAACATACAAAATAGATAACACTATGTGTATCTACAAAGCATTGCTTGATAGAAATAATTTATATTTTAGGGTTATTAAGATAGACCACTGATAAAATGTTTGGGATATGAAACAAAGTATTCAGTGATGACACAATTACAATTCTCTTAGCTTTACAAAACTTTACATCATTAAACATTTAAAAATCAATTTGTCTTAGAAATATGTGTTCTTATATAATGTATATACTCACAGGGGTAATGAAATAAAAATTTAACCAACGCAATTTAAAAACAAGTTCAACACATTTAATTATTTCCAGTTGTAAAAACAAGACCTGGTATAGAATGCAACTAAATTATTTTCTGTGTCTGATGTGATCAACTGGTAGTTAAAAATGATAACTGAGTTTAAACAACAAAAATAAACAGTTTTTTTAAATACATAACCACAATCATTTAAATATTTACTTTGAAAGTATTATAATTTAATAAATTATTTTCAAATAATTCAGATCTTCTTTATGACTGATGCGAGAAGCAAAATTTTAAAATGTACAGCTACCAATCTACCTCAATTTCACATCAGAAAGACTTTATTTGTTCTGACCAAATCCCTTTAAAAATCATTAAGAGAAAAACTACTTTTTGAAATGATGCATGTGTAAGAAAATTGTTTAAAATAAAGAACAGGCATTCTTCCTAACCCATGCAAAGCAATTAGACATCACTGAACATGAAAAGAACATTGTATATAGTACTAAGTATATTTGTCGTGGGATCAGGTAAGTAGTTGGCTCTGAAGGGTAAGATTTACATTCTCTTCTATTATTGTATAATACACAGTCTCTTACTGCTATTCACGCTCAGGATTGTAATTCAAACTGTTTCCTGATAATTTCTACCGACATAAGCTTAATTCATGGAATCTGTATTGTTTAATTAAAAATGATTATGTGACATGTGCACTTTTCTCAAAGCATTTCTAAACGCACTTTTCTCACCTAGCACGGGAGCACATGCTAGGCTGTCAATATATATTGAATCGTACCTTGGCTACCCTGTTACAGAAATGTGAGAAAGAGAGAAGGAACGCGCAAGTCAGGTGGTCTTCACGAACAGCCATGACCCACTCAGTCTTCAGGCTGCCTGACCCTCTGCTGGAATTCAACTGCGTTCATTAATGTACAATCGTCGGGTACCCAGATAATTTCGAAGACAGAATCCTAAAATACTAACTACGAAGCATAATTTAAGTCTATGCACCTCTTATTTTGTATGCTATAAAAAAGATCTACCTCTGTGTCACGTCAATGAATGTGTACATTTTCTCTACTTTAGGAAGATGTAGATGGGATGTGTGGCTTTAGAAAGTCGTATTACGGGTGCTCACGAGGTCTGTTCGTCTGTTAAAATGCTTGAAGGTCTGTTATCCACCCCTCAAGGTTTGTGTGCTTTTTTCCTCTTCTGTGAAACAGAAGTTACTCAGTTTAAAAGTTATAACTAATGTGAGTGGTTAAGACTACATTAGAAACAATGTGTAAGGTAAATCTGTGTAAATGCTTTTGTTTTCAAACAGTTTTGTACTAAAACAGATATTCTTGGGGGGTTTTTCTGTGTGTTTTTTTAACCACTATATTCCTGGGACTTATCGAGGAAGATGAAAGCTATTACTTATGTAATAACAATATGAACGGTTATTCTTACCGTGTGCCTCCTAGAAGCCAAAATTCTGTGTCTTAACAGGATAATTGTCTGCTTAATCCTAACTGCATTATGTTTTTTATTATTTACGGGGGGTACAAAAGTTCCTCATCTATGGAAGAACTCTTCAATCATGTTATTGTCTACATTTACTTTTAAAGAGTTTATTGTCACTTTGATTAAACACATGACCAAATTGTTGCTTCTTAGGCATGCATGGATTTCATCTTAACCAAACATCCAAACTTTCCATTAACTTTTTAAATTTTGCTTTCCCAAACTCAGACTCTGAATATAGAAAAAAATCAAACACTTCCAGGATATGTTTTATAACTAAACTATCTTGGGGATGTCCTAGAGATTCCCCCCTTGAAATCATTTTAAAAAACATAAAAATCAGAGGGGTGTATTCTCTTACCTTACAAAATGAGATGTTAGAAATAATTTGGTTTGTTTAATATTATTGTAAGAGTTACATACAAAAAGCTTGCAAATCACCAGAGATTCTCAGCCTGCCCTTGGTTAAATGTGTCTATGTAAATTTTATGAATATGAATGTTTCAGAAATCACATGCTGTATGGGAAGTTCTCGCTACCCAAAATATGTTTTACTTTCGAGGAAAACAATGATCAAAACTCTTACGAAACTGTTCTCTTGAGTTTTCCCATACATATCAGAGTCCCAGCAGTGCTTTGCCTGATGATATTAGCAACAATAATATAACATTGCCAGTTGTAATTTCCGGTATTACTGAATATGTTTCCTAGGCCATAAGCTTACTTTTCTCTATTTTAAATTCCTGGCATCTTCCAGGCCAGTGGTTCTCAGCTGGGTACGCACACTGGCTGGCTATGAACTTCTACAAAAATACATTTGTTCAGGCCCTAGTCCAGACTCACTAAACCTCTTTATTTGATATTCTTGGTATACTCTTGCTATTATATAGTATGTCTCAAGATTATTGTATGTGATACCTCTATGGCAATTTTGTTGCCCCGTTTTTATAGTTTAGATATAACTTTAACTGACACCTTTGAAAAGAGATTTTACCTGTTGTTCGTAGACATTTTATCTAAAACCGAACGGCTTTATTACCTTCATTTTTCATACAACAGAAAACAAACAAATTTCCTTTTCCATTTTTCATTTGTATTGTGAACCCTCACCAGACCTTTCACATTTGAAAATCATCAGTAATAAATTAACCATGGCCATTAAGTTTGTCATCTACAGACAGTTGGGTTTTGTTTCTCTGATACTTGCCTGAAGGCTCTGCTATAAGCTACAGCACAGAGAGTGTGTTTTCAGAAAAGTAGGTCATTCTCAGAGCCTTGTGGAAAGGGCTGTTTCAGGTGTTCCAAACTACTGACACTTCAAAGACACAACTCTTGGGTACAAGACTATCACCTGACACCATTCAGACAACTTTCAGGTCATGCCAATGGCCGGGTCAGGATTTCCAAGACTCTTTTTAGTCGAGAAGCAGAACTTTTCATGACACTGTTAGGCCAAGGTCCAACAGAACAATAAACAATCGCATCATACTGAATAAACTACTGGGGGAAATTTCATTGTTTGAAATATTGTTGATGCTGTTTTAATGTTCTGCTTTCTGGACACAGAAGCAAACTTTTTCTTCTCTTCCTAAGCTGTCTGTAACCCACGACAATTTAGTAAACTCTGCTTCTATAAACTGAAATACAGTTTTTAAGTTACATCTGATTCTCATTGATTCCCTCCCTCCCCAAATTCAGAAACTCTTAACTAAGTCCCTTTGCTTTTCACAGCAATACTGTTATTTGCATCAGTTCAATTTTTATTTAAAAACCTGTCTTTCATTTTACCAGGACTAACTGGAAAAAATACACACACAATCAATGCCTAACTTAAAGGGTCATACTTGAGAAAGACCCTTGTTCAAGCAGCCACCTCAAGGCACTTTTAAGGAACAAATACCTATGGAACCTACGAAGCCTCGCCAGGAAAACTGACCTGATGACTGGCAGACAGAGTCCAGCCTCACAGACGTTCAAGACTAGGAACCTTAGTGAACATTGTGACCTCGAGAAGAGAAGAATTCACCCAAGTTATCGGGAGGACACATACAGTCTGGGACAGGTATTTTCTTGGACTTGGTTTCCACTTTAGGATAGCAAGTAACAGGGGCTTTTTAAAAGTCCAGTCTGAAATTCCTTATGAAAACTTCCAGAAAGAAGGTAACTCTGTAGACATAGTATTTGCTCTACACTGCATGGCTCTAGATAAGTCAAGTAAATTTACGGAGGCTTGTAGGCTAAGTTAACACTCTTGCTGCACCTATATAAATAATCAGGCCAACCCTAATGGGACTCATCTAATTTTTTTTTTTTATCTAGAATAAACTTTCTTTGATATTATTATGGTTGCAAGAGGTAGAGGAAGACTATAGGGAAAAATTGTGAAAGACTGAAATGGACCAAACGATTACGGGTTGTCTTCCATGGAGAACAAGCCATCGCCTGACACACTCTTCCAAGGGCTCTGTGCCTTTCCTCGTCTTTACGCTATTTTACGACTGTAAGTTGAAGAGAAATGACAGCAGTGCAAATGATATCTGTCCACAGACAAGTCTGATGGAGGGACAACTGATTTCCCTCCTCTCTCACCTCCCTTCACCCCCATGTAAAGAAGCCACTTTTACATCTATTTGTCAATTTATCACAGCATTCCTGATTATCTATATAATTGTAGTGTTCTGAACTCTCCTTTGAACAGGTTGCAATAATTTACTCGTACCTTCATTAACTAATGAGCTAAAAAAAAAAACTTCAAAATAAAATTTTATGCATATTTGTATTAGAGTCATAATTATAGCTTCTCTTAAAAATTATTCTTTAATACTAGTCTCAAAGACATTTCGTCAAATGGGGTAAACAGAAAGTAAAGAGCTGATAGATCTAATAAGTGCCAGAATGGGGAAAACATAAAATGCTGAAGGAACTCCCAGGAGGTCCATTCAATCCAGACGTGGGACATAAAAACAGCTTCTTGGAGGAAATGACCTCTAAGCTAAGACAGAAAGATAGGCAAAGGTGGGGTGCAAGCAGGAGCTTAGCATTTCAGACAGAATGTAAATGAATGATACATAATGAAACTACTGTTCACTATGAAATACAGACAAATTTTTTAATAGAGAAAGGACAGAGAGAGAAATATGAGGCTGAAGGTATAAACAAAAGACTTGAAACAAGGGACTTGATCTTGTTAAGAAGGTTGAGCTCTTCTTTAAGCTGTCAGTGGGGCATCCTGAGTTTGAGGCAGTGCTTACGACTGGAGTCTGGCTTGGAACACAGCTCTGCTGCTAACTAGTGTGGCTTCAGCCGTGTATATGAAAACTCCATAGTTGTTTCTTCATCTGTAAAATGGGAATGACTGTCGAGTCCCGTACCTCGCAGGGGTGCTGTGAGAGTCTAAGGGGCTAACGCGGGTATTTAGAAAACTGCCCAGCACACTGTAAGAACGGTGACGGTAGCAGTATTTGACTCTACAGAGATCGCCCTGTTGTCTTTCAGATCGTTCTAGCTACACCGTGGAGAATAAATTAACTCGGGACAAAAACAGAGGTGACTGATACTATTTCTTTGGATTAAATAACACGCTGCTTTCAAATTATAAAGATACTGAAAAAAAACTATGATAAACATTTTTAAGACGAAAACAGATAAGCAAGTAGGATTTAGCTCAGCATCCCAAGCAGCAAAAAACAAGCCAGCTTAATTATTAATAGCTCATGCTTTTGATTTGGACAGAGTTGCCTTCAATTCTCAGCGCTGCCTGTTACAAGCAGTGTGATCCCAGGCAAGTTTCTTACTCAGCTCGGGATGATGGTTTCTCCCAGCAGTGAAGGGAGGGTTTCAAGGTAAAATGAATTATGCACATAAAGTACCTCGTACAGTACCCAGGACATCATAAGAGCTAAATAAAGAGCTTTATAAGAATTATTATCACTGAAGCAGTCTCAGATCCAGTGAACAGGCGATTTAGGAAGAAGCAGACAGTTAGTATAGGAAAGGAGTAAAAGGTAAGAAGAATGAGAAACAGACAGAGTAACTTGTGTCATCTGTTCAGAATGGTCACCAGGATGCATACAGCAAAACCCTTCTTCAAGGCCCTGGCTAGATCCCCACATAAAGTTTGGTTTCTTTAGATTCAAAGTCAAGTCGTCAGACAAAACAGAATGGCTATGAGCTGGGCCCCTGGGGTTATGGAGGCTCATCACAGGATATGGTTAATTGCTTTCGTGTTTTACTAAGTATGCGAGGGCTTATTAATGTTCCAGTGACCTCACAAATATGGAAAACAAAGCGACAATTCAGCCCCAGCTCAAAAATTCCTATCAGCAGCTTATCAGTCACAAAGAGAAACAGCGGTAGTTGGTCTCACTGAAAAGTTCACTGCAGCGGAATGCGCCCACTATAAGCACCCCATGTGAACCCCAAGTTAGGAGTCTTCAGATGCCCTAGGGATTCTCAGCGGCCGTTGCACAGGTAGAAATGACACACAAAGGAAAAACCTGGCCAGGGGGCTGGTTCTTGGGTCCGTGGACAGGGAATACTGAGAAGACCGAGAAGAACAGCATTCCAAAACTGTGAAATGAGTCTGTATGGCTCTAACCGATCTACACAGGCCCTGAGAACAAACCCAACTAAACTTCAGATGTCCAGACCATGTCTTCACTGCAACGACGTCTTTTATATACTTAAGATACTTATGAATCGATTCTTCCTCTAAAGGGCTGAAAACAAATTAGGAATGCATACCCTCTTTTTATGTGAAACAACAGTCATGAATTTCACTAGATCTAGTAAATTTTTAACATGCCCATTTAACGGCATTTTCAGGGTAATTTCCTAGTCTTATATATTGATATTCACATGTAGAAAATTATTCTTCCATGACCTTGAAATCTGTATAATTATATCTGAATGAACTATTTTAAACGAAGACCTGTATCAGTTTTCATTTTTGTAAATTATGGGAATTATGAAAATCATGTCTGTGAACTTAACTTATGGTTAAGCCTATAGTATTATAACTTTATAATTTTAACAATGACAAGATTGTTTTATCCCATTTCTTTGTAGACAACAAAAAGAAACCTGCTCATCATTTTCCAGAAAAAAGTGCTTATTTGTATCAAAATTCAAATTTGTATTTTTAACAATATATTATATAATTCACTTTAAAATGATAAATCTGTAATATAAATTTTGAAAGATTTTTTTCTACTCACATACATCATATCAAAATAATTCATTATTTTGGTCATACTAAATATTTAAGGAACTATAAAAGACTGTAATTTACAATACTGATGAATAAATTCACTACAAAGTCTCCCATTTTCTTTTAAAAAACTAAAGTTATAGATAAGAATTATTTAAAAATATGAAAATATTGTCAATTCAATTTATAAATGTAAATGATTCAGGTATTACTGTAAGAAGAAGAGAACTGACCATTTATTCACAGCAGTTACCACTCATTTCTAAATAGACAGAAACAATAGGAGGGTATTCGACAAAGTATGGTATTGTCAAGATTTTTGACAGGGAAATTTTTAAGTGTTTCCAAATATATATTCCACAGATAGATTAAAAAGAGTGTAAAAATATGTTGAAACTGAAAATATTCAGTTCCTATTAGTTTCAATATAAGGGCTTCTTCATCACCCGTCTACTTGGCAACTTTAAAAGATTTGTCACATACAGGGTTGGGGGGTGCCAAAAAAATGTATACACGTGACTTGTATTCATCTTTTATTATGGGTATATATTATTACAACGTTAATACAGTTTTTTCCTTTCTTAAAATGTGTGTACATTGTTTTGGCCCCCTCTGTATATTCTGCACACATGGCTTTTTCTCTCTGAGTTGATCAAGAGAAAACACTTATAGCAACTCATGTGGCAGTAACATTAGTAATAATCACAACACTCCAACTTTAAATGTTCTTTAAAAATTATGTGGTTCCAACCTGGTCTCCAAAGTCCTCTGGGAATTTCCACAAGACCACCGGATCTGTAAATAATTGATACATGGCATTACACATAGGCAAAAGAACACATTTACAGCAACAGGCTTGTTAAAACACTCTTAAAACTGTCAAAGCTACTTTTTTAATAATTTAAAATTTTTTCTTTAAACATTTAGTTGATGAGGTTCAAAATTAAATATTTTGATTTTTTAAGTATTTTAATGACCTTTAGAATAGGAACAAATAAAATTAATAACGCCCAGATTATTAAAAAAATCATTATTTCTTTTATCAACTTACTTTTTTATTTAAATACTTTAGGTTTCGAAATTCTCAAATATAAATTTTCAGTTTTAACTGCATTAACATACTGGTTTTAGTTTGAAAATAAAAAAATATAAATGTGGTAAATATGTAATCAAATGTATTATAGCCATCAGAGACTGGACCAAATACACCACCTTAAATTTCCATTTAAAATGCTAACAGTGTAATAACGCTTGCATTACAGCAAAGTTCATATTTGAAATCCCATACGTGAACTTGAAGTTGCCCTTAAGTAAAGGCATCAAGCTTATTTAAAATATAATTAATATTTTCAGGGCATTTAGGGAATTTTTTCTAATATATTATGTCTAGTTACTCATAATAAAAACAAATGTTGTTTTATAAATATTCCCACTGGTTTTTATTTTCATTATTTCTCACAATATTTCTCTTCCACCGTAATAAAAAGAAGTCCTTTTAATTAGCATTAATAAATATTTTGGTCATGTACTTATTTTTTAATTCTGTCAAAAACAAACTTCTGAGTACACAAATGTGCTTTAAAAAGGTTAGTACACAATAAATCATGTAACTTCTAAAACAGCCTTGGAATGCCCAAGAGGAGTAACAAGTACCCCATATGACAGGATGTGAATTCCATTCCAAGGGAAAGAACTTGGTGAATCAAAGATCACTTCATGTACCCAGTCAGTGAAAAGTTATACCTCTATTCCATTATTTGCACTATTTCATTTGCTTTTTAAAACTACAGTCCAAGGATGCATAATCTCAAGTTTTTTTAATTCCAAAACAGTATTACTTATTAAGTTCAAAAGAATTGATATCAAATATTTTAATTTAAAAAGGAAAGAAAGCATGCTTTCTACAGTTAACCTTTTCACCTATTAAGGAATAAAAAGTTTCTATATAAATTAACATAAATAAAAAACATTTAAAACATCTTATGTAAGAATAACACACGACAAATTTATAAAGGTAATATTAAATGATTATGCCTTCATTTAAAACAAAACGTATACATTTCTGAAATGACCGTGATGTGCATTTTCACTCATCTAAACATACTCAGATATCAATGTCCTGTGGAAGGTTATGTTGAAAAAAATGTGTGCACGTGCATGTGTGTTTATGTGGCAGTTTTACCAAAATGGTAGCTATTGAGATTTGAATCTGAGAAAACAAAAGTGTTTGATGAACTCTTCATACATAAAATTTTAAACAAAAGTTATTATTTTCATAAATTAACACATAACTGATGGTCATATAAACAAATCATCATGCAGAAATGTAGAGTAATCCTTTCTTATCAGGCATGGAGTTAAAGAGTTTCAATGTGAATATTTAAAATACCCCTTTCAAACAACCTCCATTTTATAGTTACCATTTGAGAAAATGTTTGTGACAAATTTCTTACACTTCTGTCTTAAAACAGGACATCTATGTCACTACACAGCCCTACCGGTTGGTTGCCCTGTTTGCAGCATTCACCCAGAACGTTTTGCTCCCTCACTTTTCCTCACCCCTTACTATGCTGTTTAGAATTTCTATGTCGTCTGTTCTTTCAGAGGATGAACAAGTGAATACATGAAAATAGCACGTATTGGTTTAATCGCTTAGTGGAAAATATCCTATTTCTTTTCTTTTCATTAAATGAATTTTACACTTCAGCACCCCAAAATTTATTATAATCATGTGCATCCATATTTTGAAATGGATTAACTTAGTTACCGCCTATGTTATTGGATTTATACCACATCTGACACATCTTTGTAGCAACTTTTCACAAGCACTGCAAAGGAAGAAACAAAAGGGCTCTGAGAAAAAAATAATCCGATTCTCAAATTTATGCACAAAGACTGAATTTTCTGTTCCCTGAGGATTACTTTCCAGATACCAGATCTGATCTAGCAATGTTAGGTCAATCTGATGCTGATTTTCTGGGTGAAAGAATGAGAACTGCTGGCAGGAATCGTCATTGCCAGAGATGACTAATAAAGAGCTTCTGTCGGATGTCTGCTACTAATTCAAAAGACACCACATCTTACTTTAAAAGTAAGCTCTGCCGCCAACAATCTAGAAACCAAATAAAGATGAAAGGAAGGATACAAACTGAAATTTTACGTAAATATGGTCAATCTCTTATTTTAATGAGATAATGTCACAGTGTAGTAAAAAAATGTGCAAATGTTTATTAAATCAGTAAATTGAAGGAGAATATTTAACTTGTGCATCACCACCAAAAGTACTTCAAATTCATGAGTAAGACTTTTTGGAATGTAAAGTGAGATAAATTCAGTAATATTTTATTTTCCTTTGCAATCAAACCTTTCACATTGTTCTGGCCCTTAATTAAAAATTAAAATTAAAATAACTTAAAATACTAGTGTGATTCAACTACACTATTTTTAAAATGCAGAGAAAACTTTCTAATTTGCATAAATAATATTTACTTAATTCTGTGGGATTCATAGATGAGTATCTTTAAAATTATGCAACTGTGAAATCAGTTCAGAGACTATATGCTTTTGAAAAGGTAGAATACATAATATTAGTAAGTATTTTGCTTGATTATAGCTTTCAGTGCTGATTCACCTATGTGGTAGAATCAGAATTTTACAAATGAAGAAATTAAGACCAAAACAATGAGGAGTTTGTCTCAGTTATAAGGTTGGTTAATGTCAGACTAGAATTTTCTTAGTTGAGATCTAAGGAACAACTATTTTAAATAAGTTCCATAATCTATACATTTCTTGGTCCCATTTAACTTATGGTCAATTTATTTCATTCCAAAATCTATGCAAAGCTAAAGACACAGGAAAAGCCTGCCGGATAGCATACACGGAGAAAATCCAAAGAGGTGCCTAGTTTTGGTGTAAAGCATTGTTTTAAACAACGTATCCTGTTGCAATTCCTGAACTCAACTTAAAAATTCACTGGCTTAATATCAAAAAAACTGTTTTTAATGAAAGAATGCTGATGTCTCTTGAATACAAATGAGCAAGAATCATTAAAGAAAATGTGGAATTTTTATTCTTTCACCTGTGAACTACACAAAGTAGGCTCTGTACAACTACACAAAAGAAGGGCATCTGAACTTACAATGCAATAAAATTTAATGAGTGTCATACTAACAGGACAGGATACCACAGGACAATGTAAGGAAATCTCATCTAATTTAGAGAGTTACTAAACGACTTAGGAAGGAAAGTACACTTAAGTTACATCAGCAAATGATTTGGGCTTTAAAGTGGGCGGGGAGAACATTCCAGACTGGAGAAACAATATGCATGAAAATCTTGGAGGTTTAAAGAAAGCAGGACAATTTTATTTATTTATTTATTTTTAATTTAACAATCTATCTATCAGGCATCAGGTACTATGCTAGGTGCTGGGTATAACGAACAAAACAGACACAAGGCCCTGCCCTCACGGAGCTGACATTCTAGGGAAGAGGAAGGTATAACTCCATGAAGTATGATGCATAGTCTATTGGATGCTGATCAGTGCAAAGGCGCAAAGCAGGATAATTTTAAAAACTAAAAAAAAAGAAAAAGTAACAGATTTAGAATGCAGAGTAGCAGAGAATGTCAAGGGATAAAGCTGGAGAGGCAGGGGCCAGACTACCGAGTTTGAAATGTATCCTAGGTATCACAGGAAGCCACCAAAGCAGATGGTGAAAGAAGCCAAAAGAAAAAGAGCAATTAGACACGCACGAAGAATCTTGCCAGAGCGTGCGTGCGTGTGTGTGTGTGTGTGTGTGCGCTGTTCCAAATCAAGGGAAAGAAGTGTGTCTAAAACATCATCAAATAAATGCGGCAAGACATTAAGCAAGGTGGTGACTAAAAATGGCAACTACATGCAAAGCTTAAAGCCAGTAAAATGAACTTCAGTGGAAGGACGCAAAGTAAAAGGCAGATTTCAGATTAAGGAGTGAATGTAAGGAAAGACAGTCAGAGCGCATGGAGGGCAATCGATTCAAGACAGACCGTACGAGGAAGAAGAAAGCAAAGGCAAGAGAGGGAGACGAAGCTAGATGGGTTTGTTCTTTTCTCTTAGACAGATGCAGACTTGAACATGTTTAAATGATAATGAAAATGAACAGGCCAGCAGGGAGCCAGAGAAAAGGGAGATGCTATCACTGGGAAGGCAGCAAGACTGGGGTCCTGACCTCGATGGAGAGATGAGCCCTGGGCAGAAGCTGAAAAATGTTTTCCGTTGTTTTGGAAAAAGAAAAGAGGAGAGCAGGTATGAATCCAGGAAGATTTTAGCGTTTGCAGTGCAAAGACAAGAGTTTTGTGTAAAAATTGCTAATTATTTCCTGTGTCATAGGAGCAAAGCTGTCTGCTGAGAGGCTGCTGGAGGCGAAGGAGGAGGTGAGAGACAACTGTTCCGGAAGCTGTGGAGGACTCGATTCAGTAAGTTTCTAACCCGGTGGTTAAGGGCAACCGTGTGGTGTTTCCCCATCACCATCCAACAGCCTCAGAGCAAGAGATAATTGGTAGATTCGGTCAGGGTAGAAGGTTTCTGTCAGTCATGTGTGATGGGAAGAGAATTTCAACAGAAGTGTAGTTATAGATACAATTTCTCCATCTAAAGCTAATAAAAAGGGAAATTTTTTCTTCTGTTAAATCCATTGCTACTAAATGTCACACCAAATCATGCTAATGCACTTTAAAACTGTATTTTCAGTAGAAAATCTACTGCATATACCTGAAGACTGTAGACTGAAAAATAAGGTAAAATGAATAAAAGGAACCTTTATAAGTAAGAAATTAAGCAGCTGAAGTTCTGGTCTTGAATCTATGAATGGCAATGCTTTCTGTCTGATCAGAGGCAGGTATTGAACAGTATCAAATCAGTTTCCTTCATCTTCTATCTCCCACTCTGTACCTCTCTTTCCAAGGTAATTGGCTCACCTGTTTACCCAAGTCTACCACATAAATACCACTTCCTACATATGCTATGATGTAAAAAAAATTGAAGAGCAAGGAATTAGATAACTACAGATAAAATTATATTTTTCTAGCTGTATTGAAATATAACATTGGATAAGTTTAAGGTATACAATGTGATGCTATCATAAATGTATATATTGTGAAATGTTTACCACAATAAGGTAACATATCCTGTACCTCACATAATTACTAATTTGTTGTTTTTGTTGTTGTTTTGGTGAGACCATTGAAGCCCCACTTTCATAGCGACTTTCAAGTGTACAATACAGTACTGTTACCTATAGTCACCACACTGTACGTTACATCCCCAGAACTTATTCATCGTATAACTGGAAGTTTATACCCTCTGACCGACATCTCGCCATTTCACCCCCACCCCTCAGCTCCTGGCAACCACCATTCCAGTCTCCACTTGTTTGAGTTCAATGTTTTTAGATTCCACATATGAGTGAGATCATCATGGAATTCGTCTTTCTCTGTTTTATTTCACTCAGCACAAGGCCCTCAAGGTCCATCCATGTTGTTGCAAATGGCAAGATGTCCCTTTTTTAGGGCTAAATAATATTCTATGGCCGTGTGTGTGTGTGTGTGTGTGTGTGTGTGTGTGTGTGTGTGTGTGTTCGTTTCTTTAACCATGGAATAACCATGGAATAACCATTGGTGGATATCTATGGTTGTTTCCACATCTTGGCTCTTGTGAATAATGCTGCAATGAACACAGGGTGCAGAAATCTTTTTGAGATAGGAATTTCATCTTCTTCCAATCTATACCCAGAAGTCGGATTGCTGGGTCATAAGGTAGTTCTAATTTTAATTTTTTGAAGTACCTCCATATTGTTTTCCATAGTGGCTGTACCAATTTGCATCTGTACCAACAGTGAAACCAAGGTTTGATTTAATCTTTAATCCATTAAATCAGGAATGGTATTGTTTAATATCCACATATTTGTGAATTTTCCAGTTTTCCTCTTGTTACTAAATTTAGTTTCATACCATTGTGGTTGAAAAAGATACTTGGTATAATTTCAATCTTTTTAAATTTACTGAGATTCATTTGGTGACCTAACATATGATCTATCCTGGAGAACATTCCTTATGTGCTTGAGAAGAATGTGTATTCTGCTGCTGTTGATTAGAATGTCCTGTACATGTCTGCTAACATCTGATGTAGAGTATGGTTCAAGTCTGATGTTTCCTTATTAATTTTTCTGTCTGGATGATTCATCCAGTGTTGAAAGCAGGATACTGAATTCCTCTATTATCACATTGTTGTCTATAACTCCCTTCAGATCTGTTATTTATTTGCTTGACATATTTAGGTGTTCTGTTGCAGGATTAATATGTAATTACAATTGTTATATCTTCTTGATGAATCAACTGCTTTATCATTATATAACAACTTTCTTTGTCTCTTGTTACACTTTTGACTTAGTCTATTTTGTCTGATCTAAATATAGATACCTCTGCATTCTTCTTTTGGTTTCCATTTCCATGGAATGTATTTTTCCATTGCTTCATTTTGAGCCTACATGTGTCCTTCAGCTGAAGTGAGTCTCTTGTAGGCAGCATATAGTTGGCTCTTGTTTTCTTATCCATTCAGCCACTATATGCCTTTTCATTGGAGAATTTAGTCCATTTACAGTTAATTATTTATAGGTAAGGACATACTATTGCTATCTTGCTAACTGTTTTCTGGCTGTTTTGTAATTCCCTTCTTCCCGTCTTGCTGTTTGCCTTTGTGAATTGATGGTTTTCCACAGCATACTTTTATTCCTTTCTCTTTATCTTGTGTGTATCTACTATAGATTCTTGTTTGTGGTTACCCTGAGGCTTACTCGAAAACTCTTAGAAATATAACAGCCTATTTTAATCTGATAATAACTGAACTTTGATCACATACAAAACCTCTACCTTTTATCCCCCTTCACCCACACATTTTGTTGTTGGTACCATGCTTTACATCTTTTTATACTGTACATCCACTAACAAATTATTATAGGTATAGCTTTTTTGAGTACTTCTGTCCTTCAACCTTTATACTAGAATTAAGTGCTTAGCAGATCACCATATTACAGTATTTAAGCATGCTGAATTTGACTGTATACCGGCCTTTCCTAGCGTGTTGTTTCTTTTCATGTGTTCACAGTTGAAAAAGTGCTTTCAACACTTCTTGTAAGGAAGGTATCGAGATGATGAACTAGCTCAACTTTTATTCATTTGGAAAAGTCTTTGTCTTCATTTCTGAAGGACAACTTTGCTGGGTAAAGAATTGATTCCAGAGCTTTGAGTATATAATTCCATTCTCTCCTGGCCTGCAAGGTCACTGCTGAGAAACTTGCTGATAGCCTTTGCAAGAGAGAACATTTTTCTCTTGATGCTTTTAAAATTATTTGTCTTTAACTTTAGACTGTTTTACTATAATGTGTCCTGAAGAATCATTTTGGATTGAAATTTTGGGGTGACCTATTAATTTCATGAGCTGGATGTCCAAATTTCTCCCCAGGTTTGGGAAGTTCTTAGCCATTATTTCCTTAAATACATTTTCAACTGCTTTCTCCCTCTCTTCTTCTGTGACTCCAGTGTTATATGGAATGTTTGTCTTAATGGTATCTCAGGAGGCCCATAGGCTTTCATCATTCTTTCTCATTCTTTTTTATTTTTGCTCCTCTGAGTAGTTAATTTCAAATGATCTATCTTCAAGCTCTGATTCTTTTTTCGGTTTGATCTAGTCTGCTACTGAAGCTCTGTATTGAATTTTGCAGTTCAGTCATTACATTCTTCAACTCCAAAATTTCTATTTGATTCCTTTTTATGTTTTCTGTCTTTGTTGCACTTTTCATTTTGTTCTTGTATTGTTTTCCTGATATATTTAAGTTGTTTATCCAAATCTCTTGTAGCTCTCTATGCATCATTAGAATGATTATTTTGAATTCTTTGCCAGGCACTTCCTGGCTCTCCATTTCTTTCGGGCCAGTTTGTGGAGGTTTACTGTCCTCCTTTTGCAGAGCCATGTTTCTCTGATACTTCACAATCCTTAAAGCCTTGCATAGGAGACTGCACATTTAAAGAAGTAGTCCCTTCTCCCAGATTTCACAGACTGACTTCCACACGGGAAGACTTTCACCTGCAGGTGGGAGCATAGCGAAGTGAGCTATGACCCCAGGTCTAGTGGTGCAGGTCACCAAGTGCAGGGGTGCAGAATGGCACCAGGTCTGGGTTAGTGTGGCAGCTCAGCAACTCATGTCATTGGGGCCACAGAACTTACAATGGTGTATTCCTTGACAAGTGCTGCAGGGGATCTATTGAGGCTGCCAGGACTGAGCGTTCCCTCAGCAGCAACTCCAGGGATGGCAGCTAGGGACCAGGGCACACGGCAGTCGGAGCCGGAGCCAGCAGTGTCCTCTCAGCTTGCAATACCATGCACTTTGCCAGGCTCTGGGTGGGGCAAAACTGAAGCACGACCATTATGTAGTGCCCCAAAAGGCTGGGGAGGATGGTCACTCACCCCAATATCCTTTTCCTGTCAGGGGCACTCTTTGTAGCTGGGGGGCTCCTTCTTGGCACCCAGCAGTGCTGGCTTGGGGGTTGAGAGGATGCAGGCAACATGAGGCTGCTCCTGCTTCCCTGGTCCCACTGTGTTGTTGACGTTTCTTAACTGGATGCCAGAGCTCTCCCAGGGTAGTTGTTCAGAAAAGCTTCTAATTGTTGATCTTTGTGGCGTGAGGGGGAAGAGGTCGGAATCGTCTACTCTGCCACCTTGCTGACGACACACCACTAAAATTATAATTTTCACGATGTGTGCCAAAATAACTTGCAAACACGTCAATTATTGTAATTTCATATCTAGCCTAACTGAAAGAAAAATATTTGAGGAAACAACTCGTTCCCTCATTTAGGGTCACCAATGACCTCGGTGAAGCCAAAGAGCCAGGAAAACAATATCCTGCCGTTTCTCCTTGGCACACACCCCAGCAAAACACAGCTTCACAGCACTGGTGGAAAGATGTCACTCACCCCAACAAGATAGTTCTAATAATTTCCACTGACCCACCCCCAAAAACGTTATCACAGATTGCACAGCACTACAAACTTTAAGACTACCAGCAACAGTGAAAATAAAAAATTCACGGCTGCAAAGTGTTAAATTCAGACCACGTCTAATAATAATAAAGTATAGGTGTTTGCCCAAATCCTTTAAAGTTAGCATATAGATGATAACAGAGAATTTTAGCATATTCTTAAAGGCCTGCTCCAGTAGTCCTCAGACTTCAGCTTGTAACAAAAGTGCCTGGAGAGCTTGTTAAAACACAGGTCTCTGGGTCCCATGTGCTGAACTTCTGAGTCAACAGGTCAAAGTCGGGTCTGAGAAACTGCTTCTCTAACAAGTTCCCAAGTGATACTGATGCAATTGATCTAAGGACCACACTTTGAGAACTAATAGCACAGACCATGTATCGCACAATGGTTGGCATTATGTATCACATGTTAAAGAATTTAATATTGGTTGACTGAAAACATTCTTTAAAACATGGTAATGAGTAATTCAGAATTCCCTTTATTGTGTACATATTTTATTTGGCAAGTAGGTATATCTTCAGAGGGCTAGGAAGAAACATCAACCATGACCATTATAGTGGGAGGTAACTATAGCAAGAAAAATGTTACCAAAATGTTTTGTAAACTATTTCTGCGCTAATAATTACTACTAATACTATAATTATACGACTCTATAACAATGTAAATAATTTTATTTCAAAATTAAGCGTATATATGCTATAAATTAAGCTATATATGCAAGAAGACATACTGTGTTATTCCCTCTATATGCCATATACACACACTGGTAGCCTATTTCCAGGTAAGATGTATGTACCTTACCATCTAAGATAACTGTGAAAGAACGTTTTTTTGTTGTGCTTTCTTTCACAGAATTTAAGCAATTACTTCCAATTTGAAGAACAGAAAGGGCAGATGCCCATATCTGTGAATGCAAAAACTAATTTAAGGCCTCTGTGTTTTTTTTTCTTTTGGAATTTTCAAAAAAAAAAAAAAAAAAAAGGTTTGTTATGCATGGATAGAATCATAGAATTTTCCGAATGAGAGAGGACCTTAACGATTCTTTTTTACCCCCCATACTCAGGAAGTTACACTGGAACCCACGTCTGTAGCCAAGCCTAGAAAGAACGTAGATGCCCTTGTTTGTAATACGACGTCCTTTCTAAAACCTGCGGCTGCATAAAAAGGGCAGCACAAATAAGCCCCGTTTCCTTTACTTTGTTCACCTTGATGTTATTGTTCACTGAGTTTCAGGCATATTCATAAGTCCAGAAATCTTCCTTATTATCTGCAGGAGGATATTTTCAGCAAACCAAATACTTAAAACTTTTATAAATAACGGCCTAATCCCATCGGACTTGCTCTGAATGATACTTGGAAATTTGTACGGGAAGAAAGTTCGGAAGGATATTAATCACTAAGGGATTCAAATTAATACCCTCTCATTCTACAACTAAAATACTTCTTATAGGAGTTTGACTTACATATACAAAAACTTTAAGGAAATGAAACTGTTATTTCAAGACGTTTTATGAACAGCTGCAAAAATGCCAGAGATCACGCTTCTACTTATTGCTTTACATAATATACATATTTAAAATTAAAAGCACGCAATTTGGGAAATTTCTTTCACCTCTTAAAAATGTATATAAGCAGTGGTGCAAAAACATCTAGTGATCCTACTGAGATTATCTTCATTCTGAACAATCATTTGGATAATCAAACAACTGTTACTGTAAAATTATTTTGGTGCTTTTGAAACTCAAACCATAAAAGCAACTTAATGGATAATTCTAGCCTTTCTAAATGTTCTTCCCCAGAAATATCTAAAATCATCATCACAACTGAAAACAATGAAGCTCTTTTTGTTCATATTAAGCAAATTCTAGCTAAGGTAATAAAAATGGAACTTCAAAGAACCTTAAGATATAATCCATAGCAGGTTAGATATATTATTTTCTGACTTCCATTCCTTTTAAACAAGACCTATTATAATAAAATGAAAACCTGCATCAATCACCTGATAGAGTAATTCCAAACTTAACCAAACAGGGCTAATGGGTGAGAATTGAATTGAAAACACCTTGACAAAGAAAGCAATTTCTTTTCTTCGCACTCCTCTGAAGCTGTGGGTGATCATGGTAATCGAACCATCAACAGTGAGGGGCCATCTGTCCCAAGGGCCCTTCATGAGAGTTTCTTAAAAAATCAACAACAAAAAAGGGAAAGAAATGCTCTACCACACATATGTTCGATCTTGATTAATCTATGACAAGAAACTCACAACTAAGAATCAATGTTTTGACGTTTTTCAGATACCAATCACTAAAGCCAACACAAAAGTTTTTTTTCCAAGAACACAGGGAGAAAAAGTTAATGGGTTGCTTACAAAAAGATGGTCTTTTATATAATATCTGAAAAACCTATTAATCAACCGAGCTGATCATCATATCCTAAAGCAACTGCTTTTATTACGATGATTGCCTTAAAGTGGGAGACAGGCAAAAGGCCACGCTCTAAGTTAGCACAGAGACTAGCTTCCCAGATTCTTGTTCTTATATATTCTTTCTACAAATATATTATTCAATTTTAAAAAAAGACATGTTCATAGCACTCATTATATTTACCTCTTTGAACTAAAATAGATTTTCAAGCATTATACGAAACCTCAGAAATGTGACATTAATTGAACCTCCTAAAGCAGTTTCATTTTATTCATAACATCTAAAATGATTTTCGTATTACACCAAAAAAATAATTGCAAGCAGAAGTGCAAATTGAGTCAAAGCTTTCCTTGTTTGATATATAGTTTGAAGTACAGTAACTGCTGGCACTCTTGCATATAGCAAACTCAGTTTCAATCATTTTGGAATAAGCCAAAGTTGATAAATAAAATGTACTAACTATAAAAAATGACTCAAAGTTTACTAAAATGAACATCTGTGTGAACGATATTAAGAATAACTATTAAAAACATTTAAAAACAAATTTTAAAATGAAAATACAATTACAAAACACAATATTAAAGAACCAAATTAAACCATGAATCACATTTCTTTCTGAATCCTTTCAAGTTACAATCAAAATAAATGTAGATGAAATGTAATTTAAGACTCAAACACATAAATTCACTGAGACTTACTATAAATAAAGTAACTCCTTAACTTATTTATCTTTGCATCTCTGGAGCCCAGGAATGGCTTCTGCGATCCCAGAAAGATGACATCCTCAAGAACATGAGAAATGCAAGCACATCTGCCCTCTAGAAGGAGAAACACTAACCCAGGTCTTGACAGACACGCATTTGCAGTTCAAAATTACTCTAGAAAATCCACAAGCCAACAGAAACAGAAAGAATTAGAACCCCTCCTCATCAAAGCCTGAAGATACTAAAATTATATAAAATAGTGTCTATAATAGAACTTTTAAAATAGTTAAAGAATAAAATGAGGGTTCAAAACATGAGCAAATAATGAGACTACAAAAGGCAAATTTTGAAAACTAGAACTTTAATAAAAAAATATACAATCTATGAAATTAAAAGCTCAGTAGATGAAATGAATAGCAGATTATATACGATTGAAGAAAGAAATAGTGAACTGAATCAGACACAAGAGATATTAAACAGAATCAGGCACTGAGAGACCAAAAAAAGAAATACAAAGGAGGTTTAAAATAATGGAGATTAGGGGGCCGGCCCGGTGGCTCAGGCGGTTAGAGCTCCATGCTCCTAACTCCGAAGGCTGCCGGTTTGATTCCCACACGGGCCAGTTCAATTCCTCAAGTCCCGCAAGGGATGGTGGGGCGAGGTGTACAAAACAAGGGAAGGATGGAGGTAATATCAGAAGAAATAATGACTGACTTTTCCAAAAATGGTGAAAGATATAAATCTTCAGATTTAGAAATCATAACAAACTCAAGCAAGATCTCAAGAAACACATCTAGATTCATTATAATGAACTTAAAGAGAACAAAAAGACATAGACATTTCTAGAAGCACCCTACAGGAAAAGACAGAACTCTTAATCTCTAAATATATACAGATAGAAATATATCATGTTTCCCCGAAAATAAGACCTAGCTGGACCATCAGCTCTAATGTGTCTTTTGGAGCAAAAATTAATGTAAGACCCAGTCTTATTTTAATATAAGACTGAGTCTTACATAATATAATACCCAGTCTTATATAAGACCGGGTCTTATGTAATGTAATATAATATAATGTAATTTATATAATACCAGGTCTTATATTAATTTTTGCTCCAAAAGACACATTAGAGCTGATGGTACAGATAGGTCTTATTTTCAGGGAAATATGGTAGCTACAGATACAGATAAAGATGTAGATAATTAAATATATATATATTTAGAGATTAAGAGTTACCTCTTTTCCTGTGGTATGCTTTTTATATACATATAAAATTACACTGACAACAGACTTGTCAATAGCAGCAATGGAATCTGAAGATAGTGGAATATATTTGAAACTTTTGAAAAAGTATTTTTGCCTTTTGAGAACTTTATAAACAGGAATGTGGGAAAAAATAAAGATATTTTTGGAAAGACAAAACTTGAGAGATTTACCAAAAACAAATCCTTGCTAAAGGAATGTCTAAAGATTATAGAATCAATCAGAAAAAAAAGAATAATTCTCCAAAAGAAAGGTGTGCATATAAGAAGTAATATATTTCATGTACCCAGATATTTATACAATATTTACTGAAGCATTGTCTGCAACTAACAAAGTCCCATAAACAACTTATATGGCCATTAGTATAGAAAAGGTTATATCATCATTATCCCATGAAATACTATACAGCTTTAAAAAAGAATAAAGCTTTGAAAAATTAATTTGTTCATATGGAAAAAAAAAATCTCTGAAAGATACTGTTAAATAAAAACAAGGAGGCAAGACGAGCTCAGAGAGATAAGGAAGGGCAGGCCCAACACGAGGACCTTGTAAATCGTAAAATGAACTGGGCTTGCACTCTAGGAAAGAGAACCACGTGACAGTTTGAGTAGAGAAGTGACACGCTCTGTCATATTCTAACAGGATCACCAGGCTGCTGTGCTGCATATAAACTGAAAAACAACAAAATAATGAAGCCAGTTAAAAGTTATCTGAATTACGGCTACTGCAGTAATTCAGATAACATACCAAATGAACCTCCTGGAAAACTAACGCAGATCTTGGGATTCAGACATATATGGACAATTTGTGGTAAAACACAAGGAAGGAAGCAGATGAAATAAAACTTAATGATGACCCATCCTCCTGAGATAGAATGCAATAGGGCCTAAGAGTCAAAGGGAAACGCCCTACAGCGTACAGTAGGCCTCTTATGGACCTGTCCTGACGCAGTGATCTCGGTGGCACGCGGGTGCACTGGGAAGGAAATAACCGAGTTTTGTAAAAACTCACCTAGGTCTGCAGCGCTCCTGTGACACTAAGAACGAGGAGCCATCTCCTCACCCACTTTGCAGATGACAATCCAGGGCCGAGTGGCATTGAAAGTGCAAAGAGCTGTGACTGTCAACGTCATCACGATCGGCAGTCCAGGGGCCAAGAGGAGCAGCAGAGAAACTGCAGCCCAGGGTGACAGCACATGTCACGGTCAGCACCAACCACTGCCAGGAGCATCATCCCAGCTGAAGCACTAAAAGGTCTAGAGAAATGGCTGCATGAGTGATGCAGAAATGACCTCAGGGCAACGTCAAGAGCAAAGGCACGAATGAAGCACAGCACCTGAGCGATACCTCGCGGGTCCACAGAACTATTAAAGACAAGGAGTACTTCAAGGTGGGCAGACACCTGGTGATGCTCAGGTAGGGATTATCAGGCAGACAACCTTTGAGTCTAAGTATCAATGTGATGTCATCTGCGCCCTCAAGGACTTCTGGGTAACATCTTTAAAATGTCCACAGTAAAAATTAAGAAACTTGTTAACGAAAAACTGTAATGATAAGCAAAATGGGCATCACCCAGATATGACATTTCAGTTCTCAATTACAAGAGACAAACTTTTAGGTCTTTCTTGATATACTGTGAAAGAAGTAGAGATGTGAATAGACATTTAATTCTGTTTCTACCGGAATTATGCTGTTTTATTTTTAAAGTCTTCCCTGATGGTATCCAAACTTTCCTTGAACTAATAATGGGTACATGTCATTAACCTCAGAGGTCAATGCTATGGTTGGTAAATAGAAGACTGATATTGACAACAAGAAACATTTCCTGAACGGGACAGAAAGCTAATAGTCTGAACTTGCTCACAAACAATTAAGTCACAGAGTAACTTTCACCCATTTTCCTTAAAACATATAATCACCCAGTTATTGGAGATAAATTTAAAAAGACTTTGTTGTGCATTTCAAATAGAAAATAGTGATCTAGCGTTGAGGCCAATTGGTCTAGATTCAGAGGAGACTGCAGGAGCAAATACAATTTCCCAGGAATAACTTGTCATGTGAGATTACAGATAAATGTGTACAGAAGACGGGTTACATATCAGAAATGGAAATAACCACACATGGCAGATCCCAGGCCAGAGGGGTGAGGGTCCAGAGGCTTGGTCTCCCCTCTCCCTGGGTGTCAGGCTCCTTGATGTTCCACAGACACAGGCATAGCTATTTATGTTCTCCGGTGGAGATTCACACACAGGACTGTACACATCTCCCAGCTGCCTTCCTAAGGCCCAACAAATGGCTGACCATTCTTCCCAATGTCCAACTGAATCCCTCATAAGAGAATTTAAGTCTTTTCTCTCTTGTTGAAAAGCTGGGGAAAAGATGGATCATACCCACACATAATTTTTTAAACACTTCAAAAAGTGTTACTGAAATGATTTCCCATCCATCACAAATTATTTCCTCTATGTAAATGTGGGGGTTCTCAGCCCTTTCTGATCGTTAGAATTACGTTAGATCGTTAGAAAACATGAACAAAACAAAAAATAGTGAGCCCCCTGGCCACATCCCAGGCCATACTTGATGTCTGCAAGTTTTTAAAACTCCCCAGGTTATTCTAATGTGCAGTTTGACTGAGAATCACTGCCTCAATCTTACTACAAAGAAGTGTTTTTCTCAAGCCTTTTGAAAACTTTTCAGCCTTTTTTAAGTTTCTAATATGGTCTCAAACACTGGGCTCAAAATTAGACTACAACATACAATGGCATATACAAAACACAGGTGCTTTATCGAGTTGCCCATAAACATCAACAAGGCAAAATTCTGTATCTCAGACCCAGTTCTTCCAGTGACTTCATTCCACCAACACCTTAAAGTGAATCCCATCCATCTCGCTGTTAATAGAATCCGGGCACCCAAGCTTCCTCCAAGTCTCAGACTCAGCCTCTATATCTAACCCACTTCCTAGTCCTGTTAGTTCTTGCTTTGAAATGTTGCTGTCATCCATTCCTCGCCGTCCATACTCATCCTCCTCTAAAGCCATATTCCCAACCAGTGTCGCTGCCCCTCGGCTCTTCTCAACCCACCGCCACAACATTAATCTTACAAGAGGGTTTTCATCATGCCTCCCTTCACAGAAACATGTCCAGGGGCTCCCCACTGATAACACTAACAAAACCCAACTCTTCAAACTATGCTGGTGTTTTATGCCTCAAATGAAATATTCCTCTTTTCACACAAAATGACTCCAGACTACGACAAGTCAGTGCAGCAAAATTCTGTGCTTTGTACGTGACTCCATCCTATTTCCCACCACACTCCAGTATGGATTTTCTGCTCCACCCAGGCCTCCTGTCTTTCATACAAATACAGTTTATTCCCAATTCCAAGCATGTACACATGCTACACCCTTTCTTAAAATCCCGTCTTCTCTTTTCCCCTCTCCAAACGCTTCTCTTTCCCTGGACCTGGGCGGTGAGGCCTTCCCACTTCCAGGCAGCACACCACTGTTTCACCCGACCCGGTTACTCTGAAGTACCCTGCTTTACACGACTACTTAACTATTTTACCTGTGTCTCCTCATTTAAATAAAGCTCCCGAAGGCAGAAATCATGTTTTATATTCTTGATGTATATCTACTGCATAAAAGTAGCTTTTCCGGCTTTTCACTGAATTTTTCATTCTCTTCATTCAATGAACATAAATAACGCCTATAAAATTCTTCCCTATTATATCAATTTCTTGAGTAAATTTCCTGAATTTACTTATTTTGAGAAGCAGCTAGCCTACTCTAACATAAGTCTGACTAATTCTGCTTCAAAGGTAATAAAATGAATCAAGTATTTGTGCCAAACAACGTTTAAATGTGGCATACAGCTAAAAAAAATCACAACTTTCTTTAAAATCAGAGGGAAAATGTCAAGTTATAATTATTTATTCATTGCACACACATATTCCCTCTTTATGCACAAAAGAGGGAAGAGTGGTGTTTACAGTTAAACGCCGACAGGAGGTGTACAGGGAAGGTACATGAGTGAAGGGAACCTACGGAGAATTAGGAAACGGAAGGGGCGGTCGTGACAGACCTGGCCCCATCTGCAGAAGGCAGTCGTGTTCCTTCAGCTCCAGCCAGTGGCGTAGGTCCCCCGTGTTGACAGATACTCTTAATGTTTCAAGAGAACCAGAATTTTCATGAAAAATTACATAATTTTTAAATTGGGAAAAATAATTGAATATTTCATAAATACTGTGTGAGCCAAAGAAGGTGTGTTAGGGGGTCAGTGTTGTTTAACCTGTGTATTATGGTATAAGGATTAAAATTAGAAAAGAAAAACATTCCTTCAGGTTGACATGTTTAAAGTAAACCATTACTTGGAAAGGTTTTATCTGTTCTAGTGGCTTTTAGAATCAAAACAGTTCTTGTTCAGCTAAGTTCATTTAAATGTGCGACCCTAAATTCAGGAGAATCCCTCCTAATTTGGTTGATTCTAAAGTAACATTTTAAATAAAAAATGAATGGACAGTATTAGCAAAACCAGTTTCCTTGAACTTTTTTTCTTAAGCAGATAAAAAGGTTGTTTAATCATAATTAGTATATATATACACATTATAGAAATTGAGTGTTTTTTGAGATGTCTGAATTTTATAGGTACACTGTCAACAGAAAATAGTCTCAAAATAGAATAGAGTTTATCAGTTTCAAAAGTAGCTTAAAACATAGCTCATAAGTGTTGATATTATCATGACAACTCCATGATTCGAAATAAGGGACAACTGAAATCTCAAGGCCTATCAGCCACTGGAGATGTGAAGAACAGCAGATGAAAACCACTTTCCTCGGGGAACATCTGAGAGTATTCGCATCACAACTTGGAAGAACTCATGACAAAACCAGATAGCCAAAGGATTCAAACAGGTTCATGAAGGAACCCGAAAGAGAAGAATTATGTCATTTGGAACAAACAGAATTACACATGGAGAAAAATAATTAACTAAAAAACTATGCTAGGGAGAAAAGACAAACTGGAAGAAAAACTACTAAGAAAATAAAACAATAAACGGGTTGGGGGCTTCTCGTTTGACGTGTAAAACTTGAGGCAGGACATAATCACACTGTCAGTGGACTTTTAAAGAAGCATAGCATAGTATTCAAGAGGCTGGGTGGCTAAGCTCTGAATCAGACCTCGTGTAAACATGTCACGCACTGGCAACCACTAGCTACACATGACCTTTGTTGAGATAATTACCAGTCTGTGCTTCAGTGCTCTCCTTGGAAAAGCAGGGATGCAGGAATACTAACCGCACCCGTGTGTGGGATGCGGTTAGGACGAGTGGCATTCTACACATACAATACACGCACACAGGAAGCTTTACCGCAGGACTAGGTATCGTTAGTGTTCACTGCTGCAAGGCAGGAGGGAAACACACGGAGATGACACACACAGATGCAGACATGCGGCCACGGTGAAGGAAGACAAATGCATCTCCAGAAGGACAGGTCATTTTCAGCTATGTCTTTCTCTTCACATAAATCTCCTTCCTCTCATCCTGGGCCTTCCTGGGTCAGGTTACCTGTTTTACAATGCCATCCTTCGCTACTTTTGTCTTAAGGAATAATTCCTATCATTTTTTTTATATTTGGGGTCTTCAACTATTTATTAGCTCAAAACTCAGAGCACTGCATGATAGCTGGCCACCCATTCCTACCTAACTTGTCCATTTAATGTGTTTCGGATCCTTCCTTTAGCTCCCTCTCAGCGTCCACTTCCCACCCTTCTCTCCTCTCGCTGACCCCACAATCACTGTCGAGCCAGCATACTCCCTCCGCCTCCCTTTCTCTCATCTTCCCTATCTCTTTTCTCCTTTTCTGTCAGGGTCAAGTGAAACGGGGTTACTGCAGGGGAAGTGTTTATTGCTACCAAAGAACAGAGAAACATTAAGTTAGTTAAAAGAGGACGCCTTAGAATACGCCCCACGTAACACAACGTGAGCAGCTGTTGACCCCTACCTACACGTGGTTCTTTTCAGGAATAAGTTACACACTTTAGTGTGGCCAAGCAAGGAGCTTCGGTGCACAGCACTTAACTCTTACCCAAGGTTGCATCTGATTGACAGGAGAAGCGGAAGCAAAGAGTCCAGGCTGACAGAGCCAAGGGGTAGGCGGCTTGCTGATGAGTCAACACCTTAACTGCCATCCGTCCTGCTTGGATTGGAACTGAATTCCCAGTATTGATAATACTGGGAGACAGACATCGTCAGATGCTTTTTACACTAGGGTTGCTACTAGCTGCTCCCTGGAGTTGGAGAAAAACAGTGACCAACCTAAGACCTGTGTTTTAACCCAAAAGTTACCAAAATGCCACAGATCAAATGGAAGGCAGTCTTAATATGTGCACCAACATGCACTATCCGTCCTCTGTAAGTCTGTAAAAATGCACGTTCATATTAAATAAGGGAACTGGTGGAAGACAATAGTCTCAGATCCTCATATAGTAAGAAAACAAATATTCAGAACTTGGCAGAAATCTGTTATGGGGCTTCTTAATTTAGGAATAAAGAACCAAAGAAAAATTTACACTTCTAATGTTACCTGCATTTATATTGGGGTCAGCAAGATTCGATCTTCAAATACACAAGTTAAACACCTGTGTTTCAGAATAAGAAGCCAAAAGACACATTTGGAAGTACGCGTGTACCATGAGAACTCAGGTATCCTCTCTGCCAGGCCTGTGCTCCACCTGTTTATATCAACACAGCCGACAGCCCTCGATGAATGTTTCTGCTCTCATTCTTCTACCTTAGCCTCCTCCCAACACTCTGCCCCCACCCCCCAACTGGCTTTTTGATTTTAAGGTCAGAGGTTAAACTGCTAACCCTTCAGCTTGGAGGAAAGTTTTTTTCCTCTCAAATAAAAGGTTTTCACAGTGTGCAGCGGTCAGATTAGCCCCTGTCCTGGACACCAAAAGCTCTGTCTTTGTCTTCGTGGCTTGGGCACGGAGCCCCAACATCAGAGGGGGCTGCGGGCGGGCAGCCAACACGCAGGCTAAGAAGAAGGCCAGGCCCAGGGAGCGCCTCTCGGGGTCCAGCCTCCCGTCCAACCAGGTTGCCCAAGGGAAAATCGTGTCAGGCACTCAGATGAACACTAACTAAGGTGTCCTGTTGAGAACCTGATGAAGATGTTATTTGGCCATACGGTACACTTTCCATTGTTTAACATAAAGATAAGAGAAAAAGGTCCAGAACTCAGTGTTTTAACCATCTTGGTCACCAGTGCACACATGGGTCAGTAAATGCATTTTACTAACGTACAACCCTTTGCTCTATGCACGCTCTTAAATAATGCACAGTCTTACTTACAACACTCTCATCTCTTGCTTTAAAAACTGGCCTAACTGAAGGATTCATTCAAAAAATTACAACAGATTATTTTTTATTTGCAATTTTTACATTAGCTATTTCTCGTTAGAAATTTTACTCATGTATTTATCACTAAAGGCACTGGTCAAAATGCATAAGTCAACACAAAACTCTTATCTTTTCACATTTCATAATATTTATTTATCTTACAAGTTTTTTAATGTTGAACAAAGGAGAAATAGTAAACCATAAAGCACGTATTTGATTAAAATTTAGAAATGGAAACTAATGGTACATGAACCAAACCATACTTACTAAAATCATTTGTAAATGTTTTTAAACCGTAAATACTAAACGCATCAAACAAGTTTGTATTTGTTCATCTCATGGCAATAAAAGAATTCTCTCAAGCATGTTAAGTTACAAGTGAGCTCATGAATATTTACAATGGCTTGGGGGGGACCACAGTTTATAAAATATACATAATCTCATAATTCACATCCATGGCAACACCCACGATTAAAAATTATTAAGTAAAAATTATATCACATATGATTACAACCACATTAAGTAAGCGCATATTGAAATCTGAAAGGGAATACACAAATATACATGTTTTATGCTATTGGTATGAAAAAGAATCATCTTTTTACTTTCCTCAAAATTGTCCACAACATACGACATTAATAATTTAATAACTAGAAGAAACTGTAGAGTAATCAGAAGAGTTCAAAAGACTACAAATGGCTAGCGACTAATGAGAGATAGGTATGCAACCACAATATAAAGCATTCTAAATTAAGGAATAAATCATTCTGTTAGATAGCTTCCATAGCAATATTAACCGATTTCCAAAATTTTAGGAGAAATATAAATGTGCTTTTAAAAAAAGCCTATAATGATGATTAGCCTGAAAACGTCAAGAGGTCACAACCAATAAGCTTAACAAAAGAAATATGTTTATTCTTGGGGGGGGGGGGAATCAATGCTTATACATAACAGATGTCTGGCTGGAAGACTATGTCCTTACTCTTTTAAAAGTCACATGAAAATCTAAGCTTGGCAAAGGGAAACATTTAAACTGAAGACTCTGGAACAAAGTGCATAGGCAATGACTGGCTGGAAATTTTAAACATTTTATTCGAACTTCTATAGCAAAAAAAAAATGCAAACAAAAAATTTAACTCAATTAAAAAGAACAATGTTTGATAATAACAGAAAAATACAACACTCAAGATTGACTAGGTCTATCATGCCTACCATTAAATATCTTTTTGTAACTTATGAATTATGCCACAGTGAAATGAAGAAAAAAGACAACCAATTGACAACCAACTGATTAAAAATCAACATCACATTAAAGATAAAAGGGAAACACCTACAAATGTCATCAATGGTAATTTCTAGAATATGGCATTATGGATGATTTATATTTCCTGATATATGCATTTCCTTATTTTCTAAATTCCCATCAATGGCAGGAGGTTGTTACCACTCACAGTTTGAAAGGTAATAAGAAGGATGAGAAGGGGATTATCTGACTGGATACATATGGATGTGGACCAATTAGAAAGAGAGCGAGCGCTCCTGAAATCATAAAAGACCCTGATGCAGTAGGGGTGCAAACAGCCCACTGCTCGTTGACCTCCTTAAATCCTTTTTCTCCTCCTTCCTCAACACCTGACTGTAAAACTAGAGACTACATATTCCAACCTCGCTTACAGCCAAGTATAAGTTTTTACCAAGGAAAGTAACAAACTTTCCCCTTCCTTGCCTGAGAGGAAATTTCTCATCTGAATTGTTTCTCTTGCCCATCTGCGGGCTTGAACTTGGACACAGAAGCCATCCAGCTTTGACTCTGCAGAGGAGAATCACAGTAATAATTTTCTAGACTGTTACTCTAGACAACAGCAGGACAATAGGTAATCAGCCTGGATGCCTGAATAACTTCACAGAACAGTGCGTCCAACCAAACCACCTGCTTCTAAACTTCCACGTTACTTAAGCCTCAGTATTCCAAGATCTGTTTTTAAAGGCAGATTGGCCGTTATTCTGTAAAAGAGAGCACTAAAAAACAGAATGGACAGTTTTGAAAGAGGAATAAATGATTTAGAGAACAGCTTTAGGGATTATGCCAGAACTCACAGGAGGAAAAAAAAAAAGATCAGGAAAAATAAATAAGAAAAGCAAAGGTTAATCTGGAATTTAGCATAACTTTGATTCAAAACTCATATCTCTAATACCTAGTACTGTGCTTAAAACAAAGTAGCCATCAGTTAATGTTTGTTGAATGACTGAATGAATGAATGAATGAATGCACTAGTCCCAATAAGAAAAGGGGCAGTTCTTTCAATAGGAGAGTAAATGGGCAAGATAGGTGCATATGGTCCTTTTTTGAATAGCATAAAAATCCATATTGATTCAAAATGGATAAGTCACTTCTTTATACCAAAGCTGACATATTAAAGAAATTTCTTTCTTGTTTGCACCTGCTCAAAGTTCAAAATTCAAGGTGTACAATCTTAAATTATTTCTACATGTCTGGGTCCTGATTTATTTCTCCTGATCACAGGATCAGCACACCCACCTAAATGCTGGAGACAGTGGCTCTATTTCACTATGTCCTCTGCAAAACACCCCTGCTTCCAGTGATCTGGATTATCTGGGAATGCCCCTCAGCGCCTTAGGACAGGTTTCATAAAATACCCCGGCTTATGGCAGGAAGATGAAAATTGAAATTAAAAAATCCAGGCTGAGCATTAAATAAAAAAGCATTACTCTGAGACTATTTCTCATGAGCTGATGGGTTCACGAGCACATTTCCTTTGCTAACCTGGAGTTTTGCTTCACAGTTTATGCTCCCTTTTGTGTGAGCTATCCAACATTCCATTTATAACAGCTATTTAGACTTTCATTAATTTAAAAAGCTATTATTAGAAAAATAGTTTGGAATAACTGTAAAACAACCCTCTCCCTAGAGTTCATCAGCTACAGATTGAAACTTTTATTGAATTTGCATACTAGTAAAAACTTTGACTTACAGAGAACCGAAGATATTAGCTAATCTAATGAACTCGTTTTGAGACGCAAGGAGATTAAATGGTTGTCCCAACTCTTATGTTTTAAATTGAAGTGATGAGTTCTATGTATGTCACAGAAATCATCCCCAAGTTACTGGTGAAAAGGCTGTTCCCGCAACCTTTCTCTACAAAGCCCACACTCCATGCCTCATTCCTGGAACGGCTCTCATACCATACTGATCCTGTTTGTGTTCTTTTCTCTTCTGTTTTCCACATTTTTATTGTACCACTCATCCTAAAAACAGCTTCCTCTCTTTTGTGACTGCTGAGAACACACCCAAGCCTCTAACGCTTTGAATGTCTCTTTGAAACTTATTTCACAAATGAGATGTCTCAATACTAGCATTCATGCAAGACATCAAAAATCTGTACCACCTCTTGAAAATCGCCCAAGACCACTCACTTACACATTCAAAGGTCTGTATCAGTCCCCGACATCCTCAGTCTCTTTTGCGACATACGATTAGTCACTAAGCCTTGCCCATCCCAACACTAACCCAGTCGTTCCCCTTGGTACACGGGACAGTATAAGGGACACTGCCCTCTCCTGCAACCCGCTATCAGGCCAAAGCCCAATGCACCCGAAACCTCTCCCAGACCAGTGGGATTCGTCAACAGCCGCGCGCCCAAGTAGCTGAGCTACACAACGCCACGGTCCTACTTCTTTAGACAATGACTTCGAACTTTCAGATGCCTGACAATCAGCTAGGAAACTTCTCCCGAAAAGCAGATTCCACTCGTACCTCCCTCCTCCCTTAAAAATAATCTAAAGTGTGCCGAAGGAGCCTGATTTCTCAGTCAACGAACAGCTCCAAAACACATATTGACAAACACTGAATAACAGCTGTTCCTAAAAATCTATGGACACCCGTCTCTAGCAACACTCCCCCAGAGCCTCGACAGAACTCCCGAGGCGCCTCCAGATACAGAGACGCTTGGATTCTCTTGTTAGATGTGTTTGCCTCCGTCTACTACGGAGTATTATGAGAGATTCTACTGCATCATTACAATGAGAGCAGCCATGACCCTACCACTGCAGTTCACAGGCCTTTCCTTAGCCCCATAAGACAGACATTCACAGAGATAAGAATCCAATTTACTGAAGGTTGTGAAGCCTCAAGATTCCAATTAGGTAAGCATTGGTAAATTTCAAGATAAGTGTTTACAATTCAGCTTCAGGGGGGAAAAAAGGTCTGGCCTCCTTCCTTCATTCATTACACATCTCCCTTCACTCGGTGTAGGTGGAGCTGTGTTTGCCAATCCCCTATCTTTAAAGAAAGAAGGCATTCCTGAGTTCACATGGCAAAATTCCCAGCATCGTGCTGACTGGCATTAGAAAGAGATGATGTATGGATTCTCACCTAGACAGCTGCTCCTGGTCCAGCTCATTCCCTTCTAGCAGGATCTCATTTCTTCTCTAATCTGCCGTAGTTTGCATTCCCCTTCAACTGCCTTTACACTGATTTCTCTGATGCCTGTTTATTACATTTCCTCTTTTCTCTGATCTCCTATGAATTAGCAAGCACAACTACCCATTGTTACCTAAAAGGCAAAGGAGTAGCTAATATAATTACAATTGGAGGTGGAGCTTTCATGACAAATTACGTTGAAACAATGCTGAGTCTTTAGCTTAAGGTTCTATGTTTTTCATTTGGACTTTTCAAAACCAAAATAACATCAAATCCACAAAGGGAGTGACAGCTCAGGTCACAATCCCCACTTTCCTGGGAGGCGCAGCCTCTCCCTGGGTGGGGTCCCAGTAGCCACCTCCATACTTGGTAATTCTGACCCCAGGCAGAGCCAAAAAAGCCAAACCCATGACCTAATCTGGGCCAAGTTCTCTCACACAGAAGAATCTGGACTGTAATGTGAGAAACAAAAACAGGAGATGCTGAGGCAGAATCACTGTTTTGGCAGAAAGATGACACAAGATCCTTAGAGCTACCATGGTAACTATATTACAAAAGTATCCCAAATATGAGCTCTAATATGTATTTTCATTCTTCCCTACAAGCAAAACCAGTGGTCTCCCTGACACGAGGCCACGGGTCTCGGAGACGGGGAGGCCAGAGCAGCCAGAGTGCACAGAACAGAGCTGGAGGAGACAGCGCTGCAGACACAGACCTCTGGAGACCTGCAGAGGGGCCTCTACCATCTCCCAACTCCCCCACTCTGCCCAAGTCTTCAGTGGACACATGTGAGAACATTACCCAAGGGTGGGGAAAGGACCACCCAACAGAAGCAGAAGGAAACTCCCAGGACCAGACCATCCAGCATGGACAAATCCCATAATGAGGAAGGTATGCGTAGTGCTCAGAGGGCAGTACTTCCACAGTGGGGCAAACTCAGCACGAGACGGAATGCAGCTCTGGTCTCACCTAGCAAGGCTTCAAAGCCAACCTCAAAGGATCAAGCTTTCTCTAAGTAATTTAACTGTGTCCTAAAACAAAAACTCACCTGCACACAGGACATGTAAGAAGAGAGACCATATGCTGGGTCATAAAGCAAGTCTCAATAATGTTGTTGTTGTTTTTAATTTAAATCATACAACATACTCTCTGGATTACATAATCAAAATATAACAGAAAGATCTTTGGAAAAGCCCCAATTATTGGAACCTAAATGATATATTATACTTCTAAGTAACCCATAGGTCAAAGAAGAAATCAAAAAGCAAACTAGATACATATTGAACTAAATGAAAATAGAAATTGATCAAAGCTAAGAACTCTTCTCTGTGAAACACACTGTTAAATTAAGAGAATGAAAAGACAAGACAGACCGGGGAAAATAATTGCAAATCCAATGAAGACATTGTTTCGTGTATATAAAAAATAAACCTTAAAATTCACCAAAGAAGATATAATAAGCACATGAATTCATTCTAATAGAACATGACTAAGTCTCCAAAATGCTTCCATCAATTTCTAAGAAATCAGAACTTCACTTGTAAATGAGAATGTGTAATGTACACTAAGATACTGTTAATCATTCCATTCAATTACCCTAAGGAGTGCCCAGATGATAATTTTGGACTATCAAATTTCATTTTACATTGGCAACTCAAGGAAGAATATGAATATATATGCATGAGTACACACACATACACCCTAGTATGCCACTTATCAGGTAAATAGCATCTCAAATTTAATATCAACTTCATGACTGAAAAAGCATACCTTCACTGTCATGCATATGTGGATATGTGAGAACATGCATAGTTCCTTCACCAGAATACATAACACCCTTTCCAAAGGCCCCTGATTTCCATTTGGGACCATGTGGTCCCACATTAAACCTCACTCCTCACTACAGGAATGGAGTCCATTTCAATAGGATATAATTGAGTCTACAAAAGTTTCCACCAATTTCCAGAAAAATTAGACCTTTAAATCTAAATTAGAATGTGTAATGTGCTAAAATATTGTTAATAGTTCCATTCAATAGCTCTAGAGAGAGTTTGTACTATCAAATTTCATTTGATAATAAGCAAAGCCAATCACTATAGCCTGAACTTGTGTTTGATTCAGGGCTGGGCACCTAACTTAATCATGAGTGCCCGAGAAAGAAGTATGCAATTTTCATTAAGTTGAACAAAGTGGGTCTCACTGAGAATGAGCAAAAAGTTGAAGAAGGTAAAGTGATTACTCACGGATCTTGGGGAAGAGCATTAGAATAAACGAAAAGTGTACAGACTTGAATGAGCATTTTTGATGTGTTCCTGGTACGGCAATGAGGCCAGTCTGGCCACCGCTGAGGAAGCAAGAGGAAAGAATGGTAGAGGACGCACGCAGAAAGGTAAAAAGGGGAGGAAATGAACAGATTAGATGGACCATGGCAGGTCCCTGGAAAGCTTTTAGTTTTTATTCAAACGATTGGAAAAGGCAGAGGGATGGGGGAAAGAGACACCCCCCATCCTATAAGCAGGACACCCCTATATAGGAAAACTGGTTCTTCAAAAGTTGAGGTTTGAGAATTGAGGTTGTGAGTAGATTTCTAGTATGATGTCCCATGTGTCATGTTACATATTACAAGCACTAGCAAAAGTAAGATAGGATCCTGGTTGAAGAACAAAAACACAAACACACTTACTAGAATGTTAAAACTGTCAGGAGCTTTAGGATAGTCAGTCTATAGCTCTTGTATACCAAAGGAATTTGAGCCAAGAAAGGTGAAATGATTGATGCCAGGTTGTATAACTAGTTACTGGTTCAAGTAGAACTAGAAATAAGTTCTCTTAAATTTGAAGTCCAGCAGAGCAAAGGTATAAAGGATGAATAGAAGAAAAGATCACATTTACAAAGCACTTTTGCAAAACAGATAAACATTTGTCACATTCACTTGCTGTTATGACTTCCAAAGAAAGTTGCTCAGCCTGCCCCAAAGATCTGCCCTGTAATTCTGAGGGAAGTGGTGAAAAGCAAAGCTGATACCTACATCAATAAGTAAATCCAATGGATCAAAAGATAAAGAGCCTTCTGTATTTTGATAAGAAACGCATTCAAAGCTCTTCATATAAAGACTGCATTTTCTCCCTAACAAAGAGACTCTTGTTTTCTGGAATTTCTCAAGGCTACAGAGAAAAAGGATAAGGCAAGTAAATCATTATCCCATGTGTTGATAGAGCTAGCCTCTCTCCAATCAAGTACACACAACACTGGCTGGTGGAAAATAACACGTCCTGCCAAAAAGTCCTCCAGAGTGACTTCTAGACTACAGAAGCAGCAGTATTTCTGAGATACTCTGAGCAGAGTAACCAATATAACTCAAGCACATATTCCAAACAGTCAACATTTCCAACTCAGCCCAACTGAGGACATATTACCCAAATGAGTATATGAGGTGATTGCAATGATCCTTGTTTATACATATTAATAAAGTAAATAATCATTGAAGTAGTTTTAAACTATTAATACGATTTAAAGTAAATTCTAATGTTAGAATATTGTTACCTACAGTAGAATAAGACTAATATGAGACTGTGTAATATACAATCCTTAACAAGTTTTTACACAACAGTTGGAACCTAAACATATCAACTGTATCTCAAATGAAGGTGTTTTGTAAAAAAAAATACTAAACATATCAATAATTACATTTAATGTAAATGTACTAAACACTCTGATGAAAGGCAGCAATTATCAGACTGGATAGAAAAGGAAATACCAAATATAAAGACATTAGATATAAAAATAGCTCTAAATATAGATGGTTTAGATGAGAAACAGAAACTCAAATATAGATGGTTTAGAAGAAAAAAATAGGGGAAATTGAGAAAGGTAGAGCACCTTTATTCCTCAAAGTAAACTTAAAGACAAAAAGCATTACCAGAGACAAAAAAAGAAATTCCATGTTAGAAGGATTAGCTCATAAAGAAGACATAATCAAAAATGTGTGTGTATCTCATAACAGAGCTTCAAAATACATGAAGCAAAAATTGACCACACCAAAAGGGCAAAATCAATAAATCCATAATTATAGTTGGAGGTATTAACACTCCTCTCCCAGTAACTGAAAGCTATAGACCCTGAAAAATCAGTAAAGTTGTATAAGAATTGAAAAACATTATCAATCAACTTTACCTAATTGACATTTATACAACAATACATCTAACAACTGCAGAATATTTACTCTGCTTAATCACACACTAAATATTCACCAAGATAGACCACATATGGGTCATAAAACAAACCTTACATTTTCAAGTACTGAAGTCATAGAGTATGTTCTCTGACCTAAAACACTTTCCAAATAATGAATATTAGTTACGGGAGTATACGGCAAAATAGGAAAAATAAATAAGTGAAAATATATATATATATATATATACACACACACACACACACATATTATTATATATATTTTACTTTTTACTATGTATTTTTTATTTATTATATATTTTTTTATTATATATATTTTTTATTTTTTATTATATATATGTGTGTGTGTACACATACACACACACACACACACACACACACACACACACATAAAATAGTACAGGACACCAAAACAATGAAAAGGAAAAAAAATAGACTTTTAAAAATGGGAAGAAAATTAGTACAGAGGAAATGTGTGAATAAATATATGTAGATACTGAGGGTGTAAAATGAACCTAAACTAGTAAGAATTTCCAATTAAAAAACTGACAGTTGATTAGACTGCCTCAAGGAAAAAAGTAAGTTATAACTTAGCCAAATAGAGAATAAAAATTCAATCATTGTCCATCACATGTTGAGAACTAAAGTATCTGAAAGATAAGCTCTCTATAAGTCTCTTTCACACTTTTAATGAATAAGATGAATGTGATACTTGGCCCCTCCCATCAAAGGAACTTACTGCTACTCTACAAAATATAAATAAGCATTATCATCACTCATTAGCATATATTCATTTAAATGCCTACTAAACACAGAGCACTCTGCTAGGCAAATGGATTTCAAAGGTATAGTAATATTATTTCTTGCTTTTGAAAAACTTATAATTTATTTGAGGAAGGAACTGGTACCAACACAAACATAAACCCAATATAAGAACACATTGCAAAGGGTAGAAGGACGGAATTATAACCCAGGAATAAGAGAGATGCTGAATAATCACACCTGTATCTGAGCTGTATCAGCAGCGAGTAAATTATGCTAAACACAGACTGGAAATAGGGCCGAGGACTTCATTCTTCTGATAGTGACTGGCCAGGGAGCTGGAATTATTTAGTTACTAGATATGACTTCACTGGCAAGGACGCACTAAACATTAAATAAGTTGTCATTCGGTACACCACCTGGTCAGTGTTGGAGTCCTGCTGAAATGCTGCCAAAACTGACAGGAAAAGGAAGCCATCAGGAAATAATGGCTGTCTCTATTAGCTTGATACCGAGTACACCCATGCAGTAAGTTAAAAAAAAAAAAAAAAGTCTGAAGTGGTAATTTTTTAAGGACCTTGAGAGCTTCCCCAAAATGGTTAATAATAATAAATTTAAAAAAACCCCAAAAAGCTTCGTAAAACCAAAGACCAGCTGTGATCCAATTTTTTCATCCTCATTACCCCCTTATTAATAAACAAGTCTTCAAATTAGAAGTGCTCACGTTCAGAGAGGATATCTACATAGGCACTTCCATAAGTTAAAAACAGAATCAAAACTTTATCATATCTGGTTGTAATTACTGGATTCTCAAGCATTTAATCTTTTACCGAGAATAGCAGCTACAGATGGGGCTTGGAAAGAGTCCAAAAGCCAACAAAGTTAATAAACTCTCTCTATATATATGTTTCTCTTTCACTAAATTACAAATTCCTTGATGGCTGGGGCCAGTGTCATCTCTGCATTCCTTTTAGTATCAAGAACAACATTTTATACATTTGGATGGATAAAGGGATGGGTGAACGAACAAGCTGTGGATCAAATACATGTGTCACAGAAATTGAAAACCGAACAAAATACTTTGAATGTTTGGGAAACTAACTGGTTCTTAAAGACGGGTCCTGGGGACGCAGAAATGACGGACTGTGACAGAGACTGGAAGGGAGAAAGAAGAGGTCATCACTACAACATGGCCTCCGTTGCAAAAAGGAGGAAGACAAAGGAGAGATGATACAAAGACCAGGTGGAAGAGCTGAGAAAAGAAAAATGAATTAATAGGATCTGTAGTAGTTAAGAAGAGTGACACTATATAGTGGCCACCCAGGCCAGTTACCGCCTTACCATTGCGTGAAGTCCATTTGCCCAGATGTTCATACAAATACTGTCATTTTCTACATGTGCCATAACATGTAAGTCAAGTTGAAAAACACTGCTATTAAGAAGGTAGGGACATATAGAATGAATTTAAATAAATGAAATTTGTTTGATAATATAAACTTTATAAAATTACCTATTAAAAGCAGATTTATATCAATGATAGAATAGGCTGCAAGGTTAATTGCTGGACCAAAATTTGTAATACAGTGGTTCTCAAACTTTATCCATGTCCACTCATAAAACACAATGTTCATCGTTACAATCCACTCTTATACACATAATCCAGATTTTATCAAAGCCTAAATATATTTTTCAATTAATTAACACTTGAGTAATTTTTAATCAACAGTTGTGTATCCTATCAGTGGCTCATTCTATTCTTTAGCATTGATAAGATAGCCCATGGTTTGCATGCAATTTCTAGTGCTAACCATAGCTACACTGTTCCTTTAGTTATTCACTCAAGAATGTTACATAGCAATACAAATAAATTAAGAGTGGTGTCATTACTAGGATGGCCTTAATTTTGCTATAATTTTTCATCATTCACACATTGCAATAGTATCAGTTTACACAGAACTCATAATCAATTGCACCATACCTCAAACTGGTAACATTTCCACTGAGAACCCTACACTTGTGTAATATTATCCTTAATCTCACCTCATCATCATTCCTTCAGAAACATGAACTCTTAGTTTATTCCCATTCTAATGACCTTCTAGTTTGTCAATATTAACTGTTAGAAATTTGAAAATTTACTCACATATGGAATTCCTGTTGAATTTTGTGCACACGAAACATTGGGAAGAAAGGAGTGCAAAGGAAAGTCCCATTTTAACTTCCTGCTCAGTCTTTCTAGATGCCACCAGGACTTTAGACAAGTACCATTAGAGGTACTGCTGCAAACTCTTATTCTCTGCCAAACATCCTTCCAAAGTGAAACTACCTCAGCCTCAGATAGATTAGCTTCTCGTACCCTCGTTTCTGACACTTCTGCAATATTAAATCGGGGGCTTGGAAGTTACTGTGTGACCCCCAGGAAAGTCTTCATTTCATCAAACCCATTTACCTCTGTTCACCTCAACAGACTTAACAACCTATTCACATTCAATCAGAGTAAGCATTAATGTTATTTAGAGTGCCTCTTCTGCTCTCAGAGTTTCTGCCAGGTTACTTTTCATAATATTCACTCCCCTCTAATAGCTCTCCTTGTCTCTTCATTACAAAAAGAACAAAAGGTGTGAAGGGCACCCTCTGTCAGAACAAGAAAGAACATAACTTTTTCCAAACCAAGGAAAGGATTTCATTAAATGATTTTTTAAACAATAAAAACTTTTCAGAAATCAAAAAAAAATTAATATAAAAATAATAAGGAAAAAAGGAAGTGAAGCACAATTAAAAGTAAAATTAAAAACTAAAGAATTAAGTTAAAACAGTTCAAAGAAATATAAAAATATTAAATGCTAATGAATGAAAGAATAAGCACCAAATACACCCCAAAGTAAAAGTGAAACCGGCAAAAATACAAATTCCAAAATTTAACACCCCCTGCAGATGGCCTAAGGTGGCGCATAGCTAGCAGGCCTCCATTGGACTGAGCTGCTGGTTACGGATCCCAGAAATAGAAAACAGGGCCTTTGGTCTTTCCCTTAGTTGCAGAGGATGCGAGCCTCCTGTTGTGTGTGAGAGGAAGACGTCTGTCTGTCTTTCAGAGAGCGCTGAGGTCTAGCTTAGTCATCTCCGCCAACCCATAAATCAAGCACAAGTACCCATCTACTCCCCTCAACCCTAGCTTTTAAGAACTTTAACTCAGAATAAGTATTGACAAGTCCCTTAAAACAATACTTACATAATTTTTGTGTTTTGACCAAATCAAAGTTAGCCGTATCTAAAATAGGTAAATTCTAGTCATATGTCAAATTATGCTGTAAAGTAAATATAAATTATGGGTTAAATCTGTCATATATATTAAATGTAATACAAATCATACATTTTCAAAGCATGAAAACATAATTTAGTTTTACTAAGATGATTTAGAACGCAATTTAGAAGTATTCAGTGACTTCATTTGAATACTTTGACCACCATTTTGAACACATCACAAGTAAGAAAGAAGTAGCTAGTATGTGATACAAGGTTCAAAATAGAAAATTTGGAAATTCTTTCCATATCCAACTATAAACAAAATGGGCATTGCCAATCTGAATAATACCTGAGGGAAATGAGTCCAACAAATTACCAAAAGATTTTCTAAATTCCCAAATTGAGTAAAATATCAGTAAACGGATTTTATAATGGCTTTATAAAGAACTTTGGAGAGCTACATAAACCCCAAAGACCAAATGTAGGCCAACAGTACTTGAAGAGACATTTCTCCAAAGAGGACATACAAATGGCAAATAGACATATGAAAAAATGTTCAACATCACTAATCATCAGAGAAATGCAAATCAAAACCACAATGAGACATCACCTCACCCCAGTCAGAATGGCGATCATCAACAAGACAAATAGTAACAAGTGTTGGAGAGGCTGTGGAGAAAAAGGAACCCTCATACACTGTTGGTGGGAATGCAGACTAGTGCAGCCGTTATGGAAGGCAGTGTGGAGGCTCTTGAAAAAATTACGAATAGAATTGCCATATGACCCAGCAATCCCTCTCCTGGGTATCTACCCAAAAAAATCTGAAAACATTTAGAGATAAAGACACGTGTGCTCCAATGTTCATTGCAGCTCTGTTTACGGTGGCCAAGACATGGAAACAACCAAAATGTCCTTCGATAGATGAATGGATAAAGAAGTTGTGGTATATATACACAATGGAATACTATTCGGCGGTAAGAAAAGATGATATAGGAACATTTGTGACAACATGGATGGATCTTGAAAGTGTAATACTGAGCGAAATAAGTCAGACAGAAAAAGCAGAGAACCATGTGATTTCACTGATATGTGGTATATAAACCAAAAACAGCAAAAGAACAAGACAAACTAATGAGAAACAGAAACTCATAGACACAGACAATAGTTTAGTGGTTACCAGAGGGTAAGGGGGGTGGGGGGTGGGAGATGAGGGTAAGGGGGATCAAATATATGGTGATGGAAGGAGAACTGACTCTCGGTGGTAAACACACAATGGGATTTATAGATGATGTAATACAGAATTGTACACCTGAAATCTATGTAATTTTAGATTTCAGTCACCCCAATAAAGTTAAAAAATAAATTAAAAAAAAAAAATGTAGGCCAATGGCATATATATATACACGTATGTATATCGTAGATTAGTCTTCAACTAGTAAGCTAAAAATGAAGCAAATATTTACAAATTAAATCTTTGACTTTCAACTAGTATTTCACTTTAATATTTTTACTTTTTAGAGTAAACACTGTCACTAATAAACACAACAGTGACCACTAAGAACTTGCAAACTAGCACCCTGTATGTAATTCTCAGCACCACTTCTTCTATAACGAGTTGAAACCTGTACGCAGTGAACACGACCACACACCATCCTGAAGTGCTGCCCCTTATGCCCACAATTATTCTGCAGATATTCATCCCCAAATCACACCTTTCATAGCAGAACTGTAACTCCACAACTTAGGTCTTGTGCCCTCTATAGTAATAACAACAAAATAAAAAGAGGTTAACACAACATTTTCTAAAAATCAAATCAACTAACCTCATTAGTTTATTATAATTATTAAACAGAAAATGCTATTTTAATTTATGTAACAGTAAAGATGACCAAAACCTTGAAACAAATTTCCCAGCTATTACACAGGCTTCCTCTTCCAAACGCCACATCCAAAATACACTGGAAGCCACTTCAGAACCTTTTCTGAACCAATTCCACACAAGTTTATTTAAGAATGGTTGTACTTCTAATGCACAGACCCTGAGGACTTATGGCGTTCCAGTGCATTAAGACAATCTGAACTTTATTTGGGTTTCACTGCAACCAATGTTTTCGGCACAAATTCCTAAGTTACTTCAAGTAATCTTTTATCAAAATTATTAAGGAGTCTAAATTTTACAACTACCCAAGTGACAAAATTTTAAAGAACTGCTTAAGTCTAATTAAAGTCAAATTTGAATACTCAACACATCTGCATGCTGGTGCATTTCTGCTACCGAAACAAGACCAAGTTGTTTTTGAAATGACTAATTTCTGGACACTTATACATTTGCAGAAGACCATCAGATGTACTAAACTGATAATTTTAGGCTTTATTTTCAGATTCAAATGATAAATAAGAAGGAACTGAAAGAGGAAAAGGCTCTATCTGATCTTTACCAGCTTTGCCTATGAAGTTACAGAGTCTGCGGTTTATCAACAGCTCTTTAAAAAAATTCAAATAAAGCACCTATTGCTTGCGATGATAAAAATCTACAGCCTTTCAACATTCTTTATATTACAGTTTTTTTTAACAGATTTAAGAAATCTAAAATAGGTATTGGAAACATAGCCAACCTTGTCTTAATTTCACTTTAATAACAGAGCATAACTTAACAAGTAATTATCGAACATTGTCCATAGGGACGGCACCTTCCAAAAATCTACAAGCGAACCAAAGAGGAGCTTGTCCTCAAAAATCTAAAATCGGGTTCTTAGCACAAGTCAGGGTGATAAACACCAAGTTCAAGACAAACGGTAACTTCACCAGGCAGATATCAAAAGGATTATTACTCAGCAACTCCTTTTTATGTCTTTTACTTCTGTGGCTTCACGTGCACAAATTTCATCCTGTTCAATAAAGTTCTTATACGTTTAAAGAAAAAAACTTAGTAACATTACTAAACTCTCAATATCCTTTATAAATTCCATTCCTT